>NC_138560.1:14765341-15365341 GCF_964273705.1 Natrix helvetica
GGATTCCAAGATGCGCACGTCCTCTTTGACAAAAAAGTTAGTTTGAAGAGCAGATTGCACCTGTCATCCTCTCACCAAACAACAGAGCTAAGAAGACAAAATCCCAAGGTATGCCAAATGAGGTGGCCCCATGACAACTTCTTGAAGTGTGAACTCTGATGAAGTGTGAAGGAATGGAAAACCCCAGGACTCCATGGCTTCAACCCTAAACAGATGCCAAGGCTATGTCTCATGTTGCTTTCAAGTTAGAGTGCTTCACATAGTTTCATGCTTCAACATTCCTTTCCTAGTGAGACACACAAACACACACTCACACACACACAGGTAGGTCTACTACAAGATGAAGTCAGATGTTGTATGCTTTGGTCAAAAGAGGTGTGTCCCTTCTGCAGGTGGGATGGTTATGGGAGCAATGATCTCACCAGGAATGCTAAATTGGTTCTTCTAGATAAGGCTGTAGGGCAGGGGTGTAAAACTCAATTTCATTGAGGGCCGCATCAGGGTTGTGTTTGACCTTGGGGGACCGGAGTGGGCGTAGCCATGATGGGTTTGGCCAGCTCGAAGTCACTCGTGTCAGGGGTGCCTGTGGTGGCCTGAGTGCCCTGCCAACGAAAACGGGCTTTCGAGCTCCGTTTTCAGCTGGGATGGCCTCCTGCAACCCTCTGCCAGTGAAAATGTAGCTTGGGAGGGACACACACAGCCCTGCCGAGCTCTGTTTTCGCTGGCAGAGGCATTGCGGGCTACTCCTTTGCTGTTTCCAGGGTGGCTCCACGGGTGAGATCTAAGCACCCCACAGGCGGATCTGGCCCCGGGGTCTTGAGTTTGACACCCCTGCTATATCAGGCGTAGAATGCATTGAGATGGATGGAAGTTCTCCCCAGGGGTGAAATTCAGCAGGTTCTGACAGGTTCTGAAGAACCGGTAGCGGAAATTTTGAGTAGTTTGGAGAACCAGCAAATACCACCTCTGGCTGGCCCCAGAGTGCGGTGGGAATGGGGATTTTGCAGTATCCTTCTCCTGTCATGCCCACCAAGCTGCGCCCATAGAACTGGTAGCAGAAAATACTGAATTTCACCACTGGTTCTCCCCATACAGAGAACCCAGCAAGAGGCTCACTGAGTGACTGTTCAAAGTTACAGCGGCACTCATCGCCATTTATCACACGTGTGACCATTGCGGTATCCCCGTAGTCATGTGATTTACATTCGGATGCTTGACAACTAACCGTTGCAGCGTCCTGGGGTTACGTGATCCCCTTTTGCAACCTTCTGGCAAGCAAAGTCCATGGGGAAACCCGATTCACTGTAACAGCCGGGTTACTAATTTAAGAACTGCAGTGATTCACTTAACAAATGTGGCGAGAAAAGTCGTAAAACGGGGCAAAACTCACCTAACCAATGTCTCACTTGGCAACGGAAATTTTGGGCTCCATTGTGGTCGTACGTTGAGGGCTACCTGTACCCCAGGAGAGGGTGATGGAACATCACATCCCTATTGTTGCCAGACAATGGCATGGACGTGACCATGAGGTCATCATGAAATCGCATATGACTCAAAGACTATCCTAAAGTTGTTTTGGCACATGAGGCACCTCACAAAAACCTCCTCCGTCTACTGTCAGCTAAAAGACAATAAAAACAAATTAAATTGCTAAGGGCTTGCTGTCCATTCACGACACCCCCAATCAACTTCCTGGGGCTGCCCTAATGGGAGAGCCAGCATTGAGATTTGCTTAGGCATAAATATTTAACTGATGATGCATTTCCTATGACTTTGTCAGGGCAGAAGAAAATCTTTCCCCGGGGAAAGCCAACTGGTTTTGCAGTTGTTCGTAGCACAATAGAGCTTTGGGTGAATGGATGGATCCAGCTTTTGTCCTGCGGCAGAGAAGCTGAGCTTGCAGAAGCTTGAGCAGAGAAGAGAATGAATGTTAGTCCAACATCAAGAATTTATCCTTTGGGTGTCAGATCAGTCCAGGCATTCTTCATTTAGGAAAAGAAGATGTGCTTATTTATCACTTATTTCAAAAGCAACATAAAATGTGTACGTTAAATTAATCAAAGCACTATAACTTTCCTTTCATATCATGAAACGTACAGTAGGTACCTGATCTTTAGAAGGAGACATTATATTGGTCAATATAATTTGAAAATATTATCTATTTTACTGTGTAATGGTGTGTTGGTTGGTTGGTTGGTCGGTCAGTTGGTTGGTTTGTTGGTTGCTGTCAAAGATCAAGGAGGACATGTAGAGTTTATTCAAAACACTTCCCTTTTCTATTCCTCACCCATTGGCAGAAATCATGTCAAACTAAAGCAAACTACTTGCCTCATTAAAGATATACTCTGAGAATTTCTAGGGAGGAGTTGTCTTGACCCTCTTCCTCCCATCTAAACTTCACTGTCTCTTGCTCCTCTGGAACGTAGCCCCTCCCTCCTGGGAATCCAGGATGCATTCCACCACAATTGTACCTAGATCCAGGGGTGGGCTGCTACGAGTTCCCCCGGGTTTGAGAGAACCCGTAGCTAACGTTATGGCTGGTTCGGAGAACCTCCAAATCCCACCCTTAGCTGGCCCCACCCATCCCACCCCTCCTACCCCACCTCTCCTAGGAGTCTCCACGCGGCCCATTTTGGATGCGAGGTAAGTGCAGGGCCCGTGCGGATGCTCAGAGAGGGGGGGGAAATGGGCCTCCAAGAAGTTCCGGAAGGCAAAAATGCCGCGAGAGGGCCTTTGGAGCCTGGGGGAGGCAGTTTTCGCCCTCCCAGAGGCTCGAGGAAAGCCTCCGCAGCCTGGGGAAGGTAACCACCACCACCCCGGCCGTGGTGCAAGAGGCCGACTAGGCCACGCCCACCATGACCATGCCCACCCATCAACCAGGCAGAGAACCCATTGCTGAAATTTGACCCCTGTTTAGATCCCATCTCAAGTCTGATAGCTCAAATTAGAATAGGAGTCTCTGTGGTCTTAAACCAACAAGAAAAACACTGTGGCCTTAGGGGCCTGTGGGGAAGGGGGGGCTGTTAAACTTTTGATTGGTCCTCGCACTTAATGTATGATGGAAATTCCAGTGTCAATTGTGGTCATAAGTCAAGGATCACCTGTAAGGTAAAAAAATGTAGGCATTTGGGTCAATATATCAATCATGACCATCTGTCCATCCTCACACAACTACATTTTCCTTTTTCTTTTTTAAAAATATTTTTATTAAACGGTTGTGTTTTTTTTTTAAAAAGACAAATTATTTTGCAGTTTCCTTCTGTGCAACATTTCCACCTCTGTATGCATCCATCCATTGTAAATGCACTTTTCCACCCTTATTTCAGTTCCTCTTTGTCTATAAATAGGATACTATTATAGACAGTCCTTAATTTACAATCCTTCATTCCATTTATACACGTTTGTTCATCTCCACCTATTCATTGCTAATTTCTAACTCCTGGGTCTTCTTCATGTAGTCTTTCCTTAAGCTTTACACCTGCCCTCTGGCCATTTGTACCACTCGTTCCATACCATGTAATATTCCGTTTCCTCCTTTTCTTTTATTTCTATTGTAAATTTGTCCATCTCTGCACACTCTAACGCTCTAACTACCTTTTTTCTTTTATTCTTGCCTTTTCTTTCACGTACAAGAAGAGGGAAGAGTTCTGCGTAAACCCAACAAAGCTGTTGAGATTTCATAATGCAAGATTGGCTGCTATTTCATATCTTTTCCTACCTTTATCAGCAAGGTAGGAAAAGCATTGCCACCCCAGATATGAATAGCCCCTGATTGTTAATATCAAGTTTCCTTTCCTTGGTGAGCGGCTGATTTTTCCATTTGATATCACACTAAAGAAATGGTGGGCCTTTATCAGGACGTACAAGGCTAGGGAGAATTTCCATTTGCTTTTCTTATCGAGAGATAAAGACAGATTCCAGATGGCTGAAAACTGGTGGGTTTATAAAAGGAAAAAAAAAACCAAGAACATATAGTATTCTTGCATTAATCTTCGTAGCTGGCTTGCTCGGAGGTCACCATTCCTATCTACCTCCTTTCCCCCAAGGTTTTGCTGTCACTGAAATAATCAGCAATGTCAGAAGGATTTATCTTGGCAGGCAACATGTTAGCTCTATTCCCACAGCACATTGACTGGGTCAGTGGTGAGTACCTGATATGCTGGCACAATATTAAAAACCTGCTGGAGAATACTTTTAGGTTCCAACAGAGCAAGGGGTGGGCTTCAAAAATGTTAGTAACAGGTTCTCTGCCCGGTTGTTGGGTGGGAGTGGCCATGGTGGGCGTGGCCTAGTTGGCCTCCTGCACCACGGGGCGGGGGGAGGTGTTTTCCCCCTCCCCGGGCTCTGGAGGCTTTCTTCGAGCCTTCGGGAGGACGAAAACGTATTCCCATTGGCTCCGGAGGCCCTCCAGAGGTCAGAAATGGGGCCGTTTCCAGCCTTCCCGGAAGCCCTCCCCGAGCCTCCGCTTGGGCCCTGTACTTAGCTGGCATCCCAAATGGACCGTGTGGAAACTCCTGGGAGGGGCTGTGGGAGGTGGGGTGGGAGGAGCCAGCCAGGGGTGGGATTTGTGGTAGAGATGGATTTCAAATCCCAGCACTCCGGGTTGCTTGTGCTTGCGCGTGTGCTCGTACGCACAACGCTTCTGCGCATTGGCAGAAGCATCCGGGAAGGGGGGGGCGGAGCGTCCCGCCACCGCCACTACCAGTTCGACCGAACCGGGAGCAACCACCTCTGATTCGCGGGTTCGCCGAACTGGGCAGATCCTTAGGTAAGAGGGTCGCCCGAACCCATGCGATCCTACAGCAGCCCACCCCTGAACAGATTTAACGTTATGGAAGATCTTATCTTCCATAAACTATTTCTACCCTGTCGGATCTGTTATGGGAACACCGGAAGCCAACAATTCCATGTTACTTGCTGAATCTTTCAAGCTTGTGAAAAAGAGCAGCTGAAAAGCAGGACTCGAGCAAGACCCAAGGCCTGGCAACCCAGAACAGATCACGCCAGCGTTGGGAGCGTCCCTTGAAGATTACTCAGAAGCTTCTACTTATCCAGAATGCAGCATCAACAGGAAGTTACAGATTCACCTTTTAACACTTCAGGAGCGGCACTGGTTATCAATTTGCTTCCATCTATAATTCAAGTGTTGCTTCTCTCTTTTAATGTGCCTTATGGTTTAGGATTTGGGTATCTTCAGAATTACCTAATTCCCCATTGCAGGTAAAAATATGTTTGTAGATATGCACTTTGTATTTTCACAAATCTGTAGGTGTATATACAGACTTTTTCCTAATCACTATTATATTATAAAACTCTCTTTTTTACCATCTCATAATCCCTTAAATTGGGGTACAGTCAGGGTGCCTGGATGGAGCTGAGCATTTACTGACTGGCTGCCCTTCCTGATGCCACATGGTGTTCACAGCAGATTTTTTTTCCCTTTGCGCCCTAGGAGAGAAATACCTGCCGTTACCTAGGACTGGATTCTCAACCATTCCAGTGGGAGGTGAGCATCTTCACTAGTAGGCTACTATGCTGCTCAATCACCAATGTATATAAAAATAAAAGAGTGCAGTGCTCCATTTCTCAAAAGTTGATCAAAGCAACAAAGGTTTGACAAATTTGTCAAGAATGGAAAGCTGAGCGAGGAGGAATGAATTGACAGATTTGCAGAAATGAAAAACCTAAGAGAACCCAAAACGGATAGATTTATTCATCCGTAATTGGAACAAAAGCAAATTCCATAGAGCTTATGCAACATTTCTTTTTTCTCACTGGCCAAACTTCATTGGTAGCTTTCTTTATTCGCTAGCCTCTCTCTAATGCTGCTCTTTACCAGATCCCCTCTCTCACATGTCCAGCTATTAAAAGCCTAGAAAACCCATTTTGGTTCTGGATGTGATCAGCTTGTTCCTTGATTCAATCCCTCTCTTCTCTAGGGAACCTTCTCAGGTTCAAAAGAGACTTTGACCGAGACCTTTTGAAGAACTGTTCTAAATGATCTCAGAGAGTGCAAGAGGCAGAGGGATTGTGGCTGTGACGAAGGAACTTATTTTTATCCTTGTGACTGTAGGCACTAGACATACTTTGCATAGGAAACTAAACTGGCTAAGACCCAGGTAAGAATCTGCCCACTCTTTTTTCTTCTTTTTTGTGCCGTCCAACAAATCAGCATACACATTGCTAAAATGTTTGGAGCATTGCCACTCAGGCCGCAGTAAATGAGATGCATGCATTTGATGGGATTACGAAACAGCAGCCTTGCAATGTAATTTTTTCTGCAAATAATTGAACAGCAGGAATACATTTGCCCGTTGAATGACCAGGATCACTGGTAATATGAAGCCTGGGATGAAAAGGTGAATATTTTTGGAGTGACATTTGAACAACCATCAATCTACTGGCGAAGAGATGGCATTCTCCCCACTCCCCATCCCGCCCCAATTTGGGATTGCTCCAGTTTTCACATTTCTGACAAACTGAGTATATGAAACCCTGAATTGCTCCAGGATTCCATAGGGACCACATCAGGGGTGGGTTCCTGCCAGTTCTAACCTCTTCTATAGAAGAGGTTCCACAAATCTACCGTGCTGTTTAGAACTGGTTCCAGCTCCCTCCCCCCGCCCGTCCGCACATCATCAAGATGAAGAGCGAGAGGAGGAATTCTGGGAGTTGAAGTCCACAAGTCTTAAAGTTGTCAAGTTTGAACACCCCTGGGTTTTTTTTTCTAAAGGGTTAGGGGTGAAAGGGTCTTGTAACTTGACAGCTTTAAGACTTGCGTGCTTCAAATGCCAGAGTTTTTGAGCCAACAGTTTGGCTGCTAAGCAAGAGCATTGTTAAGTGAGTTTCACCCCATTTTACAAGTTGGCCACACCCACCGAGTCACATGGCTGGCAAGCCACTCCCACTAGGTCACATGGCTGGCCAGCCACTCCCACAAAGCAGGCCACACCTACAGAAGTGGTTCTAAAAAAAATTGAAACCCACCACTGGACCACATTCTCCCACAGCAGCCTGGGCTCATTCGAATAGTTTATGGAGATAATTTTCTCTCAGTGTCCCAAATGAGGCAGAGAGAGACAATTGGTGCGGACAGTACAGAAGCATTCTGAATGGTTGCATCCAAATGATAGAATCCCTGTCTTTGGAACTTGGCAAATACCTAATACCATCCCTATTTAAGAAGGCATTCATTCAATAATCATTTTAAATTTTGCATTGTAATAAGATATGACCTTTTAAAAACAGATTTTAACAGATTAACAGAGTTGGAAGGGACCTTGTAAGTCATCTAGTCCAGCCCCCTGCTTAAGCAGGAGACCCTACACCATTTCTGACAAATGGCAGTCCAATCTCTTCTTGAAAGTCTCAAGTGATGAAGCTCCCACAACTTCTGAAGACAACTTCTGTTCCATTGGTTGATTGTTCTCACTGTCGGAAAGTTCCACCTTCTTTCTAAGTTGACTCTCTTCTTGGTCAGTTTCCATCCATTATTCCTTGTATGGCCTTCAGGTGCTTTGGAAAATAGCTTGACCCCTTCTTCTCTGTGACCGCACCTCCAATATTGGAAGACTGCTATCATGTCTCCCCTGGTCCTTCTCTTCACTAGACTAGCCGTGCCCAGTTCCTGCAACTGTTCATTGTATGTTTAGCCTCCAGTCCCCTAATCATCCTGGTTGCTCTTCTCTGCACCCCACCCTGTTTTTTTGCAGTGCGACGTGCGATCGTTGGAACTTTTTTTAAAAAACTTTTTTTACTATTTTTTACTACCAGTTCTGCGAACCAGTAGCATTTCTTACTACCCAGCCCGAACTGATAGCATTTCATCCCTGATTGTGGGATTGTTTCCCACATGCTGTTATTAATAAATAATCCTTCTTTTCCCCTTCTCAAGGAGCTTGGATTCATTTTATTTATATTTATTTATTTAGTTTGTCAAACATGTACGAGATAACAGGTGTAAGTATAAACATCCTGGTGCGCTTATGCACGGCCCCTTACTCTTAGGAAAGGGGTGAAGGTCCACACTAGACAGTTTAAGGTTAAAGTTATGGGGTTTTGAAGATGTAACAACGGAGGTAACGCATTCCAGGCATTGACCACTCTGTTGCGGAAGTCATATTTTCTGCAATCGAGGTTGGAGAGGTTTACCTTGAGTTTGTATCTTTTGTTTTATTTACATTATTGCAGTTGAAGCTGAAGTAGTCATTGACAGGTAGGACGTTGTAGCAGATAATTTTATGTACTACGCTTAGGTCAGACCAAAGGTGGCATAGTTAAGTTGTCTAAGCCCAACATTTCAAGCCTGGTGGCATAAGGGATTCTATTGTGAGTAGAGGAGTGGAAGACTTTTCTCGTGAAATACCTCTGGACTCGCTTGATTGTATTAATGTCCGATGTACAGCGTGGATTCCAGGCAGATGAGCTATATTTGAGAATTGGTCTGGCAAAAGTTTTGTATGCCCTAGTTTGCAGTACAATAACAATTTGAAAGGGTCCTCTCTGTGGCTTGGGGACAAATGGATTAATTACGATTTTCACAGGTCTGTAAGTTTACCATGGCTGTTGGGGATGAGTAGATTTTTGGTGAGATCGAAGTAACGTTTCTAATAAAGCAACTTCGCTTCAAGTTTTCCAGTCACACCAGCTTTTCCCTCCCTCTGGCCCCATCACAGGCTGCCAGCTGGGAGGTGGAGAAGCAACCAATGTCTGGGCTTTGTTTCGAGGAAGAAAGTAGATCTGTTAACTCAGCTGGTTGCTATTCCAAGAATTCCGACCTCCGCTCTCTCTCTTTCTCTCTCTCTCTCTCTCTCCCTCGTTCCATTTCAGGGAGACATTCCCAGCCTTCTTTAGTGCTTGAGCAAGTCAGGGAAAAATGCTGCAATTTGCTTAGGAAAAAAAAAAGTTAATAGGATTCGGAGGTCATTGCATAACTTTCAAATACCGTTGATGAAAGATCTAAAATAATGCATTGGCCTTATGTATTTATTTATTTAGAGTATGGCATAGCATATAGGGACTTGCAGGATGTATTAACATTCTGCCTAGATTTTTTTAAAAAACACGGTGAAATCAGAATGTTAAAAAGATCTGTATTCAGATTCCAATCTCTAGGACTTTAGGCAGTGGTGAGTTCATAACCACTTTACTATCGGTTTGCTGAGAGGTTGTTTTCCCCATGCGCTGCTTGCTTTGCTCGCATTCGCCACACATTGCTGCACATGCACAGTTGACTAAAAACTGTTCTGCCCATGTACAGAAATATGCCGGTGATGGCAGAAGAGACTGGGGAACCAGTTCAGGGGTGTGGCAGGCCTGGGTCGCTGCCAGTTCCAGCGACCCAGGCCACCATACCACTACTGGTTCGAATTGGTAGGTACCTACCACTGACTCTAGGCCATCTAACCATTGAACCGCAGCATCCTTTATATGAAAAAAATCAGATAGAGGTAGTCCTCAACTTATGACCACAATTGAGGCCAACATTTATGTTCCTAAGTGAGAAATTTGCTAAGTGAGTTTTATATAAACGAAAGTTTATATATATATATAAGCTGGTTTTGTTGTATTCGGGTCTTTTCCCGTGTAAGGTTGAGATTGTCTTTGCAACGTTTCGGCAGGATCAGGATTAAGCCCACAGCTTGAAAATGGCAGGTGTGATCCTGCCGAAACGTTGCAAAGACAATCTCAACCTTACACGGGAAAAGACCCGAATACAACAAAACCAGCATACCTACACCCGTGAAAATCTACGAAAACATATATATATATATATATATATATATATATATATATATATATATATATATATATATATATATATATATATATATATATATATATATATATATATATATATATATGTGTGTGTATATATATATATATATATATATATATGTATGTATGTATGTATGTATGTATGTATGTATGTATGTATGTATGTATGTATATATATATATATATATATATATATATATATATATATATATATATGTTGTATTTGTGCTGATAAATAAATAAAGGATGGTTTTCTGTAATGAGCCGAAGGACAGAAAGGGGGAGTAGTGAGCTCCCTCCCATATTTGGGCATACCAGGGGTTGTAACACACATACATACATACATACATACATACATACATACATACATACATATATATATATATGTTGTATTTGTGCTGATAAATAAATAAAGGGAGACTAGTATAGATCTATTTCAAGCTATTTAGCTCTCATCAGCTAGCCATACCCTTACTGGGAATCGAACCAGGGCTGTATTGCATATTAGGCCGATGTATTGGGGAGTAGTGAGCTCCCTCCCATATTTGGCCATACCAGGGGTTGTAACACAAATACATACATAGATGATGTAATCCCAGTAAGGTTATGGCTAGCTGATGAGAGCTAAATAGCTTGAAATGGATCCATACTAGTCTCCCTTTATTTATTTATCAGCACAAATACAACACACACACACACACATATATATGCATGCATACATACACACACACACACACACACACACACACACACACACACACACACACACACACACACACATATATATATATATATATATATATATATATATATATATATATCCCTTTATCTACCTACCTAACTACTCTCTCCCTACCTAGCTGCTGTATTTCTCTCTCTTTCTATTTCTCTATCTCTATCCCTCTACCTACCTATCTACTTCTCTCTCTCTCTCTCCCCACCTACCTACTGTATTTCTCTCTCTTTCTCTCCCTCTCTGTCCCTCTATCTACCTACCTACTTTTTTAAAAAAATTGCCTCTTCAAAACCTTGGTGTGTCTTATACTCCGGTGCGTCTTATACTCTAAAAAATATGGTAGTAACACTGTTGTTAAGTGAATCTGGTTTCCCCATTGACTTTGTTTGTCAGAAGTTTGCAAAAGCTGATCACATGACCCCAGGATACTGAAACCATCATGAATGTGAGACAGTTGTCAAGCATCCGGATGTAAGTCATCTGCTGCAACGGTCATAAGGGTGAAAATGGCCATAAGTCACTTTTTTCAGTGCTGTTGTAACTTTGAACGGTCATTAAGCGAACTACCCATACTGAACCATTACCAGCTTTTCAGGTCAGCTGAACAGCTGGTAGAAAAATCAGGTCCTTTTATATGGTGCCTCGAGTTATGACCATAACAATGAGCGACCACAACTCGAATTCCAATTGTGGTTGAAAGCCAAGGAATGCCTGTATCCCTCAGTTGTTGTTGTTGTTGTTGTTGTTGTTGTTGTTGCAGCTTTCTTTGATAACCTCTCATACTTTCCTCTCAGCTCCTTCCCCCACACCTACTACATACATCTTGCTACTCAATTCTCATTGTCATCTGAGTGATATCACTGGGGAAAAAACCTACATTGACTCACTTTTTCCACTCCACGACGACCCAGGGATCCACCCATGAGATCTGTCCTATGTGTTCTACACAGGGACTCAACGCTGCAGGGCTGGGTGGAAGGTAATGTGGTTTTTTTGTATCTGTTGTCTATCTCTGACGGGGTAGGAACCGGTAACCGATTAGTCAGAGGGATGGCAAAGCCCAAGCAAGCCCAAAACAGAGACCTGGTGATAACCAGCAGATATATCCTTCCGCCTCGGTAAAAATCACTGCACCAGTCTTTCCCATCATTCAATGACTTTGCAAAGATCTGATTTCCACTCTGATATTAGCAAGATGTTTAGAATATCGTTTAGGCTATCCTATGCTGAACAGCTGATCGGTTTCAGTTTTAGCCTGGTTTTTCTGGCTACCTATTTTAATAAGGAGGTTCAGCCCAGGAATGTTTGCAGCTTGTAACTGGGATTATCTTTAAGCAGGTAACATGGCATTCTAGTTCTCCCTTCTTATTGGAGAAATTACAAATACTACCGATTGGAGTTCAATTACTTCTTTTCAATTTGGAGGGTGTGACATGCTGGCCTGTACTGCAACTTTCTGAAAGCTAGCCGTTGACAGTGGAGGATCTGCTCCAAAGCCTAATGTTGACTGCATTTGGAAGACTGATACCCTTGCTTAGAAGTACATTGTTCCTCAACCATTGATCTGCTCCAGAGGTGGAATTCAGCAGGTTCTGACCAGTTCTGGAAAACCGGTAGTGGACATTTTGAGTAGTTCAGAAAACTGGTAAATACCACTTCTGACTGCCCCTGCCCCCATCTGTTCTCTGCCTCCCGAGATCCCAGCTGATCGGGAGAGAATGGGGATTTTTCAGTAACCTTCCCCTGGAGTGGAGTGGGGATGAAGATTTTACAGTATCCTTCCCCTGCCATGCCCACCAAGCCACGCCCACCAAGCCAAGCCACACCCACAGAACTGGTAGTAAAAAAAATGAATCCCACCACTGATCTGCTCTAGTTAAACTGCATTCTGTTTGGAAGACAGAAAAAGCACTAAATTAAACTCAATTGGGAGAGTTCTTATAATACTCCCAGTTATTGTTGACTAAATGAAGGAAACATTGTACTCATGGTCCATTTGGCTTGCAATTCCTATCCTTGGATGAAATCATGCCAATATAGTTTCCTTAATTATCTTCTGTCCTTACACAGGAAGGAGATACACAATGCCTAGAAGCACAACATTTTATAAGTATTTCATTTCTTTTATTAGGCTTTTTATACCACTGATGGGCCTTGATGGCAATCTGCTATGCAGATGTGCAGTAATGTTTTGCTGTCATAGTTTAAACCAGAGACTTGGTTCCTATTTTGGAACCGAGAACCACATTTGACCTTTTAGGATGGCCTATGAGAGAATTTACAGATTGATTCTCTTAAATGAATTACTGTATTTTTCGGAGTGTAAGACACACCAGAGTATAAGACACGCCTTAGTTTTTGAGGAGGAAAATAGGGGGGGGGAATTCTGCCTACCAGGTATTCATCTGGCTAGCTAGTCCTTAGCCTGGTCAGCTTCAGCACATTAGTTCGCTCGCTGGTTTTGAGGTTGGGGATGATGGGGGCTGTGCTTCTAAAGCACAGCGGATTGTCGGAGGGAGCAGCAATTAGAAAAACAGGCAAAGCACCGAAGATCACTTAGCTCGTGTTTGCGCTAAAAAACAGCTTCAAAAGCACAGCTGATCTTTGGAGGGAGCTCCAGTGACTAAAGCAGGCAAAGCAGGAAAGGGGTAAAAGAAGGCAGCAGTTGTTCCGGGTAGCCATTTTGGTCACCACACGTTGAGCATTTGGAGGCTGAAAGCGCACCGCGCGGAGCAGAGGTGGACTCCTACCTGTTTAGACTGGTTCTGCCGAGTTCGTAGTAACTCAGCCGGCCACGCCCCCAAACCAGTTCTATCGGCGGTGCCATAGGCGCCGCCGTCTTGGTTTTTGCTTCTGTGCATGCGCAGAAGCTATTTTTTAACTACTGTGCATGCACGCATTGTGCATCGCATCCCTGAGCGAACTGGCAGTGATAGAAGCCAGAATCCACCCCAGGGAGTCCCAGGCTTGGTTGAGCCTTGCTGGGTGATGATGTAATGAAAGGGCTTTGAGATTCCTATTATGGCTCTGCCTGAAGGAGGTAGATCTTTGTTATGTAGAATAGACTGGCTCAGGCCTTAATGGCCCATTGACAAAGGTGGGAGGAGAGCTGAGTTTCTGCCTCTCTTCTAGGGGAAATATTCTGCCCTTTTAATATTTCCTAAAATATTTCATTTTTCTAGGAGAGGGGTAGGTGCTAACTTCCTACAGTTGTTTACAGATACTGGAAACCTACTCTTCTTCATTAGATGTTGTGCTACAGCTTCATTTGCTGCTAATTGCATGGAGGGAAAAAAGTCCCTACTACAGCCCCTCGGCCCGGTAAAGGGTAGAAGTTCCAGGAGGTACGCAGCCACCCAATCTTGCCTTGCTTGCTCTTTTGCCAAAATCTCAGACTCTGACTCCATACTTGTCGTCCTCAAAAGTGCTTGGTATTTTCCACTGCTCAGTAGTTGGTCCCCAGCCATTCCTAACAGCTGCTTCCAGCCAAGCCAGACGTTTTTTTTTTAATTCCCTCTCTCACAATCTAGAGAAATGTCCTCAGCTGCATGCCAAGAGAAACAACTCTGTGTTAGCAACTGCAGCTGAGGGAGTGGCAGACAGGGTGGCTGGGATGCAGGCCTCGCAATGAGGCTAAGCTGGATCGATGACGTTCGTAGTACGCCTGAGATAGCAACGTTCCTCCGTTGCTCCTTGCTGGGGATGAGTGAACGGAAAACAGAAGCGCTGCGTTGATCTATGCATTTAACAGACACTTAGGTTGGCTCCTTGGAGGAGGTACATCTGGGAAAGGATAAGGTGAGCGTTCCCGGCTTCCATCTCAAAGGACGTGGGTCAGACTCAAGTTTCATCTTCTCATCCAAGAAGCTGAAGAAGCTTTAAAAGATTAACAGGTTTGGAAGGGACCTTGTAGGTCACCTACTCCAACCCCCTGCCCAAGCAGGAGACCCTACACCATTTCTGACAAATGACAGTCCAGTCTCTTCTTGAAAGCCTCCAGTGCTGAAGCTCCCACAACTTCTGAAGATAAACTGTTCCATGGGTTGATGGTTCTCGCTGTCAGAAAATTTCTCCTTATTTCCAGGTTGAATCTCTCCTTGGTCAGTTTCCCATCCCTTATTCCTTGTCTGGCCTTTGGGGGCTTTGGGGAATAGCTTGACCCCTTCCTCTCTGTGGCAGCCCCTCAAACATTGGGAGACTGTTATCATGTCTCCCCTGGTCCTTCTCTTCACTATAGCCATGCCCAGTTCCTGCAACGTTCTTCATATGTTTTATCCTTCAGTCCCCTAATCATCTTTGTTGCTCTTCTCTGCACTTTTTCTAGAGTCTCATCATCTTTATATTAGTTATCAAAGTTACTCAACCTGGTTAAAACCGCAAAGAAGACACACCCCTTCATATTTGACAGCGTTGTGATCAAATTGTTCTGTTCCCATCGTAAAACTGACAATCACAAATGGCAAGCTTGATTGGTGGATAGGTGTGCATGTTAACCTAAGTGACAATTATCTTGGCTTCTGTCAGACAGCACTGCAACCAGCTTTTAAGTCAAAGCAGGGAGTAAGTACCGCTGTTTACTTCTTGGATGAGAAGTGAAATGTCTTAAAAGAAAAAACAACCCAATTCAGTTGCCTCCTAAACAAGCACCTTTGGGACAACCCTGACTGAGAATCTCCATAGAGTTTCATCTTCTACTAAATTATGGTTTTGCTACTCCCATTTGTTACAACCAGCTGTAGTTACAGGTCATCCTCGACTTACAACAATTGGTTTAGGGACTGTTCAAAGTTACAAGAGTTCTGGAAAAAGTGACCTATGACTGTTTTTCACACTCATTCCACCATCCCCATGGTCACCTGATCAAAATTGAGAGGCTTGGCAACTGGCTCATATTTATGACAATTGCAGTGTCCAGGGGTCGTGTGATCCCCTTTTGTGACCTTCTGACAAGCAAAGTCAATGTGGAAGCCAGTGTTGTGGCCCGCCAGTGGAGCTGGCAGCAGATTCGGACAGTGAGGAGGTTGGGGAGGA
Organism: Natrix helvetica; assembly: GCF_964273705.1. Taxonomy (NCBI): domain Eukaryota; kingdom Metazoa; phylum Chordata; class Lepidosauria; order Squamata; family Natricidae; genus Natrix; species Natrix helvetica. Next base: position 14,780,886 of record NC_138560.1, read on the forward strand.
ACATGGGCCAGTCCTGGAGTCTGGGGAAGGCTCTGATGAGGGCTCTGTGATGGAGGCAGAGAGGGGGCCAAGGCCATCTGACAGTTATCAGCTGCCTTCGGAGTCAGACATCAGTGAGGCAGACAAACAGCTGGAGCCTGATCCCAGTGTGTGCATGCACAGAATTGCCAGACGAAGGGGTCGACTTGGGAGTAAGCCCACAAGTGGACGATGAATAGCTCCTCCCAGAGGAAATAAAAGACGAGTGAAAGGGGAGTGGAGTTTGCAGGAGACAAGCAGTTCATTTAATCGGTTTGTGACTCTCCGAGACTCCTTGCCAGGTTCTGCAGATACCGGCCTGTCAGCTCTCCAAGACAGAGAAGGTCTGTGACTGTAAATCCTGTGAATGAACAGAATTCATAGTAAATTAATACAAGGAGTTTTTGTTGGGACCAGGAATTTGCTTCATGCTCATGGGAAGCCCTGGTTTGAACAGCCAGATTCACTTTACAACTGTGTTACTAACTTAAGAATTGCAGTGATTCACTTAACAACTGTGAAAGATCTTAAAATGGGGCAAAATGTCTCACTTAGCAACATAAATTTGAGGCTCAAGTATGACCATAAGCCGAGAACTACCAATTGTTGGGTTCTTCCGTATGTTAAATCCAGGCCAAACAAATCATATTAGGGCTTAATACAGTGTGGGAACCAGGTCCCTCACTTAAAAGTTGTGTATTAATTACTGTGACCATCTTTTCTCAGAAAATAAAAAAATAAAATAAAGGACAAGCGTGAGAAAGGAGCAAAGCTGAAAGAGGTTCACAAGGATAAAAGGCAATAATAATTGTTTATGTTTGCAACGTTGCTTTGCAAAGGAAAATTCAAGGGTGAAACTAAAGGTAGTGAAAATTAAATGAAATAAATCTAATAATAAAGGACCTTGGGTCACTTTAGTTATCACTAGTTTCCTCCATTTAAAAAATAGCCAGTCATGGTTTTATTACTATGATGAAAAAAGATGACCCAGAAGGAAGAAGATTTAATCTGTGGTCAATTCAACCTAGCAAGGTTGAAATAGAAGGGGGAACAAAGTAAAAAATGTTTGTGGAACAGCAGTTGTAGAAGTAGCGTATGTACACACACATATATAATTTAAAGTGATTAAAGTGGTTTTTCCATTCCTAAACTTAAGTCTTTAACCACTAGGCCAGGGCTGCCAAGCTCAAGGCCCGGGGGCCAGAACTGGCGCACGGGGTGCTTAGATCTGGCTTACGGGGCCACCCTGAAAACAACAAGGGACTAGCCCGCAATGCCTCTGCCAGAGAAAACGGAGGTCGGGAGGGTAGCAGGTGGCCCTCCCGAGCTCCATTTTTGATGGCCGAGGGTTGCAGGAGGTTGGTGCAGCCGAAAACAGAGCTCGGGAGCCCATTTTCACGGGCAGAGTGCTCTGGCCAACACAGGTTCACTAAGCAATGCCAGCGGGCGGTGCCCAGGAGTAGGGCCTTCTCTGTGATGGGCCCAACCCTCTGGAATGACCTCCCCCCCGATATTAGAACCACCACTGATCTCCGCTCCTTCCGCAAGAAACTCAAGACCCACCTGTTCCAATTAGCTGGCCTGGCCCATTTATAGTCCTATTCTTTAATCCTCCTGGCAGTTATTTTTTAATTTTGGGGTAGATTTTGGGGTAGATTTTAATGTTGTTTCTAATTTTATTATTACTGTACAGTTTGTATATCGCCTCCTCTATGTATATGTATGTATATGGTGTTTTAACTCTGACTGTACACCGCCCCGAGTCCCTTCGGGGAGAGGGAGCGGTTTATAAATCTAAATAAAGTAAAGTAAAGGTGCCACCAACACTAGTGACGTCAAGCTGGCCACGCCCACCCTGGCCATGCCCATCCCATCCCCCGAAGGTCAAACACAACCCTGATGCGGCCCTCAATGAAATCGAGTCTGATACCCCTGCACTAGACAAAACTGGTTGTCCTCATTTAACCGTGCCATTCATAATTCAGTCATCACAGCTATTCTACTTGACTTGGCTAAATCCTTTTGCCATGAAAATATCAGGACTGGTGGAGACATTAGGTAGCATCCTCAGAGCTATATGGTGAAAACAGATGAAAACAGAAACTTAAACCCACATTCTTCGGAGCTAAAATGATATGTCCAGACAAAATTCTTTCTCGTTTTTCATTTAAAGAAAGAAAGAAAAGAAAGAAAGCTCGGGTATCTTCTATACCAGTTATGAAGAAACGTGGTACGTTTTTTTAATCGAAAAAAAATGAAAGCAAAGTAAGTTCTAGGCATATTTTATTCTATGCGCAGGGATCAATTTAATTCCTCCTTTTTCATCATTTTGAAACTCAGAGAAATGCATACAAAATGTGCATTTGGGGGGAAAGTATGAAAAAAACACCATATTCACATAAATATAGAATACTAGCTGATAACCCGGCAGTGCCCAGGTATTTATTTATCCTATTCCTGTATTACACAAGAAAAGCCCTGATTTTGTTGAAAATGTCCAGACCAACTCCACCGTGCTATAAGTAGAAGCCATTTTACGGCAGTACGGTAGAAGCCATTTTAAGGCACAATAGGCTGTATCTTAACAGAACACCCCCCCAAAGGGGTGTTATGGGTGTCTTACCCCCACAGTATTTGTTTCCAGAGAGTACGTCATCTGTGTACCAAGTTTGGTTGAAATTGCTCATATATATATGAGCAATAAATTATATATATATAATTTATAAGTGAACTCACTCCCATATTTGGGCATACCAGGGGTTGTAACACAAACACATACTTATTTCCCTGGCTTAGCTGATAAAGGAGGAGAACCGGTGGTGTAGTGGCTAGCAAGTCTGCCTAATATGTAACACATCCCAGGTTCAAATCCCAGTAAGGTTATGGCTAGCTGATGAGAGCTAAACAGCTTGAAATGGATCCATACTAATCTCCCTTTATTTATTTATCAGCACAAATAAAACACACACACACACACACACACATATATATATTAGGCATACCAGGGGTTGTAACACAAATACATGTGTGTGTGTGTGTGTGTGTGTGTGTGTGTTAGATATGATATATCTGAGAAAGCTTGGAAGTAGTGCAAATAACTGTGAAAAAAATCCCCACAAAATTAGCCCACATTTTGTTTTCTACAAATTCTCCAGCTGAAATGAGATAAGCGTAGAAATAAATGAATGAAGAACCGATCAAGATCAAACCTGTATAAAATTTGCCCTTTCCATTGAAGGGGAATCCATTAAAAGTAAAAGTGAATTCATTCTGTGCTCATGATGAAAGATAACTAAGATGACCATTTTTCACAGTTGCAACCGTTTGAAGTTATAATAGCACTGAAAGAAAAAGTGACTTATAACCAAAAAGTAACTTACGGACGTTGTGGCATTCCCATGGTCATATGATTAAAATTCAGACCCTCGGGAATTGACTCATATTTATGACAGTTACAGTGTCCCAGGGTCATGTGATCACATTTCGCGACAAGCAAGTCAATGGGGAAGCCAGATGGATTTAATAACCGCGTTACTGACTTAACAAGTGTGGCTAGAAAGATTGCTAAACGGGGCGAAATTCACTTTACGACTGTCTCATTTAGGAACAGAAATTTTGGACTCATCCGTGGTCATAAGTTAAGGGCTACCTGTATTGGCTTTTTATTAATAATAATAATACAATTATTAATAAATAAAAATAAAATAAGCAAAGAACATTAAACTATAACACAGTTACAGGTTTCCATCAATCTTAATTAAAACGGAGCCATCAAATTCACAGCTCTTGGGTGTTTTTTCCCGATTGAACTGGGATGAAAGGAAATTCAAGGCGCCCTAAGGCACGCACATGCCTGCCAATAATCTGCTAGATATTTGCATTCATTTTGAAGAACCTGACATCCAATCATCAGCAATGTAAAATCTTTTGCCCCCCAAACAAACAGGTGTGCACTGACAATCTCCTTCCAATTTTTAACTAAACTCTCTCCCACCCCACCCTTCTTTGGTTGCCAATTCAGGCAATTCAATAAACTTATTTCCCAGAGTTACAGTTGGGGAAAGTTTCTATTTGCAGCCAAGGAACTAATTCCAAGAGAACAAAAGTATTCATTTCCCGCATGTTACAAATGGTGTTGGGGTGTGTGTGTCAAAATTTGTTGTTAGTTGCAAAGTTGTGTCCAACCCATCGCAACCCCATGGACAACGTTCCTCCAGGCCTTTCCATCCTTTACCATCCTCTGGAGCCCATTTAAGCTCACGCCGACTGCTTCGGTGATTCCATCCAGCCACCTCATTCTCTGTCGTCCCCTTCTTCTTTTGCCCTCAATCTTCACCCAGCATCAGGCTCTTCTCCAGGGAGTCCTTCCTTCTCATTAGGTGGCCAAAGTACTTGAGTTTTATCTTCAGGATCTGGCCTTCTAAAGAGCAGTCAGGGTTGATCTCCTCTAGGTTTGATTGCCTTACAGTCCAAGGAGTCGCAGGAGTCTTCTCCAGCACCATAGTTCAAAAACCTCCATTCTTTGGCCCCCAGCCTTCCTTATCCATTGGGTTTATTTAAGCCCACCATGTGTGGACTTGAATCATCTGGAGAATAAACTAGGCGTCCAAAGAGCGATTCAGAAATTTCTGGCTTTTATCTCTTTGACAGCAAATCCCAAGTGTGTCACCTACTGATCCCAAACTGACGTTGTTTGCTGGTGATGCGCAAAGAATCAGGATCATTCATAAGGTTGCAACATAGGAGCTTTATCCAAGCTAAGAATCTGGTCAACTGAAGCACAACATTAAATTGCCATTAGATAAGGGTCAACGGAATTCAGGAGGGATGGACTTAAAGGGACACAATGACTCTAAACTGATGACATATTTAACTCCGCCCCCGCCCAACTCTGCCTGTTCTTCTCCTACATGATGTGACTTATGTGGTGACTCCTTCGACATGGCACCAAGAACTTCAGGGTGTTCTGGAAAGACCTTCAAGCTGGCATTCTTTCAAGTTCATCTGGATGAAAAATAGCCAATATCTTTCTAGAAAATAAATCAAACAAACTATTGTTTTCCCAAGCCATGAACCCCTGACACAGCTGCACATACCCCTTAGTGGCCAAGTATCTTTTCCTGAGATAGATATCAACTAAAGAGACAGTAGTACACATGTACATTTAATTGGCATTTTATGAGTTCTGCTTCTTGGAAAATGCCTGGTGAGCAAAGGTCAAAAAACCCTCAAGATAGGGGCTATGATGACATAAGAGTTGATCTGGCTGGTTTTTATTTTTTTTAAAAACCCAAAATGTTGATTGTTTCGACCATACTCTCTGAATAGTCTTGTTTATCTGGAAACATTACAGAGCCAGAAGTATTGCAGGAGAAGTCAGGACCTTCAGAAAGATACACCTACAGCATGAAACAAAACGTTGGATCACACCTGTGAGGGTTTGTTGCGTTGTGTCAATTTTGCAATAATTCTAAAAGGGGAAATAGTGCAGTCATTGGATGTAGATCCATTTGAGATGAACCAAAGGAAAATTCAACTTCTAAATTCCTGGGCAACAATAGTGTAAAGAGTTTGAGTGAGCTTTTTGTTCAAACGAGGTTGTTTTTAGGCATATGGATGATTTAAGAATAGATACACAGCCTTTTAATCAACGTTCACCAACTTGGTATACTCCATTGGACCAACTCCAATGCTGGGCAAACTCACGGGAGGCATTTCATTCAGGAAAGTTGGTTTAAATCATATTTACTGAAAACCCCAAAGTACTGTTGATGCTAGAGTAAGCAGAACCAATCACTTTGGCTGCAGGTGGCCAACAAAGCTTCCTGCAATATTTTGTGAGCATCCAGTGGTTGTCCAGATGTTTCCTGCCCTGATTTGGTTCACCTAAGAAAACTAGTACTCAGAATAGCCACATTGGTACATTTTGATGACTGTAGACAAAATGCCACCTACATTACTGGAACTGGCAGATACGGCAGCCATTTAGAGGGCTACACCTTTTAAACTGGTAATTTCAAAGGATATGTCACAGAGGACAACAAACACTGGGGTGGGGCTCTACAGAAATCAGGCACAAAGGTGTGCCGCTTGCTCATAAAACAGCAGTCCTCTTAACTACAGAAACAAACATTCAAAGTGTGAGAATCCAGCTGGTAGCCAAGTTAAAGACAGCATCTGTTTATCTCTCCAGGTGTGACACCTGTGTCTGACAAACTAGACATGAGTTTTGGGGGTGGTAATATTTCCCAAATATTACATCATGGGTGTATACTAAATTTTTCTCTATTGTTTGTCTGCAATCCCTTATCTAATTTTGGAAAGAAATGTGTTTACTTCATGTTTTGTTAAGAGTAGCAACTTTTTAGTGTGCAGAGGAGATACGACGGAAATACACAAAACTATTGTGCATGGCGTGGAAAATGCGGGCACCGTGTTCAGCTTGGTTTCTCTTTCATTCTCCATTACAATGCTAGAATTTGAGAGGCATCCATTAAAATGAAATGTGGGAAGATCCATGAAAGGAAGTAATCCTTCATGGAATGCATAGCTAAACTGTTGCACACACCCACTGCTATCAGATGTGCTGATGGCCACACTTTGAAAAGAGGATTGGGGGATCAAGCAAGCAGTGGCTATTAGTTCTGATGGCTCTTTATCCCTAGAACTACAGTCCACATCCCTCAAATCCTTGTTGCTCAGGAGTTGACAATATGACTCGTTCTTTTTCCATGCCCCACAGCTCCCTGAATGTGTCCCTTGGTGGGGTGCAGAATCCAGGACTTGATTCTGACAGATCCTTCTCATATTCTTGTGATCCTAAAGAAAACAGTGGTTAATCCATCCTTGTGATCTTCTTAAAAAGCAGTAACATGGGCCAATTGGAGGAGACTCAGGGGTTCAACTGGTGAAAATGTATTTGGTTTTGAGAGTAAACTGCACACTCTGGCTAGTTATCTAAGCCCATCTTATGGGCGTGCGTGATTAAGGCACCTCACTAGAACTGAATCTGACTGTCTGGTCCAGAACTTTAGTAAATTCCTGCTGAGCAGTTTCCCTTAGGACCGTGTTGGTGAACCTATGGCACGCGTGGCAGAGGTAGCACACAGAGCCCTCTCTGTGGGCACGTGCACTGTCATCAGCTGCTCTTCTGGTTTGTGACTGATCTGTGGCCCGACAAATGGCCAAAAAACAGGCCATTTTCAGGCTCTTTGGGGGCATTTTCAGGCCGTTTTGGGGGCGTTTTCAGGCCAAAAACAGCTTGAAAGCCAGAAAAACAGCCAAAACCAGGCCATTCTTCAGGCTATTCTCAGGCCATTTTTCGGGCCAAAAACAGCCTGAAAACAGCCAGAAAAATGGCCCAAAACAGCCCAAAAGCAGTCATGCACATACCGGCCAGCTGATTGTCGGGTTTCCGATGCTCTGGGGCATGCACATGCGTTCCAGCTTGGACACTCGGTGCCAAAAAGGTTCGCCATCGCTGCCCTAGGATGTGAGGTGGCAGGCCTTCTTGGTGATAGTCCCTTCCATTTGAGACACCCTTCCCTTCTGTTGCATTGTTTCCCAACCTCGGTGCATATTATTGTTGGCACTATCGTTGCTTTCTTTTGCCAGAGTTATCATTATTTCTTCATTCTGAATCTTTGTACGTTTGAAATAGGTAAACAACTGTCCTTCTAGTTGTCTTGTAGCTACTGGCCCTGGTTGCTGAGCCAAGACTCCCGAGTCTTATAACCCATTTGTAACCAGAGGTGGAGGAACTCTTACATAATGCAGTCTATGCTGATCCAGGCAATGACCAAACTAGTATAGGTTTCTGTATATTATATCCCACCATAATGTTTATGCCAGAGATTCTTGATCTGGCTCCTCTGATGAGACCTGATGTAGATCACCAGGCTGAGTCCTGAGGGAGGAGGTCAAACACATCATCAGTCTCGAGTCCCTTCACGCCCACAAGAGATCTTGTGGGTATGTTTAGCTAAACATGGGTATGTTTAGCTTAAGAGAAAGAAGGACTAGGGGAGACATGATAGCATTGTTCCAATATCTCAGAGGTTGCCACAAAGAAGAGGGAGTCAAACTATTTTCCAAGGCACCTGAGGGTAGAACAAGAAGCAATGGGTGGAAACTAATCAAGGAGAGAAGCAACTTAGAACTGAGGAGAAACTTCCTGACAGTTAGAACAATTAATCAGTGGAACAGCTTGCCTCCAGAAGTTCTGAATGCCCCAACACTGGAAGTCTTTAAGAAGATGTTGGATAGCTATTTGTCTGAAACGGTATAGGGTTTCCTGCCTAGGCAGGGGGTTGGACTAGAAGACCTCCAAGGTCCCTTCCAACTCTACTATTGTATTGTATTGTATTATTGTATTGATCTAAGTCCAGTCCATCTAGAATTCCCTTGACTCTTATCTGCCTCCAATTTGCTTTGACTGTTAGTAGTTCAGATTCTTGTAGAGAGCTTAAGCTTGCAATAAACATTTGTATTCATTTCAATGGTCTGGATTTCCTGATTTCCTCATACTTGACACCTGTCCAGGATGGATGAACCTCTGGCAAACGCTCATCTTCCTCAGAGCACACAAAACCCACAACCACATCAGGATAGTGTCTGACTAGAAGGCAAGGTATTATTATCATCATCATTCCCAACCCATCACAGCTGTTTATAAGCGAGGAAAAAAGAGGATTTGTAGCTTTCTACAGAAAAGACTGGATAAGCATGACATGGAACAGTTCACCCAGATGTGCACAGCGAAGAACTAGACCAGCAAAATAGAGTATGTTCAAACAACATATCTTTTTGGATGGTTCTGGATAGAAGTTATGTTGTCTTTCCTTGCCAGGCCTGTAGGATATGGGAGTTAAAAAGAACATATTTGTCTGCCAACAATTATGTGCTACACTGTTAAGCACATGGCTTATCGAGCAGTTAATTACGCAAATAAAACTTGTGTGATGGTTGCACGAACCTGTCAAAGTAACATCTGGCCCACAGTACTGGATAAGGATGAGGATAAGGGGAAAGGGCACCATTCCCCCTGACAGTCGCTGTTCCACACAGCCATTCAAATGAAGAGATTAAAGGGGGACGTTTCCCAGCCTTTAAAAACGGGACCTCCTGTCAGGCTTCATATTTATGGATGAACTGCTGCCCATCCTTCACCACTCCTAGCTTCAGAATTCCTGAGGAATTCTTGGAAAGATCCATGCCTTTGCATTGGACTTGCTTATCTGCACAGTTAAATAGGTTGGAAAGGCAAAGAAAAGAGGGAACGTGAAAAATCAGCTTCCAATTCTGGCATATTGTAGGCTACAGTGCGTATGATACAATGGTGGGATTCAAAAAAAATTACTATCAGTTCTGTGGGGTGTGGCTTGGTGGGCGTGGCAGGGGAAGGAATCTGTAAAATCTCCATTCACTCCCCACTCCAGGGGAAGGTTACTGCAAAATCCCCATTCCCTCCTGATCAGCTGGGACTCGGGAGGCAGAGAATAGATGGGGTGGGCCCAGTAAGAGGTGGTATTTACCAGTTCTCTGAACTACTCAAAATTTCAGCTGCCAGTTCTCCAGAACTGGTCAGAAGCTGCTGAATACCACCTCTGGTACGATGGGCTTCAACATGTACGGAGGAAGATCTCATTGTTCTGACCTAGGCTTCCCAAGATCATGAATAGTGTCCCGATAAAACCTCTTATTTGGGTTAAAGGGAATTCCTCTCCAGCAAAGTCCCGGCAAACAGTTTTTCATGAGATTTCACAACGACAGACCTTTATCAGGCTTGGAGAGTTGCTGGGCTAATATCTTCCAAACGCCACGCTGTAATAGCAATTACTTGGCAAGAAGTCAGGAACAGATCTTCACCTTAATGAATTGAACTAATTTTCTCCTGCAAACTCCACTCCCCTTTCGCTCCTCTTTATTCCCTATGGGAGGGGCCATTCACCTTCCACCTGTGCCTTTACTGCTGAGTTGGCTCTTGTTCCTTAGCATTTGCTTCTCCTGGCAGCTCTGCACATGCACACGCTGGGAACAGTCTCCAGCGGTTCTTCTGCCCCACTGAAGGCAGCTGATAACTGTTGGGCAGCCCTGGCCCCATCTCTGCCTTTGACGCAGAGCACTCATCGGAGTCTTCCCCAGACTCCAGGACTGGCCCATGTTCCTCCCAAACCTTCTCATTGTCTGAGTTGGCCACCAGCTCCGCTGGCCGCTGGCTGGCCACAACACTCATGTTGGTGAGAGAATATGCCATCAATATGGCCCAATCCTGGTCCATCGTCATTTAGTTTTCATCCTATGTATTTTACATACAGGTAGCCCTCAACATACAACAGTTTGCTGAGAGATTCAAAGTTACAACAGCGCTGAAAAAAAGTGATTTATGACTGTTTTTCATAACATACAACAGTTGCAGAATCCCTGTGCTCATGTGGTCAAAATTCCACTGCTAGGCAACTGACTGATGTTTAGAACGGTTGTGGTGTCCCAGGGTCATGTGATCCCCCCTTTGCAACCTTCTAACAAGCAATGTCGGTGGGGAAGCCAGGTTCATTTAACAACTGTGTTACCAACTTAACAACTGCAGTGATTCACTTAACAACTGTGACAAGAAAGGTTGTCAAATGGGACAAAGCTCACTTAACAAATGTCTCGCTTAACAACAGAAATTATGGGCTCCATTGTGGTCATCGGTCGAAGGCTAGCTGTACTATAGTTTTATTATCTCTTTTATGCCCGTTTTACTTGCTCAGTGTTGAATGTTGTATGTCGATCGTTTGAAGGCGCTTCTGAGAGAAAAGGTAGGAAGGAAGGAAGGAAGGAAGGAAGGAAGGAAGGAAGGAAGGAAGGAAGGAAGGAAGAAAGAAAGAAAGAAAGAAAGAAAGAAAGAAAGAAAGAAAGAAAGAAAGAAACAAAGAAAGAAAGAAAGAAAGAAAGCTTCAGATTGAACCTTCATTTCACATCTGACATGTTTACACAACCTCAACCCCACTGCAAAGTTTGGTGGTGATAAAGATCTGAAAAGACATGTGTCAGACCTGGAAGCCATCTTTTACATTTGGGTCTTCAAACCTGCCACGTTTCCTGCTGAGGGAAAATGGGAGGGGGGATTATATGGAGTATGAGAGATATATAATCATAATAACATTCTTTCTCAGGTCAAGGCCACCTGAGCAGCAGCGATGAGGTGAACGGGAGGCATGTCCAGTTGGGATGGTGCCTGATTGGGCCATGTGACGGACATGTGAGTTCTGGGCAGGGGCTTGGGCTTTTTTTTGGACGGGGAAAACCTGGAAATGTTCAGATTCAGGTTTTCCCAGAGGTGCCAATATGACATCGCTAATAAAATGGAACTTTGAGGAAACTCAAGCCTCGGAGTCTACTTTCGTTGGGGGTGTTACTTGGAACCCTGACTAAAACGTTTTGATTATGCATTTTCCTTTTTTCTACATCACATTTCCAGTTTTGCAACAACAGTATACTGGCTGTATCAAGTCCTTTTTAAATATACCTAGTATTATACACCCTGATTATAACCGTTATTCTCATAGTCATACAGCATAGTCTCTTTTAAATACATGATATTGTATATCATAGTTATATCCCTTCTTTTCATGGTTGTACAATAACACTCTATGCATTTCACATTTTATACATTTTAATCCATGGTCGCGTACAGTCCGATAGTAATATTGCTTACAGTATATATTATAATATATATCTATACAACTGTATTTATTTCTAGTTTTTTAATCTTCACTGGTTATTAAATTTCTAATCTCTGCACCTGTTATCCAGCCATAAGTCCTATGTTGAGTAATACTCTCCCCTTTATGTTTAAGTCCCATCGTTAACCTGATCAGTTCGGCACATTCTAATATTTTCTTTATTGCCATTTCGTCGGTAGGTATATTTACATTTTTCCAATTTTATGCACATGTAATCCTAACTGCTTTTATTGCATGTAACACAGTGGTGGGATTCAAAATTTTTTACTGCCGGTTCTGTGGGCATGGCTTGGTGGGCGTGGCATGGCTTGGTGAGCATGGCTTGGTGGGCGTGGCACGGGAAGGATACTGTAAAATCCCCATTCCCATCCCACTCCAGGGGAAGGATACTGTAAAATCTCCATTTCCTCCTGATCAGCTGGGACTCGGGACGCAGAGAATAGATGGGGGCGAGGCCAGTCAGAGGTGGCCAGAGGTTTACCGGTTCTCCGAACTACTCAAACTTTCTGCTACTGGTTCTCCAGAACTGGTCAGAACCTGCTGAATACCACCTCTGATGTAACATTAAGTATATGATTCTTTTATTGTATTTCTCCAGTAGTATATCTAATAAGAATAGTTTTGGTTTTAGATCTGTTTGTTGTGTTGTCATCTCTTCTAGCCACCCTTTTATATTTTAACCAATATTTTTTTGCCGATGGACAAGTTCACCACATATGATAGTAAGATCCCTGTGCCTGTTTACATTTCCAATACTCTGGTGATAAATTTGGGGACATTTTTGCCATTCGCTGATGGCAAGTGCCATCCGTAGAACATTTGGTACAGGTTTTCTTTGTATGCTGTTGACATTGTTAATTTGTAATTTCTTTCCCACAATGTTTGCCAATTATCCAATTCTATACTGCACCCAAACATTTTTGCCTATACTATCATGGTTTCCTTTACATATTCTCCTTCCATTTTAGAATTCAATAGGTAATTATAAAATTTATTTAATAATTTTTCATCTGTCCCTAACAGTATCTTGTCCAGTTCTTGGGGTTCTCTATAGTAGCCATATAATTCTGTAAAGAATGTTGATTTCTGAAAGCTAGAGATTAAAGTGAGATTATTAAATTTAAAGGGTTACATCAGGAAAACCTACATTAAAAACGTCAGTATCACAATCAGTTTACATAATAGGGATCATGGGGAAAGTTTCTGTTTAAAAATAATCCTCAAAAATGTTAATTACGTACATTAGGAGAAATTGCATGCAAAAATAAGTTGGACACTTATGAACGAAGCATATTTGTTGCTTTAGACAAAAGATTAAGTTGACAAGTTGAAGAATTGCTGCATGTTTCAGTTGGTGAAGTAGACCACATATTTTCCAATCCATGCTTCCCTAAAGGGGTATATTATGATTTGATCTGGCCTCACCCACTGTGGCCCTCCACATCTCTGCAAACAGCCATAAGAGGTTTATCAATTAACAATATTTCTTTGCAGCTTGATGAATTTTGTCTTTGCATTGCATAGAAAATTCCAGAATCACCCTGTATTCACTCAATTTTTTTTTAAAAAAAATGCTGGGTCTGAAAAGTTCTAAAGGGATTCCAAACTATTTCTGATTCCAAAAATACTTGTTTTTCAAAGTCAGCCTTGCCTGGCGGTGAAAAGTTATCATAGAGTACATGAGGATAGGCAAGAAAACCTCAATGTAGTCCTATTTAATATCTGGGCTTTTCTTACACATGTACAATTGCCGATTGCCCATCTTCTTTGGCAAAGCAGCTGTTGCCTTATCACAGCCATGTCATTGAATGAAGACGAAAGATTGCCATGCCAACCCTTGCTCCAATGCTCTAACTCAGGGGAGGGCAAGTCTGGCTCCTTTATGACCTGTGGATTTCAACATCCAGAATTCCTGATCCCTCAGGAATAGTTGTCCACCCCTGACTGATTGATTGATTGTGTCTGAAAGTTCAGCTAGCTTGCACCGAGGCTCTCTGTGGTTTGTGCTCTGTGCTCAGTAAGTTTCCCAGGCATGGGAAAATCTAAAATAGGTCAGCCAATCCATTCACACACACACACACACACACACACACACACACACACACACACACACACACACCACAAAACAAATAAGCAAACATCCTTTCAACCAGTTGCTAAACTTAGACTTCCAAGGTAAAATTCCACCCTGTTATTGTGTTGTGTTGTGTTGTGATGTGATGTGCTGTTCTAATCTAATCTATGATATTCTATTCTATTCTATGCTATGCTATGCTATTTTAATCTATGATATTCTATTCTATTCTAATCTATGCTATTCTAATCTATGCTATTCTAATCTATGCTATTCTAATCTATGCTATTCTATTCTAATCTATGTTATTCTATTCTAAACTATTCTATTCTTTTCTAATTTATGCTATTCTATTCTCTTCTAATCTATGCTATTCTATGCTATTCTATTCTAATCTATGCTATTCTATTCTATTATAAACTATTCTATTCTATTCTATGTTATTCTATTATGAACTATTCTCTTCTAATCTATGCTATTCTATTCTCTTCTAATCTATGCTATACTATTCTAATCTATGCTATTCTAATCTATTCTAATCTATGCTATTCTATTCTAATCTATGCTATTCTATTCTAATATATGCTATTCTATTCTAATATATGCTATTCTATTCTATTCTATTCTAATCTATGTTATTCTATTCTAAACTATTCCATTCTAATCTATGCTATTCTATTCTATTCTAATCTATGCTATTCTATTCTGATCTATGCTATTCTATTCTATTCTAAACTATTCTATTCTAATCAATGCTATTCTATTCTAATCTATGCTATTCTATTCTAATCTGTTATTCTATTCTAAACTATTCTATTCTAATCTATGCTATTCTATTCTATTCTAATCTATGCTATACTATTCTAATCTATGCTATTCTATTCTATTCTAATCTATGCTATACTATTCTAATCTATGCTATTCTTTTCTAAACTATTCTATTCTAATCTAATCTATGCTATTCTAATCTATGCTGTGCTATGCTTTGTTTTTTGTGTTGTGTTATCCTACGCTTATAATTGTTATAAATAAATCAAGGTGACGAACATACTTAATGCTCCTTCCTCCTCCTATTTTCCCCACAACAACAACCCTGTGAGGTGGGTTGGACTGATAGAAAAGGACTGGCTCAAAGTCACTTAGCCAGTTTTCATGCCTAAAGCGGTACTAGAACTCACAGTCTCCTGGTTTCTAGCCTAACCTTAGCCCTAACCATTACACTAATCTGGCTCTTTGGAATGATCTGTAGAATGATTCATAGGTAGTCCTAATTTAAATTTGAAACCATATTCATTCCTTCTTAGAAACCAGAATGATTCCAGCTGGGTGACTTGTAGTTCTACAGATCTTTGCATGTCTATTACAAATTTTTAATAGAATTCTAGTTAACTTTCCACACCCTTGGGAGTGTTGCACCATTCCTCTTATGTTCCAATACCACAAAGTTTTCCTGCAAAGATCTTTAATCATGAAGCTTCCGTTCACTTAGGATCTGGTAACTCATTTTTTTTTCTAACGTAACATCTGGATCCTGGTCTATACTAATCTTCCTTGTTTTTGTTAGTTGCAAAGTCATGTTCGACCCATCGCTACCCCATGGACAACGTTACTCCAGGCCTTCCTGTCCTCTACCATCCTCTGGAGTCCATTGAAGCTCACGCCTACTACTTCAGTGACTCCATCCAGCCACCTCATTCTCTGTCGTCCCCTTCTTCTTTTGCCCTCCATTGTTCCCAGCATGAAGCTCTTCTCCAGTGAGTCCTTCCTTCTCATTAGGTGGCCAAATTATTTGAGTTTCACCTTCAGGATCTGACCTTCTAAAGAGCAGTCAGGGTTGATCTCCTCTAGGACTGGGCACTTTGATCACCTTGCAGTCCAAGGGACTCGCAGGAGACTTCTCTAGCACCTGAGTTCAAAGGCCTCCATTCTTTGGCACTCAGCCTTTCTTATGGTCCAACTTTCACAGCCATCCACTGCAACTGGGAAAACCATAGCCTTGACTATACACACTTTTGTTGGCAGGTGTTGTCTCTGCTTTTTAGTATGCTGTCTAGATTAGCCATAGCTTTCCAGAAACAAGCGTCTTTTAATTTCTTGGCTGTGCAAATCCAAAATCAGAGTCGTAGAATTATAACAAGACCAGGCAAGCAGGAACTGGAACATTCCATTTTGCACGTTTAGCACACAGAAAGGAAGTGATTCAAGATGTTCCTGATGTTTTCCCCCCAAAAAAAGTCCTTCCCCAAAGCTCCTCTATTTTTCTGCCCTGATGGAATTGGAGCTTCTAGAAACGTTCACATTTATGCTTTCTAACAGCTGTGAGAGAAGCCCAAATCCAACTGGCAAAAATTGTTCCAAGTCGAGGAAAAAGAAAAGAGACCAAGGGGGAAAGAAGAGACCATTTTGGAAATTTTGACCATTATTTATTTCCTAGACTTATCTTCATGAGGGACATGCTGGCTCAGTGGCTAAGACGCTCAGCTTGTCGATCAGAAAGGTTGGCAGTTCAAATCCCTAGTGCCGCATAATGGAGTGAGCTTCCGTTACTTGTCCCAGCTTCTGCCAACCTAGCAGTTCGAAAGCAGGTAAAAAATGCAAATAGAAAAATAGGAACCACCTTTGGTGGGAAGGTAACAGGGTTCCGTGTGCCTTCGACGTTTAGTCATGCTGGCCACATGACCACAGAGATGTCTTCAGACAGCGCTGGCTTTTCAGCCTTCAAACGGAGATGAGCACTGCCCCCTAGAGTCGGGAAGAACTAGCACATATGTGCAAAGGGAACCTTTATCTTTAGACTTCTCTTCCTTCTACTCAGAAGGAACATTTGAATGGACTTTCCACTTAAAACAATGCAAATTGAGAAGTGCATAAAGTACAAAAGAGTAAAAGGAGAGAAATGGGCAGGGGAAACAAGGAGTCATTCTGAGGCAACATGCATCTTATTTGCAAAAGGACAGCTCGCTATTTTAAAGGGCTCCTTATCTGAAATCTGCTTTAATTTTAAAAAAAAAAAAAAAGTCAGCAAGAAGGGAATTCGAAGTCTTGACAATGTTCTAACTGAGAGCCAGTTGGCTGTGTTGGAAGGTTGTCTGCATGAAATAATGTGTTTCTGTTTAAATCACTCTTAAGTTTCCTCCACTCTGTGCTTGCAGTCAATTCAAATCAGTGTCTTATTTTGCCTGGTTTTGGGGAGGAAATGCTCACTACTTGAAGAGTGGTTAGGCAGAGAGGCTGGCATGCAGGCCTTGCTGTTTGCTTACACACACACACACACACACACACACACACACATCAAAAAGAAGTGGGAAATCTGTATTCTTTAAATCCCATGTTAAATATTAAGATTTTATTTTCACACACACAGAGACACACTATGATGAAGGGTGGTCTACAGGGTCTCTGTTCTGACTGAGGCTTCCCGAGAGCATGAAGCAAACTCCTTGTCCTGACAAAAACCCCTTTTATTAATTTCCTGTGAATTCTGCTCATTCACATCCAGCAAAGTCTTTCAAGGGAGGCTTTACAGTCACAGACCTTCTCTGGCTTGGAGAGCTGCCAGGCCGGTATCTGCAAAACTTGGCCAGGAGTCTCAGAGAGTCACAAACCAATTAAGTGAACTAATTGTCTCCTGCAAACTCCACTCCCCTTTTGCTCCTCTTTTATTTCCTCTGGGAGGGGTCATTCATTGTCCACCTGTGGTCTTACTCGCAAGTTGACCCCTGTTCTTTAGCTGTTCCCTTTGTCTGGCAACTCTGCGCATGCGCACACTGGGAACAGGCTCCAGCTGTTTGTCTGCCTCACTGATGTCTGACTCTGAAGGCAGCTGATAACTGGCATATGGCTCTGGCCCCCTCTCTGCCTCCGACACAGAGCCCTCATCAGAGCCTTCCCCAGACTCCAGGACTGGCCCATGTTCTTCCCCAACCTCCTCACTGTCCGAATCTGCTGCCAGCTCCGCTGGCGCTGGGGGGGGGCGGGGGGGGGCTCAACAAACCCACTTTGTTCACTTCTAGATGTAATGCCCATTATGTTCCCATTTGCTCGGCTACCCAAGAGTTTTAATTTAGAGCCCTAGATAACCATTTCAAGTTGAAATGTTGCTTTCTGGAAAAGGTGCTGATCAAAGCTGGGTGATGAGCCCCACAGAGAAAGAAAAACGGAGGCATTATCATTCCATTGCCCGGTGCTCTGGCTTGGATGATGCAATAGGGAGGCCTGGAGTATTTCCTGTGAGTTCCCGCTGACATCAAGGGCTTTCCCCATCGGCTCTCTCCATAAGAGGAGGTGTTTCAGCAGTCAGTGTGCTATGTAAAGACCTGCAGATTTTCCCTTGCCTCCCTCCCGGTGTTCTTCTCCATAAGAGGCAAGGTGGACAAGCCAAAAAAGAGAGCCACCTCCTTCCTTGGCACCCTGGTGCATTCCATTGTGCTCTCTCATGGACCAATATAGCCCATCACTTCACTCTTGTCAGTCTCAGCCAATGGATCAGCCTTGTGTTGAAAGCCCATGCTCAAAACTTTGAAGTCAATGTGGCTTCTGGGTTGCGGTAACTCTATCCCTTCACCCTGGATCAGGTGCCATCGAATCCACTGTGCAATAGAAGCAACGGCTGAATGTACTAGATGGCCAAAGTACTCCTTATACCTTTATGTCTTCCCCCTTCTCAGGGTCCTGTTGGATTCTGCTTTCCTTGGGATGACAAGCCTTGCCTGTTGCCTGTTGCTGTTGCCTGTTGCCTTTGCTTCCTGCCTCTTGTCTTTGCCTCTTGCCTTTTACCTCTTGCCTCCTGCTTCTTGCCTCACCTCGCCTTTTCTAGATACCAGGGAATTGGACATGTCCATCACCAAAGCCATTTTGGGTGGGAGCACTGAGATCTTACCACATCTCAGATAGGTTCATTGGCTTGTCCGTCCCATAAAGATGCTATGATTTGATTGGGGAATAGAGGCATCTTCTTCCTTGGCCAGAGGAAAAGAAGGTGGCTGTGTCAGAACAAATGCTTTGAGCATTCTGGTGGAGTTTGTGAATATTCTTTTGATATTGTCTCAAAAAGTGCAGGGCCTGTTTGGAGGAACCCAAAGATGTCTGTGATGACATGATGATTTTCTTTTCATCTGTCACACCTCAGGTGTCCCAAAGTTGATGATGAACTTTCGGAGAGCATAGCTTAATAGCCTTAAAAGCTTAATAATGGGCTTAACAAGCCATTTCCAGTGTAGGAGAATTATGCTCATTACATTTATTGATTGATTAAATGTATATCCCCTCTCTCGTTGAGGAGCTCAAGGTGGCATACAGAATGTTCTCTCTAGCTTTTCCTCACAGCAATATCCCAGTAAGGGAGGCTGGGTTGAGTGGAAGGGATTGGTCCAAAGGTCCCCAGGAGTTTCCATGGCTAAGGGTGATCTAGAACAAGTCTCCTTGATGCCAGCACAATATGTGTGTGTGTGGGGGGGGTTGTTTGTTTATTTTGTCAAACATGTACCTGTTAAGGTATAAGTATAAACATGGATATGAACACAGGAAATGGGTATGAATAAATGGGGACAGTAGGACAGCGACGGTAGGCACGCTGGGGTGCTTATGCATGCCCCCTTTGCAGACCTCTTAGGAAAGGGGTGAGGTCCATGCTAGACAGTTTAAGGTTAAAGTTTGGGGGTTTGAGACTGTGACAATACAATAGTAGAGTTGGAAGGGACCTTGGAGGTCTTCTAGTCCAACCCCCTGCCTAGGCAGGAAACCCTATACCATTCCAGACAAATGGCTATCCAACATCTTCTTAAAGACTTCCAGTGTTGGGGCATTCACAACTTCTGGAGGCAACTTCTGTTCCACTGATTAATTGTTCTAACTGTCAGGAAATTTCTTCTCAGTTCTAAGTTGCTCCTCTCCTTGATTAGTTTCCACCCATTGCTTCTTGTTCTACCCTCAGGTGCCTTGGAGAATAGTTTGACTCCCTCTTCTTTGTGGCAACCCCTGAGATATTGGAAGACTGCTATCATGTCTCCCCTAGTCCTTCTTTCTCTTAAGCTAGACATACCTAGTTCCTGCAACCGTTCTTCATATGTTTTAGTCTCCAGTCCCCTAATCCTCTTTGTTGCTCTTCTCTGCACTCTTTCTAGAGTCTCCACATCTTTTTTACATCGTGGCGACCAGAACTGAATGCAGTGACAACAGAGTCGGGTAGTGCATTCCGGGCATTGACCACTGTGTTGCTGAAGTCGTATTTTCTGCAATCGAATTTGGACTGGTTTACCTTGAGTTTATATCTCTTGTTTGCCCCTGTATTCTTGAGGTTGAAGCTGAAGTAGTCATTGACAGGTAGGATATTGTAGCAGACAATTTTGCGTACTATGTTTAGGTCAAACCGTAGGCGGCGTAATTGTAGGTTGGCCAAGGCCAAAATTTCACACTTTGTGGCATAAGGTGGTGAAGATAAGTCCTTCCAATATCCAATCCTGTGGTCTATGTTAGATATTAAGGCGATGTAGTGCTTTGATGCAAAGAGAAAAGAGAGGGTTGCGGCATCTGGAATCTGTCAGGAGATTCTTAGGAAATTTCCAAGTGAAGAATTATTCAAAAGAAAAAGTGTACGGGGGCGTGTTTATGACATCGATGTTTGTCCTTTCGCTTGATAGCTGTCCCAATGGATTGCAGCTTTCTTCACCTTGGATACCTTTCAGAAGTTTGGACTTCAGCTCCCAAACTTCAGTGCAACTGGCACGCTGGTTGGGGAATTCTAAAAGTTGAAATCTACTGATCTGGAAGCTTCTCTGGTTGGCTACATCAAGTTATCCCCAATGTCTGATGACATGTTCTGATGGAACTGAGACAATGTGCATTGTCAGGACAACCACCATGCGATTATGGGGCCAGATAGATGAACTTATTGCAACAGGCAGCAGAAGTAGCCTGCAGTACTGCATTCTAACCACTGCGCCACCACTCACAAATGCTCACAGTTTCCCAGTTGGTACTATGGTTGAGTCTGTCCATGTGTTGTGCAATTAAGGAGTTTCCTTCATGTCTTCTGACTGCTAGTTGAGGTTCAGGAATGCACTCTGCTAGCTTTCTGTTTATCCTATGTCAGAGGTGGTATTCAGCCGGTTCACACCGGTTCAAGCGAACCGGTAGCAGAAATTTTGAGTAGTTCGGAGAACCGGCAAATACCACCTCTGGTTGGCCCCCACCCTCCTGCCCCCATTGTTCCCTAGCCTATATTCCCTTGTTTTTTAGCTCAGCTGATTCACGCGGCAGAACGGATTGCCGCCCCTCAGCTGAGCTATAAAACGTGCATGCAAGAGATAAACCCAGTTTTAATTCTTGGCATCTGCAGTGTGACTTGAAAAGATGCTCATTTGAAATCTCGTAAAGCTCAATGGAATTGTAGCCCTCTATCCTTTAAGGTAGGGACCCAGGGATGTGGTGGCTCTGTGGCTAAGATGCTGAGCTTGTCGATCAGAAACCTGAGCAGTTCGGCAGTTCGAATCCCTAGTGCCACATAACGGAGTGAACTCCCGTTACTTGTCCCAGCTTCTGCCAAACTAGCAGTTCAAAAAGCATGTAAAAATGCAGGTAGAAAAATAGGGATCACCTTTGGTGGGAAGGTAACAGCGTTCCATGCGCCTTCGCCATTGAGTCACCACAGCTCAGCTCACCAGCGCTGAAACCGAGGGCGGTCTTTGAGTGCTGCGCACGCTCGAAGCACGAGCATGTGTACGAAGCGCACTCTCACAGAACTGGTAGGAAAAGATTTGGAATCCCACCACTGTCCTGTAGTGGCTGTTACAGTCCTTACACTGATAGAAAGATACAGAGAATTGGAAAAGAGCATGAGTTTCTGGCTGGAACATTGAGTACATGTCAACATTTATTGTCCACTTACTTAAAGGTTAAAAATGACACACAGAATATACACAAACAATAACTGTTTTCCTTGGCTTTCACTCTGTCCAGTGCGTGCAGCTTGAAGTTAATGAAGTCCTCGTATTGTTTACCATCCATGTTGACAGAAAGGCTATATTCCCAGCTTTCTACTTAAAAGAAATTAGAAGTTCACTTGTGAAAAGATTTCTGTATTTATATAGTCAATTTCTTCTGTTTATAAGTGTTTTACCAAGGAAAACTCACCACCTTCTGTTCCGGGTAGAGTAGCTTTGCTAGGAATTCTTCCAGTCTTAATTGCCTCAATTTCTAAACTACATCTGGAGAGGAGCTTTGTGATTAGCTTTAATTTGTCTGTTTGTGCCACAAATTTAATCAGATTACAGGAAGTTCTCTATTTATGACCACAGGTAAAGGTAACGATTCCCCTCGCACGTATATGCTAGTCATTCCCAACTCTAGGGGGTGGTGCTCATTTCCGTTTCAAAGCCGAAGAGCCAGCGCTGTCCGAAGACGTCTCCGTGGTCATGTGGCTGGCATGACTAAACGCTGAAGGCGCACGGAACGCTGTTCCCTTCCCACTACTTGCATTTTTTACGTGCTTTCGAACTGCTAGGTTGGCAGAAGCTGGGACAGGTAATGGGAGCTCACTCTGTTACGCGGCGCTAGGGATTCGAACCGCTGAACTGCTGACCTTTCTGATCGACAAGCTCAGCATCATAGCCACTGAGCCACCGCAAGTATGAAAAATAGTCAATTTTTTTTCAGTCCCTTTGTATCTTCAAACAGTTACTAAACAAATGTTGTAAGTTGAGGGCTACCTATATTAGAAATCCAGCAGATGTTCACATAATATACAGCTTCAACGTTGACTTGTTTTGGATGGGTTGCTTCATATAGGACAGTGTTTCTCAATCTTGGCAACTTTAAGATGTGTGGACTTCAGCTCCCAGAATTCCCCATCCAGAATTGAAGTCCACACATCTTAAAGATACCCAGGTTGAGAATCACAGCTGTAGGGGGTGAAGCCAGTCCATTTAACTAGCGTAGGTAAGATGTAAAATATGTAAATTGTAAAAGCATGGAAAATAAGAAATAGATGGTCGTTTTTTTAGCCTTACCTCTTAAGCAAAGTTTAAATCCATCGGTTAAGAAATTTGTGAGAAAGAAATTCAAGTAAAGCACACGGATCATCATTTGTTTCCAGGATTTTGTACTCTAAGCCCTTTTCCCCAGAATTAAATCTAATTAAGGAACTTCTGGGAGAATCTTGTTTTTTTTCTTTGTGCTATAGTTTTATTTACTCATTTGAATCATGTAGCCACCCATTCTATACACAGGCCTCTGGGCAGCGCACAGAGAAAACTCTACAAACAACCAAAATGTTAACAAGAATATCAAAACACACTAATAATAACTATTAGTCTATTATTTTTTAAAAAGGGGTTTAACAACCTGCTTTCTACATAAACCTGTTTTCTAAATTGCCACAATAGGACAATTTCTGAATTGTCACAACCAAAGGAAGAATGACCCAAGGTTAAAAATAATTAAGGCTTTTGATGTTGTGCAAATGCAGCCACCTGGCCCATATCAAATCTAAGCAGGCATTTGGTATTAACCAAGTGTATAATTCAATATATTATTGCACAAAATTAAAAATAGGTTGATTCAGCAGTCAGAAAAAGGTTGATTCTGTAGTTCAGATATTTTTCCTCTTAAAAATAAAAGATATACCCCTTTGTATCTCCTGATAGGTAGTCCTGGGCCTTTTACCCATGATTTCAACCCAGCTCTAAAAAAAAACAGAAACTAAGCTGTTTTGGATCTTCCTACTCCAAGTCCAGTAAGACCTTGATAAGAATGGAAAACACAGGAAATGCAGTCATCATATATAAATAATTCTATATAAGCTCAATAAAGTTTGTAGTTCAATTAGTTGCATATTACTTCTTTGACCAAACTTTTGGTTTTTAGACTAGCTGACCCTCCCTCTTAGATATTTGCAGGCAGGCCTTCTTGTTGGTTCTTGTTTCTTCCTCTTTACTCATGTGTACTTACCATTGATTGATTGTTTGTTTGATTGATTGATTACAAGCCTTCGAGACAATGTCAGCTCTTAAAACTCACATAGACAGATTTTCTGCATGATGATCTGTCCCTAGCTTAGTCTTTCAGATCTTCCATCACTGGACCTATCATCTCCTTCTTCTTCATTTTCTTCTTTGTGTGTATGTTCCAGCATAACTCTGAAACGCCTCGAGCAATTTCAACCAAAGTTGGTACAAAGATGACTTACTCTCTGGAAACAAATACTGTGGGGATAAGACACCCATAATACCCCGGGGGGGGGGGGTGTTCTGTTAAGATACAGCCTGTTATGCCTTAAAATGGCTTCTACTGTACTGCCTTAAAATGGCTTCTACTATACAGCACAGTGGAGTTGCCATGGAAACAGTTTCACACTACTCCACAAGGGGGCTCCCTCTGGTAAAGGGGAAAATCTAACATTAGAAATTATCTTTGGTCCGGACATTTGTGAATGTCTAATACAAGATTGGGATAAACAAATACCCGGGCAACGCCAGGTTAACAGTTAGTTGACTATAAAGTAGAGGTGTACTTAGCTTTACTTTCACAGAATGTGGGGCTGAAGCCAAAGTCAGAATCTGTAGGGAATTCATTCATTCCATTTCTATAGCTGCCCACCTCAACCAAGTGATTCTGAGAAATTTACACTTTTAAATTAACTACTCTTTTATCCAATCGGAGTCAATATTCTACGTGAGACATGCTGGATCTAGCCAGCAAATGAGGAATTATCTAGGAGCTAAACTTTACATGGCATTACAAAAATGTAGTCTAGTTTTTACCAGTTCTACCTGTATATAATGGGAAATGTACTTTGGGCAAAACCAGAAAATCTGAATTGTCCTCTCTACAAACTTCTCCGCATGGGATCAGCTTATGAGATCCTGTCGAGAGCACTGTACGTAACATTAAGCATGTTGCATGTAAGAAGATAATAAAAACTTTTAAAAAACAAGAAATAGACTTAGGCAATCAGCTTCATGAATACACAAGATGCAAGCTATTTTGGGAAGTTAAATTGAATTTAAGAGGATCCTTTAGGAACAAGAACAAGGTAAGTTTAGAAGAATGTCCTATGGAACATATGGAAAGAAAGGGTTTAAGAAAGAAAGCTCAGAATCCTACTTACTTCACATTAACATTACCAATAGATATTCCTTAAGTTTTGCCAAGATCATGAATTTCCAGGGATTAGCTCAGAGCAGTCAGTGTTATAAAAACATAGACTGGAAGGGGATTTAAGAAATACCCCACCTAGTCCAAAAGTATACAACTTTTCCTGGGCCAAGAATCCCATTTGAGTGGTATACCTTGAGAAGAGCCCACAGAAGTTAAATGAAAATTAAAAGTTATTTCATTTGCTTTCAAATTGAGTAAATTACATTACGTATAATTAACGCGAGAGCACTCCTCTGCCCTGCCTTTCCAAATTTCTCCCTGCTGTCACATTAAGAACATCTGATGTGTCAGCTGTGATGGGACCAGCTGCCATCACGAACTCACCATAGGCTGAGATGGCAGCAGTTGATAGGGATTGGATTTAAGACAGGGGTGGGTTCTGGCAGGCACTACTGCTGGTTTGCTCATGGGCGCGCAGAGCGCGCTTGCACAATGCAATAAAAAATGGTCTGCGCATGCGCAGAAACAGAAGACAAGATGGCACTGCCTATGGCGCTACCTGGAGAACCGGTTCAGGGGCATGGCAGGGCTGGGTCGCTGCCGGTTCCAGTGACCCAGGCCACCAAACTACTACCAGTTCAGCTGAACTGGTCCGAACCAGTAGGAACCCATCACTGTTTAAGAGCAACTGAAGAGCAGCATGCATTCATCCATCCATCTTGTCCTAGGAATGAGCATTCCATCACTAGTTCTCATCCAACAGTGAGATTTTCACCCATAAGTGAGTCACCAAAAAGGCAAGCTATAGACCATCATGGTAGACACCAAGTATGCAATCTCAAAAAGGTTGTCATTCATTATTTTTAAACAATGCATACATGCATCCTTTAAAGGGCTAAGATTAGAAAAGCCGAAAATCACTGCTGGCATAGCCATTCTGTTTGTCATCCTAGTAAAAAGGTTTCCGGATTAGTCTAAACACCGAGAACTGACTTCAAACAGAGAACTGTAGGGCTGGGCCAGGTTATCATCTTGTGAGCAGTTTCCCTAGGTGTCTCCTCAAAAGACAAACACGCTTGTTCAGCTCCTTGTCTCTCGTTTGCAAGCAGGAATTAAAAGGGAATTAATCTAGAAAATGTGATGGTTTGGGCAAAAATTCATTTAGTGACCCTTCAAAATTACAACAACACTGGAAAAAGTGGCTTATTTCTCACACTTATTGCAGCATCCCAATGGTCACCTGATCAAAATTCAGACACTGGACAACCGACTCGTATTTATGACAACTGCAGTGTCCCAGGGTCATGTGATCACCTTCTGTAACCTCCTGCCAAGCAAAGTCAATGGGGAAACCAGATTCATTTCATATCCACATTACTAATTTAACAACTGCAGAGATTCACTTAACAACTGTGGAAAGAAAGGTCGTAAAATGGGGCAAAACTCACTTAACAAGTGTCTCAGCAACAGAACTTTGGGGTTCAATTGTGGTTGTAAGTCGAGGGCTATCCGTAGATGGAAATGAAGTTATTCACAATACCATTTCAACCAGTCTGTTCTCAGTATGACTCAGAGGTGATATTCAGCCAGTTCGGACTGGTTCACTTAAACCGGTAGCGGAATTCGCAGGTGGCTCAGCCTACCTGCCCCGGCTCTATGCCGTCCTATTTACATTTTTGAGGCTGAGGACATGTGTGGAAGGCATGTGTGCGTGCAAAGCGCATGCACAGAAGGCGGGGCGCATGCACTCAAAGTGAGAGGGCACACATGCAGCAAACCAGTGGTAACAATGTGAAATCCACCACTGGCATGACTTCATTCAAACTCTACCTTATTGGTGAGATTCACACATTGAGCCAACTTTTGACTGCTTGTACTATGGCTCCCAAAATAAGCTGCGGCGATAGTGTGGTCACAAATCAAACCATAAACTATGATTTGTTAGTCCTGGTGGCTGGGTATGTTTCTTACGCCGAACGAAAACCAAACCGAACTCATTATTGATTAGTACAATGAGTGATGCGATTCCAGGCAACCTGTATCAGCTATCAAATCTTGGATCCAGTTTCAACACCCTTTATGTAATCTGGTGATGGGAACATAGTTTCCATGGGAGGATGCCAACACACGGAACATGTAGGTTTCACGCACCAACTTGAAATCTACTGAGGAGCAGGAAAAGGACATTTCACTAGGATAGTTGTATGAGAAATAAGTAACGTGCAAGATACTCCAGATTCAGAGCTGCTATGTAAAGTCACAGGGACCTCTTGCTAATTAGGGTAATTTGGACGGATGTTTCAAAAAGGTAAGGACAGATTGTTTCTTCCAAGCTAGGAATTTTGGTCAATTCTTATGGATGATTTTTATTACTTTGCTATTTTTGTTCCCTCATAGATCTAATAGTGGTTTTTAGAGTACCCAACCAACTGATGTATGGTTATCTTTACATATAAAAGGTAAAGATAAAAAGTTTCTCCTGTCAAGTCGCGTCCAACTTTAGGCGGTGGAACTCATCTCTGTTTCTTGGCCAAGGGAGCCAGCATTGCCTGAAGATGCTTCTGTGCTCATGTGGCCAGTATGGTTGTATGGAACGCAGTTGCCTTCCCGCAAAAATGATACCTACTTATCTACTCGCATTTGCATGCTTTTGAACTGCTAGGTTGGCAGGACCTGAGGTACGTCCCGGGAGCTCACGCTGTCACACTGCAGTGGGATCTTGAACATGGACTATCGGCTATCTAGCTGACAAACCCAGCGCCTTTAGGTGCTAAGCCATTGCACCCCACCCCACCCATCCTTATATATGGTCTTCATTTAAGGCTTGGATTGAATAATAAAGTTTTTTTTTTTTGCTTAGCATTTTGTGTTTGCCAAATGTTTACAGTTTATAAATATCTCTTTGTATGGTACATTGTTTTCCTTCCTTTTTTTACTCTTTCTATTCATTACGACATTTTAAAAGGGAAATTTTATTTATTTATTATAGGTAAAGGTAAAGGCTATTGACAAAAATAGGATTGCCAACATGATCGGCAACATCTGATGACGGATATGGATAGAGAAGGAGGAGGAGGAGGAAGAAGAAGAAGAAGAAGAAGAAGAAGAAGAAGAAGAAGAAGGAGAAGGAGAAGGAGAAGGAGAAGGAGAAGAAGAAGAAGAAGAAGAAGAAGAAGAAGAAGAAGAAGAAGAAGAAGAAGAAGAAGAAGAAGAAGAAAGGTAAAGACTCCCCTTGCACGTATGTGCTAGTTGTTCCCGACTCTAGGGGGCGGTGCTCATCTCTGTTTCAAACCCAAAGAGCCAGCGCTGTCCAAAGACGTCTCCGTGGTGATGTGACCGGCATGACTCAACCCCAAAGGCGCACGGAACGCTTTTACCTTCCCACCAAAAGTGGTCCCTATTTTTCTATTTGCATTTTTTACCTGCTTTCGAACTGCTAGGTTGGCAGAAGCTGGGACTAGTAACGGGAGCTCACTCCGTTACATGGCCCTAGGGATTCAAACCCCCGAACTGCCGACCTTTCTAATCAACAAGCTCAGCGTTTTAACCACTGGGCCATCGTATTCCTTACTTATTAATTATAATTATAATAAATGTATTATTAATTATTTTTATAAATGGTATCCAACACACCTTTCTATTCTCCCAACTACAACAACCCTATGAGGTGGGTTGGCTTGGGTTGAGAGAGAGACGAACTGGCCCAAAGTCACCCAGCTGCCTTTCATGGTTACGGCAGGATTTGAACACCTGGTCTCCCACTTTCTAGCCTGGTGACTTAACCAATCTATCCTAAACCTGCCTGGTTCACTGTAGATATGCAGTTAAGAACGGATAGGCAGCCCACATCTGAACAATATAATGAATACATTAAAATATTAGTAGGTTGCTGTGAAGGAGGCTAGAATTCGCTTTTAATTCACTTTAAAAAAAATATTAGCACTACCAAAATGATTCCCCTGGTCGCCAGCTGTGTGTCAAGGAAGACAAGGGCACCCCCTTGTGGACGAGAGCGTCCTCAGACAAGACAGGACGCATTGAAACAAAGCAGAAGTCTATTTTAATTGTCTTTTCTAGAGTGAGGACAACGTAATATCCTCCAGATGTTTAGATTTCAGATCTCAGCCATCCTGTCCAAGTGAACTCTAGTCCAATTTTGTTTACAGGAGAGCAGATTAAGGAATAATCATTCCTTAATTATTATTGTTTTTTCATTGTGAAGTTCATTTAGTGCTACGTCGAACCTTTAAAATTACAGATACCGTACTGCTGTTAAGCTGCCTTGTGGCTGAAATTCTACTGCCTGTAGTTTGCTATTTGAGGGAAATGATATCACTGTTCCCCCTTGGGGAAAGGATAAATGATATTCCCAAAGCAATCGAGGCTTACAGTTCGTGGGCTGTAGCGGCCATCTGAATCGCCAAATTGTATTTTGGCAACTCAACAGTCCCTTTTCAGTAACAAAGGCTAAAAATTGTTCAGTGTTACTTCCAATTTATAAATGGCTTGCTTACAGAAGTAGGTTATGTACAGAGTATTGCAGCGAGATAGGGTCATTGATGCTGATGTGTAAAACCACACATACAAAATTATATATATATAAGACAAGCCATTGTCTATATACAGGTGGTTCTTGGATTATGGCTCCTCATTCAGGCAAATCTTCCACCTTCAATGGTGCCGAACATGTAGTACTTACAACCAGTCCTCCAAATTCTGGCCATTCCAGCATCCACCTCAGAGGTGGGTTGCTCCCGGTTCGGCCTGGTTCAGCCAAACCAGTAGTGACAGTGGCGGGAAGTTCCACCCACCTACCTGGGCACTTCTGTGCATGCGCAGAAGCATTGCACAAGTAAACAAGTGCGCAAGCATGAGGGTACGAGCATGAGAGCACGAGCGAACCAGTAGCACCGGGATTTGAAACTCACCTCTAATCCACCCGATGACATGATCACAATTCAGGAGCTTGGCAACTAGCTCGCATTTATGGTTACAAGATCACAATTTTCAACATTCCTTGGTGGCTTTCCACAAGCGAAGTCAATGGGGAAGCCAGCAGGAAATCGGAAGTTGTGTTCATGTGAGGTCTTTATGGTCCATGGTGATTTGCTTAATGATGGCAACTGGGATTGTTGAATTGCAGACACTAAGTGACATGGTCACATGACATCATGTTTTACAACTGTGTCACTTAGCAACTGCAAGTCCCAATTGCCATCATATCCCAAGGACTGCCTGTAATCTGTGCTATTGTTGTATTGCTTTCTTTTTTTACTTTCCTTGATTATTTTCCTCTTTGTTCTGCTTTATTAAATAAATCCACCCACCCACCTACTCACCCAGCAGCCCTATAATTGTTGGAGCTCTTTCTTGAAAACTGCATGGTAATCTCTTCACAAAATTGAATGTGTTTTTTAAAAAGCTTGTGGTGTTTGTTTGTTTGTTTTTTACAAAAATCCATCACATACCTAGAGAAAAAAATCCCTGGAAATACCAGTCATGTCTATAAACATGGCAAGGCTCTGCTCATCTTGCATTTTACCTCGGCCTTTCCCTCCCACTTGTTAGATGTAGCTACTCAACTCAACTTTGCCCAACTATGATGTACATCACAGTGCCAACTACCAAGCCAGAATTTGGTTTAAGCCAACTGTTGAGTTCACAGCCATTGAGTAGAGCAAGGCAATGGCTGAGACACTATGATTTAACTTTTGATAAAGTGGGTAGAATAAGAAAGGCTGAACGCCAAAGAATGGAGGCCTTTGAACTCTGGTGCTGGAGAAGACTCCTGTGAGTCCCTTGGACTGCAAGGCCATCCAACCGGTCAGTCCTAGAGGAGATCAACCCTGACTGCTCTTTAGAAGCCCAGATCCTGAACAGGAAACTCAAAAAGACTTTGGCCACCTAATGAGAAGGAAAAAGGATTCACTGGAGAAGAGCCTCATGCTGGGAATGATTGAGGGCAAAAGAAGAAGGGGACAACAAGAGAATGAGGTGGCTGGATGGAGTCACTGAAACAATTGGTGTGATCTTAAATAGACTTCAGGAGATGGTAGAGGACAGGAAGGCCTGGAGGAATATTATCTATGGGGTCACAATGGCTCGGACACAACTTCGCAATTAACAACAACAACCTAGGAAAAAAAAACCTGGAAGTACCAGCCCTGTCTATAAACACGGCAAAGCCCTGTTCATCTTGCATTATACCTTGGCCTTTCCCTTTCACTTGTTAGGTGTAGCTACTCAACTGAACTTTGCCCAACTATGAGATACGTCACAGTGCCAACTACCAAGCCAGAATTTGGTTTAAGACAACTGCTGAGTTCACAGCCATTGGGTGGAGCAGGGCAATGGCTGAGACACTATGATTTAACTTTTGATACAGTGAGTAGAATAATAATATTCATTTAATGCAACTGAAGTAAACAAATACCATCCATCCATCCATTCACTGATTTTTTTTTACTTTATGTTTCCTGCTAGAGCATATGGTGTCTTACTTAGATGGTGGAGCTGATTTGGGGGACAGGGAAGAATGGAGTGAGCCTGAGATAAAAGCTTCCAAACAATCCCATCTTCATTTCATTTAAGATGGAACAAAAAGATGGAACAAAAAGATGGATAAGCTTTCAAGGTTCTGCTAGGCTACTATCTGCAATGAAGAACGAAGCTGCAAACTCTCCCATGCCTGGTTCTTGATCTTGCCAGAATAACAGAGTTGGAAGAGATCTTGCAGGTCTTCTAGTCCAATCCCTGCTCAAGCAGGAAAACCTATACCCGTGTTGGCGAACCTATGGCACGCACGCCAGTAATGGCATGAAGAGTCCTCTCTGAGCATGCACGCTTGCCAGATGCTCCTCATGCATGCTACACTGCCTGAAACCCGAAGACCAGGTGGCCAGTGCGCATGCGGCAAAGCTGGTCTTTTGAGTTCCTGGTGCTCTGGCACACACGCATTCCGTTTTGGGCACTCAGTGCCGAAAAGGTTCACCATCACTGCCCTCTACCATTTCAGACAAATGGTTGTCCAAAGTCTTCTTAAAAGCCTCCCGTGTTGGAGCAGCCACAACTTCTGGAGGCAACTCATTCCACTGATTTAATTCTTCTGCCAGCCTACCTCAAAAACACAGAGTTCTCCCTCCATTTTAGTGCAGACTTGTCTGCAACCTTTGGGATGGGAGAGTAAGTAGACTGTCTGAAAGTCTTCTAGTGCAGGGGTCTCCAACCTTGGCAACTTTAAGACTTGTGGGCTTTGACTCTCAGAATTCCTCAGCCAGCTGGCTGAGGAATTCTGAGAGTTGAAGTCCAGAAGTCTTAAAGCTGCCAAGATTGGAGAGCCCTGATCTAGTGATTGTGAGACTGAGAGAGAATCTGAGCCTCTATCTCCCTACTCCTCGTCCCACACTTTCACCACTCTCCGGAATTTCCCTGCGTGCTGCAAGGCCACAGACTTCAAAGGACCCAAGCCAATTAAGGGAAGCCATACGCTAAATAAATAAATAAAGGAAGAAAAAATGGGGTCTCCATGTAAGGGAGGTGGAAAGAAGGTGAGAGCTGGAATTGATCTTTTACCAGTGAATCTTCCAAAGTCTGGATCTAAAGAACAGATCCTGAGCTGAACGTAGACCTCTTATCTTAAATCAGAATACAATGAACCTGTCTCTTTGTTCAGACTTCCAAAAACAAGCCTCTTCAAGCTGAGAAAACAGAATCTTGTCTTACCCGCTGTGCCCTAGGGATAACTGGCAACCCTTCAAAGCCACATCTAGCTTAAGCAAACTCTGTTAACCTCCTTCCTCTTCCCTGATGGGCAAGCATGTTTTTCTCAGGACTGACGCAAAAGGTTTTTTTTTTTTTAATGTGGCTGCGTAGGGCGTGTGCTTCGCCCGAGCTCACTTCTGTTGGTATTCACAGACAGAGACCAACCCATCTGAATAGTACGTAATTGCGTGTGTACAGCAAGCTGACTTGAAACAGGTTGGACGTAATGGGGTCACAGCAGAAGGACCGAAGTTGAAAAGTGACCTTTTGCTCTTACTAATTCATTTGACACGGATATCAGAACAAGTAGTAAGTCTTCAGAGTCCCCCAGGTGTTGTTTTGAACCAATTAGAGAGCCATGCAAGAACTACCCATGGGATTAGTAAAATATTCATGTGGATAATTCCATTCAGACTACAAGGACAAAGAGAACAAGTGACCTGCCAAAAACCGTCTGGCTGGGAAATTCTTAGAATTGAAGTCTAGACATCTTAACACTGGCAAAGCTGAGAAAGGCTAATTTCATGTATTGTACAATATATACAAGTTGGTTCAGAATGCGGCCGCGCGGGCAGTCTCGGGAGTCGCTAGATACTCCCACGTAACACCTCTCCTGCGCGGGCTGCACTGGCTACCTGTAGCTTTTCGGGTGCGTTTCAAGGTGCTGATTATCATCTTCAAAGTGCTCCATGGCACAGGGCCTAGTTATTTGCGGGATCGTATCCTGCCCCATACATCCCTTTGGCCGATTCGCTCACACAGAGAGGGACTCCTCCGGGTGGCGTCCACTAGGCTGTGCCAGCGGGTGACGCCCAGGGGAAGGGCCTTCTCTGTGATGGGCCCGACCCTCTGGAATGACCTTCCCCCTGACATTAGAACAACCACGGACCTCCGCTCCTTCCGTAAGAAGCTCAAAACCCACCTGTTCAATCTAGCCGGCTTGGCCTAATTCCAGCTCTCCCACCCCAGCCTGTATTTTTAAATTTTGGTCTTAGGCTTAGTTTTTAATTTTTATAAATTGGTACAGGGGTTTAATGTTTAATTCGCTTTTAACTATATTTATGATTATTTGTAAGGTTTTTTAATTCGGTACCTGTACACCGCTCCGAGTCCCTTCGGGGAGAGGGGGCGGTCTAGAAATCAAATCAAATCAAATAAATAATAAATAAAATATAGTGTGTGAATGCCACCAAGCCATGACCCATATATCTGCTTAATCTGTTACTGGGATGATGGGTGAATTCCATCACTTCAAAAGTTGTGCTTCAAAAGTTTCCCCCCCTCTCAAATGAATTTACTCAAGGCAGCACTTCAGAGAAAGCAGCAGTCACCAACTGGTGGTCCGTGGGGCACTGGTGGTCTGCGAGGAAACTTTGGTGGTCCGCAGAAAAATTATTTACATTTTTTATATTGCACTAAATCAGGGGTCCTCAAACTACGGCCCCTGGGCGGGATACGTGCAATGAACGCTTGTGTTGCTGCAGAGAGTCTCCCCCTTCAGGGTTTTTTTGTGTGGGTCGGAGTGGGTAGAAATTCCAACTTGGGATCTGCTTCAGCCTCCTGGTGTGGGGCTTTGGGCGAAGGCTAGAGGGAAGCGCCACTGGTGGCAAAGAGCCGGAGAACCTCGTTCCAGTGGGACTGCATCATGGAACTGGCTGACCGTCTCAGCCCACTGAGCCTCTAGGCGCCAGTACCTGGCCTTGCACTCCCGCAGGTCTTCCCTCTGCTTGGAAAGCCTATGCTCCTAGTCCTCAGTGAGGTGCTTCTGCTGAGCCTCCTTCTTGGTCAGATCCAATTTCAACTGAGCCAGCTGTTTTGCCAACTCTTTCTCATGTTGGCTGTTTAGCTCCAACAACTGTTTCCTGTTGGGGCCCTAAGGAGCCTGGGCAGGAAGGCGAGGAGTGGCTGGGAGGGGAGGGGCAAGTAGATGCCGGCAAGGTGTCCCTCAACACCTTGAGTTAGCCATGTCCATCCAGTCACATGACTACCTAGCCATGCCCACCCAGCGGGATTTAGAATTATGAATTTAGTGACCCCTGAGGTCCAAAAG
The DNA here is from genome assembly GCF_964273705.1 of Natrix helvetica. Classification (NCBI taxonomy): domain Eukaryota; kingdom Metazoa; phylum Chordata; class Lepidosauria; order Squamata; family Natricidae; genus Natrix; species Natrix helvetica. Next base: position 14,815,612 of record NC_138560.1, read on the forward strand.
CTTGGTGACCCTTTAGATAAAGGACACCTTGTGGCAAATAATTGTTTGCAGATATCCTGTTAAACAGAGGCCTGAACTCTGCAAAGGAGGATCCAGTAAACTACCTAGATAAATCTTTAACAAACCCGAGACACGAAAGTATCAACCGTGCTTTTTCAAAAGGCAACTGGACTGGTTGTTTTTTTTCCCTTGAGTTCAGTTGCCTTTTGAAAAAGCACCGTTGAAACAACTATGACCTGGATGACTAAGAATCTCCATAGATACCAAGACACAGAATTAACACCGTTGAGCCCCTGAGAATGGCAAACTGCAGTGGCCCTTCTTTTGCAAGCTTTTTAAAATGTCCTTCTAGAGGGAAACTCTATCTGTCAAGGAGAACAAGGATGGTACTAGTTGGCATGATGGTCCAAGGAGGTGGTGGTTTAGCCCAGATGTTTTAATATTTTCATAGTTTGGAACAGTGGTGGGATTCAATTTTTTTTTTTTACTATCGGTTTGGTGGGCGTGGCTAGGTGGGTGTGGCAGGGGAGGGATACTGCAAAATCTCCATTCCCTCCCAATCAGCTGGGACTCAGGAGGCAGAGAATAGATGGAGGCAGAGCCAGTCAGAGGTGGTATTTACCGGTTCTTCGAACTACTCAAAATTTCCACTACCCGTTCTTCCAGAACTGGTCAGAACCTGCTGAATACCACCTCTGGTTTGGAAAAGGAAACTTGTGCTTTGACTGTATTTTTTTAAAAAGCTATTCTTATTTTCTTGGAAGAAAACTAAAAATTCAATCCTACTAGTTGAAATTGCTGAATTTACTTTGAAGATCAATTCTATTCAAGAGTAGTTGGTAGTGGCATCTGAGCTTAAAGGTGCTCTACCTCTGGCATCCATTGATTTGCTTTTCTTGGTGTGTGAGAGCTATGCCTTCCATTTTCGAATAAAATTATTCGAATATTATGGACTAGCTAAGAGAATAAATAATTACATGGGGCATCGTGACATGAGTATGAGCCTTAATATTAATAGAACATACCCATGGTTCCCCGAAAATAAGACAGGGTTTTATTTTTCTTTTGACGCCCTGAAATAAGCACTTGGCCTTATTTTCGGGGAGGTCTTATTATTTTTGAGGTGCAGGAGGCGGCGAGCATGGTTACCTCATGGCTGCTGCTGTGTTGCAATATTTTCGGCGAGGGCTTATTATAGCGAATGCGCTCAAAAGCCCAATTGGGGCTTCATTATCCAGGGAGGTCTTATTTTCAGGGAAACAAGATACCTAGATATCCTTAGGTATAGTGAAAAAATGAAGATGGCACCAATAAAAGAACAATGGAATCTCTGTCCATTTTTAGGCATCACATCATCTAGATATTTTTTTTTAAATTATACTCTGGATGTCCTTTTCTGGGATATCAAATCCTGACAGAAACACATCCAAAGGACAAAAAAAGTTTAGAAATCAATGTGCATTTTATTATCAACTCAAAAACAGAAACCCCGTTTTACATATGAGCAAGTAGCATAATTTCATACGTAAGGGAATTCCACATTGAAAAAGAAAAAAAAATCACACATTTCTATCCGAGTGGCCTGTGGCAAACTCAAATAAACAGTGAGCTGATTTATGAGAAGGAAAAGTACAGACAGAAAGTCAGACGGAAATAATTGCAACCCACTTGTTAAATCGGTAGCTTTTTGAAACAGGAAGGTGTCACCCACTTCTCCAGGTATAATAATCCCCTAAGCATTGAAATAAGCATGTTTTGCTGCAGAATTATATTCTGAAAACTTCTAAAGTACTCCTTTGAAGTAGGGTCAAGCCTATAAAATATATTCTAGAATCTTCTGCAGTGAAGGAATGGCTGCCAAGTTGTACCTCATTCCAACAGTTTGTGCAAAAATTCCTCAGGCTCAACACATGCTTGAGTTTGTTTTATTAATAAGAATGCTTTGTTTTGTTAATTCAGTACAAAGTGGGAGCAGGCAGATCTCGTTGCATTCCCTTTTGAGCCACAGGATCAATGAAAACCTTTCTCCTCACCCATTGATATATTAGAAAATAAAACAGCTTGTATTAGGGGCAGTCCCTAAACCAACCAAAAATGAAGAAAGACATAGAGTGCATTTTGGGGGGGGGGATAAAAACATAAGTAGACAAGAGCTTCCTCACTTCCCAAATGTGGAGCTTGTCATCCTGAAGATGATAAATGGATTCTCTTGTGAGATAAAGGACCTCCGATGACAACCGGAAGGCAAATGATGGGGTTCGAGCAGAAGGCTTCCTAGAATCAGGTCCTTATATGATCTGTTTGAATGATGTGCAAACACACACCCCCTTATTCTGATTCAGATGTTTCTTCTCTGACCATCTTCATATTGGGTGGAGAATTGTCTGGGAGAGGGTTCAAGAGGTCAGGTGTCTTAGTAGATTCTCCAACGGCATTGCTGTCTATTAAGGAGGTCAGTAAACAGTTCTGGTATTGCTCCTGGGTGATCTGGGTTAGGAAGAGAAAGCAACTATTCAGTAACTTACCACCGGCTAATCAAAGGCATGGGATAATTTGGGAGAAGGTGCTCCAGAGGTTTCTTCCAGCTATTTTTGTCGCAGGAACCAGCCAGACATGTATTAAGCTGGCCAGAAACCAGAGAGGATCAGGAAGTGGTGACCTAAGCCTTTTCTCCAGTTGAGAGGAGGCTTGGAGGCAAGTGGACCAAGCAGAAACGATTGACTGGGTTGGCTTACCATGATTAATTTAGCTAAGGTTTGTAGAATAGCAAGAACACTTAGACTTATAACGGGGGGGGGGGTGTTTTATTTTTATTTATTTATTTATTTCTTAGATTTTTAGACCGCCCTTCTCCCAAAAAGGGACTCGGGGCGGTGTACAGTCAATACAATAAAACCAGTCATAAAATTAAATACATTTAAGCTACATTTAAGATACATTTGGAGGGGAGATAGGCTGTACTAAGAAATAAATAATTCTAATCCTAAAAACATCACAATTAAAACCCCAAACCCTAAAATAAAATAAATCCCTGGGAGGTAAAACTAAGAAAGTGCCAGGCCAGCTGATTGAAACAGGTGAGTCTTTAACTTTTGCCGGAAGGAACGGAGGTCGGTGGTAGTTCGAATGTCTGGGGGGAGGTCATTCCAGAGGGTTGGGCCCATCACAGAGAAGGATCTACTCCTAGGTGTCGCCCGCTGGCATTGCCTAGCAGACGGCACCAGGAGGAGCCCCTCCCTGTGTGAGCGGATAGGTCGCAGGGACGTATGTGGAAGGATGCGATCCTGCAGATAACTAGGTCCTCTGCCATGGAGCGCTTTAAAGATGGTGATCAATACCTTGAAACGCACCCGAAAGGCCACAGGTAGCCAGTGCAGCTCGCGCAGGAGAGGTGTTACGTGGGAGTAACGTGTACTTCCCATAATAACCCGCGCGGCTGCATTCTGAACTAGCTGCAGTCTCCGGATGCGTCCCAAGGGAAGCCCCATGTAGAGGGCATTGCAGTAGTCCAGGCGAGACGTCACCAGCGCATGAGTGACCGTGCGCAGGGCACTCCGGTCCAGTAGGGGGCGCAATTGGCGCACCAGGCGAACCTGGTGGAACGCCCCCCTTGCCACGGCTGCCACATGGTCCTCCATTGACAGCCGGGCATCAAGGAGGACGCCCAAATTGCGCGCCCGCTCCACAGGGGACAGTTGTTCGCCCCCTATGGCCAGCGATGGGGTCAGCTGGCTGAACCGAGGTGCCGGTAACCACAGCCACTCGGTCTTGGAGGGGTTGAGTTTGAGTCTGTTGTCCCCCATCCAGACCCCGACGGCTTCTGTGTTGCTTCTGTGTTGCTGCTGCTGCGGATTTGCACGGGTTCAGGCGATTCTCTAGCTAGGATTCTGCCCAGTTTGTCGAACCCCCAAAGGCCACCCCTGGCTGGCTATGCCCGCCATGCCCCTCCCACCCCACCACGCCCCTCCCAGGAGTCTCCACACGGCCTGTTCATCATGCCAGGTAAGTGCAGTGCTTGCGGAGAGGGGGAGGGGGGAAATGGGCCTACCGGAGGGTCCAGAAGTCTGGAAATGAGCCTGTTTCGGGCCTCCGGAGCCCGGGGACAGCAGTTTTCGCCCTCCCAGAGGCTCGAGGGAAGCCTCCGGGGCCTGGGGAAGGTGAAAACATTCCCCCACCAGAGGTGGGTTCCTACCAACTCGGATCAGATCGGTCGAGTAGGTGGTAACTCAGCCGGCCACACCCCCAAACCGCCTGCAGTGCATCCCTGAGCAAACCAGCAGTTGCTGCAGCCAGAACGCACCCCTGACCCCCACCCCCACTTTAGTGCAGGAAGCCGACTAGACCATGGCCACCATGGCCACGGCCACCCCGCAATGGGGCAGCGAACCCATTGCTGCAATTTTTGAAGCCCACCCCTGCTTCAGAGTGCTTTACAGCCCTCTCTTAAGCAGTTCACAGAGCCAGCCTCTTGCCCCCAACAATTTGGGTCCTCAGTTTACCCACCTTGGAAGGATGGAAGGCTGAGTCAACCTTGAGCCTGGTGAGATTCGAACTGCTGAACTGCAGGCAGAAGAAGTAGCCTGCAATACTGCACTCTAATCACTGCGCCACCTTGGCTCACAATAAAGATTCAGCTGAAGTCACACATCAGATGAAGCCCAAACTAAATCAACAACACGCTTCATGTGTTACAAGTGTATCCACTAAGCCACTTATAGACTGGAAAGGTGGACCGGACAGCAAAACTGCCATTACCAAACTGGACAAATAGATTGCCAGATTTCTAGAGTTATGGAACCATCTCTAGAGTTATGAAACTTGTGCACAAACGGAAGGCATTGGGTTGAGGAAAGTGCCAGGGTTCCAAGTAACACCCCCAACGAAAGAAGACTCCAAGGCTTGAAGTTCCTCAGAGTTCCATTTGATTAGAAATGTCATATTGGCACACCTGGGAAAACCCGAATCTGAAAGTTTCCAGGTTTTCCCCACCCAAGTGAAAGTCCAAGCCCCTGCCCAGCACCCACATGTCCATCACACGGTCCAATCAGGCACCATCGCAACTGGAGATGCCTCCCAGTCACACCCCTCCAGGGGCAGGGCAAAATGTCCTTGACTCTCTGAGAAAGGAATGTTGTTATAACTGTATTTCCCATATTCCATATAATCCCCCCTCCCATTTTCCCACAGCATTGAAATGTGGCAGGCTTGAAGGCCCAATGCAAATGATGGCTCCCAGGCCTGACGGAAATTTCTTTGTAGAAATATGCTAGACCTGGAGAGTCAGCCTTCGTACAAACCCGCCACTATAATATTTTGCCTGTCCCTAAAGAAGGGAGGAAATTGGTAAATCAAGTGGATGTTAATTATGTGCCTTAGAATTGGATAGAAGGCAACCATTGATAGAAGTGAGTAACCATTGGCTCTCCAGATGTTTCTGTTGACACAGTTGAGCAAACTCTGCAAGATCATGGGGTTCTCTTAACCCGATCTACAATTACTGGGTTATTTATAGCTTAGAATAGACTTCTGACTTACCCAGAACTTGGCTCACCTTGATATACAGGAGGTCACTGAGGGCTCGGACAGTGAAGTCAGCCATATATTGCAGGCTGGTGCTGGGGAGAACCTGGTTAGTGCTGATGGTGCTGATGTAGGCAGAACTCATCTGTTCGTAGCTCTTCCGGCTGATGCTGTTCAAACGAGCAATAGTGCTAGGTTCAACCCCTAGACATTGTAGACAAGGAGACAAGAATGGTACCCTCTCTGGTTCGATCCTCTCTCCAGCTTGTTCGTCATCGTATTCTCCTATCCATCTCTCCAGACTTAGCCTTTTCAACTGGGGCATTTACTGTGTACTAAAGTATGGTTTATTTAAGCTTCTTTCCCTGAAGATGCCATGGTCCCATTCACCAGTGTCTTTCTCCCAGCTTGGAACGGAACTAGATGGATTTTCCTTGCAACAATTCAATGCATTGTGCAAACATGAGTTAATTCAATCTCTAGCACAAGAGGCTTGTGAAAACGCTGCCTTTGCCTAGCTCTTTGCCAGGGAAGATTGTACAGCCATTTGTCCGAGATGAAATAGGATCTCCTGACTTAAGCAGGAGATTGGACTAGAAGACCTCCAAAACTTCCAGCCCTAGGATTCTCTGATTCAAACCAACAGAGGGCGCCAGATAGCATTAGACTTACTACTGTCATTGATCAGCCAGCAAAAAATCTTAAATCACATCAAAGATATAAAAGTTTGCAATTAGACTCTTAGGCTAAGGGGAGCAATTAAACCTTATAACTTGGATCAAGCTTCAAATCTCATGCTATAGAGCAGGGGTCTCCTACCTTGGCCACTTTAAGACAATGAAAGAAAAAGGCTGCGGGAGGGAGAAGAATTGGAGGAACGTGGAGTGGCGGAGGTCTCATCAGACACTTTGCTTGAAAAAAAAGTAATAATGAACTCACTCACCCCCCATCTTCCTCGGGAATCCGGGGTTACTGTAAGCTTACTGTGAGCTTTAAAGATGTTGCTGTGAGCTTAAAAGAGCCCCAGCTGCCTCTTTATCCTCCTCCTTTTGGTTGAGGGAGAATTTGCCTTAGAAATAACTTTAGTAGAAGAATGAATTTCTGCAACTTTCTCGGAGGTAGAACACCGTATTCTTACACAGGTATCTTAGTTGCAGAGTAGCTAAAAAGTAGGATGGGGAAGACGCATCCTTCCTTTGATCATTCACTCATCTCTTTAGAAATCTAGAATAGGATGATGTTTGAGAGAGAGAGAGTTTGGTCTTGTGGTTAAGACACCAAGCTAGAAAACGGGAGATTGTGAGTTGAAGTCCATAAGCCTTGAAGTTGCCAGGGTGGAACACATCTGCATGAGGCAAAGCACACAGATGAGCAGAGAGCACAGAGTGGTGATTTACCTGCTGGGATAGACGGCCCAAGAGCCATGAACCCATAGTAGGAGAAGGGTCCATTCTCAAACTTCATGTTTTCTTTACACGCTTCTACCTCCACTTTCCCCTGGAACAGAGAGAACGTTATAGTTGGAAAACTCTATGTCCTGGTGGTGAAGAATTGAACTGGGGTGCACCTGGGATGTCACAGCACTTTACATGGGCTGTGCAGGTGGAATTCCTGTGCCACCCAGTTGTATTAATGGAAAAGGCCCATTCCTGGGGCTGAAGGGAGAAGAGGAGACTGCATGGTACCTGCAAGATCAGGATGAAATAATCTGCCATCTTATTCCGTTGGTACAAGTAATGGTGGGGGGAGTCCTTGAAGTTCTCATCAAATTTCAGCTCACAAATGACATCATGGTGCTTCAGCAGACGCAAGAGGTATTTTTCAGAGATGAGAGTGGGGCTAAATTGCAGGACCTCTGTGTGATGGGAAAAGGGCAGAGGCATGAGCGTTCCCAAGGACATTTCCCCAAAACTTAATTCATTAATACGATCAAGCAGGTCCAGAGGTATTTCACGAAAAGAATCCTCCACTCCTCTGCTCACAATAGAATCCCTTATGCCACCAGACTTGAAGATCTGGGCTTGAACAATCTGGAACAGCACCACCTATGATCTGACCTAAGCATAGCACACAAAATTGTCTGCTACAACATCCTGGTTGTCAACAACTACTTCAGCTTCAACCTCAACAATTACACGGGCAAACAATCGATACAAACTCAAGGTAAACCGCTCCAAACTCGATTGCAGAAAATACGACTTCAGCAACAGAGTGGTCAACGCCTGGAATACTCTTCCTGACTCCCTGGTTACAGCTTCAAACCCTGACAGCTTCAACCTTAAACTGTCTACTGTGGACCTCACCCCATTCCTAAGAGGTCCATAAAGGGGGCGTGCATAACCACCCTAGCATGCCTACCATCCCTGTCCTACTGTCTCCATTTATTTGTATAAATTTCCTTTGTCATGTCCGTGTTCATACTTATACCTGCTATCTTGTATATGTTTGACAAACTAATAAATAAATAAAATGCAGGGCTAGGTCACTATGTATGACTTACAACACTATGTTGTAAGTCCAAGGACCAGACTTTTATTTCCTCTGGGAGGGTCTATTCATCATCTCACCTTACTCCCAAGTCGACCCCTATTCTTTAGCTGTTCCCTTTGTCTGGCAACTCTGCGCATGCGCACACTGGGAACAGGCTCCATTTGTTCTTCTGCCTCACTGATGTCTGACTCTGAAGGCAGCTGATAACTGGCATACGGCCCTAGCCCCCTCTCTGCGTCTGACACAGAGCCCTCATCAGAGCCTTCCCCAGACTCCAGGACTGGCCCATGTTCCTCCCCAACCTCCTCATGGACCGAATCTGCTGCCAGCTCCACTGGCCGCTGGCAGGCCACAACATAAGACCAACACATTACTGTCAAGGTGCGTAGGCACAAATGCATGAGGATATGTAAATTGGGGAGGGGGGATGACAGTCACCTTCAAAGTAAAAGCAATGGAGTTGCATTGCATGTATGGCATACACTAATTTACTTTTGAGTTCTAATGTCTGATTGAGCTCACACAGGCCGGGCAAGGGCACTCAAAGGACTGGATGTGGCCTGGGGGTCATAAAATGCCCTAGACGTTCTGAGGATACATCAAGTAGGTAAGAAGGTTATAACTTTAGTTTGGCAAGATTCTGTCCATCTGGGTTAAGCAAATAGAGGATTGGACTCCATTGGGTTTGGTGTGTTGGCTTTGGGCTAGTGCCTGATGTCCTACCTGTGGAGAGGAAGCGATGAGCAGCCAAGAGCAATTGCTTGGAGATCTTTGTTTCAACTTCATAATCCCTGAAAGCAGAGAAATCCCACTTCCTTAGGCCAGTGACTTTCCTTTTAGATCGATTGTCAACTGCAAAGGTGAAAAGCAAAGAAAAAGTCACCTACACATTCATGCTGGACAGTCATGCTAGCTACTCCCTCTGTTTCACTGAGCACCGCCAGGGTGGATGTTATCCAGGAGATGGACTTGAAGTGGAGAGAACCAGATTCAGCTCTCCACTCAACCGTGGGTGACTTTGGACCAGATACGCTCTCAGTCTAACCCACCAGCTTCAAATCCCATCAGGTCAAATCTTTATTACAGTCTTAGACCAACATAAATGTCTGTGTGTGTGTGAAAAGCTGTAGAGGATACATTAGAGAGGAAAAAATATTTTAAAAATTATAAACAGCGAGAAGATATAAAAGATGTAGGGATTAAAAAGGGAAAGCATGTGTCCAAACAAGAATCTAAAAGAAAAAGTGGGATAGAAATGCACTAAAATAGAAAATACAGGGAATTGCATTCCACAGTCACAAATATTATTTATACAGAGTGTCCTGATGCGAACCCGGGAGCATATGAAAAGTAATGAGGGCTGATAAAGCTTCATGTGGAGGAGAACCCCTGGTATTTTCCGTCCTTTTACATCAGTTTTAAGCAGTTCCAGCTAGACTGGAGGGAGGTGTTAAGAGGGGGTCTAGTTTAGAATCCTTGCGGTGCAGAAAGCAGCAGAAGCCTGACCTCCCACAGAATCCTTGAAGTCTTTATCTGACCATTTCCAAGGGAATGCAGTTAGTCCGGGAGATTCTTGTAACATAGGTGCCCAACAATAAAGCTCCTATTGGCAAGTGGTTTTGGCTGCTTGCTCCTGGCAGTTCTCTACCCTCCATTTTTCTTAATTTTACATCTTTTTTCCTCAACATGCCTTCTGAAGTGGCCCAGATACTGTCTATATTACATAAAGAAACTATGCTCCTGCAGCAGCTTCATTTAAAGAAGCTGAATCTAGTGTGTGCATAAGCGCACCAGCATGCCTAACGTCCCTGTCCAACTGTCCCCGTTTATTTGTACCAATTTCCCGTGTTCCTATTCATGTTTATTCTTATTCCTGTTATCTTGTACCCGAGTGGCAAACTAAATGAATAAAAATAAATACATTTCAACTAAAATTCCTCACCCTTCAAAAGTGAGGTGCAGGTGTATAATCATACAGAGTTTCCAAACCAAAACCATTTGCAGAAGAGAAACCAATAGCATCCGAAGCAAGAAGGATGGTGTAAGATTTTCAAAGACTAATAGCGTTTATAATGAAAGTTATCAGAATCTTTATGCAATAATAAACACACTCATCTTTAAGGTCCCACAAAATGTGTGACTGTTCATATAGAGTGAGATTCTGTCTGTCGTTGTCTCCCTCACACGTATGGACACAACTATTCTCTACAAATACTTAAGAATAAAACTAACCGTAAATATCCGATTCATCCACAATTTCAGACTTGATGATTTCTTCAATGACATCCTCTAAGGTTACTATGCCCACCACTTCAAAGACTTGTTCGTGGTTAACCTCATGCATCTTTTGGACAATGGCCAGGTGAGACTTACCTGTGGGACAGATGAAGTTATTTTGTTGTGATCAGAGTCACACCAAAATAGCCCTTTAAAAATAGAATTCAGCTTTGTAAAATCTAGTAAAGGTTATGTCTGATAAATAACCTATTTCATGTCACCTTGGTTCACAGCTAGGGGGCGTGAAAGCTCAGTGGTTAAAGACGCTGAGCTGGTCAGATGGAAAACTGAGCTCCCATTACTTGCTCCAGCTCCTGCCTGCCTAACAGTTCGAAAGCATTCAACTGCAATTAGATAAACAGGTACCACTCCGGCGGGAGGGTAACTGTGTTCCGTGCACCTCAGCATATAGTCATGCTGGCTACATGACCACGGAAATGGGTTCAAAGGATGCTGGCTCCCTCAGCTAAGAAACAGAGATGACATGATTGTCCAGTCATGTCCTGGAATTGGACACAACTGGACAAGGGAAGCCTTTATCTTTACCTTTCTGGTTCAGAGCAGGGGTACCTATTGCCTTACATATTGTCTTACAACAGCTTATATAAACTCTTGCTTATATCTTGAACATAGAAGGCATTTTGGATTGAGATTTTAGACCACGGGTGTCAAACTCGATCGCATCACATGAGGTATCGTGACTTATCATGACTTTTTTGCCTTTGTGGAGCCAGGGTGGATGTGGCCTACATGTGACACACCCAGCCTGTGAGCTGCCAGTTTGAGTGACCTGTTATATCTCTTTAGTTCGGTTCAATAATTATAGCATCAAAATGATGAAGAAATTCTACTGCAAATATACATTTTACGGGGGGGGATTGCTACTCTTAATTTACTTTCTTATTTTATTACCAGTGAGCTGCGGTGACGCAGTGGTTAGGGTGCAGTACTGCAGGCTTCTTCTGCTGACTGCCGGCTGCCTGTAATTTGGCAGTTCGAATCTCACCAGGCTCAAGGTTGACTCAGCCTTCCATCCTTCTGAGGTTGGTATATTGAGGAGCCAGATTGTTGGGGGGGGCAAGAGGCTGACTCTGTAAACCGCTTAGAGAGGGCTGTAAAGCACTGTGAAGTGGTATATAAGTCTATGGGCTATTGCTATTGTTATATATGTTTTTCTCCTTATTCAAACATAAAGCCAAGCTATTGGATCTTTACCAAACTTTTAGGAGAGGGAGAAGTGGGATCATGTGAGCAGGAATTGTGGAAACCTCCAGAAAAGTTGATTTAGCTACCTGCGTGGAGGTAGTTGTGTGATTGACCACAACTCCCTTTTTTTTAAAAAAAAAGAATAGGACAGCCGCTTTTGCCTGTCCTAAGCATCCCTTAATTGTTCTATTTTATCAACCATCCCAAAGCCGGTATGAAATCCACTCTGTCATTACCTTTTTTGAATTCTTCGAGCACAGCATCCAGCCTGGTAGTGTCGGAGACATAATGGATTGGGTGGTTGTAAAAGTTGGTGATTGTCTTGAGTGGGGTGCAATCATCTGGATCGACAAATGCAAGATCTTTGACATACAACATGTCAACAATGTTCCCCTTCTCCTTCTTGTAGATTGGGATCCGGGTGTAGCCACTCTGTAGGATCTCGGTCATTGTATCAAAGTCCAGGATGGCATTGCTGCTGATAAGGAAGCAGTCGTTTAATGGCGTCATGACACTTTCCACCGTCTTAGTCCTCAACTCCAGGGCTCCTTCGATGATATTCAGCTCTTCTTTCATCAAGTCGTTATAAGGCTGAGTCAACCGAAGCATCTCCATCAGTTTCTCTCGGTTGTAGACGGTGCCCATTTCTTTCCCAAGGAGGTAGTCCAAGAGCTTACTGATAGGGTAAGCGACCGGGAATGTGAGCAACATAACCAACCTGGTGATGAAGACAGTGTTGGCACCTATTGCCAAACCATGACGGGAGCTGATGGCCTGTGGAAGGATCTCCCCAAAGAGGACGATGGAAATAGTAGCTATCACAATAGACCAAATGTTTTCCCCAATAACTGTGTCCAACAATATGGTGAGGGAAGAATTGACTAAAACGTTACCCAGCAGCAGAGAACAGAGCAAATAATTCCCCTTCCTTCGGAGGGGTTCGATCTTGGTGGCATATTTCCTCTCCTTGGGCGTGCCACAATTTTTCACAATGCGCAATCCCATAGGGTCAAGGGCTATGAGGCCTATGGTGAGGCCACTAAAGAGCCCCGAGAGCGCCAAGAGGGTAACTACTATGATAATTTGAAACCAGCGGGGTAGCTGCAAACTTTTGTCCTCTATCACTCGAAGCAGCAGGTGACTCTCCCTGAGCAGCTGGCGTGATCTCCCATGATGATCCTCAAGGCATATCATGTAATCCTTGAAGTGGATATTCTTCCGCAAGATCTGGACCTTCACAGAGAGTATGGCGGAAGTAATTTGCAAGTCGCCAAGGTACGGCTGTATCAATAAATCGCTTGTTCCTTGAGGGCAGACTGAAAAGTTCCTGATAACAGTACTCAAGGAAGTCGTCTCCACAAACCGAATCCTCTGCCAGCTGAATTTGTGGATGTCTTTACCATAGATCCGAATGTGAATCAGGCTTCCTTCCACCACTTGGGTCATGCCATCTTCCAAAATGATTGTGTGGTCCTTGCTACTATTCTCCAGCCTCATGCCTATAATTACAGTGTCATTAAGGGATGGTGCTGCCTTCCCAGCAATGGCTCGCCACAGGAAGACAAAAAGAAGCATAAGGTCCTTTGGAAGCATCAGTACCAGATCTGTGACCTAATCGCTTCCTTTCTGTCACTCACCAAAACACCTCAATGGATCAAGTCCATGAAGGATTACCTTCATTTAATGTATCCATGGATTCTCTCCAGTGACTCAACAAGCCACGCACCGAACGGAAGCTGTAGATGTCACAAACCTATCTTCCATGCAGACCCGCCCACCTCATCTGCATTCTACATTCTTACCTGGCAACTTTGAATCTCACCATTATCAAAGCCTCTTCCACTAGATTGATTCACATCTGAGTTGAAGGCACCAGAAATCTCTGTGTTCTGAACGTGTGAATGTTGTATTTTACAGAAGGGAACTAGTTTTATGAGGATCAACATCTCCCATAAATTGATGTGCAGTATGTGTTATATTTCTATTGTCTTCAGTTAATGATACTTTCATAGAAATGGACTTCTGCCTTCTCGGTGCCCCATTATACCTTCCTCTACTTCCTTCCTTCTATGAATCTCTAGCATGTATACACTGTTGAAACAGCAACATCTGCGCTGGCTTGGGCATGTTGTGAGAATGGCCGATCGTTGGATTCCGAAAGATCTCCTGTATGGAGAATTAGTGAAGGGAAAGTGCCTCAGAGGGAGATCACAGCTGTGATATAAGGATATATGCAAGAGGGATCTAAAGACCTTGGGAATGGACGTTAACAACTGGGAAACCTTGACCTCTGATCATTCAGCTTGGAGACACAGCATAGCTTTCTCCAATTTGAAGAGACACTCATTCGGCAGGCTGAGGCAAAGAGGCAGTCCCGGAACCAGCAAAATCTGGGGGCTGGGCAGGAGACAGAATGTATCTGCCCTCAGTGGGAAAGGATTCCCACTCCCGAATTGGACTCTTTAGCCATACCAGATGCTGCATTAGGACCTCTTTCCAGAGCACGATACCATCGTCTTTTGAGACTGAAGGATGCCAATGAGCGAATGACTTCCTTCCCTTATTTTGCTAGATGGGATCTGAAACGTTACTGCCAATTATTGTGAAACAATACTTCTCAACCTTGGCATCTTTAAGATGGGTTGATTTCCACTCTCAGAATTCTGAGAGTTGAAGTCCACCCATCTTAAAAGCTACTAAGGTTGAGACATGCTGCTGTAGACAATGGGTCTGTGCTGGTATGGAGCTGGTCTCCCTTTCTTCCAACATACAGTATAAAAAAATCCTAGAATCCTGTCTTGTATTGATCCATTCTAGAGTACGGACCTGAATTTCTGGATATACCTCCTCGATTTCCCCGACAGCAGATAGATATATTTTCCAGATCTATCTGGAAATCCTAAGACTTGATTTGATGACTTTTTACACCCAAGCCATGGGACCAGAGATGGGTTCCTATTGGTTCACACCAATTTGGGCGAACTGGTAGTGGCATTTTGGTCTTGGTCGCCCAAACCGGCAGCAACCCAGGCTGGCCACGCCCCTGAACCAGTTCCCCGGTCGGCGATGCCATTGCTGGCATGTTTTTTACTGTATTTTTTCATGTTCTGCGCATGAGACCTGCATGGGACCTTAACCTCCCTTGGTAATCTATATAAAATCCTGGCAGTTAAACCCATGTTTTTCAGCTGAAATGGATCCTTTTCTGTGGTTCCACAAGCCTTTTTGGCTCTCAATCTTAGCCCAAAGCTGCATTTACCCCTAAAACAGAGGTGATATTCAGCCGGTTCTGACCAGTTCTGGCGAACCAGTAGTGGACATTTTGAGTAGTTCAGAGGACCGGCAAATACCACCTCTGACTGGCCCCGACTCCATCTATTCCCTGCCTCCCAAGTCCCAGCTGATCGGCTGGGTCTTCTTTTGTTGCCCTGCACAGGAGAACGGAGCTGGAAAGCAGGTTAGTGGGGTGAGGAGGGAATGGAGATTTTGCATTGTCCTTCCCCTGCCACGCCCACCAAGCCACGCCCACAGAACTGGTAGTGAAAAAAAAATGTGAATCCCACCACAGGCCTAAAAGGACAGTCAGCATTGAGTCCGCTGCTAAATCTTAATTAAGATTGAATGGAGGAAATGGTCTCCTCTTGTTCCGTACATTGCATTCTTGTTTTTCATCCCTGCGTACCATTCGTGTGTGCCATCCCATCTAAGCAAGATACCGGATTTTTATTTCCATTTACACACTAAATGTTGCAGCTTTTTTTTTCAAGCACCCAACAATGCCTTTGCTTACAATTTAGTCTGTAGTGGTGGTGATGCTAAGTGTTTTTCCTCCCTCCCATTTCCGTGAACCTAGCTTAAAGCGCACTCCAATTTGGAATGAGGCTACTCCGGATTTCCCATGTGTAGATGAAAGGTATGAAATGCAAACTCCTTTATTCTTCTGTTGAAGGCTTCTGGAGTTCAAGGAGGTGCTTCCATGGGTATTCATGTGGTCCATAGGAGCCCTCGCTCATAACCCAAGTTCTTCTCCCCAAGGTATCACCCTGTGTAAGATTTGCATCTCACCTTTTTCTTCCCACTTCTGATGCAATATCACAGACAATATACAGTGAAAATATATTTATTTAGGTACAAATGATATGTTTCTTTCCAGTGGATGCCTATGCTATTTAAAAAAGCATACATTCATTGCAGGAGTTATTATCCATCAGAAATGATGGGGCCCTAAAATTATACAACAAACAACTGTCTCTCTATAAATCAGGAGTGTCCACCCTTGACAATTTTAAGACTTGTGAACTTCAACTCCCAGAATTCCCCAGCCAGAATGGATTGGCTGGGGAATTCTGGGAGTTAAAGTCCACAGGTCTTAAAATTTGACAAGGTTGGATTTCCCTGATGTAACTGGAGCTTTTCCTTGTACTCCCACAAAGAAATTTTTATAGGGGGGCTTCCCCCCCCCCATTTTTTAAAGATATGCATCGAAGCTGCTCAAATAACTTAAGGTTTTTTTTTCCCCACAAGAGATACTGTTGTAGGCAACAAAAGGCATTCCTGATGAAATATAATGAAGCAACAAGGAGTTTTCCTATCTTTTTGACTCCAGAATATTGCAGGGCAGTCAGCTCAGAACAGATGTTAATCCCCCCCCTCAAAGTACATTTGAAAACTGCCCATTTTTCTTAATCCAACCTGCTTTTTTACTCTATAAATAAAAGCTGTTTAACAAGCCATCTGCTGGGCCAAAAGGCTGGGCCTTTTTAGGCTGCGATTCTATGCCCACTTAGCCGGGATTACAAAATGTCAAATTCTACAGGATTTACTTCTGCGTGTACGTTTTAGTATTACATGGACTGCTGTGGGAGAACTTACTTAGCACGGTCAGCTAAATATCTAGCAGCTGTATTTACATTGCATGTTTAAGTTCAGATAGCTTAGTTTTTAACTCATTTTCAGTGTGTTGCATGAACCCACCCAGTTAAATGATTCAATGTACGTCAACCCCCCAAAAAAGATATATCCAATAACCAAATTAATTATGGTAGTGAGTCCATCTACTGCTAAGCTCCTGCACTGTATATTTCCGAGAAGAAAGTAATATATGCTCAGGTAATGGACACACTTCATGGAAAACCTAACTTAATCAGAGAATGTGGTGTTTTTTTTTGTTTCATCCTAGCATATGTAATTTTCAATCAAGGCAGCATTTAATTATAATTAATTCCTACCCAGGATTTCCACCTTTCATCACCATCTCTCAGTCCTATTCCACTGCCTTTAATAAAACCTGACATGCAACCATTAAGAGCTTTTTTTTCATGACATGGGTTGTTTGCATGTGCTAATCCATGGATAACATCCCCAAATCAACTTTTCCTAAAGTTAGCCTTCTCCAGGGAGGTAATAATCAGAAGTTTTAAACTTTTTGAACACTGATCACAGTACTGCAACTTATGTAATGCCAGTAATTTTCTAGACAGGGAAACAATATTTTCCAGGGAATTGCCAATTAAACTTTTGCAGGGCCTTTCCTTTCCCTCAATCAGCTCTTCCTGCTTCCATACTGTATTCACCCCACACGTGGAAAAGAATTACAGTGAACAATAAAATGCTATACATCTGTATAGTTTTGATTGCTGTCTAAACTAGCACGACTGTCTCGAATGCAAAAATGAGCCAAATTTTAAACTCTTGTGTTTTGGGAATTGGACTGGTATATGATTAAATTACCACTGTTGCTGCTTACGCGCGCCTTCAAATCAGTGCTGATTCCTAGCAAGTGCCTAGGTGAGTCCCTGAAGTTTTCTTGGCAAGATTTCAGAAGTGGTTTGCCATTGTCTTTTTCCCAGGGCTGAGAGAGAGGGACTGGCCCAAGGTCACCCCTTTGCCTCTGTGCCTAAGGTAGCACTAGAACTCACTGTCTCCCAGTTTGTAGCCTGGGGGCCTTAACCACCTTACCAAATTGGCTCTTATGCTCCTTAGACTGTACAAATATCAGTTCTAGAGTGATGGAGTTACCCAACCGAAGCTTAGTGGGGCTTCTCCCCAAAAGCGTTTTTAGGATGGGCTATTCATGTTTTGAAAAACATTTCAGTGTTCAGCTTCAAAGAAGCAGTGTAAGGTGTGTGTGTGTGTGTGTGTGTGTGTGTATACACCCTATACCCCTCCCCCAGGCCTGCTAAATGAAAAGACCAATGTTGCAACATTTTCTGCGTATTGTGTTTCAGATTAACACACTGCATGAATTCAAAAGACCAAGAAACTTGTTTTGAAAGTGTAAAAAAAAAAAAGTCCTAATCACTTAATTCTTCCCATGCACATACATTTTTCATTTATGTTGAAAAGAATCCTATGACTGTCTATCAGCACATAAGGGCCTGAAGGCATCATTTAAGCTACTCTTTGCTTTAAAAATCTGGCAGAAACACACAGCTGTTTCTGGTCTTCCAGGCTACCTAGAAGTCCATCAATATTTCTTCTTCCTGGATTCCCACTGAGTCAAGCAACCTTCAGCAGTGGCCATGATGATTAAGGATTCAGAGAACTGATGCAGTCAGAGAAGGATGGACTAAAAAGCATTCTAAGAGACACAGATCAAAGCAAAGCAACTGTTGTCCTGCTGATTAGAAATGAGGGTAACCTTATCAAACCAAGTCAGTGCGCAATCCATCTTCTCCTGTCTGTTTCCAACCTCTGCTTCTCAGAAGCTACAGCTAGAAAACTGCAAAGCTGCTGTGTGACAGAGAGGGGGGGGGGAAGAGGGATGAGGAGAGAGAGAGATCTCAATTTACTAAAATATTTAGTTTATGCCTGAACTAATTTTAGGGCTTTTGTTCCTTTTAAGTATGTTGGTAGAATTGCAAAACAAGGTTGACAATTGTGTGAACATGAACTGACCTAGCTTTTTAAAATAATACGGTAACAATAATAATGATTACTGCTTTTGGGCACATCCTCAATCCTCTGCGTTAAAAATGTGAGCTCAAGTACGGAATATTGCAAAAATGGTTAAAATAATTTAACATCTCAAGCTAGGCAGATGAACACTGGAATTCATGTCAGCTGGCAAGCCTCTCCTCTACCTAGAAAAATTTAGATATAATTTCAATCACAATATTATTTTAAAAGAATTATGTTGAAAAATAATTGGAAGGTTTCCCCTCACACACACAGACACCCTAAAATATATGCTCTGCATTTCATTTCAGGGCGTTAATTTCAAATCCACACAGGATTCATTCATTCCATAATTTATGGATAATGTGAAAATTATTGATGTCCCTGTACTCTTTCCGATATTACTCTAGGTTATAAAACATTTCTCCAACCCCATCCCTTTGCTGAATTCACACAAGACGCTTCGCCTTGAGCCAACAAAACGCAATTGTGGTATTCAGATAACACGCCATGCCCAAAGAACTACTAGATGCTGGGTTAATATGTTGGCTTGATGTGTAGCATAAACCAAAGCCGTGGCTGAAACCCCCGCATCTATCAAACCCGAGTTTAGCAAAGTCTAACAGGCTGGGCAGAAGCCAGTCCGCGGAAGATGATGGGCAGGCGAGCAGCCAACGGTTAATGCGGTTAGAGTCACGAGCATCGAAGGGGGGAACAGCTGCCGCCGCAGTCCCCATTTCCAGCAGCCTCCCTTTCCCCTTCCCGGGCGGGATCGTCCCAGGTTTGACGCGCGATACGTCCATCAATCAATCGATCAGAAGAGAGCTGGAAGGGACCTTGGAGGTCTTCTAGTCTTTCCCTGTCTTTGCCTGCAACCCTCCCGGGGACTCTCACGAAGCGGCGGCGCTGCTCTTCCGCGGCTCCCTCTCGCTCCGTTCCGGCGGGCTCAAAGCCGCCGCCGCCGCCGCCGTGCCGGGCAAACTCCTCCGGAACGGGGATTCCGGCGGCTCCGGGCCGCCCCCTCGTCTCATCCGGCAGGCCGCCCAAGGCACGCAGCTGCTGAGGGCCAGCGCCGAGGCCAGCAAGGCGGGCGGGCGGGCCTTTTTGTAGCGCCGCGCCGTCTTCTTCAGGCGCTGCCCGTGCGCCGTGAGATGAAGCTCGGCCTGAGCCACGCCGCTGCCCAGGCGGCCCAAGGTCTCGGCCCGGGTGGCCATGCGCAGCTCGGCCTCGATGAAGACGCGGTGCAGGTGCTGGACGCGGCTCTCCAGCTCCGAGACCAGGTGCCGCCGGCTCTCCGCCTCCAACAGCCGCCGCCGGGCTTCCGCCAGCTCCAGCGCGCCCCGCACCGCCGCGGGCAGCGAGGAGGAGGCGGCGGCGCGCACTTCCAAGTCCCGGCTGCTCGCTGCAGGAGCCGCTGCCGCCGCCGCCGCCGCCACTTTCGCCGGCAAGGCAGCCACTTCGGCTCTAGGCGGCTTCAGGGCTCGGACGGCAGGAGGCGCAATCCCGCAGCCGGGCATGAAGGCTTAGCGCCGGGAAGGGAAAGGGAGCGCGTCGGTGCTTCGGAGCCCCGGTGGAGATGCGCGCCTCTTGGTCCAGGCGGGGAGCTCCGAGCCTTCCCACCGGCGCTCCGCGAAACGGCTTGCGGGAAGGGAGCGGCGGACGCGCCACTCCCCGCCTCGATGCTCCAATCCGGGGTGGATTCGGTTGGCAGCGTGCGCGCTCGACAGCTCTGATTGTCAGTCAACAGGCCGAGTTCGCCTCGCCTCGCTCAGCTCAGGTCTGACCAAGCGGCCTCCCGAAAGCGCTTATAAGGAAAAGGGGGGAGGGGACTGAGAGATGCTTCGCTCAGCCAATTATGGAAGCTGCCGGCGCTTCGTCCATCTCTTTAATCCCCGCCTGGCATCTGTTCGCCCGCTTTCCGGAGCTCATCTCGCCTCTCTGCCCGCTCTGCCGGCTGTTTTCTTTTCTGTGGTGGTTAGTTGCGAACTCGTGTCGAACTAAAGAGCAGTCAGGGTTGCTGCCTTCTAGGACTGACTGGTTGGATCACCTTGTAGTCCTTGTCATACAAAACGAAAGATTGTTGTTGTTAGTTGTTAGTTGCGAAGTCGTATACGACCCATCACGACCCCATGGACAATGTTCCTCCAGGCCTTCCTGTCCTCTCCCATCCTCTGGAGTCCATTTAAGCTCACGCCGATTGCTTCGGTGACTCCATCCAGCCACCTCATTCTGTGTCGTCCCATCGTTCCCAGCATTAGGCTCTTCTCCAGTGAGTCCTTCCTTCTCATTAGGTGGCCGAAGTATTTGAGTTTCATCTTCAGGATCTGGCCTTCTAAAGAATAGTCAGGGTTGATCTCCTCTAGGACTGACTGGTTGGATCACCTTGTAGTCCTTGTCATACAAAATGAAAGATTGTTGTTAGTTGCGAAGTCGTATCCGACCCATCGCAACCCCATGGACAACGTTCCTCCAGGCCTTCCTGTCGTCTACCATCCTCTGGAGTCCATTTAAGCTCACACCAATTGCTTCAGTGACTCCATCCAGCCACCTCATTCTCCATAGCGCTGCTTGGAGAGTCCAAGGATGGGTTAACACAGCCTGTTTGCCCATGGACTGAGTAGATTTTTCCCCTCTGGCCACGCCTCCTTTGCCTCTTCTGGCTCAGTTTTAAAAACTCAGTCCGCCCGATAGGACGAGTTTTGGGGAACACTCAGCTTTGAGCAAATAGGCTGGGTTCTCCAATAGTAATTTTAGAGTATTTTATGTGTTGATATTTAGTTGTTATTAGGATTTTTCCCCAGGTTTTATTATTTTGACTTTTTATTTTCCTTTTTTCTATTTTTTACCAAGAAGAGGATTTACTAAAGTAAGGCTGAGGCAGCGATCGGTTCCACAGCTGCTTAGTCGCAGCTGGGGGAACAAGCGAGGCCGCTTGTCCGGCGTCTGCTGGCGAGCGCAGGGAAGGACGGCAATCCCCGTGTTTCCCTGGTCGTTTTGGAGGAGAGGCTTTTAAAAAAGCCCTTGCTTCTCCAAACGGCGTCTTTTGCCGATCGGGAGAGCGGCGGCCATTTTGAAAAGCGCTGCTTTGGCGCGCTTTTCGGCTGCAGCCAATGGGAAGCGCCTGGCCCTTAAGTGAGGCTTTTGGCGCGCAGAAGAACCGGTGGCCATTTTTTTGAGACTTTTTTACTGTCCGGAAGCAGCAGCAAGCAGCAGAGCTCTCCGCCTCAAGCAGACAGCCGCAGAGGATTGCGAGGGCTTGCCTGGGTCTCCAGGAAGCCTGAAGTTCCCCAGCCAACTAAGGGGAAGCGGCAAGGAGTGTCCTGGTGCCTGATCCAGCCTCCCAACTGAATCTGCAGATGCTTCTGGAGCCGTCGGGCCAGCGTCCACTGCCCTTCCCACAGCAGCGACCTCTTCGACTCAAGATCAACCAAGGATGGCTGATGAAGGTTTGGAGCGAAGGGAGGAGCTGGCAGGGCCATCTGCAAAGCGCAGTAGGCCAGATCCCTCAGGCCAGGGGAGAAAGGCAAACAAGGGCGCTGGGGGGAAAGCTTCCCACTCTTCAGTTGGGAGCAAGGCCCCCAAAATTCAAGGGGACAAGGGGCAGGACTCCCTAAAGGACAAGTCTGCTAGGCCCCAGGTTCCCTCTGCACCCTTACCAAGTGAGGCTGGGCCAGTTCCTTCCCCACCCATCCAGAGGGAGATAGAGCAGGGGGAGGAAATGGGGGATAGATCCCCATCCTTCTGTGATAGGGATTCCATGTCAGGATCCCCTGCAGCCTCTCTGGGTTACCCAGGTTCTCCTAGCTCTTCAGTCAGGGAGGATATCCCCTCCTTTCAATGCTGTTTTCATGCAGAGGATCAGAGAGATCCTCCTAGGGGTGCCAGGGGACAGGCCTATGACCAATCCAGGCCTGTAGAGGACAAGGGCCCAGCTATGTCAGCAGAAATGAGGGATCTCATCACGCAGGCTATTTCCCAGAGTGTGGTAGAAGCCATGAGGCTACAGGAAGGCAGGGGTGGCAAGGCCTCTAGGCCTGCTCGCCCCTGGGGGAAAAGAGGACCAGAGTACTCGATTCCCCGGGCACTTCTATCACCACAGAGGTGTCTACGTGGGAGGAGGAGACTGCTGAGGACTTTGCTCTTTCGGAGGATGAGGATATGCCTCCAGACAAGCCCTCCTTCACTGGTCTCTTTAAGTCATCCTTATTCAAGTCCATCTTACACAAGGCCAGAGCCTCTACTGAGCTTGGTGCCAAACCTAAGGTCAAGGAAGTCCCCTCTACTTCCCAGGACCTCATGGCAGGGCTGTTCAGCGAAACAACCCCTGACCCAGAACTGATACCAGTCCCTGACATGTTCATGGAGGTTATCCAGCGCCAATGGGCACAGCCAGGTACCCTGGCCAACCCCAGTGGCGCAGACAAATCACTGTATCCCTTAGAACCTAGGCTGGAGGATGTATTGAAGCCTCCAGAAGTGGATGCCCCTGTGGTCTCTCTGACCTCTAATTCTAATCTCCCGGCCGAGTTATTAGAAGGGTTAAAGGCAGAGGATAAGAGGGCAGAAAAGGCTTGTCTCAAAACGCACCAGGCGGCTGCCTGGGCGATCAAAACCTCCACTTCTGCCTCGTTCTTTACGAGGGCATCCCTATTATGGCTGCGCCAACTCAGATCTCAGCCCCCATCTGAAGCATCTCGTTGGCGACATGATCTTAACAAGATCATTACGGCTGTGGAATATGCCTCTGATGCATCTCTGCATGCAGCGAAATTCGCCTCCAGGGCACTAGCGTCCAACATCACTTCTCGCCGCCTGCTTTGGCTTCGGCACTGGCAGGCGGACATGAAGGCTAAGTGGAAGCTGACTTCAGCTCCATTCAAGGGAGAGAACCTCTTTGGGGATTCCCTAGAGAAATTCCTAATTGAGACAAAGGATAAGAGGAAGGTTCTTCCTTCCACCTTCAGGAAGCATGACAGGAAAGGTCAGGGCTCGTTCAGGAAACAGGCCTTTCGGGCACAGGAAGGTGCCCAGGCCTCCTCCTCTTCATATTCCTCCCAAAGACAGTTTAACCAGTCCTCTGACAGGTCCCAGGAACGAAACAACTTTTCTTCCAGGGGCAGACAATCCAATCAGGGGTCCTTTCGGAAGCCCTTTCGTGGGGGATCCCACAACCGTCAGTTTAGACGTGGGAAGTGACCGTCTGGGGTCTCCTCCCATCGGGGGCCGCCTGCAATTCTATGCAGACCGTTGGGAGGAAACAACCTCGGACAAGTGGGTCTTAAATACCATCAGGAGGGGTCTAACCTTGGAGTTTCTATCCTCTCCTCCGCGGACCTTTGTTCGCTGCCCACTATCCAAGAACCCTGTAAAGAGGGCTCTCATGCAGGCAGAGATAGATCATCTTCTGCAGATCAACGCAATAGAGGCAGTTCCTCCAGAACAGGAAGGGGGGGGGGTCCTATTCCATTCTCTTCCTGGTCCCCAAGAATTCAGGGGGGTGGAGGGCCATTTTAGATCTGAAGCGCCTGAACAGACATCTGGCCTACAAGCGCTTCAAAATGCAGTCTCTTCAGTCGATCCTAAGCTGCATGCGACAAGGGGATCTGCTCACCTCCATCGATCTCAAGGAGGCGTACCTGCATGTGCCCATCCATCCTGCACACAGGAAGTTCCTGCGCTTGTGTTACAACGGAAAGCACTTCCAATACAGGGCGCTTCCGTTCGGACTTTCTTCTGCACCCAGAACGTTCACGAAGCTTCTTGCAGCTGTGGCGGCCCACCTGCGCAAGCTTCCAGTCCACCTGGAGTGCTATCTGGACGACATCATCATCCACTCAAGGACTCAGCAGCTAGCGGTGAGAGATGTAAACGTCACAGTTCACACCTTACAGGACCACAGTTTTTCCGTAAACATGGAAAAAAGCAACCTGACTCCTGCCACACGCATTCAACACCTGGGCGCCATAATAGACTCAGTATCTTGCCAGGTGTCCCTGTCTCCGGAAAGAATCCGCAACCTCAGGAGCAGGATCCGGTCGTGTTGCAGGAACAGGTCCTGGCAGGTAGTGCAGCTATCCCAACTGTTAGGGATCATGATTTCTTGCCTCAACATAGTTCCCTGGGCACGTCTTCATGCAAGGGAACTGCAATGGTTCTTGCTTCCAATGCAAAGAGCAAAGACCAGCAACTCCACCAGGAAAGTTCGCATCCCACCAAGAGTGACTCGGTCTCTGAGTTGGTGGCAGTCTCGAGCAGTGGAGAAGGGCTGCCTATTCAGAGAACCCGACAGGATCGTGGTAACGACCGACGCCAGTCTCTATGGTTGGGGGGCGCATTGCCAAGGTCAGCTGGCGCAAGGCAGTTGGTCCAGCGCGGAGGCAGCCCGGAGCATCAATTGGCTAGAACTCAGGGCAGCCCGGCTTGCGCTGAAGAGATTTGCAGAACAGCTGAAGGGGCACCACGTTCTGCTACTGACCGACAATGTGGCCACAAAGGCTCACGTGAACCGACAAGGAGGGACCCACTCCAAAAGACTCATGTCAGAGGCGGAGGCCATAGGACGATGGGCAGAGATCCACTTAGCGTCGCTGAGGGCGGATCACATCTCCGGAACCAGCAATGTGAGTGCGGATTGGTTGAGTCGTCAGACCATCGACAACTCGGAGTGGCAACTTCATCCGGACCTGTTCGCACAGGTGGTAAGGAGGTTTGGTCTCCCACAGGTCGACCTGTTTGCCTCGGCGGCAAACACACAGCTCCAGCGGTTCTTCTCCCGCTACAAGTCAGCACAAGCGGAGGGGACGGATGCCCTGAGGTCCAGCTGGCCTCCAGGGCTTCTATACGCGTTTCTGCCCCTCCCTCTGATCCCGCAGGTGATCTACAAGCTGCTGAAGGAGGGGGCGGAGCTCATTCTGGTGGCTCCATATTGGCCCAGGAGATCCTGGTTCGCGGACCTGGTCGATCTGTCTGTGGAGCAACCGTGGAGAATTCCTCCAGACCAGGTATCCTTGCGTCAAGGGGCCATCAACCATCCAGAGCCCCAATGGTTGCAGTTAGCCGTCTGACACTTGAGGGGCAGCTCCTGAAGGACCAGAGCCTCTCAGACAACGTCATTAAAACCATCCAAGCTTCCAGACGTCCGGCCACTACTCGCATTTATGACGCGACTTGGGCTGCCTTTTCTTCCTGGTGCAGCAAACAGGACATTGACAGTGTGGAAGCGTCCATCCCTCAGTTATTGGACTTCCTACAAGAGGGCTTGGACAAAGGACTGGCACCAGCCACTCTCAGGCGCCAGGTTGCTGAATTATCCACCATCTTAGCCAGACACCAACTTCAATCCCTGAGTCACCATCCTCAGGTCAAGAGCTTCTTGAAGGGGGCCTACAACATCCGACCCCAGGTGGTGCACAGGTACCCGACCTGGAACCTACCCTTTGTCCTGCAGGCATTGACAGCAGCTCCCTTCGAACCTTTGAGGAAGGTATCTCTTCGACATCTGACTCTTAAGACTGCCTTCCTCATAGCCATTACCTCAGCCAGAAGGGTATCTGAGATTGCGGCCTTCTCGGCCAAGGAAGAGCTGTGCATCATCCACCCAGACAGGGTCATCCTACGGTTAGACCCCGCCTTCATGCCGAAGGTGAATTCTCATTTTCACAGGTCTCAGGAGGTTATCCTCCCGAATTTCTGTCCCAGCCCTCAACACTCCAAGGAGCGCAGGTGGCACAAATTGGACGTGCGAAGGGCAGTCCGCATTTACCTGAAACGAACTAAGGACATCAGGCACTCCGAGGCCTTCTTTGTGTCTTTTCAACTAGGCTCGCTGGGTCGCAAGGTGTCATCTTCAACCATAGGTCGGTGGCTGCGAGCTTGCATTAAGATGACATATGACCTTCAGGGCAAGCCGGTTCCACCTCGTGTAACGGCACATTCCACCAGAAGTGCGGCCACAACCGCGGCCTGGGCGACTCAAGCATCTATTCTGGACATTTGCAGAGCGGCCACGTGGGCGTCTCCCACGGCTTTCATTAGAAACTACAAGATCGATTCCTTTGCCTCTGCCGAAGCCTCTTTTGGCCGTAGAGTATTACAGAAGGTTATTGAGGCTCCGGACAATGTCACTTCTTCCCGCCCTGGGACACAATAGCTTGGGCATGTCCCATCCTTGGACTCTCCAAGCAGCGCTATGGAGAATGACCGTTGTCTTACCTGAACGGTCGTTCTCATGGCGCTGCGGAGAGTACAAGACCCACCCAGGGTGATTGTTTAGCTCCGAGATTGTATCTTTACACAGGTGTGAGCTGAGGACGTCTTCGTCGGACAAGACCTCGTTTTTAAAACTGAGCCAGAAGAGGCAAAGGAGGCGTGGCCAGAGGGGAAAAATCTACTCAGTCCATGGGCAAACAGGCTGTGTTAACCCATCCTTGTACTCTCCGCAGCGCCATGAGAACGACCGTTCAGGTAAGACAACGGTCATTCTCTGTCATCCCCTTCTTCTTTTGCCCTCAATCGTTCCCAGCATGAGGCTCTTCCCAAGGGAGCCCTTCCTTCTCATTAGGTGGCCAAAGTCTTTGAGTTTCCTCTTCAGGATCTGGCCTTCTAAAGAGCAGCCAGGGTTGATCTCCTCTAGGACTGACCTAGAGGTGGGTTGCTCCTGGTTTTACTACTGGTTTGCTTTGGGCAAGCGCAGAACAATTTACAGCGAACTGCATGCACACACGCAGTACTAAACAACATTGTTTGTTCCTTCTCCTATGGCACAAATTGTTTGGGCAAACAAGCAGGAAACCTAAGGCTTACATTCCCAAGCTGGTGTCCTCCAAATGAGGATGGAAACTGAACAAGCAGAGGTTCAACCTAGAACAGGACAGGACAGGACAGATCTGGAAGGGAATCTTGGACATCTTCTAGATCATGTGATCCCCTTTTGTGACCTTCCCACAAGCCAATTCAATGAGGAAGGCAGATTCACTGACTAACTTATCAACTGCACTGATTTACTTATCAAACTGAGACAGGAAATGTGGCAAAACTCACTTAACAAATGTCTCACGTAACAGAAATGTTGGGTTCAATTGTGGTGGTACGTTGAGGACTACCTATACGTTTTACTCATTCCTGTTCAGAACTAAAAAAAATTGTTAAGTTTGAAAGGACTAATGTTTTCACTGAATTCTGATCATGAGAACAATTTATCAGTGAAATAGGTTGCCTTCAGAAGTTGTGCTCCATCACCTCAGACTTTTAAGAAGAGATCAGACAGCCATTTGTCCCAAGTGGTACAGCATCTCCTGCTTGAGCAGGGGGTTGGACTAGAAGACCTCCAAGGTCCCTTCCAACTCTATTATTCTGTTACTCCTCACATCAGAAAGCTGCCTAAAAGGCAGTTTTAGGTCTTGACAGTGTCCTCCTCTCCCTCTTTGCTGTTTCACATAAAAGGCAGCTATTGCAGGTCTGAATCAATTTCATTTGCTTCTGCTATGACTCACCTTGACTTCAGGAGGAAAAAAAAAACACAGATGGGTTAGAACAACCTCGTAACTTCCAGGAGGAGTTGTTTCTATAGTGATCCTTGAATAGGTATGTTCCCAGGGGAAGAGCTGTTGGAAAGAACATTTTATTGACAGAGCGAGTAAAAAGTCTCAAAAGGCTAGCCTATCTAAACTGCAAAATCTCAATAACCACTAATGGATATCTGGACTTTTGCTGCCAGAGAAGAATAGAATAGAATAGAATAGAATAGAATAGAATAGAATAGAATAGAATAGAATAGAATAGAATTCTTTATTGGCCAAGTGTGGCTGGACACACTTGTGGTTGTCTTTGGTGCATATGCTCTCAGTGTACATAAAAAGACAAGATACATTCATCAAGAATCATAAGGTACAACACTTAATGGTAGTCGTAGGCTACTAATAAGCAATCAGGAAACAATCAACATCAATATAAATCAATACAATACAATACAATAGTAGAGTTGGAAGGGACCTTGGAGGTCTTCTAGTCCAACCCCCTGCCTAGGCAGGAAACCCTATACCGTTCCAGACAAATGGCTATCCAACATCTTCTTAAAGACTTCCAGTGTTGGGGCATTCACAACTTCTGGAGGCAAGCTGTTCCACTGATTAATTGTTCTGTCAGGAAATTTCTCCTCAGTTCTAAGTTGCTTCTCTCCTTGATTAGTTTCCACCCATTGCTTCTTGTTCTGTCCTCAGGTGCCTTGGAGAATAGCTTGACTCCCTCTTCTTTGTGGCAACCCCTGAGATATTGGAAGGCTGCTATCATGTCTCCCCTAGTCCTTCTTTCTCTTAAGCTAAACATACCCAGTTCCTGCAACCGTTCTTCATATGTTTTAGTCTCCAGTCCCCTACTCATCTTTGTTGCTCTTCTCTGCACTCTTTCTAGAGTCTCCACATCTTTTTTACATCGTGGCGACCAGAACTGAATACAGTATTCCAAGTGTGGCCTTACCAAGGCATTATAAAATCGTAAGGATATAAGCAACAAAATTACAGTCCTGCAGTCATAAGTATGAGGAGATGGGTGATAGAAACGATGAGAAGACTAATAGTAATGCAGCCTTGGTGAATAGTTTGACAGTAATAATAATAATAATAATAAATTTGGATTTATTAGCCGCTCCCTTTCCAAGTAGGACTCGGGGCGGCGTACAATGGAGCAAAAACATAAAAAATATATAACAACACCAAACGTACATATATACACAACACACATACATACACGGAGGAGGAAACAAATTACATCAATAGACAGTTAAAAATCAGCTTTAAAATACCCCAATTGTAAAAACCCAAAAAATTAATAGTTAAGGACAATTTAAAAAACAGTTTGGAGGAATGGGAAAATTACGATTGCGATTGAGCCAGGCCGGATAATTGAAAGAGGTGGGTCTTCAGCTGTACACGGAAGGAGCGGAGATCGGAAGTAATCCTGATGTCGCGGGGGAGGTCATTCCACAGGGCTGGGCCCATCACAGAGAAGGCTCTGCTCCTGGGTGTCGCCCCCCGACACTGTTTGGCGGACGGCACCCGGAGAAGTCCCTCTCTGTGTGCGCGAATTGGTCGTAGGGATGTGTGGGGCAGGATGCGATCCTGCATATAACTAGGCCCTGTGCCATGGAGCGCTTTAAAGATCATAATCAAAACCTTGAAACGCACTCGGTAGACCACAGGCAGCCAGTGCAGCTCGCGCAGGAGAGGTGTTACAGGGGAGTATCTAGTCCTCCCCATAATCACCCGCGCGGCCGCGTTCTGGACCAACTGTAGTCTCCGAGTGCATCTCAAGGGAAGCCCCATGTAGAGAGCATTGCAGTAATCCAGGCGAGACGTCACTAGCGCATGGGTGACTGTGCGTAGGGCATCCCGGTCCAATAAGGGGCGCAATTGGCGCATCAGGCAGACCTGATGGAACGCCCCCCTTGCCACGGCTGTTACATGGTTGTCCATGGACAGCCGGGCATCCAGGAGGACGCCCAAATTGCGCACCTGTTCCATGGGGGCTAGTTGGACGCCCCCGATGGCCAGAGATGGAAGCACCTGGTTGAACCGGGAGGCCGGAAGCCACAGCCACTCCGTCTTGGAAGGGTTGAGTTTTAGTCGGTTGCCATCCATCCAGACCCGTACGGCCTCCAGACACCGGGACATCATTTCGACGGCCTCATTGGGGTGGTTCGGAGTGGAAATGTATAGCTGAGTGTCATCAGCATACAGATGATATCCCACTCCAAAACCACGGATGATCTCGCCCAGCGGTTTCATATATGTGTTGAACAGGAGAGGCGAGAGCACCGATCCCTGTGGCACTCCACATGTGAGTGGCCTCCGGGTCGAACTCTGCTCCCCTGTCAACACACGTTGCGTCCGACCAGAGAGGTAGGAGCCAAACCACCGTAAAACGGTGCCCCTGACTCCCAGCCCCTCTAGCCGGTGCAACAGGATACCATGGTCGATGGTATCGAACGCCGCCGAGAGATCTAATAGGACCAGGATAGAGGAACAACCCCTATCTCTGGCCCTCCAGAGATCATCAACCAATGCGACCAAGGCCGTCTCCGTGCTGTGCCCGGGTCGGAAGCCGGACTGGCGCGGGTCTAGATAATCATTTTCCTCCAGGTGACGTGGGAACTGCTGTGCTACCACACTCTCTACAACCTTCGCTAAAAAAGGAAGGTTGGAGACTGGACGATAATTGACTAGGTCCGTTGGGTCCAGGGAAGGCTTCTTGAGCAGGGGCCTCACCACCGCCTCTTTCAAGGCGGCCGGTAGAGACCCCTCACCCAACGAGGCGTTCACCAGGCCCAGGAGCCAGTCGCGCGTAACCTCCCAGGATGCCAGTACAAGCCAGGAGGGACACGGGTCCAATAAACATGTGGTGGGTCGCAGACGTCCACGCAACCTGTCCAAATCCTCGATGGCAACCGAGTCAAACTCCTCCCAAAGCGGTCCCTCAAGACTCGCAACGGGCGTCTCTACTGAACCACTGAAAGGGGTCCATCCCATCCGGATTTGAGCGACTTTGTCCTGTAGATAATTCCCAAACTCCTCTGCTCTGCCCTGTAGTGGGGCTTCCCGTGGTCTCTCAAACAAGAGGGAACGGGTCACCCGAAACAGGGTGGCAGGGCGGTTATCTGCAGACGCAATAAGAGCGGCGCAATGTTGACGTTTGGCCGCTCTTAATGCCACAAGGTACGTCTTCAAATAGGCTCATGCCTGTGCTCGGTCAAATTCGGAGCGGGAGGATCTCCAACGACTCTCTAGGCGTCTCTTGTGGCGTTTCATCACCCTTAGCTCCTCGGTAAACCAAGGTGCCAGGGTGGTTCGTCGCCGCAGGAGAGGCCGCAAAGGCGCCACCCGGTCTAGGGCCCCGGTAGTCGCACTATTCCATGCGACTACCAGGTCCTCCACTCGGGGGCGGGTCAGGTCCACAGGAGGTGGCCCAAGTTACGTCTGGAACCTATCCGGTTCCATCAGGCGCTTGGGGCGGAACCATCTAATACCTTCCAGTTCCGCCTCCTCGCGGCGGGGGGTAGCACCAGGGAAGTCCAGCCGGAGAAGTGAGTGATCCGACCATGACAGGGGAATAGTGTCTAGATCCCCTATTCCCAGATCACTCGTCCACTGGCCCGAGACAAAAACAAGGTCCAGGGTGTGGCCTCCCTCGTGAGTAGGGCCCTGAATTAACTGGGTCAGGTCCATGGCTGTCATGGAAGCCATGAACTCCCGAACCCCCTCAGACGCTTCTCCCATCGACGGCAGATTAAAATCCCCCATCACTAAAAGTTTGGGGGTCTCAACCGCCACCGATGAGATCAGCTCAAGGAGTTCGGGCAGGGCCGCTGAAGTATAGCGAGGAGCCAGGTATACTATCAGCAGGCCCAACTGCCTCCCTGGGCCCCATCTCACGACGAGGGACTCACACCCGGATGTCTGCGGCACAGTGAACTCTCTCGGCTCTAAGTCTTCCCGGATAATCACTGCTACCCCACCGCCCCTTCCCTGGGCCCGAGGCTGGTGAAATGCTCGATAACCTGGAGGGCACATTTCCACAAGGGGTAGACCTCCCTCGTGGCCCAACCAGGTCTCGGTTATTCCAGCGAGGTCCGGGTCCCCCTCCAAAATTAGATCGTGGATGAGGGGGGCCTTATTGACAACGGACCTCGCATTGCATAACAGCAGTCTCAGGCCTTGGGTCTGTCGATCCTGACCACCTAGTATGCAGGGGTTGGTACAAACGACCGGGAATGACCAAAAACCCCGGTCTCCCAACCGACTACGTGCTCTTAAACTGTCCTCGCACCTGCCCCTCCCCACGACCGTTGGTATTAAGGTGCCCTGCACAGGAATGCTTTCTTCCCTCTCCTCCCCCACTCCGCTCCCTCCTCTTTCGACAGTGGTGAGGGAATTATTTGTTTAGCAGAGTGATGGCATTCGGGGAAAAACTGTTCTTGTGTCTAGTTGTCTTGGTGTGCAGTGCCTATTTTGGGGGTAGGAGTTGAAACAATTAATGTCTCACAGCCCTCTTTTTGACTCGTGCAGTGTACAGGTCTTCAATGGAAGACAGATTGGCCGTAATGGTTTTTTCTGCAGTCCTAATTATCCGTTGAAGTCCGTGTCTGTCTTGTTGGGTTGCCAAACCAGACAGTTATGGAGGTGCAGATGATAGATTCAGTAATTCCTCTGTAGAAAGCTGTATCAGCAGCTTTCTTGGGCAGTTTGAGCTTCCCACTTCATTTCAGAATAGAAACCCCAGTATTTTATTCTCCCTGCTCCCGCCAATTCTCCAAACAGTGCTTCAAGTTCAGAAAGAAAATGAAGCTGGGGGAAATCTGTGCATTTTTTTTTTTGAATTATGGAATCTTTTCAAAAAGCGTTTCAAAAACCTGATATTGCAGCCTGTCTGCCAATTGCACGTTACATAATGATTTATTAATACAGCTAGATTGGGCTGATTTTGTCAGGAAATCAGAGCCAGCTAACGAGTCCTGTGACACTCAAATGTCATTGTCATGACTGTCTAGATCAGTGTTTCTCAAACTTGGCGACTTTAAGTCCTGTGGACTTCAACTCCCAGAATTCCCCAGCCAGGCTGGCTGGGGAATTCTGGGAGTTGAAGTCCACAAGTCTTAAAGTTCCCAAGTTTGGACACCCCTGACTTACAGCAATAGCAGTTAGACTTATACCACATTATAGTGCTTTACAGCAATTGACCATGTCAGAATATTGTCCCCAACAATCTGGAGTTCTCATTTTACCGGCTTTGGAAGGATGGAAGGCTGAGCCAACTTTGAGTCCTGTCAGGATCGAACTGCTGGCAGTTGACAGAATTAGCCTGCAATACTGCATTCTTACCACGGCGCCACCACAGCTCTTTGTCATGTAAATTGTGCACATTTTTACAACCTCTTTTGCCATGTTTAATAAGTGAATCACGGCAGTTATTAAGTGAATCACACAGTGAGTTAAACAAATCCGTCTCCCCCCCGCCCCCGTGACTTTGTCAGAAGTTGATTGGAATAGTGATGTCATCACCCTAGGAGGCCGCAGCTGTCATAAATGCATCATGGTTGCCAAGCATCCCAATTTTGATTCCATGATTGTGGGGATGCTGTAACAGTTGTAAGTGAAAGGATCAGTCAGTCATAAGTAACTATTTCCAGTGCCGTTGTGTCCCTGGCCAATCGCTAAATGGATGATTGATTCTTGCTCTGTCAGTGTTGATGGGAGTAGCCTTGGTGATTCCTTGATTAGGCTGTTTTTTTTGCTGTTAGTTGTAGCCAGCAAGAAAACCACCAAACTCAGAGAGCACCAAGGACCCCACAGTCACTTTCTGCGCTTCCTTTCCTAACACTATTTGTCATTTCTTCCCTCTCCAGCCCACGTCAAATATGAGATCTTGAAGCCTTCGATCTGTAGGAAGTTAGCACCCACCCCTCTCCTAGGAAGATGAGATATTTTAGGAAACATTAAAAGGGCAGAATATTTCCCTTAAAAGGGAGGAAGAGACTCAGCCCCTCCCCTTTGTCAATGGGCCATTAAGGCCTGAGCCAGTCTATTCTATATAACAAAGATCTACCTCCTTCAGGCAGAGCCATAGTAGGAATTGCCCAAAGCCTTTTCATTACATCATCACCCAGCAAGTGTCAACCAAGCTTGGGACTCAGGACAGCCTACAGAGTGGCCCCTACATGGCCCCATGGGAGTCTGCCAACCAATCAGAATACAAGCTCAAATTTAAAGCCCAACAGAGGGTATAAATCTCTCTCTCAATCTCAATCTCAATCTCTCTCTCTCTTCCTCCCTCCCTCCCTCCCTCCCTCCTTCCCTCTCTCTCTCTCTCTCTCCCCCCTTCCTCCCTCGCTCTCCCATATGCCTTTTTGCCCAGCAGCTCAAACCATGTGGTCCTGTCCACCATTAAACCTTCTTTCCAAGCAACTTCCATGAATCCAGTGTCTTTCCCCCCACATGGAACTGAACCCAGAAGGACAGATCCATTTTCCTAGGAAGAAGGTCCTCAAAAAGGACTTACCTAAGAAAGACTAGGTTGGCCTGCCCAACCTCTCCTAACCTGGTACAATGAAGGGTGCTAGTGCCAATATTGAACTAAGTTTCCAGGGGGTCTTTTTTTGCAAAGCATTATGGGATCTGGGTGTTCTCCTTCAACAATCTAGGTAGCAGGTTTTCTGGTTCAGCTTTTATTCTGCTCCCATTCTTCCTGCCAATTGATTAAAATAATAGCAGGCTCACCACATGGTGGGTAATGTGGATGGATAACAGTGATCATCTGGAGGTTAGAGAAAATTAAATACCAGCTCATTTCTGTGCTGCATGTTATGACTAAAAGCTTTAAGCCTCTCAAGCAGCTTGTCTCACCCCCCACCCCACCCCTCCCCGTGTTCTATTCATATCTGGACTGCCAGATACATCTGTTTATTCAATCCAAAGAAATGGATGATAAAGGCCTTTTACATAACACCAGGCGCTCTCCAGGAGATTGGAAAGTGGGTAGATTCAGCACTTCGCTTAGAACAAATCCCTGCATTCTGCAATCATCTTTAGCAAATACAGTTGATTGTTTTTTTCCACCACCAACTACTACATAACTGCCAGTAAATTTGCTCGGTGGTTTTGTTTACCGATGCAAATCTACCCATCTCCTTTTCAATAGAGATAGTCCTTGATTGATAAGCACTCATTGAGTGACCGTTCGAAGTAACAGCACTGAATAAAGTGGCCTGCTATGACTGTTTTCTACACTTACGACCATGGTCATGTGATCAAAATTCAGGTGCTTGATGGTTTCAGGGTCCTAGGGCCATGGGATCACTTTTTGGGACCTTCTGACGAGACAAAGTCAACGGGGAAGCGAGATTCATTTTACAGTCATGTTACTAACTTAAGAACTGCAGTGGTTTACTTAACAACGGTGGCAAGAAAGGTCGTAAAATGGGGCAACATTCACTTAATAACAGTCTCACTTAGTAACAGAAATCTTGGGCTTCATTGTGGTTTTAAGTTAAGACTACCTGTATCCAGTTTTTGTGGAGTCCTGTGTTTATCCATCTCTGCTGAAAACAAAGCAAATATTCGGTTGCCTTTAGTGTTGATGCAAGAGATTCTCTACCATCTTCTCGCACCTTTCTCTCTGCCTTCCTCCAACTTTCTTTCCTTTTGCCTGATTTTTCTCTGCAATCCATCCAATGCCATGATAGATGCTTTGCATTGCAAAGCAATGTACTGTTTCCAGCTTTGTAGGCTTTTCAATTAACCAGTGAAACAGCTTGCCTCCAGAAATGGTAGGCGTTCCATCACTGGATGTTTTTAAGAAGAGTCTGTAGACAATCACTTATCTGAAATAGTATAGATTCTCCTGCTTAAGCAGGGGGCTGGACTAGAAGACCTCCAAGGCCCCTTCCAGCTCATTCACTATTCTATTCTATTCTATTCTTCTATATTGTGGCTTGAGCAGATTCTGCATTCCAGTGTGCTAGTAAACATTCACAGCCAATTCTGCAGCTAGGCAAGCAAGGTGAGGCTGGAGACTTTCCAGACAAGGTGACCCAGTAAAGCTAAATCAGGCTGCAAAAGGAGCTGGCTTTTGCTGATTCTTGTTCCTTTTGTCTTTGGCGCAGAGGACGATTCCAATCTACAGGAGGCGAGGATAAACATCTCAAAGCAGCAGAAAGAAATGCACCGTTTTTCCATTTTTGTATGTGCATAATTCAGCTTAGGGAACCAGTCAGAGGTGGTATTCAGCCAGTTCTGACAGGTTCTGGAGAATCGGTAGCAGAAATTTTGAGTAGTTCGGAGAACTGACAAATAGGCTGGCCTCGCCCCCGCAGCCTCCCAGCTGATCTTCTTTTGTTGCCCTGAACAGGAGAACAGAGCTGGAAAGCAGGTTAGTGGGGTGGGGAGGGAATGGGGATTTTGCAGTAACCTTCCCCCAGGAGTGGGGAGGGAATGGGGATTGCCATGTCTACAAAGTCACGCCCACAAAGCCACGCCCACAGAACTGGTAGTAAAAAAAATTGAATCCCACGACTGGAACCATTGTATATAATCCAAATATAATCCAGACTCCAACACTGGAAGAGAGGGAGACAGCTGGGGGGAGTCTGGAATGGAGGTCAGCAATGCTCAGCAGTTATTGTTAGTGACCCCATACATTTTCTTTTAAACATACTTCCCAGAAAGTTCTTCAAAGTTTAAACAAATCAATCCTTCTTTTCAATGGTGGAGTGATGGGCAGATGTACATTAAGTATAGCCCTGTACTCACTTCCTGAGTATAAATCTTATCAACAAGATTACTTTGCATTGATAGGCCTTGGATTGTGTTGTTAATCAAACAAAAGCTTACAGGGAGCATTTGTATATTAAGCAAAGCACCTGGTCCCCATAGTCCAGCATTATCTCTAGTGGCGTTCCAGAGATCCAGACTGGACTCACTTTTAGCAGCATCCTGGGGTTGAACTTTGGACACTCGTCCAGGACAGCAGATGCTCCAGGACTGAACTGTTATCTTCGAGAGGACTAAGCCATCCACCTGAAGAGGTGCAAGACAGATGGATGAATCAGTGTTGCACTCTCTGTGAGCAGATCTGTCTAAAGACATTAGAAAATGGGTCACAAAATTTAGAGTCACATTGATGGAGTTAGGAGCTGACGTCGCGACAACACAACGTGTGATCTTGGAGCTCCAAGATCGCAGTCAATATTTTTGCCACTGGACGGTCCTTTTGGACCTAAACTGCCCCGAAGAGACAGTGACAGGGAAGAGTATGTCCTGCTGATCTCAGGGATATCGCAAAGTCCCTGATTGATCCAGGAGAATCTCTTTTTGCTGGCGACAGAAGTGCAACCATTGAAGCTGCTGAAGTTGGGACAGCTCTGGAATGTGAGAAAAAACGTAAACAGAAAGTGTGTCCATCTGGTGAGGAAATATTATTATTATAAAAGAGACTACGCCAAAAAAAATTAAAGCTAAATTAAATTTGAAAACAGAAGAGAGTAAGTGGTGAAATTAAGCTACATTAGACTGTGTTATCCTTTTTTTAAATTTTCTTTTACAGATGGAATTTTTGCCAATGTTTCCTATTCTTTAAATTGAATGGATTAGTTTTTCTTCTCCTTTTTATATTCTTTTTTTTATACCTATGGATTAAAATCTTTTTCCTTATTTTTATGATGCTGGATTGGATGGGGTGTTTTTTTTTCTCCATTTAAGAATTTTGTTTTCTTTAAGCCCGGAATATAAAGAAGATATAAAAGGAATACAAAGAGGGCTGTAATAACAGAGGGAAAGGAAGTAGCACTGCCACTTGGAGGCTGGAGGATTGGAAGGCTTGGAAATATTGTCTTTTCTTTTTTCTCTTTGATCATTTGACTTTGCATTTCAAGATTCTTCAGCTTGTTTACAGAGAGTGATAGTGAGAAGAGCATGGGTTGTTTATACAGGTGCTCTTCGGGAGCTTTATTTGCAGCTGGAGTGGAGTGAAAACAAAGCCTTGTCTTGAAAGATTATAAATGAACTTGTTTTAAATTTAATAAAAAGTTTTGAATGCCAAAGTGGCAGTGTTTACAAGTTGGAAGAATGGCGCAACATGAAAAAGAAACCTTAACATTGCAAAATATTATGTTTTCAAAAATTATTAGAAGTAACAGAAAAAATTGAGAAGAGATTGGAGAACATAGATCATAGAACAGTAAAGTTTGATGGAAAAATTGAGGATGTTCATCAAATGAAGAAAGTGAAGGCCAGAGTTCTAAAAACTAAAAGAAAAAATAAACAAAGAGACAAGAAATTGTTGATACTGACAGTGAACTGAGCGTGGTTGGAAATGGAAAGAGTAGAATATCGAAAGGGGAGATAGATGGACTGGAGCTCTACCCCAGATTTCAAAGTATAGAAGAAGAAAAGAGAGAAGACACAGGTTGATGTAATGAAAGCTTATAATAAAAAATTAAGTCAAATTTAGTTAAACTTAATTATGTATAAAATGAAGTGATAATGGATCTAGTTAAATAAATGATTGATAATGATAATAATGCATATATATGTATTGGTTTGATAAGAGGAAATTTGATATAAATTGCAAATGGTGACTACAAAAGGAGGTTTAGAAACTCTGTTTTTAAATATAACCAATTTTTATTTAGAACATGTTATAAAGATGTAATGTTACTGGATGATATTGGGAAGAGCTAATGGAATGCCATTATGTGGTTTTGCTTTAAATCTGGAATATTTTATATAAAAGGACGTAAAAACAATTATAGTCAAATGAAGGTTGAGGTATGATGATAGTAATATATAGAAATATATTTGATTTAAAATATATGATTTGAAATGAATTGTAGGTGCTGACTGTGGAAGGGATGCACGGAGGTTTTTGTAACCAATTGACACACTTTCTACAATTTGTAATGGAAGATGGTTCTGTGGTTTTGTCTGTTTGTGTGTGTGTTTTGTCAAAAATGTGTTTATTCAAAAATTTAAAAAATTATTTAAAAAATGTAGAGTCACGTTATATTCATCATACAAATTCACTGTGGCTTTGATTTCACAGAGGGAGAGAAATACTGCTCCAAACGGGTGGGAATTAGCCGGTTCACATCGGTTCAGGCGAACTGAATGTTAATGTTACATTTGGTTCGCTGAATCGGTAGTTGCAAAGATTGGCTGGCCCACTGTCCACCCCTCCCTTCCCATGAGTCTCCACGCAGTCCGTTTATCATGTCAGGTAAGTGCAGGGCCCACACGGAGGCTCGGAGGGGTGGGGGGAAATGGGCCTCCCAGAAGTCCAAAAGCGAGCCTATTTCTGGCTTCCGGAGGGCCTCCAGAGCCCGAGGGAGACTGTTTTCGCCCTCCTGGAGGCTTAAGGAAAGCCTCCGGATCCTGCAGAGGGTGAAAACGCCCCCCCTCCACGCCCCATGCCTTGGTGCAGGAGACTGAGTAGGCCATGCCCATCATACAATACAATACAATACAATACAATACAATACAATACAATACAATACAATACAATAGTAGAGTTGGAAGGGACCTTGGAGGTCTTCTAGTCCAACCCCCTCCCTAGGCAGGAAACCCTATACCGTGGCCAAACTGTATATCCGTAAACCCACCCAGCAACCAGGCAGAGAACCAGTTGCTAACATTGTTCAAACCCACCCCTGACTCTAAAGTACTTTTTCCCCCTATGATTATTATGTTACTTTCCACAGTGCCAGGTAAATGATAGAATCTTATTCTGGCAACTGAATGAGAAGAGAATACAGTTTTCAAGCTTCGGTTCAGTGCTGTAGATGACAGAAAGTCAGAGAAATGTGGAAATTATTGCAGGTACTCCTCAATTCAGAATTTAGGACTGGAAATTCGGTTGTAGGTCATCGTGGTCGCATTTTGAGGCATCTACATGGCCAGACCCATTTTTTTTTCAACATTTTGGTGGTGGTCATTAAGCAAACCCTTTCGTCTGAAAATGGGAAAATAATAATGAGACTGCAGTTCCCTTCTCTTCCATAGGAAAATTTATTTTGCAATGAAATGGTAACACTTCACTGGGCACATATTATCATATGTGGTGGACATGTGTAAAGGCAAAAAAAATACTGGATGAAAATACATATATGGTTAGAAAAAATATTAAAGCAACACATAGACTATAAGCCAGAAATATTTTTGTTAGACATAGTACCGGAAGAATAGGATAAAGGGAATATATATCTAATATTACATGTCTTGAGGTCAGCAAGAATTGTATATGCACAACACTGGAAAAACAAGGAACCACCTATAGAACGTGATGTAATTAAAAAAAATACTAGATTGTGCAGAAATGGATACATTGACATTAAATATAAAAGATAAAGAAGATACAGAATATTTTCCAACATGGGATTTATTTTATCAATGGTTGGACAATAGAAGTAGAAATTAGAAATTGGAAAAATACTATTATGTGTGCCTTATGTTTAATACATTATTATATTATATACTATTATGTAAGCAAATTGACCCAGACAATACTCTGTTCATAAAGCACTTACGTATGTTAAGGAAAAAATAAACTCTTTTAAAAAGGGAGGGGGGGTTGTAATGAAATGGTTAACTCTGTATTTTTCTTCAGCCTCTTACTACCAATAAGTTTTAGTTGTTGTGAAAAATGCTTCGCGACTACAATATTTCCCCTTGTTCTGGAGATGCCATCCCAGACATGATGGACTGTGGAAATCTTTGGAAAATAATTCCCATTGTCTCCTGCCTTCATGGTGTTGGAAGAAATGCCCTTCCGGGTTCCGTTCCAAGTGGGGAAAAGGACACTGGAAACATGGTGGCTGTTTGGAAAGATGGTTTTAATGGTGGACAGGATCACATGTCTTGAAGATGTTGGGTGAAGGAAAAAAAGGGAAGAGATGCTGAGAGTCCCTGAGTTTTATACTCTCTGTTGGGCTTTTGAATTTGAGTTTGTATTCTGATTGGTTGTTAGACTCCCATGGGGACATTGCTAGGTGATGTAATCTTCCCAGGTGTCATGTGGTGAGATGGGTAGAAACCTAATCCTACCTTTGTTGGATCTTGGGTGAGGGCATTTGCCTATGTGTAGATCTAGCTATCTCTTTATCTCTCAAGTGCCTCTGCTGTGGGGCCTATTAAGAGGGAGTTTGTTTCCTGCCTAAAAACATGTTCCTCCATTTCTCATCCAGGGAAATATAATACTCTGCCTTTTTAATATTTCCCAGAAT
Organism: Natrix helvetica; assembly: GCF_964273705.1. Taxonomy (NCBI): domain Eukaryota; kingdom Metazoa; phylum Chordata; class Lepidosauria; order Squamata; family Natricidae; genus Natrix; species Natrix helvetica. Next base: position 14,856,764 of record NC_138560.1, read on the forward strand.
ATTTCATTATTCTAGGAGAGGGGTGGGTGCTAATTTCCTACAATGGTCACCAAGATAGTGAGAATTATCACCCAATTCATTTGAAAGCTGTCAGGCTAGGGAGAGCAATTCTAAAAATAGAACCCTTAACCAAAAGAAAATACGTTGCAATTCAATATTTCATGAGTAACTCCAATGACAAGGATGGGCATTTTCCCTTTCCTTTTGACCTGCTAGTTGGGCTTCATGTGATAAGACATCATTGCTCTGCCTTTTGAAATATACTTTAAAATGAAAAGTAAATTGGTTAAAACTCCAGGTGCAATGCCCAGATGTAAACACCAGTGCAAGCTGATGGGGCTGATTTTCATCAGACTCCTGGGAAGCTGTCCTTCTCTGCAATTCTGAGATTTAATTAGCACCTTATTTGTTTGGCTAGGCATCTCTGAAGCAGAATTTTCAGCCTGGGTGCAATAAATCATAGACAAGCAGGCAATAAATGTGGATACAACCATTGGGGAATCTTCCTGAGAAACTAACACAAAGCGTTTCATTATATACTGCCATGGTGGTTAAAGATGTTGAGTTTGGCAACTGGGAAGCTGGTTACTAACTTATCAACTGCAATGATTCACTTCAAAACTGTGGCAAGGAAAGTCATAAAATGGGGCAAAATTCACTTAACAAAATGTCTTACTTAACAACTGAAATGTTGGACTTACCGTAATTGTTGTTGTAGGTTGAGCTCTACCTGTAAGGTACTTAACTTAATTAAATGTTCCCCTCTTCCCCAGCCTCCATCATGTATGTATGTATGTATGTATGTATGTATGTATGTATGTATGTAAATAATTATTTACATTTAAATATATTGAATACAGTGTAATTGTCCTGGCATTTCATTTGCCACAAAAGCCAAAGTGAAAAACAAATAGCATATAGACTATTTTAAACAGTGCTAGAGTTGTACAGTTATTTTTCACCATCATATTCTAGAATCATATTCTAGAACTTATCTATCATTCGTATCTATCATTATAATAGCTACATTCTAATATATACATAGTCTCCATGTCCACCTAATCTGATTCTTTCGCATTCCAACATCTATCTCGTGTTTCTAACCATTGATAGAATCTGTTCCATGTAGCATCATATTCTGTATCTCCCTTATCTTTTATTTTTAGTGTTAGTCTATCCATTTCCACACATACTAGTATCTTTCTTATCGTCTCCTCCTCCGAAGGGGTGTTTTCACTCTTCCACTGATGCACATACACCATTCTTGCTGCGGTCAAGATGTGTAATATTAGGTATATTGTCCCTTTATCATAGCCATCTGATATAATGCCTAATAAAAATAGTTCTTGCTTAAACTCTATACGGTGTCTAGCCATTTTTTTCTAACCACATATGAATCTGTGCCCAAAATTTCCTTCCCTTTATACAGGTCCACCACATGTGATAGTACGTGCCAGAAATATGTTTACATTCCCAACAGTTTGGGGACATATTGATAAAAATTTTTAGCCAATCTTGCCGAGGGGAGATGCCACCTATAGAACATTTTATAGAGATTTTCTTTATATGATGTGGCCATTGTCAGTTTCTAATTTCTCTCCCAAAGCTTTTGCCATTTATCCAAATCTATATTATATTCAAATTGCTTAGCCCATACCAAATAGGTCTGGGTTGCAAGACTCCAATGAATACTAGATGGCATAAAAATATACTGAAAGCTCTTTTTTGCTGCCGTCTAGTGGCTATCTGTATTTGAACAGACCTGTTCTGATGGCCCTACCATTTTCAGTCATTTTTAGTAGCTAGATTTGGCCATTTTAAAACTTAGCAAAGAAAGCATTTCTCTATCCTAGAGCAGGTTCCCCGATCTGCTGGCCTTCAAGATGCATTTGGACACCAGATCCCACCATCTAATACCAAATGTCCAATGAGATTATGGAAATTGCCCTCTAGTACATTTGATAAGCATTAGGTTAGAGAAGGCTATCCTAGAAAAACAGCACCAGCAATAGCACTTAAGATTTATATACTTCTTCATAGTCCTTTTACAGCACTCTCTGTAAGTGGTTTAAAATGCTGTCTCTAAGAGTCAGCATTTTGTCCCCAACAATCTGGGTCCTCATTTGACTGACCTTGTAAGGATGGAGGCGAGCCAACTTTGACCCAGTGAGAATCGAACTGTCGAACTGCTGCAGCCAGCAGTCAGCAGAAGTAGCCTGCAATACTGCATTCTAACCACTGCGCCACGCCAGCACAGAAACAGTAACAACAAGAAAAGACGTTCCCAACAGTTCCTTTATAAACTTGTTCTCTATGCTTTGTGCATTGCTGCCCACAATAAAGGAAGTTCTTCCTTCGCCCTGCCTTTGTTTTTTGTTTTTTTAAATCCAGAAACAGAAGCAATTTTTCATTTAATCCTGCATGAGGCTGCTTGTTTGCAGTTGGCTCTGATTCTATTAAAAAAATAAAAATAATGGTTTTAAGATTTTTATCAAAATCTGGCACCGGCCTCTAAGTTTGCCAAGACTTTGCTTCACTGAGCTGAAAAGTTCTTCAGTTGCCAATCTACCCATCTTACAGGAAGTGCTTTCAAGTCTTCTGCCAGAGTTGTTATGTTATCCATCTAAAAGCTCAGCTACTAATAGAAGTTTTGACATCAGTGATTGCTGCTGTCAGGCGTAGCCGGCTCTGCAACTGCGGTAATAATGCAGCCTTCCCCTCTGCAGAGCATCATGTAGGTGCCAATAGCATCTCCAGCTGTCTCTGTCCAAAGGAGGCACTGCTTGCAGCCAGCCATAAAGTCAATTGGCCAAGTGTCTTGAATTTTGATCCCATGATCATGGGCATGCTGCAAGGGTTGTGTAAAAAAATTCGTTGTATTTATTTTGTACAATGACAATAAAGGATATGTATGTATGTATGTGTGTATGTGTATATATGTTCGTAAGTCACTTTTTTCAGTGCCGCTGTAACTTTGAATGGTCCCCAAATGAATGGTTGTAAATCAAGGACTATCTATACAGCTTTGTTCTTCAGACCCCAAGGCAGTGGTAGATTCAATTTTTTTTTTACTACCAGTTCTGTGAACGTGGCTTGGTGGGGGTGGGGGTGGCATGGTTTGGTGGGTGTGGCTTGGTGGGCATGGCAGGGGAAAGTTACTGCAAAATCCCCATTTCCTCCCGATCAGCTGGGACTCGGGAGGCAGAGAATACATGGTGGCGGGGCCAGTCAGAGGTGGTATTTACCCGTTCTCCGAACTACTCAAAATTTCCGCTACCGGTTCACCATAACTGGTCAGAACGTGCTGAATAACCACCTCTGGCCCAAGGCCTTCAGCTGAGTTGTCTAGGCACCCCAGTAGTGTGTAATCATCTATCCATATCTATCTATCTGTCTGTCTGTCTATCTATCTACCTCTATTTATCTCTATATATATATATCTATTTCTATCTCTATTTCTTTCTATCTCTGTGTCTATCTATTTGTATCTAAGGTACCTACCTACCTACCTACCTCTCTCTCTCTCTTAATATCTATATATCTTATTCTCTATCTATGTACCTATCTACCTATCTCTATTTATCTCTATCTATCTCTATCTATCTATCTATCTATCTATCTATCTATCTATCTATCTATCTATCTATCTATATCTTTTTATCTACCTAGCTACCTACCTATCTACCTACCTACCTACCTACCTACCTATCTATCTATCTATATATATATATATATATATATAATCTATCTATCTCTATTTTTATCTACCTACCTACCTATCTATATCTATCTATCCTCTATCTATTTTTATCTACCTACCTACCTACCTACCTACCTACCTATCTATCTATATCTATCTATCTATCTCTATCTATCTATCTATCTATCTATCTATCTAGAGATAGCGAGATAGAGATAGAGATAGGTAGGGAGGTAGGTAGATAAAAATAGAGATAGATAGATAGCTAGATAGATAGCTAGATAGAGATAAATAGAGATAGATAGCTATCTAGCTATCTAGCTATCTAGCTATCTATCTCTATTTATCTCTATCTAGCTATCTATCTCTATTTATCTCTAGCTATCTATCTAGCTATCTATCTCTATTTTTATCTACCTCCCTACCTACCTATCTCTATCTCTATCTCGCTATCTCGCTATCTATTTCTATTTATCTCTATCTAGCTATCTATATTTTTATCTACCTACCTCCCTACCTATCTCTATCTCTCTATCTCTATTTATCTCTATCTATCTATCTATCTATCTATCTATCTATCTATCTATCTATCTATCTATCTATCTATCTCTATTTTTACCTACCTCCCTACCTATCTCTATCTCGCTATCTATCTATCTCTTTTTATCTACCTACCTATTTATCTATCTATATCTATCTATTTCTATTTATCTCTATCTATCTATCTCTATTTTTACCTACCTCCCTACCTATCTCTATCTCGCTATCTATCTATCTCTATTTTTATCTACCTACTTACCTATTTATTTATCTATCTATATCTATCTATCTCTATTTATCTCTATATCTATCTATCTATCTATCTATCTATCTATCTATCTATCTATCTATCTATCTATCACTATCAACAAATGTATGTGGTTGCTCAACTCACAAAGTGGTTCCAGGTGACTTACAGCATTAAAAAAAACCCAACATAAAATCCCTCCCTCCCACTCCCCATTCAAAAGTGATGCTGTCAGTGTTGTTCACCTATGACAGGTGCCTAATTTCTCCTATGTTGGGAGGATGAACAGCAGAGGTCTGCAGCTTTCATTAGTTTGAGGGCCACACCAGAGTTCGTATGGCTTCCGAGGACCATTTGGAAAGGGAATCTCTGGCATACGAATGGGTGAAATAAGCATCTGTAAGGCTGAAGGCACTCCTGTGGCCCCTTAAAAGCTCCACCAAATGCTATGGCCCTATCCATTCCTGAGTGCCACAAGAGTAATGCTGGCTTGCACCCTCCCATGAGTAAAAGAAACCAGAACAAAGGAGCGTTTAACTCAGAAAGAATAAGTGGGCTGTGAAAACACCTGGCTGCGCTAGTGGCTTTTAAATCCATTTGCAAACCACTGTTTTCAAGGACTCAAACACCCTGGCTTTTATAAGTCAGGAACAACAGCATTAATTAAACAGCACGGGGCTCTAAACTGCCACCTACTGGATGCAAATTTCCAATATAGACTCCCTTTTTATATCGTTTTTCTGAAGCTTCTTGGATCTCCAAATGTCTCAAAGCCGTTCGTTTGTTTGGTTAACCGAGTCCAGTCTTAGAAAGGTCAGTATCATCATTTTCTTTTAAGGGTTGCAGAACCATATACAGATAGTCCTTGATTTACAACCAGTCATTTAACAACAATTTGAAGTGATGATAGCACTGAAAAAAACGCCTTATGATATGACCATCATAGATAGCATCCATGACCGACATTTTGGCACTTGGCAAACAGCATATAATTCTACAATGGTTGCTGAGTCCTGGAGACATGTGAACCCTGTTTATGATCATGCTTAGCAACATCAATTTTGGACTCAGTTGTGGCCGTAGTCAAGGAGTACGTTTATGGTCTAGCCGTGTTTTGTGCTTTCTTTCTTCCTTCCTTCCTTCCTCCTTCTTGTCCTTCTGAGCTAGCTTTCTCCAAATGTAGTGGGACTTGAGCTCTCCATATCCCAAACCACCATAATACTGTTTCCAAGAAATTATGGGAATTTAGTTCCAAGGCACTCGTGCTGGGCACAGCTTAAAATGTTGAGAATCAAACTCAATGATCAATAGCTTGTCTCGTGGTTTTGTTGGATGAAATGTCCTTCTGGGTTCGGCTCCAAGTGGGGAAAAAGACACTGGAGACATGGAGGCTGCTTGGAAAGATGGTTTTAATGGTGGACAGGACCGCATGGCTGGAGTCCTGAACAGAAAAGGTGATCACATGCTTCAGTGTTGGTGGAGAAGAAGAGAAGGCAAAGGAAGGGCTGAAGAAGGGCTTGCAGGGATTTTTATAATCTGTTCGGCCCCACCTATCTGTTTCCTGTTCCTGTGTAAGAAATGTATTCTGATTGGCTGTCAGACTCACATGGGCCCATGCAAGGGCAACCCTCTAGGCTGAGTTTTGAATCCAGGTTTGGTTGAATTCTCAGATGCCATGTGGTCAATTGAGTAAAGGCTTATATTATCATGCCTTCATTCCCATCCCCCTGGAGCTGAAGGGGAGAACTTTTTATTATGTAAAGTGGACTAGCTTGGCCTTATTAATGGCCCATTGACAAAGTGGGGATGGGCAGGAAGCTGCAGGAATTTATTTTGTGTTTAAAATGTGTTTCTCCCTTTTTCACATCCAGGAAAATATAATATTCTGCCTTTTCAATATTTCCTAGGACATTTCATTTTTTCTGGGAGAGGGCTGGGTTTATGGATGAAATCACAATTGGAAAGGCTCGCACAACACGTGAAACCGTTAAATCATCCCATTTCACAAACGTGCTTCATTTCTCCGGTTACAAAACGATCGTAGCAGATGCTTGTTTTCATGTTTATTCAGGTCTTTTTGTTTTTTACAAACATATCAATGCGTGAACAGCATGGCACCTGAGTGTCATACATTTTTATACAAATAAAATAACATTAATCGTATTCGTTTCGTTTAACACGCTGATATAATTCTAGTAACAATATACATATCTTTTATTAAATTATAATTTTTTTATTATTTAGTTATTCAATATTTCAGTGTCTCATTTTTATGCCAATCACCCTATTCTAAGTGTCATACCGTTTAATACAAATAGAATATTATTATCTATCTGAAAAGCAGTAGGGAAAGAGTATTGATAGCCTTGAATGCTGGTGTTGGAGGGGATTTCTGAGAATATCCTGGACAGTCAAGAAAACAAAATAATGAATCATCAAACAAAACAGCTCAAGAGTTCTTGCTTGAGGCACAAATGACCAGGGTCAAATTATGCTACTTCAAACAGGTTATGCGAAGATTCAGCTCTTGAAAAAGCATCCAGCGGGTGTTAAGGGGGAAGGAAAGAGGAGACCGGCAGCAAAGTGGGTGGACTGGACTCAGTTACCATGGTGATGTCCCGAAGGTGCTTTTTCCAAAGACAACTGGACTCTTTTTCCTTGAAGACATTTCACTTCTCATCCAAGAAGCTTCTTGGATGAGAAGCAAAACATGTCCAGTTGCCTTTGGAAAAAGCACTTTGGGGACAACCATGACCTAGACCAGCGGTCACCAACTGGTGGTCCGTGGACCGCTGGTGGTCCATGAGAAAAGTTTGGTGGTCTGCAGAAAAATTATTTGCATTTTTTATATTGCCCTAAATCAGGGATCCTCAAAACTACGGCCCTTGGACCAGATATGTGCAATGAACGTTTGTGTTGCTGCAAAGAGTCTCCACACTTCGGGATCTTTTTGTGCGGGTCGGAGGGGGGCAGAAATTCTGACTTGGGGTCTGCTTTGGCCTCCAGGTGCGTGGCTTTGGGCGAAGGCTGGAAGGAAGTGCCGCTGGTGGCAAAGAGCCAGTGGGACTGCATCATGGCCTGGAACTGGCTTTCCATCTCAGCCTGCTGAGCCTGCAGGTGCCGGTACCTGGCCTTGCACTCCCACAGGTGTTCCCTCTGCTTGGAAAGCCTATGCTCGTAGTCCTCAGCGAGGTGCTTCTGCTGAGCCTCCTTCTCGGTGAGATCCAATTTTAACTGAGCTATTTGGCCAACTCTTTCTCATGGTGGCTGCTTAGCTCCAACAACTATTGGGGCCCTAAGGAGCCCAGGCAGGCAGGCGAAGAGTGGCTGGGAGGGGTGGGGCAAGTAGAGGCCGGTGAGTGACATCAAGTTGGCCATGCCCACCCTGACACCTGACCACCTAGCCACGCCCACCCAGCCAGTCGTTAGGCAGATCATATTAGTGGTCTGCAGGATTTAAAATTATGAATTTATTGGTCCCTGAGGTCCGAAAGGTTGGGGACCCCTGACTAGATAACTAAGACTCTCCATGTAAACTAGTGATGAGTGCACTGTTGGGAAGGTTGAAAGACCAAGGATTATCTTGAAGAAAATCTATCTAGGTGGTTGACTGAAAGGTGCTTTTTCAGGAGGCAACTGGACTTCCTTTTTTTTCTTTCTTTGAAGACGTTTCGCTTCTCCTCCAAGAAGCTTCTTCAGCTCTGACAGAATAATGGGGAATGGAAGGATTTATGTTCCTTGCAGACCGCTGATCCTTTGCATCCTTTTAGAGCAGAGGTGTCAAACTCGCGTTGTCACATGATATATCGTGAATTTTTTCCCCTTTGCTAAACTAGGTGTGGGTGTGGCCAGCGCATGACACATCCGGCCCGCGGGCTGCAAGTTTGACACCCCTATTTTGGATGTTTAGCTGTGTCCTCTAGGTCACATTGAAACATTTCCAAAAGAAGAAAAAACAAGAAAGTCCAGTTGCCTCCTGAAAAAGCACCTTGGGGACAACCATGGCCTGGATGCCTGAAAATCTCTACAGACTTTTAGCTATGCAATTTGGGACGAACGCCCTTGGAATGGTATGGAAGTAGGAATGAATTTCCAGAGAGAAAAATTGCAGACTACAGGAACCATTAGCGTCACTCAGGAGATCCTGAAGACACAGATAGACCTCCAAGGGCTTCAAGGACCTCTAAAACAGTGGATCTCAACCTTCCTAATGTCGCGACCCTTTAATACAGTTCCTCATGTTGTGGTGACCCCCAACCATAAAATTATTTCATGTTTTCCGTAGTTTTTTTTAAATATGTGTTTTCCGATGGTCTTAGGCGACCCCGGTGAAATGGTCGTTCGATCCCCAAAGGGGTCCCGACCCACAGGTTGAGAACCACTGCTCTAAAAGGATGCAAATGTCCAGCTATCTGTAAGGAATATAAATCCTTCCATTCCCTACTGTTCTGTCAGAGCTGAAGAAGCTTCTTGGATGAGAAGCGAAACATCTTCAAAAGAAAAAAAAGTCCGGAAAATGCACTATTGGGACAACTATGACCTGGGTGACTGAGAATGTCTATAGACTTTTATCTAGGTGGTTGAAAGGGTTGAGAACAACTTGATGGCACATAATCAATCAATCAATCAATCAATGTCCTTGGAATCTCTTGCCATGTGCTGGCTATATGCTGGAGTGCTCCAGATGTTGGAAGGCTGCTTTGGAAACTTTTCCATAAACGTATTTGTTTGCATAAGTGCACCATCATGCCTACCATCCCTATCCTACTGTCCCCATTTATTCGTATCCATTTCATTCATACTCATGTTTATTCTTATACCTATTATCTTGTAAATGATTGACAAATCAAATAAATCAAATAAATAAACATGTCCTCCAGCTTTGGAATTCCCCCAAGTGCTTTTCCCAAGGCTCTTTATAGGTGAGTGGGTTCTCCCCACCAGTATTCTGAATCGGGAAGACGACGCATCAGATAAGATTTCCCCGTGCCATCGAGCATGAGCAGAGTTCCTTCCAGAACCTCTCCCTAACTGCATGATACAGTTGCAGGAACTGGGTATGTCTAGTTTAATGAAAAGAAGGACTAGGGGAGACATGATAGCAGTGTTCCAATATCTCAGAGTCTGCCGCAAAGAGGGAGTCAAGCTATTCTCCAAAGCACCTGAGTGTAAGGCAAGAAGCAATGGATGGAAACTAATCAAGGAGAGAAGCAACTTAGAACTAAAACTTAGGGTATAAAATGTTAAAAGTATAATATATAGAATGTAAAAGGTATAGGAAATAGATGATATCGACGTGATGCTATTATAACCTAAATAAGGATATAACTTAGGACAGTGAAATGGAGATAGAATGTTTATAAATACCATTGTTGCGAAAGATATTGATACCGATATTTGAAAAGCTGTAATGAGTGTAAATTTGTGTTTTGTCTCTCGTCTTTTTAAATGTTGGAAAATTCAATACATACTATTAAAAAAAAAGAACTAGGGAGAAATTTCCTGACGGTGAGAACCATGAATCCACGAAACAACTTGCCTCCAGAAGTTGTGAATGCTCCCACACTGAAAGTTTTTAAAGAAGATGTTGGATCACCATTTGTCTGCAGCGGTGTAGGGTTTCCTGCCTAAGCAAGGGGTTGGACTAGAAGACCTCCAAGGTCCCTTCCAACTCTGCTATTCTAACATTCTTTCTCGCTGCCCCTGAGAGGCCGGGCGAAAGTCCACTGCCCCGAGGGCAAGGAGCGGAACCCAGCGCGCGCGACGAGCCGTCGGTCGGCGGCGTCTCTTTCCACCACCACCCCCGCTCCCCTCCCAATCCCATCCCCGAGAGGGCTCGCCTGCCTTCCGGAGCAGCGTGGCCTTCCAGGCAGCTCGCGCGTCACGTGGGACAGGTGAGGGAGGGGCCCCAGACGCGGTTCACCTGGCCGGGCAGGTAAATGCCAAGGCGGGGCCTGGGGGGGTGGCGGGCAACGATTTCCCAGGAGGAGGAGGGGGAAGAGAGAGAAAAGCGCCCCTCGGTGTTGGGGAAAGGTAAGCTCGGCCCTTCCCCAGGGGGCTTCCCGGAGCGGCTGGAGGCCTTCCGCCAGGAAGTCGAGGCAGGCCTGGCCCAGGTAGCGCTGGGGGTGACACTTCTCCCCCCTTGGATGCTTCGTTCCCTCTCCTCCTCCGCTTGGGCAGCGTTCCCACCCCCGGCTCCGGTGTTTTTGGGGAGGGGACTCTTCCGTCGCTGCTCGTCTTTTCGCCACCCACCCCTCGAAGATCTCTCTGGGCAGGAGATCGGAGGCCAGGCCAACTCCGAAAGGGTTGGGCCGGCGAAAGTTTGACATTTGCACCGCCGAGGGCTGCCGGCGCTGCGGATCCAGGTAAAAACCTCTCTCCCTTTTTTTGTCTTGCCTTGTGGGGAAACTGTTTTCAAGCCCTCGCTGAACCCACCCCCAAATCCCTACAATTCCACGTGGAGGTTCCGCTGGATTCCACGGCAGACCTTCTTCTATCCAGTGAATAGCTGAACTCCCAAATCCCAGCACACTGTCTTACAGCGGGGGTCCCCCAAACTTGGCAACTTTTAAGACTTGTGGGACTTCAACTCCCAGAATTCTCCAGAGCTGGCTGGAGAATTCTGGGAGTTGAAGTCCACAAGTCTTAAAAGTTGCCAAGTTTGGGGGACCCCCGCTGTAAAACAGTGTGCTGGGATTTGGGAGTTCAGCTATTCCGGGAACGGCGCTTTATATCCCCCAGAAGTGAAAAGGGGAATTGGTTGGACAGGAAGTCCAGTCTTGGTAGGGAAAAATAAACAGCCCCTCTCCCTTTCCTCTCCAGATGTTTTGGACTTCAACTCTCAGAAGCCCCAACCAGCTCGGCCAGTGGCAAGGGAATGGAGGGAGGGGGGGTTATAGTTCCCTGGAATCTGGAAATCACCCAGTTGCCTTTCTTTCACAAGGCTCAGGCCATTTCTTCAGAAGGGTTTCATTTGCATGTTTGATTAATGAATGTTATTGATTTGAAAGTTTAGCTAATCTGACAGAAGACTGTCTGCATTACAGCTCTTCATAATGTTACAGGTCAGGCCAGATTATCAACACTCGGTAACATACTGTATGTATCCTCCCAACCAGCGACTGGAACTTGAGTTGAACTCCTAAGGCAGGGGTGTCCAAACTTGGGAACTTTAAGACTTGTGGACTTCAACTCCCAGAATTCCCCAGCCAGCTGGGGAATTCTGGGAGTTGAAGTCCACAAGTCTTAAAGTTCCCAAGTTTGGACACCCCTGTTCTAAGGAGACCCTCCCCACCCATATTTTTACAAGAGACTTCCTGAATCGAAAAGCCAGCTACTCAAATCTTGTTCAGCAGAGTCCGGTATTCAAAAGAATCCAAATAATATATTCTCTTTTCTTATTTTATTTACAAAGACAATCTTGATCAAAAAGAAGTAATATCTCTTCTAAAGTATTAGGTCATGGTTGATGATTGAGAAACGTGGCTTCAATTTTGGAAAAGTTGTGTCTCTTGTAGGAGTAGAAGGGGAATCGGAAGTATGATTGGGAGTAACAGGAAATTACGGGTGGGTGGGGGCAAGTCCCACCAGGAGTTTGTTAAAATGACACATAATAAGTTCATTCAGGTGATTTGGGAAAGGTTTGCAGATGTGAGCCAAGTCAGATTTGTTCAGCCCAATATTGGTAAGTCACCCGTTTGTGTTCTAATGCAGAATATTAGCAGAGAGGTTTATTGTTCTTGGCTGTTATGCTTTGGACTTAATCTTTTAACCATATTAAACATTATATTACATAATGAAGCTTTATATCAACCATATAAAGTGTTATTCTCAGTTTACCCCCAACTTGTTTATTTACTCCTTCCTTTTCTGTACAAAGAAATGAAATATTTACTGGACTATTCCACAAAAAAGGAAAAACTCATGAATTTGTTTATCAGTTCAAAGTATGAAAATAAATGTACTGCTGCCATCTAATACATTTTAATACTTTAGCCAGTCTGCAGCAAAAGCTTACGAAACATTAATACCTTATTAGCAGTTTGGAAGTTATGTCCATACTCTAACCCAGGGGTGTCAAACTCGTGGCCGTGGACCAGATGCATCATGCACTGGCCACCCCCACCCCCATTTTAGCAAGGGGGAGGGGAAGTTGTCATCATGAGTTTGACACCCCTGCTCTAACCCAAACAAACTATATAATGGTTTAGCGTGATCCATGATTCCATTAGATTTTTATTTTATTTATTATGAAATTTATTTCCTGCCCATCTCGTATATAATGACCTTTGGTGGATTGCAACATAAAACATATAGTTTTACGTTTGGTATGACCTAGAAAACATGGATTTATTTCTTGATGAAAATGACCCAAACTCTGGATAGCAGTTGATATTTGCAATTCTTTACTATGAAATCAACTGGACTAGAGCATTATTTCTCAAACAGATTTTGTGCTGCTCTGCTTTATTTTGTTTGTATTCCACCTTTATTACTTTTACAAATAACTCAAGGTGGTAAACCTATCCAAAGAGGAGCTTCCTCCTTCTATAGTTCCCACAACAACAACCCTGTGAAGTGAGTTGGGTTAGAGTTGGTGTGTGACTGGCCCAAGTCACCCAGCTGGCTTTCATGCCTAAAGCAGGCCTAGAACTCACGTCTCCTGGTGATTGGCTCAAAGTCACCCAGCTGGCTTTCATGGATAAGGTGGGACTAGAATTCAGGATCTTCCACTTTCTAGCTTGGTGCCAAACTGCACAATTTTACATTCCTCTAACTAAAGGAAACCTAAGACTTGTTCATGAATAGTCTGATAACATCCAGATTTTGTTAATAGATTATTATATCACCCGAGCCTTATTGCGTGTGTACACACTTCTAGTTTTTGTTGAGCCTTTGTGCGAAATGCTGAGATTGTCTTTAAGGTCTTCTCAACTTGAATGTGGCTATTCTATCAAATAAGCCCTCCCCTTCCCCGCATTTCCCTCTGCAGGAGATTAAACTGGCTTCCCATTTCACAACTAAGCCATCATTCTGTACGGAAATTCAGCCACTGTGGTTGCCAAACCGTAATTATTGACTTAGTATGCAAGTGTGTAATTTGGCCTGTGTAAATCAGGGCACTTTAACTGATTTAACATGCAGGATTAAAAGAAAAACCTGTGGCTGGATGTAAGAGCTGAACGTGGCCCAAACAGCTTGTTTGGTGTTCTCAGACCAAGCTGTGATTGCGCTCACAGCACTAGTGTAAGAAGTAACATTCAGCTGGCACACCAAGCAGCTTCTGTATATGTGTGGAAGGTGAAGAGTGAACCAGCTAGTCCTTCATGTCTTGGGAAAGCAATGAAAATGTTTCTGAGCTGAAATTGCAGTATTACAGTTAATTCACTGCGTCCAGCTCTGGTGCAAAAATGTTCTCTCTTTTTTGGCTCTTATGCATAATGGCCAGGCTCAGGCAACACATTTAACCCCAGTCAACAGCATGCAATTGGTATGTCCAGATAATGCGCTAACCCTTTAACAGGTAATCCTCAATTTATAGCCACAAGTGGAACCGGAATGTCCACTGCTAAAGGAGTCACCGTATGACCATGCCTGATTTTATATGACCTTGTTTGCCACAATTGTTAAGCAAATCTTGTGACTTTGCCTACTGACTTTGCTTGTTGGGATCTGCCTGGGACGGTCACAAATGTTGATCGTGTGACCCTCGAGATGCTGGAACCATCAGAAATACATGCTGGTTGCCAAGCAACACATTTTGATCACGTGGCTGCAGGAACACTTTGGTCATAAGTGGGTGGACTAGTAAGTAAGTCACTTTTTTTTTAATCACCGTCATAACTTTGAATGATCATTAAGCAAATGGTCATAGGTTGTTTATGGTTGAGGACTGCATGTAGTTAACATGATGGCCTGGATCCCATAGCATGCTAAGATAATACCTGTGTGTTGTCACAATCCACAAACTGCCCAACCTATTTTAGCCTAGTTTGGCATGTTGTATGGACGTAGTCATTGCAGTTATTCACTAGTTTTGGAGATGTTTAGAAAATTGGAAATGGTTTTAAAAAATAGAATTCTTTATTGGCCAAGTGTGATAGGACATGCAGGGAATTTGTCTTTGGTGCATATGTTCCCAGTGTACATAAAAGAAAAGATACATTTGTTAAGAATCATACAACACTTAATGATAGTCACAGGATACAAATAAGCAATCAAATCAAACTAGGAAACGATCAGTATAAATGGTAAGGACACAAGCAACAAAGTTACAGTCATAAGTGGGAGGAGATGGGTGATAGGAACGATGAGAAGACTAATAGTAATGCAGACTTAGTGAATAGTTTGACAGTGTTGAGGGAATTATTTGTTTAGCAGAGTGATGGTGTTTGGGGAAAAAATGTTCTTGTGTCTGGTTGTTTTGGTGTGAGTATAGTCTGATAGTGCTTTAAGCCTACATGCCTGCTTAACTCTGCTGAATGTGCACTTACAGGATAGGGGTATTTGTTTAACTATTACTTTTTAGCCGACTCTCTTTGTATGTGCTTTGCAGGCTGCTAGGTTCCTTGGATGCCCAAGGGACAAAAATATTTTAAAATACTTCTCTTGCACTCCCCTTCCTGCCTCCAGATCAGGTTCTGTTACCCTTTCACACAGTGCTGGAGGTATGGCCCATAGTTCAGGAAAAGCAAGACAAAATACAACTGAGCAAAAGTTGGTGACCTTAGTAGAATGAATATGAATGAATGAATGAATGTATGTATGTATGTATGTATGTATGTATGTATGTATGTATGTGTGTGTGTGTGTTACAACCCCTGGTATGCCAAAATATGGGAGGAAGGTCAATACTCCCTCTTTCTGTCCTTCGGCTCATCACAGAAGACCATGCAGGCAGAAAACCATATTTTTATTTTTAATGTTGCCTTTTTATAGAAAGAGGGAGTAGTGACCTTCCTCCCATATTTAGGCATACCAGGGGTTGTAACACAAATACATACCTATTTCCCTGGCTCAACTGATAAGGAGGCGAGCCTGTGGCTTAGTGGCTAAGACTCCTGCCTAAGATATAATACAGCCCAGGTTCAAATCCCAGTAAGGGTATGGCTAGCTGATGAGAGCTAATTAGCTCGAAATAGATCTATACTAGTCTCCCTTTATTTATTTATCAGTACAAATACAACACATATATATGTGTGTGTGTGTGTATGTCTGTGTGTGTGTGTGTTTATGTATGTATGTATGTATGTATGTATGTATGTATGTATGTATGTATGTATGTGTGGTACAACCCCTGGTATGCCCAAATATGGGGCAGCTGGTGCTGGGAGGTTTATTTCCAAAAACCTTTGCAATACTTTTAGAAGTGCTTTGCCGGAAATTTTCCTAGGATCTCATCTCATGCACCAAAATCTCTTCTTACTAACCCATCCTAGAACTCTGGCTGCATTGGTTTGTAAACTTGAAATGTGTGTCAAAAAGGTTGGAAGTTTTTAAGAAGAGATTGGGCAACCGTTTGTCTGAAATGGTATAGGGCAGGGGTGTCAAACTTGATTTCATTGAGGGCCGCATCAGGCTGGTGTTTGACCTCAGAGGGGTGTGGGGGGGCGTGGCCAGATTGACGTCATTCGTGTCGGGAGTGCCTGTGGTGGCCTGAACACTCTGCCTGCAAAAACGGGCTCCCAAGCTTCATTGCGACGGCTCCTGTACCAGTGAAGATGGAGTTCAGGAGGGCCGCACACGCACTCCCTGAGGTCTCTTCACTGTCAGAGGCACTGCCGGCTGGTCCTTCACTGTTTCCTGGGAGGCCCCCTGGGCCAGATCTATGCACCCCACTGGCCGGATTTGGCCCACGGGCCTTCAGTTTGGCAGCCCTGGTATAGGGTTTCCTGCCTGAGCAGGGGGTTGGAGTAGAACAGGGGTCAGCAACCCATGGCTCTGGAGCCACATCCCTCTGCTGTGGCTCCCTGTCGCCAGTCGGCTCCACAATTGATAGGGCTTTTGGTTAGGACAGGTAGAAGAAAAAGGATGCCGCGCTAGGAAGAGACTCTATGGTGGGGGAAACGGACTTCCGGTCGGCTCCAGAATTGAATGGTGGTGGGGGGCTTCCTGTTAGGACCTTTGTGGCTTTTTGAGTGTTTAAGGTTGTCGACCCCTGGACTAGAAGATCTCCAAGGTCCCTTCCAACTCTATTATTCTGCTCTGTTAACTGACCTAACTAATACTTCCTGGGAGGTTTCCAAGATGCCAGGTGGCACAGCAAACATTGCCTATTTGTCTTGCAAAAAATGGCACCCTTTCCTCCCTCTTAAGAAGGTTTTTTTTTTCAAAACTCCACCAGGTTTATAGTTTATTTGGGAATGGCAGGCAGAATTCCATAACTGGGAGAGACGGAGGGGGGAGAGGGAGAGGGCAAGAGAGAAGATTGAATAGTACTGTAGCATCTGCCTCGCAGCCTTATAAACTTTCCAAGATATGTAGATGGAATGTGCTCTTTGCTTAACAAAGAAGACCTGTCATCTTTTGGTTTTTCCATTTCAACATCGCCCGTTGATCACCGTTGGATTGGATATCCTGCAAGCCAGGCCTGTTTTCCTCACTGACCTTTTTACCTGTCGTCTAAATACCAAAAAAGTATATTAAGTAAACCAGGTTATATTTCATGTTCTCGATTGCAAGAAGAATATACAGTTCCTGGCGTAGGCTGTTTATTGTATTGCTGTCAAACAGGTGAGCCCTGGTTGAGCGGTGTTCAGAATGCAGTATTGAAGGCTAACTCTGCCCATAGCCAAGAGTTTGATCCTGACAGGACTCAAAGTTGGCTCAGCCTTCCATCCTTCCAAAGCCGGTAAAATGAGAACTCCAGATTGTTGGGGACAATATTCTGACATGGTCAATTGCTGTAAAGCACTATAATGTGGTATAAGTCTAACTGCTATTGCTGTAAGTCAGGGGTGTCCAAACTTGGGAACTTTAAGACTTGTGGACTTCAACTCCCAGAATTCCCCAGCCAGCCTGGCTGGGGAATTCTGGGAGTTGAAGTCCACAAGTCTTAAAGTTACCAAGTTTGGACACCCCTGCTGTAAGTGTCCCAGCCATGCAGAAGAGTACAGCTATCCTGGCTCTTGAAGCATCTGTCAAGAAAGGGACTCATAGAGCGAAAAGGGATTCCAGAAGGCCAAATCTTTATACCCAATCCCTCTCCAGTGCTGCTGAATTTCAGCAAAATCCTTGCCAAAAAGGATTTGGTGACTCATTTCTAGTCTGATTGAAAATCATGAATGCTATCATGTCTCCAGGGGTCCCTCCAGCTGTTGCCATCACCATTTGTGGTTTTCCCAGCTTGTTTCTGACAAGCAAAAGGGAAGGTAGAATCACTTAACAACTGCGCGATTCACTGAACAATGAAGGCAGAAAGTTCATAAAATCAGGCACCATTAACGATTGCATCGCTTAACAACAGAAATTCTGGCTCCAGTTATGGTCACAGGTTGAGAACTAGGTTGAGCTATATTACATTTTTCAAACTATCCCATCTGTTGTTTTTCAGTATAGGCCAGGGGTGTCCAAACTTGGCAACTTTAAGACTTGTGGACTTCAACTCCCAGAATTCTGGGACTTGAAGTCCACAAGTCTTAAAGTTGCCAAGTTTGGACACCCCTGGTATAGGCAGTACCTGTCCAGATAGTCCTCAACTTACAACAGTTCATTTAGTGACTGTTGGAAGTCACAACGGCAGTGGAAAAAAGTAACGTATGACCATTTTTCACCCTTACGATCTTGGCAGCATCCCCATGGTCAGGTGATCAAAATTTGGACGCTTGGCAACGGGCTCGGATTTATGATGGTTGCAGTATCCTAGGGTCATCTGGTCACCTTTTGCGACTTTCAGATCAGCGAAGCCAATGGGGGAGCCAGATTCACTTAACAACTGCGTTACTGCAGCGATTCACTTAACAACTGTGGCAAGGGAGGTCGCAAAATGGGGCAAAACTCAGCAACTGCCTCACTCAGCAACAGAAATTTGAGCTCAATTGTGGTCATAAAGTGAGTCACATTTTCTGACTCCCCGACATGTACAATTGAGTAGCACTAAACTTAACTTAGGGGCTCAGTGGCTAAGACGCTGAGCTTGTTGATCAGAAAGGTCGGCAGTTCAGCAGTTCAAATCCCTAGCGCCACGTAACGGAGTGAGCTCCTGTTACTTGCCCCAGCTTCTGCCAACCTAGCAGTTTGAAAGCACGTAAAAGTGCAAGTAGAAAAAATAGAAACCGGTGGTGGGTTCCGGTCCCCGATGCAACCACATGCGTCCCTACCTCCTACGACCCTCCTGATGCCTCCGTGATGCTCCAGCTGCTCGGCGGAGCATCACGCAGGTGCCGTACGCTGCGCGCACATGCACAGATGGCTTGTTTCCTTCAAATACAGGTAGGGAACGAGGGCGGGCGGGCCCTCCGGAGCACCTTACCGGAACAGTACCCAGTGCTCCTGGCAGGCACCGGTACGCCCGTACCAGGGCATACTGCCTGCAACCCACCACGAATAGGAACCACCTTCGGTGGGAAGATAACAGCGTTCTGTGCACCTTTGGCATTTAGTCATGGCGGCCACATAACCATGGAGACGTCTTTGGATAGCCCTGGCTCTTCTGCTTTGATATGGAGATGAGCACCGCCCCCTAGAGTCGGGAATGACTAGCATATATGTGAGAGGGGAACCTTTACCTTTGAAGCTCAACTTTCCTAGCTACTTTGAAGCAAGGGAAAGATTCTTCACACATGGGCGGAGGAAGGAACGCTGGAGCGGCATAACAAGCTGTTCACGTAGCCCCGAGCCAAGAATTGGCCTTACGTCTCAACAATCCAGTATTTCTTAATAACCTCCTGTCATCCACCCACATTTTTAAAAAGAAGAAAACCCAACTGTACGAAAACATAATCTGTTTTCGTGCAAAACATAATCTCTTTTTAATCGAGCTGCGTTTTCGCTGGCACGGGATTGCAGGAGGCCGCTGCAGCCCAAACCGGAGCTCGGGAACCCGTTTTCTCTGGCAGAGTGCTTGGGCCACCACAGGCACCGACACGAATGATGTCGAGCTGGCCACACACACACACACACACACACACACACACCGAGGTCAAACACAACCCTGATGCAGCCCTGAATGAAATCGAGTTTGACCTCCCTGCTTTAAATCAACATAACATCACAAAAATTGTGTCAGCGTTTCATCCCTTCTCAACCTCTAAAATGACAGCTTTCGGCAAGGATCTTTGACACAAGCAGTGCAGGTAACGATAGAAATGGAGATAGGGATATGCTGGTTTTACGATCCCTGAATTCCTTTCTTTGCTTTTTTGACGGTTTCAACCCTGTGGCCAGCTCTCCCATTTGTTTGGGTGAGGCAACTGCTTTAGGCAGGTGGTTTTGGCTGCTATAAAAGGGCAGCAAAAACCTCCTTTACTTCTTTTGTTCTCGCCCTTTTTTTTACTGGCAGAAGGCCGGGCATCCTTATCAGAATGGTTAGTATTTTAGGCTAGGCACTCGGGGTGGG
Organism: Natrix helvetica; assembly: GCF_964273705.1. NCBI lineage: Eukaryota > Metazoa > Chordata > Lepidosauria > Squamata > Natricidae > Natrix > Natrix helvetica. Next base: position 14,876,807 of record NC_138560.1, read on the forward strand.
GGGAGAGGAGAAAGTACACTCTCCTTAGTGTGACGCCACAAATTATTTCAGTTGATGCTTTGCACGGAACAATTTTCTTCTTGAATCTCTCTCAACTAACTCAAATATTTTTTTTCCTGCCAATCATCTTTGGTTTGTCCCCAAAGAGAAACCTTGCTGAGTCAGAGCCAATCCGCCCAATCATTATAGGGTTTGATTCCGTTCTTCTGTTAATTTTCTTTCTCCCCCACTCCTCTTCAAGCACAGAGCCTTCTGTCATGGAGGAAGCAGCTCCGTAGATCCTCAGTGATTCCATAAGAAGGCAAAGCAAAAGGTAAAATAGCTCAGAAAATGGGAAGAGAACGTAGGTGTAATGAAATGTGAGAATGACCTTGGGAGGGAGAGCCCAGATTGGACAGCCGGCGCGTTCACAGAAAGAGGAGAAAGTGGGGAAAGGAGGAAAAGGGAAGAAATGCTTTGAGTCCTGTAAGACACCTTGTGAGATAGTGAAGAGAAGAGCTACAACCAGAAGGACCTAGCTGGTATCATTTTTGTAAACTTGCATTAACAGAATCTTGCAAGACTGGTAGTATATACCCCTTTCTTTCTCTTTACTCTCTGGAAAACAAGACAGGGTCCCTCCTCTCACATCCTTCCTCCTACTGCCGGCTAAAACACAGGTCTCCAACCCCCAGGCAGCGGCTTACTAACGGGCTGCGGAGCAGAAAAAGTGGCATGCAAGCGTGTGTGAACAGCTCCACTCACGTGAGTGGAAGACACTTGTACAGGCAGTTCCACTTGCATGAATGGAGCTTCACAAGCACCTACTGCTCACGCAAGTGGAGCTGCAGGCGCGAGTTGGCAGAAGCTTGCACTTGTGCAAATGGAGCTGTGCTTGTGCGCTTGCCTGGTGTGGAGTGGCACACCTGCCACTCACACAGAACTGTCCCCCCCTCCTCCCGCCACATGCCAGGCAACCGAGCTGAAATGGTTGGGGACCACTGGACTAAAGATATTTTTTTGCATGGTGGAAGTCCAGTCTGTGATTCTTCCTTCCGTCTCCCAAGGTCCTTCTCTCACACCATTTCTGTAGGCTTAAAGGTAAAGCCGTGGGATGTGTTCAAATGCTACCTCCATGTGCTCTATGGGGGCTTTGAAAATACATTGAATTTTTAAAACCCCTGATTTAAAAGTTAAATATCATGTGACACTTCTGCCTGATGCTTTTGGAAGTGCAGAATAGGGTTCCAGAAAAGTGAGTACCAGTACATTTAGTATGGTTTTGAAGTGATGAAATCTGCCTGTAAGAAGGGAATAAATATAGGAGTAATCAGATCCAGAGGCAGATAGTAAAACCAAAAACCATTCAGATACACACATTCCCAATCAAGCTAGATTTCTGAAATGCCATGATTTCTGAAATGGCACAGAGCAAGCCGGCCAACCCAGGGATTAATATGGCATCTGTAGCTGTGCATAAATCACACCAAGAAGAAACAAGTTCCGAATATGGCAAAATTACAATGGCATTGAAAAAAATGACTTACGATCATCCTCATACTTATAGCAATAGCACTTAGACTTATATACCGCTTCACAGTGCTTTGAAAGCCCCCTCTAAGCGGTTTACAGAGTCAGCCTTTTGCCCCCAACAATCTGGGTCCTCATTTTACCCACCTCGGAAGGATGGAAGGCTGAGTCAACCTTGAGCCTGGTTAGATTCAAACTGCCAAATTGCAGTCATCTGGCAGTCAGCAGAAGTAGCCTGCAGTACCGCATCCTAACCACTGCACCACCACCACTGCACCACATTATTATAGCATCCATCCCCCTCATGATCAGAATTTGAGCACTTGGCAACTGGTATCTATTTGTGACGGCTGCAGTGTCCCAGGTTCACATGATGACCATTTACAACCTTGCTGGTTGGCTTTCAACAAGCAAAGTCAATGGGGGAAGTGGGGTTTCATTTAACAGAGGTGCGATTTGTTCTGTCCTGGCAGCCAGCAACAGCCAAGCCGCGCCTGATTGGCTAAGACGCGGCTTGGCTGAGCGCGGGCTGTCAAGGACAGCTGATTGGTTAGCCTGCCTGACAGCTCCGCATAAATAGCTGTCAGGCAGGAGAGAGCTGTTCCTTTGCTTGTACATAGTTGGTTGTTACGTTTAATAAAAGCAGTTGCAGTTTCCCTCAGAACGCGTCCTGCCTCCTTCTTCGACCGATATTCTACACGATTCCCTTAGTAACCGCAGGGATTTGCCTCATAACCGTGGCAAGGAAGTTTATAAAATTGAGTGCAACTCAATTTTATAAACTTCCTTACCACGGTTGTGAAGCAAATCACTGCGGTTAACAGTCACTGTTCAGCAACTGAAATTCTGGTCCCAACCATGATCATAAATCGTGGACTACTTGAGTCTTGTGTGAAGTCTTAGTACTGCTTTATAGAGCCTTGGTAAGGCCACACCTGGAATGCTGCATCCAGTTTTGGTCAACACCTTGCAAAAAAAAGGTGTTGAGCCTTTGGGGGGGGGGAAAAGTGCAAAGAAGAGCAACTACGGTGATTAAAGGATGGGAGACAAAAAAAAAATGAACGTTTGCAGGAATTGGGTATGGCCAGCCTAGAGAGGTGAAGGACTAGGGGTGATATGATAGCAATATTCCAATATTTGAGGAGCTGCCACAAAGAAGAGGCCCCAGCTTATTCTCCAAAGCACCAGAAGGCAAGGCAAGAAACAATGGATGGGAACTAATCAAGAAGAGAAGCAACCTGGAATAAGGGAGAAACTTCCTAACAGTGAGAACAATTACCGTATTTTAGGAGTATAAGACGCACCTAGATTTTGTGAAGGAAAATAAGGGGAAAATATCTGCCTCCCAGCAATTTGCCTCCTTGCAACAAACAGTACAGACAATATACACTGTTTGTAGTGTTATATTTCAGACTATACTTGTACAGAGGCTGTTAAAATGTGCTTTCTGGAAGTATAGTTATTCTCTGCTATTTAAAAGAATAGCACTTTTTAAAACAATAGCACTGGGCCAAAAAAATCTGCCTCCCAGCAATTTGCCATGTGGAGCAAACAGCTAGTTTCACTTTCAATTTCTCCCGATCATCAGCTGTTAGAGGCTGCAGGGATTGCTATAGCTTATTGAAGCCTCCAGAAGCCCCCGTTTGCTGCAAAGAGGTAAATTGCTGGGAGGCAAAGGGTGGGGGCCGGTGGGAGGGTGGGGCTACATTCAGTGTATGAGACGCACCCACATTTTCAACCTCTTTTAGGGGCGGGAAAGGTGCGTCTTATACTCCGAAAAATACGGTAACCAATGGAACAGTTTGCCTTTGAAAGTTATGGGTGCTTCATCACTTTAAAAAAAAGACTGGACAACCTGAAATGTTATAGGGCCGTGATGATGAACCTATGGCGCACATGCCACAGGTGCGTGCTGGCCAGCTGACTTTGGCCTTTTTTGAGGCCTTTTTTCGCCCTCCAAAGCTTCCATGAAGCCTCTTGAGCATGAAAAACTGGCCCTATGGGAAAACAGGAAGTTTGGGAACTGACTTCCGGTTTGTCTGTAGGGCTGTTTTTCGCCCTCCGGAGCCTCTGGAGGGTGAAAAACAGACCTACGGACAAACCGGAAGTCACTCCCGGTTTGCTCGTAGAAGCCTCCTGAAGCCCCTGAAGGCTCCAGAGGTCAAAAATCGGCCCTACAGACAAACCAGAAGTCGCAATTCCCAAACATCAGGCTTCCCCGTAGGTCCATTTTTCACTCGCCGGAGCCTTCAGGGAAGGGCAAAAAAAAAAGCCTCTGGAGCTTGGGGAGGGCAAAAAACCCATGCCAAAAGTGGGGGGGGGGTTGCTGCTTGTGCGCACATGAGTGTGGCAGGGGGATGTCACGTGCATAGCATTATGGTATGGCACCCCTGCGCTCCCCCCACTTTTGGCACGGGAGTCAAAAAAGGTTCACCATCACTGTTATAGGGTCTCCTGCTTGCGGGGGGGTGGACTAGAAGGCCTCCAAGGTCCCTTCCAGCTCTGTTCTGATTGATGACAGAGGGAAGGCTTATCTCTTAGAAGGGAGCAATAAAGGTCTTTATTATATCCCAATTTGGATAGCTCTGATCTGATTATATGTGGAATAATTATCTCTTGTGTTTTTTTCTATTTCTATCAGGTCTTTTAGGGGTGGTGAGTCATGCTGGGGAAAAAACGAGGACATTGCCAAAACCAAAGCCACGTCCATCGGCCCCCTCAAGATGTTGCCATCCCACAGAGGATCGGTTCTCCTAAGACAAGTGATATTAGCCTGGAAGTATTTAACGGCTCTAGCCCGGAGCGTAAATACATCCGCAGGCCCAGGCGGGATAGAAGAGCCTACAAATCGGATGCCAACGATTCTCACGGAGGCGAGGAAGGCGAGACCAACACCTTCATCCCTAGACCTGCAGAGAGCCCCCTGCCCACCTGCTGTCCCAGTCTTTCCCAGGTCTGGAACACCTCCAAAGCCATCTTCTGTTGTCTGATCACCTGTGGGAGCTGCTTCAAAGACTGCCGAGCCAGTATCTCCTACAACAATGCCTTGACAGAGGATGGGAAGAACCAGGAGTGCAACGGACGTTCAACTAACAGTCCGGCCAACATTTCCCCCAATGAAAAGAACGGGAGCAGGACTGAGAAGAGTAACATGGGAAGCAGTTTCAGCTACCCTGATGTGAAATTCAAAGGGATCCCAGTCCCACTTTATCCAAACCGGAACCCTGGCTCTGCCACAGACTCTGATTCGTGTTACAAGGAGCCTTTGCCCGAGAGGTTCCCTCAACACAGCATTGAGAAGCAGCCTGCCCCTACCAGCCACCGAAGCTCTGAGGAACATTATTCCTTCCATGAGTCCGACCTTGAGTTTGGGGAGCTGAACAGCTCCATGTCCAGTAGGGAGATCGACGGCCTCATCTTCAGGAAGCTCACCGAGCTTTTCAGCGTCCACCAGATTGACGAGTTGGCCAAGTGCACCTCCGACACGGCCTTCCTGGAGAAGACCAACAAGATCTCGGACCTCATCAACAGCATCACTCAGGACTACAATTTGGATGAGCAGGATGCCGAATGTAGGCTGGTCCGGGGCATCATACGCATCAGTACGCGGAAAAGCAGGGTCCGGCCCCGTGTCCCTGCCCCAAATCTCCCAAGTTCAGGGGAGGTCACCACCCGTGGCCACCCACTACACGGCGGCAATGAAACTATGCTGGCATCCGTCCTCACCAGTGAAGAAGGTAGGCATGAATTTCAGTTTTTAGGGTAGAACGTGGTACCAAATGGGGGGACCCAAATACACCACAATTTGCAGTGCCACGTCTAGGGCAGTACTGAGCACAGGTAGTCCTCCTCAACTTACAACAGTATGTTTGGTGACTGTTCAAAGTTACAACGGCTCTGGAAAAAGTGACTTGGGACCAGGGGTTGGCTTCAAAAGTTTTAGCAAGATGTTCTCTGCCCAGTTGCCGAGTGGGCGTGGCCATGGTGCGACCTAGTCAGTCTCTTACACCACAGTGGGGGGACGTTTTTGCCCTCCCCGGGCTCCGGGGGCTTTCCTCGAGCCCCCAGGAGGGCGAAAACAGCATCCCCAGGCTCCAGAGGCCCTCTGAAGGCTGTAAACGCGCCCGTTTCTGGCCTTCCTGAACTTCCAGTAAGCCCGTTTTTCCCTCTCCCCAAGCCTCCACGCGCATCATGCACTTAACTGCATCCAAAATGGGCCGCGTGGGGACTCCTGGGAGGGGAGGGGTGGGCGAGGCAAGTCAGGAGTGGGATTTGGGAGGTTCTCTGAACTGCACAAAATCTTAGCTAGAGGTTCTCCCACATCCCTGCGAACCCCCAACAGCCCACTCCTGCTTGGGATTGTTTTTCCCCATTGCAGCATGCCTCTGGCCACATGATCAAAATTCAGATTCTCAGCCATTTGTGACTGTTGCAATGTCCCAGGGTCATGTGATCACCTTTTGTGACCTTCTGACAATCCAAGTCATTCAGGAAGCAAGTTTCACTTAACAGCCGTGTTACTAACTGAACAACTGCAGGATTCACTTCACAACCGTGGCCAGAAAGGTGGTAAAATGGGGCAAACCTCACTCAGTCTCATGTAGCAACAGAAATTTTGGGCTCGATTGTGGTCGTACGTCGAGGACTACCTGTATGTGAAACACATCTATGTCTTTCTTTTCTACTTTGATCAAATTTCTGTAAGGCATATGAATAGAAAAACCTCTCGGCATAACTTCTCACTTCAGGTGCTTTTTTCAAGAGGCAATTGGACTTTCGGGTTTTTCTTTGAAGACGTTTCACTTCTCATCCAAGAAGCTTCTTCAGCCTCTGACTGGACAATGACCGAATCCTTCCATTCCTCACCATCCAGTCAGGGCTGAAGAAGCTTCTTGGAATGAGAAGCGAAACATCTTCAAAGACAAACCAGAAAGTCAAGTTGCCTCTTGAAAAAAAAAAAAGAACATTTGGGACAACCATGGCGTGGATGACTGAGGATCTCCATGGAAATCCTTCCGTTGTGTCAAGCTGCAACTTCCACTAGACAACCAGCGTAGCTGATGAGGAAACTATAGGTTGTCATTTTGGCGATGCCATTTATTTGCAGGGTACCATTTTGAGAGAGGCTAAAAAGGAAGCACATGGGGGGAGCTAATCATGTGGTGCTCCACCTTTATCATGTCACAGCCAAAGTAGCTGGGAGTGGGGGTGCTGTTTTCTCACTGATCAAGTCAGCACTATCCACATGAAGCAGGGGTGGTATTCACTTGCCTTCCCTACCAGTTTGCAAATGTGAGCGCTTGCTTCATTCATCTGCACCCCATCTGTGCATGCTCTCAGCCTTCCACGCATGCACTTTGGCTTAAAAAAAAGGTGCCTAAATAGGATGGCATAGAACCGGGGCCACCCACGATTTCCACTACTGGCTGAATATCACCTCTGATGTGGAGCCATATATTACCTTGCAGACATAACCATTCACAGAATGAGTCTTAAGATTTGCCTAGCTTTAAATATAGGTAAAGGTGATCCATGTGTGCTCTGAGCTTAGTAAGTTAGAGTCCGTTTTGTGAGTAACTCCATGCCCCTGTTTCTATGTATTTCAGTGGAGCAAGTTAGGGGGCAAAAGCCTTCCATATCTTTCTATAAAATCCTGGGCCCACAGGATCTCCCCCTACCCTTCACCATCTCTTCGGGACTGTTTAGGTCCGGATTGGACCGTCCAGACAATCCGAATTCGACAGCTATCTGAAGAAGCCAGAAAAGTCGTTGTCCTGATCTTACATAACTGTAATTGGATGAACTCCACCAATTACATAGACTTCAAGAATGTAAAATAGCTTGAAACCAATAGGTAAAGGTTCCCCTCGCATATATGTGCTAGTTGTTCCCGACTCTAGGGGACGGTGTTCATCTCTGTTTCAAAGCCAGCGCTGTCCGAAGACGTCTCCATGGTCATGTGGCCAGCATGACTAAATGAACGGAGTGCTGTTCCCTTCCCACCAAAGGTGGTCCCTATTTTTCTACTTGCATTTTTTACGTGCTTTCGAACTGCTAGGTTGGCAGAAGCTGGGACAAGTAACGGGAGCTCACTCCATTACGCGGCGCTAGGGATTCGAACCGCTGAACTGCCGACCTTTCTGATTGACAAGCTCAGCGTCTTAGCCACTGAGCCACCGCGTCCTTTAGAGCTTTAAATATAGACCTTGGTAATGAAAGCATACTGCCTCAAATTCTAAAGAGTATTCATCTCAGTAGAAGACTGTTGTCTTCTGCGAACAGGATTTTGCATATATCCAAATGAATTGCCACTTGCTTCCCTGGAATGCAAAATACCAACCTAGGAGAGCAGCAACACTTTGTCTGGGCACGCTGGTTTTCCATTTCCCAGGCTGCCACAGTACAAGTATCGTCCTGCTCTTTTCTCACCCCCAGGGCACAGCCTACAGGCTACGGTGCCCAGGCAGAAGCTGGCACGGGCTGCCTGGGACCAGGCACTGCCTGCATGGATCAAAATGGTTGTTTAGAGAAGCAGTGGTGATGGCAGCACTGAGAGGAGGGGATGTTGGGGTCCGGAGGTAGGATAAATGATGGCGGGGGGGATGCACAGATGGGAATATGGATCTTGAGGAAGATCTTTCATTGGGCCCTCAAGAAAGGACCCTCAAAGAAAAGCAAGGTTTTTTTTCCTTCTGGTACCACAAACAGAAATAGCTATGGAAACCTAGACTCCATATCATAATTGGGGGGGGGGGTGCATTTTGCAACAGAGAATTGGGACGCTGTAGGTCACCCACCTCTCTCGGGACCCTCCTACACAGGACACAGAACGTTCTCAGGGGAAGTCCCAACAGACTGCAATATTTCTTCCTCCCAGAGTAACAAGAGATTGAGCTCCAAGGCAAAACAGTGATTTGGGGAGGGGGGACTGTTCAGAGAGAAGGTCCATTTATGGTCCTACGAAACATAATGCAATTGAAACGGTATAGGGTTTCCTGCCTAGGCAGGGGGTTAGACTAGAAGACCTCCAAGATCCCTTCCAACGCTATTATTGTATTGTATTGTATTGAAAAGAAGTTGAAGTTACAGGCGTATTTTTTGCTCTGAGAAGAAATTCCCTTTTGCAAAAATACTTTACTTATTTTTTTATTTATTTTATTTATTTTATTTATTTTATTTATTTTATTTATTTTATTTATTTATTTATTTGTTTTATTTGTTTTATTTGTTTTTTTATTGGTTTTATTGGTTTTATTGGTTTTATTGGTTTTATTGGTTTTATTGGTTTTATTGGTTTTATTTGTTTTATTTGTTTTATTTGTTTTATTTGTTTTATTTGTTTTACTTATTTATTTTATTTATTTATTTATTTATTTTATTTTATTATTTGTTTTATTTGTTTTATTTGTTTTATTTGTTTTACTTATTTATTTTATTTATTTATTTTATTTGATTTATTTTATTTATTTATTTTATTATTTATTTTATTATTTATTTTATTTTATTCATTTTATTTTATTTACTGTCAACAAGTACAAGGAAACAAGTATGGAAACATGAAAAAATGGCAGAAATAAATGGATATAAATAAGCAAAACATAGGCATAAACACATACAAAGAGTACATATAAATGGGGACAGTAGGACAAGGACGGAAGGCATGCTGGTGCGCTTATGTATGTGCCCCCTTTATGGAGCTCTTAAGAAATGTGTAAGGTCCACGGTAGACAGCTTAAGGTAAAAGGTCTGGTAGGTAGGTACTTGGGCTTCAACTGGGAACTAAGCTTGCACCAGTAGCCTTTTGAATGTTACCAGTACCAACCACAATTGAGACTGGCAAATCAGTCACTAATCAAAGTGGTCGCTGAGTGAAACCAAAACTGTGCTTGCGATCTTACTCCAGCTTTCCTTTCCTTTACAAAATTGTAAATGTGAAGTTTGTTTGCAAAGTTGCTTTTTATCACTGTTGTAACTGTGAATGTCCCCTAAATGAGGCGGTCACTAAATGAGGACCATATACAGGTAGTCCTTAATTTACAACAATTCATTTAGTGACCATTCAAAGTTACAACGGCACTGAAAAAAGTGACATAGGACCACTTTTCACACTTATGACTTGGTAACTCACTTACATTTATGACGGTTGCAATGTCCCAGAGTCACGTCATCCCCTTTTGCAACCTTCTGGCAAGCAAGGTCAATGGGGAAACCCGATTCACTTAAGAACCGTGTTACTAATTTAAGAACTGCAGTTTAACAAATGTGGCAAGAGAAATCATAAAATGGAGCAAACTAACTTAACAAATTTCTCACCTAACAACATAAATGTTGAACTCAATTGTCGTAAGTTGAGGACTACCTGTACATATTTTACAGTCCCATCAGGTGCCCGGCCTTTCTCTCAGTCTTGGATTCCTCTTTTAAAATGGAATGGTTTATTTCTCTGTGAAATTACGTCTCTTCTGTTAAATAAAAGCTCAAACCTATGATGGCAGGATGCCCTCTTCTCATTTGGCTGCTTCTGAGATAAACAGTTTCTTCCCTGGATCCTGACCTTGAGCGTCTCAGAGAGCAAAGTCTATAGCTCTTTGCAAAACATGCCTCTTGCCTGAAATCCCTAACTGATCGGAGATTTATGCCACTTTTGTGGACACTCTCAGGTGAGTCCAAAAATACGTTAACATGACCCATCTTGAGTTGGGCCGTCTATTCAAATGCCAACCTCTCTGCTAACTGCCTTTCAGATTTACCTGTTCAGATATCGGTAGAAACTACAGCAGATATGCAAGCCAGAAATATGAGGCAAGGTCCCTACAACGCAGCAGGTGAGTTTTCTTGGCATATTTTAGGAGGTTTGGGGGCCTTATTATGACACGGTTGCTTTCAGGAGAGAAATGGGCCGATGGGAAAACTTACAGGCATCTGCAATTTGACCAACTGTAAGGAAGAACGAATGGGCTTCTACCAAGTTGTTGCACTGATTCATAGTGGATTGATTGATTGTGCTTTCAAGTTATTATTGACTGTTGGTAACTTCCTGGACAAGTCCCTGCACTGTATTGGCAAGACTTCAGAATTGGTTTGTCATTGTCTGCTTCTTCCTAGGACTGAGACAGAGTGACTGGCCCAAAGGTCACCCAGCTAGCTTGATGCCTAAGACAGGACTAGAACTCCTGGTCTCCCAGTTTCTAGCCCAGTGCCTGTACTGGCTCTCTTTTTAAAAAAAAATACAGTGCAATAATCGTTATGTGTATTGGAAGAGTTAGACTGTCTCTCTGCATTTAGAAGGAAGTCTCACTTCCTTCTTGTACAGAATTTACTGTCGCATTTTCGCAAACTATACCCTGGTGGGCTGCTTCCTCTTCTCCATCTCGTGCAATTATTTCTCTGACCATTACAAGGTGACTTTCATTCAGCTTGTCTAGGTGTGGAGGTAACCCCCCTAACCCAAATTCCTACGGCATTTTGTTGTTGCTGCTGTTGAGGTCTCTGGCCCACCCAGAATTATATGCGCAAAAACTCCTTGGCTGGGGCTTCCTGCAGCTCCCTGGAACAGGATGAAGCAACGGGGCAGTTCTGTTTTGCTCTATAAAAGTAAAGGACCGTGTTGCTTTATGAAGACTTCAAAGCATTGTCAAAGTGAGGTCCCCCTTCAGACAGGGGCAAGATTCAGCCGGTTCGCACTGGTTCAGGCAAACTGGAAGTTAGTTTTGCATCCGGTTTGCTGAACCTGTTGTCGCAAGGACCGACTAACCCTCCCCAACCCTCCCCTCCCCTCCCAGGAGTCTCCACGCGGCCTGTTCATCATGCCAGGTAAGTGCATCCTTCCGACAAAAACTTAAGACTCACCTGTTCCGACTAGCCGGCCTGGCCCACTTATAGTTCTACTCTTACCTCCTGGCGGATATTTTATTTGGGATAGCTTTTAAGGTTAATGTTTTTAACTTTTTTAACTTTTTTAAAAAAATTTAATCTAACTTAACTAAATTGTACAGGGAACTTCTACTACCTCCTCCAGTCCTATGTTTAATTTATTTATTGTATACTTATAACATGTATATTTACTGTTCAACTATTTTAATATGACTGTACACCGCCCCGAGTCTCTTTTGAGAGAGGGGCGGTCTAGAAATCCAATAAAGTTAAGTTAAAGTTAAGTTAAGTTAAGTCTCCCGGAAGTCTGGCAACGGGCTTGTTTCCAGCCTCCAGAGGGCTTCCACAGCCCAGTGGAAGCCGTTTTCACCTTTCTTAAGGCTTAAGGAAAGCCTCCGGAGCCTGGGGAGGGTGAAAACTCTCCCTCTGCCCTGGTGCAGGAGGCTCATTAGGTCATTTCCACTGTGGCCACGTCCACCCAGCAACAGGGCAGAGAACCGGTTGCTGCCATTTTTCAATCCCATCCCTGCCTGCAGAGCTTACACTGTTGCACCCGTGCTCAGCATTCACACAGATCTATGGTATTGGCTATCATGAACTGAACATCCTTTTGGTGACCCAGCTGTGTTGTGTTTCCCAGAAAACTGAGCCATAGAAGAGAACATTTATAAGCTCAAGGTTGGGCTGCTTTTCTTCACGCAGATCAAAATATGGTGGTTTTTTCTGACATTAACCCCAGCAGGGCATATACAGCCCCCTTTGGTAGAAGAGAATATTTGTAGCAGGATTCTGGGATACATATACGTATTTACCGTCATTTGTGAGAATATTTTTGGCTCGGCTTTGCACTACGGTGCTCTCTGAACCTGGAGCTTTTCTTGCAGCCATTTCATTACTAAGCTGGGTAACATCATCCATGTACTGATGATGTTATCTAGTTTGGTAATGAAACGTCTGCAAGAAAACCACCAAACTCAGAGATCACCCTGCAATCTGAGCCATACCAGGAACCATACCGTCAGTGATGGCGAAACTTTTTGGCGCCAAGTGCCAAAAAGGGAGCCCTTTGCACGCGTGCGTGCTTGTCTGGGCTGCAACAAAGAAGAGGAGCTGTCCAGGGAGCATGCACGCACCAGAAAATGAACTTCAGTTTCCGGCATGTGCATGCACGCCGGCCAGCAAGTCTTCTGGTTACTGCCGCACATTCGCACGCAGCGATCAGCTCATGCCGGAAAACAAAAGACCAGCTCTTCTGGTTTCCAGCAGTGCCACGTGCACAAAGGCCAGCTGATCATTGGGTGCGCATGCGCGCCAGAAACCCAGAAGAGGAAGGGTGACACCGCATGTGCCAGGGAACATGGCTCCGTGTGCCACTTTCGGCACACGTGCCATCGGTTCACCGTCACGGGAATAGAGTATATTTAAGCATAGTCTGGATAGATATTTGGGAGGAATGCTTTGAGTTCCCTAAACTGAACAAGGAATTGGATGACGTGGTCTAATGGCCAGTGCTTCATTTCTATGACGTATACAAGGTTGATGAGTTAGGACAAAGTTTGATGGTTTTGCCACCGACTTCAGTATGTCTTTTGCTCATGCATCTGTATGGCCCTTCAGTGTGGATACTCCAGTGTGGATGCATCCCCATCGAACTGGGATACACTTTCACTTCTTCCAATATAGAGTTCCCTCACCCTGCCACTTGAAACTTCTGGCATAAAAGAAAGAAAATTTGTCAGTGGGCCTTGAATTTTCAATTCGTTTATGGCCATGCTCACAGTCATTCATGCTTTTTCACTCTCTAAATGGAGCTGCCCTTGAGGACTACCCAAAAACTTCAGGTGGTCCAGAATGCAGCAATGGGGCATAGGTTTTCCTGTGTAACATCTCTGCTTTAGGAGCTATGCTGGTTACCAGTTTCCTTTCAGGAGCAGTTCAAAACATCACTTGCCCCCTTTAAAGGCTTTCAAAGTTTTGTTGATAGTTGCGAAGTCCTGTCCGACCCATCGCGACCCCCTGGACAACGTTCCTCCAGGCCTTCCTGTCCTCTACCATCCTCTGGAGTCCATTTAAGCTCATGCCTGCTGCTTCAGTGATTCCATCCAGCCACCTCATTCTCTGTCGTCCCCTTCTTCTTTTGCCCTCAATCGTTCCCAGGCATTAGCCTCTTCTCCAGTGAGCCCTTCCTTCTCATTAGGTGGCCACAATCTTTGAGTTTCCTCTTCAGGATCTGGCCTTCTAAAGAGCAGTCAGGGTTGATCTCCTCTAGGACTGACCGGTTTGATCGCCTTCAAAGTTTAGGACTTGAATATTTATTTATTTCAGTGGCATCTGCCTGTCTAATAAGATTTGGGAAAGTGGGTGAATCTTCACAGGGTATACAGGGTCAGTCACAATGCCCTTTGGAATAGCACATAGATGCCCTGAAAAATTATATGACCCCCAACCTGTTGATTTTTAGGAGAGCCATCCAAAATGCTCTTTTTAAGACTGCCTTAGTCATGGAGGGCTTATGAATGATGTCCCATTGATGTTATTCTGAACATTGCTTTGGCTCAACTGCATGTGCTGGGATTGACTGCTTTGGGGTATCAAAAATCACATAACTGTGTGCCAAGAATATTGTTGAGCTACTTTTTAATTTAAGCCCTCATAAAGTTCTGAAATAGCACAGACATAATGGGTATATATTTCTTTCTTTATTATTATTATTATTATTATTATTATTATTATTATTATTATTATTATTATTATTATTATTATTATTATTATTATTATTATTATTATTATTATTATTAAAAAGTTTTCTTTTATTAAACACACATTAAAACATTGGACACAGTGTAACCGGGGGGTTGGGGGATATATTTATTTCTGTATGGCCACCCATCTCACCAAGTGCCATTGCAGTGAACAAAAATTTAAAAATAAAAAGAGTTAAAATGACCATCACATCATCAGTATTTCTTATAACTGCCAGTTGCCTTATAGTAACGTGCTCTGATGCTACCCCTTCGCTAAACTGGGCATGGGCGTAGCCAGTGCATGACTCATCTGACCTACAGACTGGGATTTTAGACATTCTACTCCTCTCCCCATCTGAAAAGAACTCTGTTCCAACTGCCAGTTGCCTCACATTCCGTTACCTCAGTTCAAATTGGCAGACATTCTACTCCTTCACTCAGAAGTGGTCTGGGGTACCTTATAGTTTCGTAACGAAGCACAGGTATCCAGCTAGTGATACATATAGGACAAACAACTATGGAAATTTTGCCCTAAAGAAGACTGCTCCAGATTATGTCTTTGCTATCTTATTTATTTATCAACTGTATATGACCGTCCTTCTCATAAATTATTCTAGATAGTGTACAATAAATGAAGGATAAAATCAAATAAGTCAAACCCAGTCATATAGAAACACATACACACACTAAAAAAAAAAACATTTGACCAGCAACGGAGCCATCTCAAGAATCCAATATTCCTTTTTTTGCTCTGGTTGTTAAGTGAATCATGGGTCATTAAACAAATCCAGCTTTCCTCACTGACTTTGCTTGTCGAAAGCCCCCTGGGAAGCTCATAAATAATAATCAAAGGATGCTGGAAACATCTTAAATACATGCCAGTTGCCAAGAACCTGAATTTTCATCATGCACCCATAGGGACAATGCAGTGGGCATAAGCAATTGCAATAGCACTTAGACTTATATACCGCTTCACAGTGCTTTCCAGCCCTCTCTAAGCAGTTTACAGAGTCAACATATTGCCCAAAACAATCTGGGTCCTCATTTAACCCACCTCGGAAGGATGGAAGGCTGAGTCAGCCTTGAGCCTGGTGAGATTTGAACTGCCAACTGCTGGGAGCCGGTGATCAACAGAAAAAATAGCCTGCAGTTCTGCACTCTAACCACTGCACTACCGCAGCTCTGTAAGTGTGAGGACTTGGCTGTAAATCACTTTTTTCAGCATCGTTATACATTTGAACAGTTATTAGACAAATGGTCATACGTTAAGGACCACCCGTAGCTGTCACGACGTGCAAAAATATTAGATTTGAAATCATGGTTGACTGGGATTTGCCTGTTCATTTGAAGCAAAATAAGAATTAAATTAAATCCATTTGAACCATTCTAACACTGGGTCTTAACCATGAGCAAGTGCCCATATACACAAATAAATAAACATAGCATAGTTTGTAATCTATACATATATAGCTATGTATATATATATACATAAAATGTGATATTATTCTTTTCCTGATAGCCATGGAGAGAGCCAAATGATATTCAAGGTATGAACATTTTGTCCTTGGCTTGCTGTAATGAGATGCTTCAGGCTCTGGTGGCTTCTGAGGTTTCTTAAGGCATCACAGCCTTAAGGGCTAGGAACTTGTCGTGGCTTTTTAATGCCACCTGAAATTCTCCCATTTCTGAATTCCGTTTTCCAGTGCCTGGCGACCAAAAAATTCAAGGGAAGGGGGGAGGGTGGTTGTAAGCATAAACAAATATAATTATGTGATATAAACTCTGGCCTTTAATGGAGACTCTATCGTGTCAACTGGGAAGTAAATAATCCTTCAAACTTTACTAAAAGGAAGGATCTAGCCCTCATGGCTGCTTATTTCTAAGAGGGCTCATTGCTTGCCTGGGACTCTGAAGGGTTTCCATGTTACTGTATTCCTTTTCATAAATATATTTCTCCTTTTAAAATAATTGAGAGAATGCCTCAATAATGCAGGGTCTTCTTTAGCTTTTACTATAGTCCTGAAGCCACCACAATGAAGTCAGGTGAGAAATAGAGCAGAGTCACCAGGGGTGGGATTCAGCCGGTTCGGGCGAACCGGTAGCTCCGACGATCAGCTGGGAGCGAACTGGTTCACTCCGACAATCAGGTCGGCCCGCCCACATGCCCCTGCGAGGGGAACTTTTACCTTTATCTTTTAAACATTTTGCCCATCCCAGGTGCTTCTTTTCAAAACAGGACTGGGCAAAATGTTTAATTCTTTACCTGGAGAGTTGAAGCACCTTATGCTACATCAACAGTGCTCCTCAGCTAGATTTGAAGGACACTTCATCATGTTAAAGGGGACAAAACACTTCCTTGTTGTTCCCAAGAGAATCACAGGCAGAGGTGGTGTTCGGACCCGTTCGCCCGAACCGGCTCTATGCCATCCCATTTAGGCACCTTTTTTGTTTTAGCCAAAGCGCCTGTGCGGAAGGCACACGCTCACATGTGCAAACCAGTAGGGAAGGTAAGTGAAATTCACCCCTGATCACTGGGATGTCGTCTGCTAAACATATGAAGAACGGTTGCAGGAACTGGGTATGTCTAGTTTAATGAAAAGAAGGACCAGGGGAGACATGATAGCAGTGTTCCGATATCCCAAGGACTGCCGCAAAGAAAAGGGAGTCCAGCTATTCTCCAAAGCACCTGAGGGCAGGACAAGAAGCAATGGGTGGAAACTAATCAAGGAGAGAAACAACTTAGAACTAAGGAGAAATTTCCTGAATCAGTGGAACCACTTGCCTCCAGAAGTGGTGAATGCTCCAACATTGGACGTTTTTAAGAAGATGTTGGATAACCATTTGTCTGAGTGGTGTGGGGTTCCCTGCTGAAGCAGGGGGTTGGACTAGAAGACCTTCAAGGTCCCTTCCAACTCTATCATTCTATTCTATTCTACTTCCCAGGAGTTGAGATCAACTCAAAGACATCCTCCACTATTTCTATAATGGCTTGGTCGAGCTATACCTTCTCAGCTGGACATGGGAATGGCTGGGTGAATTTCTTTGGTTTAACATGGGCTCTTGGGGCAGGTATAAACAGGGCTGGGTATCCATAACTGCAGTGTGGTTAAAATTGGCTGAGAATGCGAGCTTTTCATCTTTCTGGTTTTAAAGCATCCATCCCGCTCTCTTGGCTACAGAGAGTTTCTTACAAATGTGCAATGTGAGGTTGATGGAATGTGGTTCAAAATCTTGGCGTTACTAAGGCTTTAGTGTTCTTTTCTCTGGACAAGCAGAAATGGGATTTGGAAAATGCTGAGAAGGATTTTTCTTTTCAACAAAAACAAGCAGAGCCATTTTCTCAGCATCCCAGTTCTTGAACGCAGCGCCTGGATTACGCCGCTAAAAGAGCAGAAACCAAAGAAGGCGCTACGTATTTTTCTTGTCCATTATTTCAACTGTTTACACTTGTTGGAATTTGCACCGTTTGACTTTTTCTTCTTCTTTCACTTGCACGAGTGGCTTCCTGTCCTATTGTGTGTGTGTGTGTGTGTGTATTATTTAAAAAGAATTTTACGTAAGACTGAAAAGTTACAAAAACATAGAAAAAAGAAAAAAATTAAAAGAATGGGGAAAAGTTGAAGGTCGGCAAAAAGCAAAGGAAAAAAAAAGAAAGAAACGATATTTAAGGAAGCCATTTCTGACTTCCTTTTTAGCACTTATAGTATATACCTGATAGTTACCATCTGCACCAGAGGTGGGTGGCTCCTGGTTCAGCCCGGATCGGGCGAACCGGTAGTGGCGGCAGCGGGAGGCTCGGCCCACCTGGCCGAACACTTCTGCGTAGGCACAGAAGCATCGCGAGCACGCACAAGCACTCGAGCGAACAGATAGTAAAAAAAATGGAATATATATATATATATAAACTGCACAAATATATAGCATTTGTGCTGATAAATAAATAAAGGGAGACTAGTATAGATCTATTTCAAGCTATTTAGCTCTCATCAGCTAGCCATACCCTTAATGGGAATTGAACCTGGGCTGTATTACATATTAGGCAGTTGTATTAGCCACTAAGCCACAAGCTCTCCTCCTTTATCAGCTGAGCTTTTATAGATAGATAGATAGATGATAGATGATAGATGATAGATAGATAGATAGATAGATAGATAGATAGATAGATAGATAGATAGATGATAGATAGATATAGATATAGATATAGATATAGATAATGTTTCCTGTTTTATTTTGGAGGGGGGAGCAGCTAAAAATTATAGCAGAGTCACGTGTCCATTCTACAACAGTCGTCTTCACATTCTAGATTGTAAAAGAGTTTTGTGCAAATCAATGCAGTTTTCAAATTATTCACAAAATTGAGATATTTTTATTAGGGTAAAATGTTATATGCAGCCACGGTTGCAAAATATTGTTCCATCTTATCCTTTCAGTATCCTAAAAAATATGAAGAACGGTTGCAGGAACTGGGTATGTCTAGTTTAATGAAAAGAAGGACTAGGGGAGACATGATAGCAGTCTTCCAATATCTCAGGGGCTGCCACAAAAAGGAGGGTGTCAAGCTATTCTCCAAGGCACCTGAGGGTAGAACAAGAAGCAATGGGTGGAAACTAATCAAGGAGAGAAACAACTTAGAACTAAGGAGATATTTTCTGACAGTTAAAACAATTAATCAGTGGAACAACTTGCTTCCAGAAGTTGTGAATGCTCCAATACTGGAAGTTTTAAAGAAGATGCTGGATAACCATTTGTGTGAAGTGGTGTAAGGTTTCCTGCCTAAGCAGGGGGTTGGACTAGAAGACCTCCAAGGTCCCTTCCAACTCTGTTATTCTATTCTATTCTAGCATGCTTTATCCTAGCTTTTATTTCCTGTATGTATAACTATTTCCTGTTTCCTCCCATTCCCCTGCAGGACACCCATTAAGTAGAGGGTCTTCTTTCCAAGATACAGAGACAGACTCCTCCGGAGCCCCTCTGCTTAAAATGTATTGCTGAGAAACGTGGACCTGGCAAATCCGCAGAAGCAGCGAAGCCTTTATGTCTGCCTCACGAGAGACCAGTTCAGAAGCGATGGACGATGGAATCCAATGCAAGCCATCCCACAACTGTGCCATCCAAGGAATCCTTGATTTCTCTTGCCATTTTTCCAAGGTTGATCCTGCTGTAGACTTGCTTTTTTTAAAATGACCATTGGTGCTTTTTTTGACCATTTCCTTGGCGATGTTGATCTCTGCTTCAGAAGGGAACAGAAATGATGTAGCAGTTACAGCTTTTTGCACATATCCTTTCCTTTAACCATTCTAGCTCTCCCCTTACCCTTGTCAAATTAGAACTGACCTCTGCATTTTCCTTTCCAGAATAAAAGAGATCTTCTGCCTGTCAGCCTTATTCATCCAACAGGCTTATCTGTTACTGACTTGACATTCATTTTCTCGTTTGGAATTCAGACTTGATTGTTCTCATGCAATTCCCCACAGGCCTTAAAAAGTGCACTCTTCATTGTAAATAGTTCGCCAGGACTCTTGAGGGTGAGACGTCGTTGATTTAGGAAGATGACAATTCCTCCATTTGAAATCTTCAAAAACTCTCGCTGTCTTTCCTGTAGTTTAATTTTATTCTCTTTTCTTTTTTCCCCTGCCTCATTTGAACCATAGGGGTGCCTAAATTGGAAATTGAAAGTTTGATTGGGGGGGGGAGCTGTTACTGCATCTTAGGGTTTTTTGATTTCTACAGTGCTTTGGTGATGTGTGTTTTTTTAAAGCAAATAAAATTGTACTTAAACGATGAATGTTGAAATGTCACCCCCTTTGTCTCATATAAAGGGACTAATTTAATGGCTAGACGTTGTGAGAGGTTGTAATTCAAACAAAACTGGAAAATACACCTGGGCGGAGAAAGATAATTTAAAGGATGGCTCCTGAGAAAGGAATAGATTGTTCTCCTTTCTTTTCTTTTTAGTAAATAAAGATTTTGCACAGTACTCTAGTGGTTGCTTCTGACTCCATTGGGAAATAAAATATGACTCATGTATATAAAAATGTCATTTGGCATCAACAGCATTGCTATAAAGAAGTGAGATATCATCAATATGTTCTTACTTGAAAGTTGTTTAAGAAATGTTTCCTGCTTCTTTCTCTACCAAAATGACGCAGTCCATAAAATGTATCTTAGAGGAGTAAATAGTCTATCATGTAGTTTTACCGACATAGGAAGCCTACGGCTAGTTGACTTCCTTCTTGCTTCCTGCTTGTTGGTATTTAGAGGTAGGTGATCTCAAATTCTTGAAAAAGCAGGCATAATAATTGTTCGCTATAATGAAGAGCATGCAATCTAGACAGCATAGTAAAAAGCAGAGACATCACCCTGCCAACAAAAGTGTATATAGTCAAGGCTGTGGTATTCCCAATTGCAATGGATGGCTGTGAAAGTTGGACCATAAGAAAGACTGAGCACCAAAGAATGGAGGCCTTTGAACTATGGTGCTGGAAAGACTCATGTGAGTCCCTTGGACTGCAAGGCGATCAAAGTGCCCAGTCCTAGAGGAGATCAACCCTGAGTGCTCTTTAGAAGGCCAGATCCTGAAGATGAAACTCAAATACTTTGGCCACCTAATGAGAAGGAAGGACTCACTGGAGAAGAGCCTCATGCTGGGAACAATTGAGAGCAAAAGAAGAAGGGGACGCAGAGAATGAGGTGGCTGGATGGAGTCACCGAAGCAGTAGGCATGAGCTTAAATGGACTCCAGAGGATGGTAGAGGACAGGAAGACCTGGAGGAAAGTTGTCCATGGGTCATGATGGGTTGGACACAACTTTGCAACTAACAACATAATGAAGAGCTACTAAAATAATTTATTAGTATTATTACACAACTGCTACTATTTCTACTTCTGCCTTGAAATGACCTGCAGACATTGTGAAGATGATCTGTGGACATCTTCATTGCCGGCAATTCTTAACACGTTAGAAAATACCATAAGATAAGTCAGCAGTCATTTCAACTAAACAATAGAAGACAGCAAAGAAGGGCGTTTAGTCGATATTTCTCTTCACCATTAGCTTTAACTCATGTTGTATTATTGCTTGGTAATTTGAACAGCTGAATGGCTAGCTAAATGTCTGTGGAGATTCTCAGTCATCCATCTTCATGAGCTGAAGAAGCTTCTTGGATGAGATGCTAAATGTCTTTGAAGAAAAACGAAGTCCAGTTGCCTCTTGAAAAAGCACTTTTGGGATAGCTGGATGGTTACTGTGAGGGGAAGACGTAAAATAACAAAGCTGCTATACTTCTTTGCATTTGAAAGACCTATTTTGCCTGACTCTTTCAGGAATGGGTCATAAACATAGGAAGCAGACAAGTAACGTTTTCACCAGTGGGAAAGCAGCCCACTCAGAAACCCTGCAAAGATGCATTGTTGGAAACAAAAACATTACTTTGGGGGGAGGGGTATTTAAGGTACACTGCAGCTTTATACCTAAAGCAAGACTAGAATTCATAATCTCCTGGTTTCTAGACTGATGCTACTAACTAAACTGGCACTGTAGCTCAGCCAGAAATAATTTGATTCTAGTATCAAACCCAGACAATCATATGAGATTGTCTGCTACTTCTGGAGTGGTGGATAAATTGCTATTTTGGTTTGAAGATTTGAAAGTGGCCAGTGCCAATTATTTGCAGGGCTGAATGGGGGAATGATGCTGGACCCTACATTGCTCCAGAGAAAGTCAGAAACTACTACAGCTCCACTATCATATATAAGATGAATAAAGTATTAAATACTAGCTGATTACCTGGTGTTGCCCAGGTATTTATTTATCCTAATCCATATATTTGTCATCAAAAATAATCCTGGACCAAACATAATTTCTAATGTTGGATTTTCCCCCTTACCAGAGGGAGCCCCCTTGTGGAGTACTGTGAAGCTGTTACCATGGCATCTCTACTGCGCTGTGCAGCCATTTTATGGCAGTATGGTAGAAGCCATTTTAAGGCACAACAGGTTGTATCTTAACAGAACACACACCCCGAGGGGTGCTAGGGAGGTCTTACCTCACAATATTTGTTTCCAGAGGGCAAGTCATCTGTGTACCAAGTTTGGTTGAAATTGCTCGAGCCATTCCAGAGTTATGTTGGAACATACACACCAGGGATGGGTTCCTGCCAGTTCTAACCTCTTCTGTAGAAGAGGTTCCACAAATCTACCATGCCGTTTAGAACCGGTTCCAGCTCCCTCCCTCTGCCCGTCCGCACCACATTTGCCTCACCCGGTGCTCACTGATTGGCTGGCTCACCAATCGCCCCGCCCGCCTCTAAGAGTCCTATCTAAACCTTAAAGTCTTAAAGCTGTCAAGTTTGAACACCCCTGGGTTTTTTTTCTTAAGAATTAGGGGTGCAAGGGTCTTGTAACTTGACAGCTTTAAGACTTGCACGCTTCAATGCCAGAGTTCCTGAGCCAACATGACTGGAGGAGGAATTCTGGGAGTTGAAGTCCACAAGTCTTAAAGCTGTCAAGTTTGAACACCCCTGGGGGTTTTTTTCCCTAAAGGGTTAGGGGTGCAAGGGTCTTGTAACTTGACAGCTGTAAGACTTGCGTGCTTCAAATGCCAGAGTTTCTGAGCCAACATTTTGGTTGCTAAGCAAGGGTGTTGTTAAGTGAGTTTCACCACATTTTACAAGTTGGCCACGCCCACCCAGTCACATGACTGTCAAGCCACTCCTACTCGGTCACATGGCCGGCAAGTCACTCCCACAAAGCAGGCCACACCTACAGAAGAGATTCTAAAAAAATTTGAACCCCACTGCTGATACACACACAAACACACAGCCATTTATATAGATATAGATAAACTTTGTTTTTAGCAATAGTGGCCTAAAGTAATGACTAGCAGTCAGTGGGAGCTACTTCTCATGAAGTTAACATGCCTTTTCTTTGAAAGTTCTGAAAAAATGGAAGTATTTTGGATGGCAATTTAAGTTTTAGCAGAAAAAAAAAGAGGAATTGACTACAGTGCAGGAAAAATGTGTTATCTTCTTCAGGAACATGCTTTAGGGGAATTCAACACTTACAGTGCCACGGACTTGAAGAACCAGTTTTCTCCCTCTCTATTGCCAATCACACACACACAGACACACACAAAATGAACTACCGCTATCACTATCTCTGTTACTAATGTCTGTGCAAAAAGTAGTATTATCAAAGTTTCCATGTCTGTCATCTTCTTGTCTAACAAGAAAAGTACCGATCTAGATTACTCTGTTCATTTCAAACATTGAATTATCACTTTGATAGAATAGTGTGAAGGCCAGTATGATTGTTCTCCCCTCCCAAGTCCTGAATCTAAGTGATCTCCTAGTTCAGGGGTCCCCACCCTTTCGGACATCAGGGACCACTAAATTCATACCTAATATGACCTGCTGAATGACTGGCTGGGTGCGCGTGGCTAGGTAGTCATGTGACTGGGTGGGCATGATCAACTCAATGTCACTTACATTGAGGGGTGCCTCGCCACCAGCGGTGCTTCCCTCCAGCCTTCGCCCAAAGCCCCACACCAGGAGGCTGAAGCAGACCCCAAGTCAGAATTTCGTCCCCCCGATCCAGACAAAAAGACCTCGAAGGGGGAGACTCTGCAGCAACTCAAACGTTCATTGCACGTATCCGTCCCAGGGGCCGTAGTTTGAGGATCCCTGATTTAGTGCAATAATAATTTTTCTGCAGACCATCAAAATTTTCTCTCAGACCACCAGTTGGTGACCACTATCCTAGGCTACATGGGGAAAAACCTGGCGGAATTACAATAAACTGCTGAGTCTTAGTAGCAGCTCTACTTTTTTTTCCTTTTCAAGGTTGCAGGATGATAATGATGTATCCAGAGAGCAAAATGTTCAGCCACCAAGGCCTTGGCCTGACTCCATGCAAACAACCTGCTCTCTCTCTCTCGCTCTCTCTCCCACTACCATTAAAAACAAACACATCCTATGAAAATGGACTTCGACCTTAAGTCCAGCATAATGTATTTGTCGTTGCTCTCAACTGCCAAAATGGGTGGAGTGACAGCACTGATTTTTCAAGTTCGGTCTCTTGAAGAACGGAAGGGAGGCAATTTCCACGCAAACATCTCCTTCAAGGTAGACAGTCCTCCCTGGAGAATGTCCAAATTGGGAGCACGGTGAGTGATAGGCTGCTTTTTCTGTGTCTTAATCACATCAAGAGGACACTGTCCCGTAGGACCTTTTGGGTTTTTTTTTTTTTTTGTCAATAACAGGTCAAAAATGCACAAGCTGGACTTTGATTCCCACGGACTCTATATAAAGTTCACCAGAAGAGAGGACCATTCTGCCTTCGCTCTGGGAACAAAATGTTTTATTTGGTGAAATCCATTCTACCTCTGCCCTAGTCTAGGAGAAAGGTATGAAGTTTCAGGAAGGACCAACACCACATGCAGGACCATGAATGGCACTGTAGATCTGAGACACAAGAGCCAGTTTGATATCGCCCCTTCCCAAACTAGAGAAACAAATTAGGAGGACATCATAACACAAAGTCGTCTAGGAAGTTAGCACCCAACCTCCGTCAAAAAGAATGAAATGTTATGGGAAATATTAGAAAGGCAGAATATTATATTTCCCTGGAGGAGAAATGGAGAAACGTGTTTTTAAAGATGAAGCAGCTCCCTGCCACCATCTTCAGCTCCAGGGTGATGGGATTAAGACATAGCTCCCATGACTTGATAGGATTGGCCCTCTACCCACCACACCACATGGCACCTGGGAAGATTACATCACCCAGCAAGGCTCAATCAAGCCTGGGACTCAGGACAGCCTACTGAGTTGCCCCTGCCTAGCCCCATGGGAGTCAATCAGAATACAAACTCAAATTCAAAAGCCCAGAGAGGGTATAAAACTCAGGCACTCTCAACATCTCTTCCCTTTTTTTCTTCACCCAACATCTTCAAGGCATGTGATCCTGCCCACCACTAAAAACCATCTTTCTAAGCAACTTCCATGAATCCAGTGTCTTCTTTCCCCACTTGGAACTGAACCCAGAAGGATATTTCTTCCAACACTAGAGAAGTAATTGTTTTACCCTGAGTCACTCTAAAACAGTCTTTGTGCTGTAAAGATCAGTGCCTGTTTGTACATAAGCCTATTGTTTTGTTAATGAGACCTTTCTCCTGAGTCTGTATCAGGGGTGGGTTCCTGCCAGTTCTAACCTCTTCTATAGAAGAGGTTCCACAAATCTACAGTGCCGTTTAGAACCGGTTCCAGCTCTCTCCCCCCGCCCGTCCGCACATCAACAAGATGAAGTGTGACAGAAGGAATTCTGGGAGTTGAAGTCCACAAGTCTTAAAGCTGTCAAGTTTGAACACCCTTGGGGTTTTTTTTTCTAAAGGGTTAGGGGTGCAAGGGTCTTGAAACTTGACAGCTTTAAGACTTGCACATTTCAATGCCAGAGTTCCTGAGCCAATATGACTGGAGGAGGAATTCTGGGAGTTGAAGTCCACAAGTCTTAAAGCTGTCAAGTTTGAACACCCCTGGGGTTTTTTTCCCTAAAGGGTTAGGGGTGCAAGGGTCTTGTAACTTGACAGCTTTAAGACTTGCGTGCTTCAAATGCCAGTGTTTCTGAGCCAACATTTTGGTTGCTAAGCAATGATCCAACAGATCCTTGATGAAGGGTTCTATTAGCCAACCTTCTCCAGATCTGTTGAGACCTATAACTTCCAGAATTCGCAGGCAGCATTGCTCAAAATAGCCAAAAGTGCCAAAATAATTTATGGTCATGTTTCTTTCCAATTGTATGAGCTTCGCAGAAAGTTTTTCTGCTACAAGGAATGTTTTTCTCTTTTTCTTACGTGTGGTAAATTAAAGGTAAAGGTTCCCCTCGCACATATGTGCTAGTCATTACCGACCCTAGGGGGCAGTGCTCATCTCCATTTCAAAGCCCAAGAGCCAGTGCTGTCTGAAGACATCTCCATGGTCATGTGGCCAGCATGACTAAATGCCGAAGGCGCACAGAACACTGTTACCTTCCCACCAAAGGTGGTTCCTATTTTTCTACTTGCATTTTTACGTGCTTTTGAACTGCTAGGTTGGCAGAAACTGGGACAAGTTATTTATTTATTTATTTATTTATTTATTTATTTATTATTTATTTATTATTTATTTATTATTTATTTATTTATTTATTTATTTATTTATTTATTTATTTATTTATTTATTATTTATTTATTTATTTACATACATTTCTAAACCGCCCCCTCTCCCAAAAAGGGACTCGGGGCGGTGTACAGTCCACAATAAATCACAGATAAAATACAAATATAAATAGAACTATAAATATATGTATGTATGTGGAGGAGGTTAAAATTAAGAGTACTGTACAGAAGAATAAATATGAGGCTAAAGCCCTAAAAACAATTAAAACTAAAACATTACCCTTAAAATAACCAGATGAGAATATACTACCAGGAGTTCATAGATGTAACATTTATAATCATGCCAGGCCAGCTAATCGGAACAGGTGAGTCTTCAATTTTTGTCGGAAGGAGCGGAAGTCCGAGGTAGTTCTAATGTCGGGGGGGAGGTCATTCCAGAGGGTTGGGCCCATCACAGAGAAGGCTCTACTCCTTGGCGCCGCCCGCTGGCATTGCCTAGTGGACGGCACCTGGAGAAGGCCCTCCCTGTGAGAGCGGATTGGCCGCAGTAACAGGAAGTCACTCCGTTATGCGGTGCTAGGAATTCAAACCACCGAACTGCTGACCTTTCTGATTGACAAGCTCAGTGTCTTAGCCACTGAGCCACCACATCCCTATGTAGTAAATTACTGTATTATAAGTTTATAGTTTGTAAATATTCTTCCCCCTTTCTTTGTTTACTTTTTAAAATATATTTAAAAACTGCGCAGACTTACTGGGAATCAGGGAGCCTATAAATCTAATAAATAATTATTATCATTATTAAAAATAAAGTATTGCTATGAATAACTTGACTACGTTACATTACAATTGAAGAGGTACTTTTTCAGTTTTTTAAAGGTTGGTTTATAGATATTAAAAGTTAGTTAGGTATAGTTAAAGTGTGAAAAAACAACTTTTTGCTTCTTCAATTCTTATTATACTATTCTGATTTACCTGTAGGAAGTTAGCACCCACCCCTCTTCTAGAAAAATGAAATATTAAAAAAGCAGAATATTATATTTCCCTGGATGAGAAATGGAGAAACATGGTTTTAGGCAGGAAACAGATTCACTCTTCATAGCCCCCACCGCCCTCAATAGCCCACAGCAGATGTCTGCACTTAAGAGATATAGAGATAGCTAGGTCTATTCATAGGCAAATGCCCTCACCCAAGATTCAACAAGGGTAGGATTAGCCCTCTACCCATCTCACCACATTTCACCTGGGAAGATTACATCACCCAGCAAGGCTCAACCAAGCCTGGGACTCAGGACAGCCTACAGAGATGCCCCTGTATGGCCCCATAGGAGTGTGACAACCAATCAGAATACAAGCTCAAATTCAAAAGCCCAGAGAGGGTATAAAACTCAGACACTCTCAGCATCTCTTCCCTTTTTTTTCTTCTTCACCCAACATCTTCAAGGCATGTGATCCTGCCCACCATTAAAACCACCTTTCCAAACACCTTTCTCCCCACTTGGAACTGAATCCAGAAGGACATTTCTCCCAACATAACAGGGGGAATAACCACTTATAAATCACTGCTGGCATTTTGTTTTAAACCCTGGACTTTAATCTCATGAAGTCACAAGACCAGGTGTTTCTCCCGCATGACCTTAGACTTGTACACTTCTTCCTCCAGTGATGACTATTCCATGAAAAAAAAAATGTTGGGAAGCTCCTACTTTTATATTTACTGCTACGCTCTTGGGAACAAAGGATTTTTAGGAAATTGTGCTAGAAGCAGAATGGACCGAACAAAAAACTGATGCAAACTGCAGCGGGGCACTTCTAGCTTCTGCCAATATGCGCTAAGGAAAAAGTAAAGGTATGAAGGAGTCCTTTGCCTAATTACGCCGGCAATAAACACCGTTGAACTGAAAAGGGGTTTTGATGAGTTTGCACTTTGTTTATGACAAAGGTTGTAATTTATGGATCCTAATTCCTTTTATTGGAAACTTTTGTCTTTGCCATATCTTTCCATCAGCCATCAGTTGTCTCCAAAGTATAAGTGCTGCAACCTACGGATGTACGAGACAATTCATCCATTCTTCTCTCTGACTCCCGATGAGGTACCAAGACAGATTTGGTGCATAACTTGGGTCCTCTTGGATTTGTCGCAAATTCATCTTTATGACAATTTATTTATTGAGAAAATGTCTCTTGCCGCCTAATCACACATGGCGAGTCAAGGTGACTTACAAGGATATAAAAACAACACATTAAAGAAATAAAATAAAAATAACAGCCCCCACTCCTACCCCTGCAGCACACATTCATACTATCCCTTTAATGGACTCCATCCCACTCTGGGTTTCCCAGGATTGCTGACAGACCCACGTCTTCAGGGCTTTCTGAAAGATTGTTAGAGTGGGAGCCAGTCTAATCTCTGGGGGGTGGGGGATGATATTCCAGAGAGAGGGCGCCACCATGGAGAAGGCCCTTCTTCTGGGTCCTGCCAAATGTATCTCCTTAGGGGATGGGACCTGCAACATTCCTTGCCTCTCTGCTCCAGCGGATCGGGTAGATATGACCGGTAAGAGACAGTCCCTTAGGTAACCTGGTCCCAAGCCATGAAGGGCTTTAAAGGTGACAACTAGCACTTGAATTGCACCCAGAAGCAAATTGGCAACCAATGCAGTTCTCACAGGAGAGGCGATACATCAGCACACTGAGGCCTGCACAAAAACCATGTGGGCTGCTGCAATTGTGCAGTACTGCAGGCTACTTTGGCTGATCACCAGCTGACAGCAGTTTGGCAGATCGGATCTCACCAGGCTCAAGGCTGATTCAGCCTTCCATCCTTCCGAGGTGGGTAAAATGAGGAGCCAGATTGTTGGGGGCAAGAGGCTGACTCTGAAGGCTGTAAAGCACAGTGAAGCGGTATATGAGTGCTAAGTGCTAAATTACTTCCATTCCTGGACAGGTGGTGGTGCTTGCTCACAATTATTCATGCCGCAGTCATTTTCTAATTAGATTAGGCTGAGTTCTAGTCCCACCTTAGGTGCAAAACCAGCAGGGAGACCTTGGGCTACTTGCTCTTTCTCTTAGTCCTAGGAAGTAAGTGCTGCAAGTAAAATCCAATCTGCTTCCAAGCCAGGAGAAAGATGCAGGAGCTAATGAATTTGGAGGCAGGCTGCAGGAAAGGAGATCTCCATTTATTTAGAAATCAGAAGCGAAATGACTCAGCATCAGTTCTGGGACAGCTGACAGCCTGGCATGGGGAGTAGAGTGATTTTTATATCCTTTTGGACCTTTGAGATTGAGGTGGCTGGAGGAGTTATTTGATTAGATTACTAATGTGCCTTTCTGCATTCTTATTGTCCCTATTTGGTTTCCTGAGTGGTGGTCAGGGTCAAGGCTAGCCTTGGGGAAATGGGGGGGGGGGATGTAAACTCTATTGTTCTGACCTAAGCTTCCCAAGGGTATGAAGCAAACTACTTGTCCCAACAAAAAACCCTTTTATTAATTTACTGTGAATTCTTCTCATTCACATCCAGCAAAGTCTTTCAAGGGGGGATTTACAGTAACAGACCTTCTCTGGCTTGAAGAGCTGCCAGGAGGATATCTGCAAAACATGGTAAGGAGTCTGGGAGAGTCACAGGCCAATTAAGTGAACAAATGGTCTCCTGCAAACTCCCCTTCCCTTTCGCTCCTCTTTTATTTCCTCTGGGAGGGGCTATTTAGTGTCCACCTGTGGCCTTACTCCCAGATCAACCCCTGTCCTTTAGCTGTTCCCTTCGTCTGGCAACTCTGTGCATGCACACACTGGGAACAGGCTCCAGCTGTTTGTCTGTCTCACTGATGTCTGATTCTGAAGGCAGCTGATAACTGTCAGATGGCTCTGGCCCCCTCTCTGCTTCTGACACAGAGCCCTCCTCAGAGCCTTCCCCAGACTCCAGGACTGGCCCATGTGCCTCCTCACTGTCCGAATCTACTGCCAGCTCTGCTGGCCGCTGGCGGCCCACAACATCTATGTGGCTTTGTGATTTCTGACTTAATCCTGTCAATTCAGCCTGTCTCCATCTTCTAACCGGGGGTTACTTGAGGCCATTCTGGCTGGGAGGCAGTAATTGCTTGAGCTTCTGTGGATGGTTTTTGTTTGCCTTCTCTGGGGGCATGAAAATAAAGGAGGGGGCGTGTCTTATGATATTTCCTACACAGGCAATGGAAAAGTCACTTCTGAAATATTGCCAAGAAAACTGCAGGGACAATTATTGGAAGAAATATCCTTCTGGGTTCAGTTCCAAGTGGGGGAAATGACACTGGATTCATGGAAGTTGCTTGGAAAGAAGGTTTAATGATGGACAGGATCACATGGCTTGAGGTCCCGAACAGAAAAGGGAAAAGATGTTGAGAATGCCCTAGTTTTATGCCCTCTCTGGCCTTTTGAATTTGAGCTGGTATTCTGATTGGTTGTCAGACTCCCATGGGGCCATGCAGGGGTAACTATGTAGGTTGTCTGTGTCCCAGGCTTGGTTGAGCCTTGCTGGGTGATGATGTCATGAAAGAGCTTTCTATTATGACTCTGCCTGAAGTAGGTAGATCTTTGTTATGTAGAATAGACTGGCTCAGGCCTTATTGGCACATTGACGAAGGTGGGTCTGAGTTTCTGCCTCCCTTTTAGGGGAAATATTATGCCCTTTTAATATTTCCTAAAATATTTCATTTCTCTAGGAGAGAGGTGGTGCTAACTTCCTACACTATACAGGCAATGGAAAAATCACTTGTGAAACCTTGCCAAGAAAACGGCAGGGACTAGTCCAGGCAATCACTAGGAGTCAACAATGACTTAAAGGCACCCAAACAAAATGCTCTTTACAAGGCTGCTCTTGAAGACTATCCAGAAGCTGCAATTGGTCCAGAATGCAATAGCACATGCACTTTGGGGCACCCTAAGATTTGTCCAAGTAACACCATTGCAGCAATGGGCTGCATTACTTTCTAGTTGTTTCCCAGGTACAATTCAAGGTGCAGATTATCACCTTTAAAGCCCTCCATGGCATAGATTATTTGTGGAAATGTCTCTCCCTGAGGATATCTGTTCATACCACTTGGTCATATAATGGTGGCTGAACTCCAAGTCTCTTCCTTTAAATGTTGTCATCTAATCTGGCCTTGGAGGCCCACCTTCTCCATAGCCACCCCACCGTGTTCCAATAGTTTCTCACCTGATAACCACTACCATTTTTGCCTTCCTTGGCTAGAAAGTGGCTTTTCCGCATTGAGCTAAGGTGGGGATTGAGTCAGGATCTTAATAATTTGGTAGGTTTGACTCTTGAATGGAACAGTTGATTTGTTTTGCCTCTATTATTTTTATTGTTTTCACGACATCGCTCTATTTGAGATGGGTAATATATGTAAGTTTTTTAAATAAATTGAAGAAATATATTAGAACGTCCATATTTCTGTACAGCATCCCGTAATTTTTAAGCAGCATGTTTTAAAATACTCTTTGTACAATAGTGGATGTATATATATATATATATATATATATGGTCATTACCAGGGGTTGTAACACAAACACACACACACACACACACACACACACACACACATGTATATATATCCATTTACTTGATGCCTGGCAGCTGTGAGGGTCTGGATGGGCTATAGGAGGGGTGTCCAAACTTGGGAACTTTAAGACTTGTGGACTTCAACTCCCAGAATTCTGGGAGTTGAAGTCCACAAGTCTTAAAGTTCCCAAGTTTGGACACCCCTGGGCTATAGGCTTCAGCTCAGCTAGCAAGGCTGAGCGATTTTGGGTTTGGAGGCTGCCAGTTCTAGGTTGATGCCATTCTTGGTGCTGGATGGGATTGCACTGCCCCAAACAACCGGTGTGCAACTTGGAAGATCCTCCTGGACTTACAACTCCTTTTCCCGAATGCCATCATTCTGCTTAACCACTAATTCACACAACATTGTCAAATAATTTACCAAGTCTGTATTACTATTATTTTTCTCTTTATTCCTATGTCTATCTCTTCCCACTTATGACTATAACCATGTTGCTTGTATCTTTCAATTTATATTGTTTGTATTTGTTTCCTAGTATGATTTGGTAGCTTATTAGTAACCTTAACTATCACTAAGTGTTGTATCTTGATTCTAGATGAATATATTCGATTTTATTTCTCTTTATGTACACTGAGAGCACACTTGGCCAATAATCACACTTGGCCAATAAAGAATTCTATTATATTCTATTCTAGACGGCAATCATAGCTAGGAGGGACTTTGCACAGCCTTGTCGTGGGTGCCACTCGAGACAGGGCTGCCCTTGGAAGAGTATGTGGAAATTTCAGCTGGTGCAAAATACAGTGGTGTGGGCAGTCACACGTGTGTTTTTCGAATAATACACGTTGCACCTCTGCTCTGCAAGATTATGGGTTCGTTCGGCCAGTTTATTTTTGTGGGTGGATGAACATGCAATTAAAAACAATGAAATAACAATATTGAAAGGTGCTCTACAATAAAAAGCATTGAATATTTATTTAAAATGTTAAAGATTAAATAATATAAAATATTAAAACGCTAGGTAAGAACCTTAGAGAAGACAAACAATGGACTCGCATCGTCTAATCACTTTACAGAGATGTTGGTGGAAGGGAGCCTAACATGAAGAAAAGAAGCGGGGAATAAAAGCTATAAATTCAAAGCTTCAGTAAGGTCTTTTCAGACGTTTTATTGCAGACGACCAAAGCATCCTCTTCGCACCGGCCGCGAACGTGCGTTGTGGAATTTCCCATCATCCTCCCCCCCCTCTTATAAGAGGCGGTAACCGTAGCAACCGACGCCAAACACGGGGGAGGCGGGCTAGCGGGCCGTCTTTTGACTTCCTCTCGTCGCCGATTGAGAGAGCTGGCTGCCAATCAAAGATGGCGCGTTCGACGGTTGGCCAAAAGCTTTCCGGAATGGGTTGGCCAGAATGCGCTTCTCTTTTCCGTTTCCGGTTGCCGTCGTAGGGGTGCGTGCTGAGGCGAGCCGAGCGGCCCTGAAAAGGAAACGGAGCATCTCAGCCGAGCGATCCCGACGTCATGGGGGCTAGCGGGGAAGAGGCTGCCGACCACGAGGAGCGATTCGATGGCATGTTGCTCGCCATGGCCCAGCAGCACCAGGGCGGCGTGCGTGAGGTAAAATGGAGGGGACGAGCGGGCGTTCCTTCTTCCCTTCCATTTTGGAGCCCCTCCGCCTCGGAGTCCTTTCCTTCCCTCGCGGAATCACAGCGGGGGAGAGAGGGTGGCTGTCCCCCTTGAGAACCCCCCGGAGCATCTCACGTGAGGAGAGGGAGACGGTTGGTCTGAGGCGGCATCAATTGCAGGCCTGTCCTCCTCCTCTTCGGCGAAATTAACGCTCAGACGAGCCCAATAAACGTCCCGTCCCACCCCCCAACTCACGAAGGCAAAGTTCCGTACGAAATCCCCGAAACGGTTTTTAAAATGTGGAACTTGTATCTCTGTTTCAGGGAAAGCCGAGGATGGTGAGGCTGTTATCTGGGTCTATATGGGGTGAAGGTTCCCATGTTGAACGGTAGCATTTGGAAAGGGTTAAATAATATAAAATAATACATTTTGTGTTTGTTTGTGTGTGTGTGTATGAATATATATGCATATATTTGAATGTGTATATATGTGTGTGTGTGTGTGTGTATGTATGTATGTGTATATATATATATATATATATATATATATATATACACACACACACACACATACGCACGCACGCACGCACATACATACATACATACATACATACATACATATATATATATATATATATATATATATATATACACACACACACACACAGAGAGAGACATATATACATACACACATTCAAATATATGCATATATACATATACATATATATATGTATTTGTGTTACAACCCCTGGTATGCCCAAATATGTAATACAGCCCAGGTTCTAATCCCAGTAAGGGTATGGCTAGCTGATGAGAGCTAAATAGCTTGAAATAGATCTATACTAGTCTCCCTTTATTTACTTATCAGCACAAATACAACACAAACATATATATATGAATATGAATATACATGTATATGTATACAATGCAATAGCAGAGTTGGAAGGGACCTTGGAGGTCTTCTAGCCCAACCCCCTGCCTAAGCAGGAAACCCTATATCGTTTCAGACAAATGGCTACCCAGCATCTTCTTAAAAACCGCCAGTGTTGCGGCATTCACAACTTCTGGAGGCAAGTTGTTCCACTGATTAATTGTTCTCACTGTCAGGAAATTTCTCCTCAGTTCTAAGTAGCTTCCCCCCTTGATTAGTTTCCACCCATTGCTTCTTGTCCTGCCCTCAGGTGCCTTGGAGAATAGCTTGACTCCCTCTTCTTTGTGGCAACCCCTGAGATATTGGAAGACTGCTATCATGTCCTTCTTTTCATTAAACTAGACCTACTCAGTTCCTGCAACCTTACTTCCTATGTTTTAGTCTACAGTCCCCTAATCCTCTTTGTTGCTCTTCTCTGCACTCTTTCTAGAGTCTCCGCATCTTTTCTACATCGTAGCGACCAAAAGTGGATGCAGTATTCCAAGTGTGGCCTTACCAAGGCATTATAAAGTGGCATTAACACACGGAGCCATTTGTCAGGGCACGCGAGGCATTGCCCTGTCAGCTGGCCAGCGTGCATGTGTAAGCTGGCCAGCTGACTAGCCTTTTTTTTTTAAGCCATTTTTCGCCCTCCCCAGGCTCCAGAGGCTTTATAGGAGCCTGGGGAGGGAGAAAACAGCCCCCCCTCCAGAGGCTCTCCGGAGGGCTCGGTGAGGCTGGGGACGGAATAGGCACTCGCGCAACACCCCCCCCTCCAGCCGGGCAGAGCTCCATGCACTGACCTAGGGGATATCCCGAATGTGCCAAGCTGCGGAAGCTGGGGAGTGGGCAGAGCGCCATGTGGCTTGGCACCTTAGTGATACCCCCCTAGGTCAGTGAATGGCGCTCTGCCCGGCTGGAGAGGGGGTTTGCCGGGCGGCTGCTCGTGAGCGTGGTCATCTCATGGCTGTTTCGCCCCTGAGGCTGTGCCCGGCTCTTCGGGAGCCTGCTCGCAAGGGAACAGCCGTGCAGCAACTCCCCCCTCCGGCCAGGCAGAACGCCATTCCCCAACCTAGCAGTATCCCGAAGGCAGCAAGCAACATGAGTGCCTTCCCCTCCCGGCTCCCGCAGCTTGCTGCCTTTGGGATACCACTAGGTCAGTGAGCGGTGCTCTGTCTGGCCGGAGGGGGGGGGTTGTCCAGGCGGTTTATTTTCAGGGGTGGGCTTATATTTTTGCCCACGCGAAAAATGTTGCAAGGCGTTAGTTTTGGGACAAGTCGTATTTTCGGGGAAACATGGTAATTAAATGTTTAGAGTGGGAAAAAATTACATAATTTTGTCAATATGTTTTATATTTCAATAGTAATATAATAGGTTCCAGCTAAAGTCTTCTGGCACCTATTGCAAATGGTGGAATACACCTGAATTCTATAAAATTTGTCAAGGAAATCTTAAAAGAAAACGTGTCACTTTCTCTTATTGCCTAGCACGTGGAGAACTTCCCTAGGATTTGCATTTAATTAATAATTAATAATTATTCACTAATTAATAATTATTAAAGGAAATCCCACTTCAAGCAGCCATAATGCTATAGAATATCTCACTGCTGAACTTCTAGATAATTTCTAAAAGGCCTGAGGTTAATATAACAATAAAAAGTTGGCCAGTGGCAGACATGAAATTTCTTACAGATTTATAAATTATAACAGTAAAAAATTCAGTTCAGAAAGGCTTTACAAAGTCCTTTCCTATTGACTTGGTTCCCCTTACCAGTGAAGCAGGTTAATTAACCAGGAGACGAAAATCTAGAAATGGCTACACTTAAACAGTGAAGTCATCTACCAGATAGAATAGTCAGTCTACCAGATGGAAACGCATGCTTGTTCTGACAGACCAGTTGATCCTTTACACTTTTGGCTTTATTTGAAAAGGTGTAAGAAAAAGTAGCATTAGCACAACTCAGTGGGTTATGGTACCTGGTGCCGGGAGCACCAGGTACCGTTCTGGTACAGTGCTTCGGGCCCGCCCGCGCTCCTTACCAGTATTTGAGGTTTTTGGCCTTCTGCACACGGAGCATATGGCATCGCGGGTGGTAAGTACGCATGCGTGCGCTGCGCGCATTCATGTGGGCACCTGGTACTGTTGCACCGCACTGGTTGCAGCGGGATCCGGAACTCACCACTGCCACAACTGCATTAAAAACTCAACCGGGGATCCATTATTGAGATAGCTTGTTCAGAACATTAAAAAGCTATCTCAATAATGATCTACATTATTGTCTACATTAAAGTGGACTACTGTAGTAAAAAAGTTTGCAGGGTGATGTTAAAAATTTTGGTTGGTCAAACTTCCTTGAATGGATATTTGTTCTAAAATAATTGAATCTGGAGTAGTTTATTGGAGGTTGTATCTTGGGGGAAGCAGACGAATCACTAGTATTACCAAATAGCATTGCTTATATTATCTAGTCTATAATATTTGTACCCTGCCTTTACTTTTGTACAACTCAGGGCAGGATATATAATGCTCCTACCTCCTGTTTTTCCCCCAGCACAACCCTGTGAGGTGGGCTGAGCTGAGAAAGATTGTCTAGTCCAAAGTCACCTAGTCAGTTTTC
Organism: Natrix helvetica; assembly: GCF_964273705.1. Taxonomy (NCBI): domain Eukaryota; kingdom Metazoa; phylum Chordata; class Lepidosauria; order Squamata; family Natricidae; genus Natrix; species Natrix helvetica. Next base: position 14,913,770 of record NC_138560.1, read on the forward strand.
CTACCTAAGGGAGGACTAAAACTCAATGTCTCCCCAATTTTGACTCCAACACCTTAACCAGTACACTAAACAGGATCTGCACAAGCAACCTGGGTAGGTGGGTCACTTCTATATGTTTTTTATGTAAAAATATGTTCATGTAGGTTGAAATTTGAACTGCTTATCCTTGACTATGGTACTTTCGTTTCTTACAGCTTGTGAATACCTTTTTCAGTTTCCTGAGACGCAAAACTGATTTCTTTGTGGGGGGAGAAGAAGGTGCTGCTGAGAAGGTATATGATTTAGTTTATAAAGATCTTTTTCTCGTTAAGGAAAATTGAAATATTTCCCACAATGTGCTTTTAAATCTCCCATTTTTCCTTGATTTTGTTATATTGCAATTCCATCCCACTGAGTTGCTGGCTCTGGAAAGAAATTGGAGAGGCCACATTATCTAATGTCTGACCTTAATTGAGCAGGTTTATTTCAGAGTATGACAATAACAGAGGGTTTGGGTTATTTTATTTGGTTAAGCTTTGACCAAAGGCTGGTTGAAAAGCTAGCATGTCAAAAAATGTATTGGTCTGACTCAGACACCTGAGGATCAATAATACCAGTTTATTTTATTTGTTCTCTCCTGGAAAGTACTACGCCCACTTCTTCAACAGTGGTTTGTTCCCAAAGAGCAGAGTTTCTCTAGCCTGATTTTGTAAAATGTTCTACATGATCCACTCTATTCCAAATCACTCTGTTTCACTGATAGAGTGATGAGGCAGTATGACAAATCATTTTTTTATTTTAACATCTCTTCCCTAAGTGTTCCAAACAATGTTTGTGAACTTTTGAGGGGAGGGAATGAATAATTTGTGATTCATTCGGTATGAGTGAGCAGCTTAAGTAGAACATTTAATTTATGAAACTATTTAGATTTTTAAAATATGCTCAAGCCATTTTATATATTTCTTCCAAATGTTATTATTACTTACAAAGCCTTTCAAAAGTGGCTGTCACTTTTGTGTACAGGATGTACAGTGTTGACGCAAACCTTTTGTCTTCAAAAGTCAATCAAAATCTGTTTCTAATGCTGATACAGTATAGAAAATTGGAAAGTAATACTTACAGGTGTATATGTATATAGTATTTAAATCTTGTGGAATTAAGTAAACCTATAGGTATCCTAGTACAGCAGAAGTTAGGGAACAGAGTATACTTCCTCTATGGTGGTGCAATAGAAGAAGTATCTAGAATAGTGCTGTTTAAAATCTGTTTGCTCCTTAAATTAGTAAAATGAGCATTCCATGAAAGGAACAAAACCACTAGAATTTAAACTCAGATTTTGTTAAATGAGGAAGCCAGCAATTACTAAGCTTTTATATAAAGACTAAGATATCCAGTTGTTCACCACTTAAAGAGCCCGTTTCTTCTGTCCCTTTTTTCAAATTCGCAGCAGTAGACAAGGTCAGAAGTTGGCATGCGTCTCCAACATGTCACCATCCAAAGGGCAAAATAGATTATGTGTTACCAATTTCAGCACTTCTGTTCACGACCCTTGGCTGCTGCAGTAGCCGTGAAGGTCACCCATCATGGGGAACCCTTGAAATTAAGCCAGTTGTGCAGTCAAATGATTGTGTCACCACTTGGAGCAAATACACTGTAGCCCTGACCCTCAGGACTTGTCTAAATTGTGGACAAAGGCTGTTCTTTCCTACTGTAGACTCTTTGGAAAGGAACAGATCAGTTTTATTATTCTAAAAAACTTTCAACAACTATTAGGGAGCGGCGTTGGGGCCTGGAATGGTGGTTTGGGGGCCAAATTCGCAGCTGCAGGCCAAGGCAGGATTAAAAGCCGAGGACCTGGTAGGAATAGGACTACGATTCAGGAGGCTGTATAGAGACCGGGGGGGGGGGGGAGCTTTGTTGGTGGATTGCCAGGAGGCCCTTATCATCGTGCACTCTGACTGCACCCCACCTACCCCCCCCCCCTGCTGACTATTTATTAACAACTGCCCCGGATTCCATCTGCGTGAGCCCTAGAGGACTTCTTCCTACCCTATATGATTTACTGCTGATTGACCATCTGCCCCCTGCCTATTCCAACTACAGTCCAACTACCCCTTGCCATCCGCCACCTACCACCCACAACTACCCCTTGCCATCCGCCACCTACCACCCACCGCCCCCACCTCTTGATTGTCATCTAACCAACCTATCACCATCACCCCCCCCCATCTAAGACTAATGACTGGACTATTCTGTTTTGCTGCAACCATGCTTTTCAAATTTTTACTGGATTATGACATCTTCAGCATAGACCCTAAGCCCCGACGACGAACTCTTTTAACACTCTATGTATTTAAGGTCAGACCTGATCCTACTGCGAGAGTCCCCCCTCTCGCAGGTGTGGCCCTCCGCCCTTTCGAGGGCCCACCTTGATGACGGATTTATTAATCCCGAGAGGTGGAGGAAGCGGAGACTTAGGGGGTTTTTAGTTAGTTGTTTTTTAAAAATTTGTAGGGGTGGGGGCTCAGGGGTTGTGGGGTGGGTGGGTCAGATCAGGAGCGATGTGAGAGCCGGGCCTCCAGGTGTGGTCGCGAGCAGAAGGAGCGGAAGGGAGGAGGAGGGGGAGGATATCATTCCTATACAGGGCTCTTTAATTCCAACGGTCGCAGGGAGGGGCAGATACGAGGACAGATTAAGAACTTACAGTCGGTTGGGAGACCGTGGTTGCTGGTTACACCCGGTCGCTTGTACCAACCCCCGCGTTCTAGGTGGTCAAGAGTTACAGACCCAAGGCCTGAGGCTGTTGTTATGCAATGCGAGGTCCGTTGTTAACAAGGCCCCCCTCATTCACGATCTAATTTTAGAGGGGGAACCGGACCTCGCCGGAATAACGGAGACCTGGTTGGGCCACGAGGGAGGTCTTCCCCTCGTGGAAATGTGCCCACCAGGCTACCGAGCATTTCACCAGCCCCGGGCCCAGGGAAGGGGCGGTGGGGTGGCAGTAATTATTCGGGAGGACTTAGAGCCGAGGGAGTCTACTGTGCCACAGACGTCCGGATGTGAATCCCTTGTTGTGAAATGGGGCCCTGGGAGACAGTTGGGCCTGCTGATAGTATACCTGGCTCCTCGCTATACATCAGCGGCCCTGCCCGAACTCCTCGAGCTGATCGCATCGGTGACGGTTGAGACCCCCAAACTTTTAGTGATGGGGGATTTTAACCTGCCATCGATGGGAGAAGCATCAGAGGGGGTTCGGGAGTTCATGGCTTCCATGACAGCCATGGACCTGACTCAAATGATTCAGGGCCCGACACATTAGGGAGGACACACTCTGGACCTTGTTTTTGTCTCTGGCCAGTGGCTGAGTGATCTGGGAGGAGGGGACTTAACCATCACTCCCCTGTCATGGTCAGATCACTCACTCCTTCGTCTTGACTTCCCTGGTGCTACCTCCCGCTGCGGGGAGGCGGAACCAGAAAGTACCAGATGGTTCCGCCCCAGGCGCCTGATGGAACCTGATAGGTTCCAGACGGAGCTTGGGCTACCTCCTGTAACCTTGACCCGCCCCCGGGTAGAGGACCTGGTGGTCGCGTGGAATAATGCGACTACCGGGGCCTTGAACCGGGTGGCGCCTTTGCAGCCTCTCCGGCGGCAACGATCCACCCTGGCCCCTTGGTTTACCGAGGAACTAAGGGTGATGAAATGCCGCAAGAGACGTCTAGAGAGTCGTTGGAGATCCTCTCGCTCCGAATTTGATCGAACACAGGCACGAGCCCATTTAAGGACGTACCTTGTGGCATTGAGAGTGGCCAAATGCCAATATTGTGCCACTCTCATTGCATCCGCGGAGAACCGCCCTGCCGCCCTGTTTCGGGTGTCCCGCTCCCTCTTGTTTCAGAGGCCGCAGGAGGCCCCTCTACAGGGCAGGGCAGAGGAATTTGGTAAATATCTGCAGGATAAAATCGCTCAAATCCGGAGGGATTGGGTCCCTGTCAGTGGTCCAATGGAGACGTCCATGGCGAGTCTTGAGGAATCGATCTGGGAGGAGTTTGACTTGGTTGCCATCGAGGATTTGGACAGAATGCGTGGACGACTGCGACCCACCACATGTTTATTGGACCCGTGCCCCTCCTGGCTTGTACTGGCATCCTGGGAGGTTACACGAGACTGGCTCCTGGGCCTAGTGAATGCTTCGTTGAGCGAGGGGTCTCTCCCGGCCGCCTTGAAAGAGGCGGTGGTGAGACCCTTGCTCAAGAAGCCTTCCCTGGACCCTTTGGAGCTGGCCAATTATCGTCCTGTCTCCAACCTTCCCTTTTTGGCGAAGGTTGTAGAGAGTGTGGTGGCCTACCAGTTTCCACGTCATCTGGAGGAAAATGATTATCTAGACCCGCGCCAGTCCGGCTTCCGCCCCGGTCACAGCACGGAGACGGCCTTGGTCGCGTTGGTGGATGATCTCTGGAGGGCCAGAGATAGAGGTTGTTCCTCTATCCTGGTCCTATTAGACCTCTCGGCGGCTTTTGATACCATCGACCATGGTATCCTGCTGCGCCGGCTGGAGGGGTTGGGGGTCCGGGGCACCGTTTTGCGGTAGTTCGGCTCCTACCTTTCTGGCCGGACGCAGCGTGTGTTGGCAGGAGAAGAGAGGTCGACCCTACGCCCCCTTACTTGTGGGGTGCCACAGGGGTCGGTCCTCTCGCCACTCCTGTTCAACACATATATGAAGCCGCTGGGTGAGATCATCCGTGGTTTCGGGGTGGGATACCACCTGTACGCTGATGATACTCAGCTGTACTTTTCCACCCCGAACCACCCCAACGAGGCCATCGAAGTGATGTCCCGGTGTGTGGAAGCCGTACGGATCTGGATGGATGACAACCGACTCAAGCTCAACCCCTCCAAGACGGAGTGGCTGTGGGTACCAGCTCCCCAGTTCAGCCAATTAACTCCATCATTGGCCATTGGGGGCATTCAACTTGCCCCCGTGGAGCGGGCGCGCAATTTGGGCGTCCTCCTGGATGCCCGGCTGTCCATGGATGACCATGTGACAGCCGTGGCAAGGGGGGCGTTCCACCAGGTTCGCCTGGTGCGCCAATTGCGCCCCCTACTGGACCGGGACGCCTTACGCACAGTCACTCATGCGCTGGTGACGTCTCGCTTGGACTACTGTAACGCTCTCTGCATGGGGCTTCCCTTGAAATGCACCCGGAGGCTACAGTTGGTCTAGAACGCAGCCGCGCGGGTAATTATGGGGAGTACTAGGTACTCCCATGTGACACCGTTCCTGCGCGAGCTGCACTGGCTTCCTGTGGTCTATCGGGTGCGTTTCAAGGTTTTGATAACAATCTTTAAAGCGCTCCATGGCTCAGGACCTAGTTACTTGCGGGATCGTATTCTGCCCCATACATCCCTGCGACCAATCCGCTCGCACAGAGAGGGCCTCCTCCAGGTGCTGTCCACTAGACAGTGTCGGGGGGCGGCGCCTAGGAGTAGAGCCTTCTCTGTGGCGGGCCCAGCCCTGTGGAATGACCTCCCTCCGGATATTAGGAATACCTCTGACCTCCGCTCCTTTCGTATTAAGCTTAAGACCCACCTATTCCAAGTAGCTGGCCTGGCTCAACTTTGATCTAACCATATCGCTCCTGACGGGTTTTTAATTGGGTATTTTAATTATATTTAATTATGTAGGGGTTTTTTAATCACTGTATTCTAATTGTTTTTTATTCATCAGCCGACCTCCTCCTTGTGTATGTCTCGGTATATGTCTCTGTTATTTGTTTGTTTTGTCCACATATTTATTTCATATGTTTCATTGTACACCGCCCCGAGTCCTTCGGGAGAGGGTGCGGCTAAGAAATAAATATTTATTTATTTATTATTTATTTATTAAGTTTCCTGATACAGTCCTTTTTGGAGGAGAAACAAAATTTTTAGGAGTAGTGAGTGTGAATCTTTGCCTTAAATAAACTTTACAGGTCTGACACCCTTAGCTCCCTGTAAAAACAAATTGGTGGGTGGGAGAGAATAGTTTTACAATGTGGGCTACAGTTTTAACTTTTTAAGTCTCAATCTTGATTTCCCTCATTGAAGGAATTTGGGGGCTGGGAGCAGTCCTGAACATTCTATCTTTTGAAAGAGATCTCCCATTTGTTTTTTATCTCTACCAAGAAAACTGCATGGATGCAGTCACCAGCTATGGAGCTTGAATTGAGATCATTTTTACTGCTTGTGTAATTGAGAACGGTCGTGCCCATTACATTACTTTTCTATTCTCTCACCTCAGTTAATCACAGAGACGTTCAGTCGCCACAACAAACTTGCTCTGAAAGCCCAGAAAGAGAAGAAAGCTCGTCAAGAAGCAGAACAGCGGGAAAAAGCGGAACGAGCCGCCAAACTTGCCAAAGAAACTAAACAGGAAGACAGTGAGCCAAGGATTAAGGAGCTGACTGATGAGGAGGCAGAAAGATTGCAACTGGAAATAGACCAGGTATGAATCTGCTTCCCTCTATTGGTGGGGCATAATACAACAGTGGTATATGTGGAAAATCCCCTTTTTAATTTTTATGTGGCCCATTCAGTGCTATCATTTGTATCGGATGTGAGTGATGAAATGGGATTACTGCAGGGGTGTCCAAACTTGGCAACTTTAAGACTTGTGGACTTCAACTCCCAGAATTCCCCAGCCAGCTCTGCTCTGCTGGCTTGGGAATTCTGGGAGTTGAAGTCCACAAGTCTTAAAGTTGCCAAGTTTGGACACCCCTGGATTACTGCTATTGCTAAGATGCTTAAATGTGCATATCACAAATAAAACAGGCTTATAGAGGTGATACTCTTTTGAAACAGAACAAAGAGAAGAAAGAAAACGATGCAATCAACATACCAGTCAAGCCTGCTGAAAACCAAGTGAAATCTCCTGAATCCAGCAAGCAAGTAATGTCTTTTTCACGATTTTAGCTGCTGGCACAAAAGACAATTGCTGATCTGTTTGCTATATTATTGCTTTAAGATGGTTGAAAATAAGGAAGGTGTTATCCAGAATACTGTAACTACAACATAAATTCTAGCATTTATTCAGGTATATGCCAGAGGATATTCCACCCCCCACCTTATCCCCAGATTGGATTTGGGCAAAAGGACCTTTGTGGTGTTTTTTTTTAAAAACTTGCCTTAAGCAGAAAAGACTTTTAAGAAAGTTGTACCCATATATGTAGAATAGCTGAATTGCCATCTCTATAAATAATGCAGTGAACAGAAAATATCCATCATTAAAAAGTTCTGAAAAGTATTTTATGTACATTCCTATGTTATATAAGGATACCGATGAAGAAGAGGAAGATGAGAAGGACAAAGGCAAACTTAAGCCAAACTCTGGAAATGGAGCAGACCTGCCAAACTACAGGTGGACGCAAACTCTTTCTGAACTGGATGTAAGTTGTAGATTTTGAAGAACATGCTAAGTTTTACATAATAGTCTCTGATTTTTATGAGGAAAATGAATCAGTGAAATATTTAATTGTGATTCATAAGTCTCTTTTGGATAATAAAGGAAAAAAATCTGACTATGGGAATCTACGAATTAATGAATAGCTGCTTCACTTTCTTTTAGAATTGGCCACAGAATGTTATTCTGTGTCAGGAATAGAACAATAAGCAGAACTGTAATGAAATAGACTGTTATAAGTGTAGATAAGAACAACAGAGATGGTGAGGATTTTACCATCAATGAAAAAGTTCAATAACTGAGTATGTTTAGGCTAAAGAAGAGAAGGCTAAGGAGACATGGTAGTAGTTTTCTAGTACTTAAAGGGCTGTCACAGGGAAGGATCCTCTTACACTCGAGTGAAAGACAAGAACCAGGAGGTGGCAGCTTTAAGAGCAATATTGAAACTTGAAATAAGAAGGAATTACCTGAACACAAGAAGTAATTAACAGTGGAACAGTTTGTCTCGTGAATCATGGGTGCTTCATCAATGGAAGTATTCAGGTAAAATCATTTATCTGCATTGGTTTGAGGATTCCTGGCCTGGGCAAGTGGATAGATAGAAGACTTCCAAGGTCCCTTGCAATCCTAGGATTCTATTAATAGTGATGTATATGTCTTCCCTGCTTGAGGTTTTCATGAAGAATTCACTGTTCTCTTTTCCTGTTTTCTCTAGTTGGCCGTCCCATTCAATGTGAGCTTCAAACTGAAGGGAAAAGATATGGTGGTTGATATACAGAGGCGTCACCTGAAGGTGGGCTTAAAGGGCCATCCCCCCATAATTGATGGAGACCTATGCAATGAGGTGAAGGTGGAGGAGAGCTCATGGCTGATTGAGGATGGGAAAATAGTCACAGTGCACTTGGAAAAGGTACAAAGCAAACATTTCTGGATTTTAGTGAAATGATGATTTTGCAAGAGTTCTCATATATGCTGATTGCTTTATATTTAATACTTGTTTAATAGAGCATTCCTAACACCCCAAATAACATGCAAGCAGTAATATTGTGATGCATCAGGATCCATAAATCACAAAAGTTACGTTCTTATTCTATATGCCACATCCAAAGAAGCTGATATATTCTACATAATAATATTTCTCTTTTCACTGTAGATCAACAAGATGGAATGGTGGAACAAGTTAGTCCAAACGGACCCAGAGATTAACAGCAAGAAAATTAACCCTGAGAATTCAAAAGTGAGTGATTCTTTGGTCAGGTATTGTTTTAACTCAAGAGTGTTGCTCGGCCGTTTGTGGCCCATATTTCACTTCTGGATTGGATTGGTGACCTTGGTGGATGTGGGTGTGACCCAGACAGCCACACTCTTCGCACACACACAAGTTATCAGGGATTATTGCACGGCAGAGTGTTTTAACTCTGCTACCAACCCCCCACCCCCTGTGATTGCCACTGGAAGTAAGGAGCCATCCTAGCTGCTAACATGAACAAGGGTAGAGCAGATCCCTGCTGCTCACCTGCAACTTGGTATGGGTTAAAGTGGGTCAGCACCCACAATTCAGAAAGGAGACAACCATGCACTGTCTTTACCCTCCTGTGATAGAGAAAGATTAGGGTCATTGCGTTTCACAGACTCTTGAAATGTTTATTGTTAGCAGCACGATGGAATCCGTTACTTTATTGAATTGTAACCACAGTCTGTTTCAACAAATGGCAGCATCTGACTGACCCTCCCAGGCAGGAATCCTTTTTGTTAGCTCTTTGAAGTAGGTCAGGACAAGGGGAAAAAAACAACTGTGGAGATGCCAGGAATTTTATGCTATTGTAAGGTTTATTAACAGTTTGAAAGCCAATCTAACAGCTTAACAGCTCACTCATACCTTTTTCAAGGTCAGCTCTTAATTCCTTTACAGCTAGTACTTAAGATGGAAAACCTTTCCAGGGCGTGGTTTCCAAACACCCAAGAAGAAAGGAGCGGCAAACTGGTTTTTTTTTAAATAAAAAAAACCTACTGTACAATCTAATGTATATTTTCCTAAGCAAGTCTTAGTTTCTTTTTTACATGCTGCTCCTGGCAAGCAAAGACTTCCTCCTTCAAACATTTAGATAAGTTTCAACGGCTGGCTGTCTCTCTGGAGCTCTTGTTCAGAGGCCTTGATGAGGTGCTGCTGCTGCTGAATATACAACCGTGAAAACCAAGGATTACAACAGAAGACAGTTTTGGTGGTTGTGGAACGGGGGAGAGGGAAATCAGCCTTTCCTTGCTATGTATACAAGTGTTATTAATTTGGCTTTATTAACTGGTATCTAGAAAGTGAGCGACAAATGTATCAAATTAATATGAATTTCTCTAATACATTTTTCTCAATTTCCAAGTTATCAGACTTAGATAGTGAAACACGCAGCATGGTTGAGAAAATGATGTATGATCAGCGGCAGAAATCAATGGGGCTTCCGACATCGGACGAGCAGAAGAAGCAGGACATACTGAAAAAGTGAGTAAGGCCAGTTTTACACTGTGAAGAAGGGAGCATCAACTTGTTTTCCAGGCTTGCCCTCTAATGGGGGGGAGGGGGGAAGGGGCTAGGGCGTTTATAAAGACAGCCCAGCAAGTAAGTGCTGTGTAGAGACTACGAAGCCAGGCAGTACCATCTCGGCCTGAACTATGACGTGGTGTCTCTGCCTCTAATCTCCATGTGCCTCCAAGCCAGATAACACACCGCTCACTAGACAATCATGCATTTTATTGTTTTATTGCCCTGCTTGTCAGAGATCTCAGTAGAAGCTTCTGTGAGTAATTCCCCCTGTTAAGGCCAGATAGGGTGATGCGCATCAAGTTGCAAGCGGGGTAACTAAAGGTCAAACGCTTTTCATCAGTCATTCTAAATAGCCCAAGCAGAGAAAAGGGATAAAGCCAGAAGTGGGGGCAATTTCTGCCTCTTTCCCTGGCTAATCTCCGTAGACATAGAGTCACGGCTTGTATAGGAGGCCTTTTTCTAGTATCAGTAGTGGGGTATTCAAACAAGCAATGCTTTTCAGAAAATGTATAATTTTTGTTCTGGATGTTGCACTGCAGTTTAGCCCTTTCAGTCCACCAAGTTACGAGCTGTTTGCCTTCCGCCTCCTTCCAAGCTCTCCACTGTGTCTCTTCTTTGGGTCTTAGTTCTTCCACTATGTGTGATATCATTAAGGGTGTTCTTAGTTAATAATTCAGCTATTTTACAGATTGGCTCATTAAGAAGTCTTGGAAAAGTGCCATTCGGCCCCAACGATATTCTTAATTTGTCTGTTAGCTCTAAAACTTTACCCTTTGCCCTTCTGCTGGCTAACGTTTTCAGATAGTGTGGAGAAAGTGACCCCATGAAGTACTCACAGTGTCCTCCCCCAGTAGGTTGGCTAAATAACATATCAGTAAATGAAACAATTTGGGGGTGGGGGGGGGGGGAAATGGTGCACTTTCAGGTGATCAGTATGTGCTCTGAGCTTTGTAAGTTAGAGTCAGTTTTGTGAGTAACTCCGTGCCCCTGTTTCTATGTATTTCAGTGGAGCAAGTTAGGGGGCAAAAGCCTTCCATATCTTTCTATAAAATGGGAGCTTTATCCTGATCCTACATAAATGTAATTGGATGAACTCCACCAATTACATAGACTTCAAGAATGTAAAATATCTTGAAACTAATAGGTAAAGGTTCCCCCTCGCACATATGTGCTAGTCGTTCCCGACCCTAGGGGGCAGTGCTCATTTCCATCTCAAAGCCGAAGAGCCAGCGCTGCCCGAAGATGTCTCCGTGGTCATGTGGCCAACATGACTAAATGCCAAATGCGCACAGAGCGCTGTTACCTTCCCACGAAAGGTGGTCCCTGTTTTTTTTACTTGCATTTTTTACGTGCTTTCGAACTGCTAGGTTGGCAGAAGCAGGGACAAGTAATAGAAGCTCACTCTGTTATGCGGCACTAGGATTCGAACTGCTGAACTGCCGACCTTCTGATCAACAAGCTCAGTGTCTTAGTCACTGAGCCACCACGTCCCTTAAAAATAATTCTAAGTACTAAACATGATCTGATTCTGCTAACTGGCATTTGGTGAAACAATTGTAATGGGAAAAGGATGTCAAAAGTGCTATTTCTGAACAGTATGATTTCCAAAACCTCTAGTAAGAAATATCTCATTCAAGCGATGCACAAACAAGAATATTTGCTTGCATTGGAAAATTCGTATTTGACCTGGAGCTAATCGTTCCTAAGGGCAATATCTGATTGATTTGTCATTGCCGGTTTACAACTGTTGGGTTCCATAATGGGACAGTTTTACTGATAGTGTGACGGACAGAGCTGATGTGATTCTACATAAGTCAAGGCCAGTAATGTCACAGTGATAGCTTATAAATTTGCTACCTAACAAAATGGCAATTTCTGTATTTTACTATTCTAAAATGTTATATTATTATAAATAATAATTGGATTATTTATTATTGCTTTTACATGGACTGGTCACTCCCCATTTTTGGAAAGGTACATTCCTTCCGGAGACTAGTGTTTGATGAAAGAAAGAGAGAGAGAAGAAAGGAAGGAAGGGAGGGAGAGAGAAAGAAAGAAAGAAAGAAAGAAAGAAAGAAAGAAAGAAAGAAAGAAAGAAAAAAGAAAGAAAGAAAGAAAGAAAGAAAGAAAGAAAGAAAGAAAGAAAGAAGAAAGAAGAAAGAAAAAGAATTGTGGCTGAAACTGGATTAATAAAGGGAAACTGGATTCCCTTATTACCTAATGATGTTTTGGGCATTATCCTTCTAAGGCAGGGCTGTCAAACTCCCAGCCCACGGGCCAGATGCGTCACGTGCTGGCCACGCCCACGCCCTGTTTAGCGAAGGGGGGAAAAGTCCTGATATGTTACGTGACAACACTATGAGTTTGACACTCCTGTTCTAAGGCAGGGGTCTCCAACTTGGCAACTTCAACTCCCAGAATTCCCCAGCCAGCAAAGCTGGGAGTTGAAATCCGCCAGGCTTAAAGTTGCCAGGTTGGAGATCCCTGTTCTAAGTATCTTTTCTGAGACCTTGTTTTATATACAGCAGCCAAACTATCTAACATAAACAATTGAAAACTCTTTCTTTCTAATTTAGCTTGGGGGGAGGGGGAGACTGGGACTGAGGGACATAAATGCTGGTATTCTTTATCCCTGTCAACTAATACTCCTTTCTCTCCCTTTTGCAGGTTCATGGAACAGCATCCAGAAATGGATTTTTCAAAAGCAAAATTCAATTAATACAATTTCCCCTATTTTTTTTCTCCTTTCCTGACAAACATTCAAATTTTAAAGAGCAAGAAATACCTTTTGGACGATGCATACACTCACATCACTCCATTTTGGGATTAAAAAGTACCGTAGTTGTACTCCATATAGAATACTGCTCAGACTTCTGGATTTTCAACAGCAGCATCAGTGTTCAGAAGTCTGTTCTTCACCTTTCTAAGGCAATATTTTAGGGAGATGAAGGATTGAAATAATTGGGAGCTGCATTACACAATAATTGCTTTCCCTTGGGCTTCTCTTAGATTTGGAAAATATGGGAAGGTATCATTTAATTTTTTTTAAATCTGGAGTTGATATTCACCCTTGATCATACTCTTGCTCCTAAATAAAGAGCTGGAAGGCCTACCTTCAAAATAACGTCACTCTTTTGTTTCAAAAACTGAGCAACCACTACAGCTATAACTGTATAACAACCAGGAGCGGCTTCAAAATCAATCAAAGCACTGACAATCTTTAAAAATCTTTGGCATGTTCCCTTTGAGCCATTACTCCAAGGTGTAGCAGTGCAAGAATGTATATTCTGTATAGATACAGGTTGCTATTTAGAGGTTACGGTGAGGAGCAGCTTCACAGATCCATGTATCTGACACTCATTACTATTTTATTACTTTCAGAATTAACACGGCAGTCATCAGTAGTGAAACCTGGAGTACATTCGTCCAGGATTTGGGACAGATTGCAAGAATGCTAAGATCTTTAATAATGTGATACGCTGGTCTTATTTTATGTTATTGTCCTTCACAGTTTCCCCAAGTCATTTTGTAACTTATCTCAGAGCTTTGATGGGAATAGACTCCAAGGTTTAGGAAGCTACAAAACGCTTCATTGTTCCTGTTGCAATATTGAAGTTGGGGAGTTTCAAATCCAGTCCGCATCCAAGGAAAATTAGGATGTGGCTATTATATCCCTGATTCCACCAAGGAATCTAAGGAGTTATGCTCATCTTAAGTCAATCTCCTGAATTGTGTTGACATGAGAAAATGAGATGCCAACAATAACTGAGGCTCTTCTGCTGTTAAAGGGAACGGAATGAAGAAGAAGAAGAAGAAGCAGATCTCTGGCTTCCTGAAAACGAGCTGTCCACCTTGTCAAATCTGGTTCCCCCCCCCCCCCCCCCAGAATCAAACATGTCAGTCAAGGACATTTTGTTCTGTTTTGTTGCTTACAAATAGCTTGTATTGTGCATGCACGATTAAAAAGGTGGTGCTTTCATGCGTTGTTAAACTCATGGTTATCAGGGTACCCAGGAGAAGCTATCCAAGATGATTAGCAGCTCTAAATAAACTCCCCTGTACCTTTCTGCTCTCTCCAGTTAATTTGTCAGTGTTTTGACTGCACTGAAGAAAATGAAAACAATGGAATCTAAGGCTACTTCCAGAATGCTAGATAGCCTCCAGCAATGTGTATATAAACTGGAGGAGGGGTGTATACTTTGGGTTTCCCACAGTAATGTCTTTTGGAAGTTTTGGGAGTAGAGATCCGAGCATTTCAAGCCTCCGTGGCTGGGAATTCTAAACCTTGCAGTTGTACCACATCTGGAAGAGTGAAAACATCTGGAAAAAATAGTCGATTTCCATCAGTTCTGGATTACCAGATGTATCATGCATTTTAGTGTTTTTCCCTGTTGTTACTTCCTTCTCAGACTGTGCAGACCAATGACCCAAGGGGGAAAATGGGCTCAATTCATTGGCATGTCAACTGAGGTAGTGTGCATCCTCCAAATCCCCCTTTTCTCTTGAATCTGGATTGCTAGAGGTAAAGGTTCCCATCGCACATAAGTGCTAGTCGTTCCTGACTCTAGGGGGCGGTGCTCACCTCTGTTTCAATTCCGAAGAGCCAGCGCTGTCCGAAGACATCTCCGTGGTCATATGGCTGGCATGACTAAACACCAAAGGTGCACGGAACAGTGTTACCTTCCCACCAAAGGTGGTTCCTATTTTTTCTATGCATTTTTATGTGGTTTCGAACTGCTAGGTTGGCAGAAGCTGGAACAAGTAACGGGAGCTCACACTGTTACGCGGCACTAGGGATTTGAACTGCCGACCTTTCTGATCGACGAGCTCAGCGTCTTAGCCACTGCGTCACACAGCCTTATTTTCTGCCACAGGGCAATAATGGTGTTAATTGCCCCTGCACGCTTGCATTCTTGTCACTCTGCTCGACTTTCGACCACCCTAGCCAGCTTTCCCCAACATGGTCCTGTGTATAAATGCTACATGTAGAAAAATAGTTTGTGGAGTATTTGATTCTCCTATGGAAGCTTTGTCCACTTGTTGGATGTCTTCCAAGGGAACCCCCCCCCCAAAAAAGGGGGGGGGAAACCTGCCTGTAACTTTGCCTTCCCTCCATCCAATTAAGTTTGGAAATCCCATCATTGAGAAAGCATAAGTAAGGCTTCAGCAAATTGGCAACTACTGCTCTGACCTTACTGGAGCCTCTGTTCAATCTGAGTTTGTATTAAAAAGAAAACTAAGCATGCTATACATTTTCAGTATCTCTCTGAATAAGACAACTACACCACACTTTTAGGCATGGTGAGCCTGCTGGCTTCCCCCCCCCCCCTTGTCTCTCTTCATTATTAGCCAAGAGCAGCTGTCTGAGTTAAACAATCTTTAGATTACATGACTTCCAGGTTGCTTATTCCAAGGCTAAAACTTTATGGACTGTTTGCATAGGACTCTCTCTCTCCGTTGGACTTGGTGTGTGTGTGTGTGTGTTATTTGAACTCCTTGGCAGTGACCCCTATCATTTCCTGAAACCTGATTACAGACTGGAGCCTTGGTGCCATGGTACAGGCTGGGTTAATGACTTTGTTTATACTGATACCAGCGATCCCCGTTAAGGGTCCAAGTTTTCTGGCACCTTCATTGAGAAAATGGTCCTCTGAGCCACGTGGAGACCTCACTTCAATTCTAGCCAATCAGCCCGAGGGCAGCCCTTGTTTTTCAATGAACTGCTGCTGCTCGTCAACGGGAGGTCAAGGCTGCTGAAGTGGGTGGATTTATTCGCCCATTCAGGAGCCTTATAAGCAGAGATGATAGCAGCCAAGGAGAGGGCGAGAGGAGCCGCAGAGCAAGGAGAGCTGTAGCTGAAGGGGTTGGACGCTTGCCGAAGCAGCAGGCGGGAGAGGAAAGCACTCACTCTTGATTGTGCCGAGTGAGTCAGCTTGGCTCTCGCATGAATAATGGAGTGTGAGAAGTGTCCCTGTCATCATGAGAACGGTGGGAATGCCATTCTCTACACCCTGCTAAGTGAGAACCTGACTCACCACAAGGGTAGCCGTGGCTCTTCCCAACAACGCTGCTTGTGCCACAAGCGCCGCATCGTTTGCCTTCAGACCCCGCAAGCTACCTGCCAGGCGGCTTCTGGAGTCTTGGTGAAGACCATCAGCTTCATGAAGAACCTGCCTTCTTTCCAGCTCCTGCCTTGGGAAGACCAGCTCTTGTTGCTGGACAGCTGCTGGGCTCCCCTTTTCCTTCTGGGCTTGGTGCAGGAGATGGTGACCTTTGAGGTTACAGAGACCCCCGTGCCCAGCATGCTGGAGAGGATCCTCCTGGACGGCCAGTGCAAGAGACCGGAGTTGCAGCGGGTGCAGCCCACCCTGGCCAGCGTGCAGCGCCTCCAGTGCTGCTTAAACTCTTTCTGGAGTCTAGACTTGAGTCCTAAAGAATACGCCTATCTGAAAGGCGCAATTCTGTTCAACCCGGGTAAGTGCCGTGTCCCCATGCATGGAAGGTCATTAGAGGGCTACACTCCACTCAATTGCTTTTTTTCCTCATAATTGATGGGAAAACAAGCGATATTCTTCCATAGACTCTCAGGCTTGGCTAGTTTCATCCTTTTTAGTGAGTCAAACAAAAAATCAAGAGCATCACTGCTCAAATTATGCTGCTGAGGGTTTTTTTAATCCAAAGATTAAACTTTATATAACCAAAGCAGCATCAAGTATTGTCATTAGAATAGTAATCTACTTGTTGACGCTGTTTTGTCATTCAGAGTCACTTTGGATAGTGAGGTGGGCAGTCTACATTTAATAAATTGTCTGCTATAAAGATACATATCAACATGCACTTTAAAAACACGGAGAAAAACTAAGCATCAACAGGACAAGGATACGTTCACTGATTTGTAAATTAATGAATTTGTGGTGGTGGCTCTTTGAGGAAATGGAGCTTTTGTGGACAAAAGCATTATGTTCTATTAAAATATGTGCAAACTTACAGTAAGGCATGAACTTAGAGGGATTTTTTTTGTGCATAAAGGAAACTGCTTTTTAATTCTGTGTTCAGCAGTGATCGTATTAATAAAATACTTAATTACATCAGGAATGTCTTTTTATAGGATTAGAAGTTTTTTTTTTAATCAAATGAAACAAAGCTGTAGATTCCAGGATAATATCAGCTGTGCCTCTCATAGAAGAGGTTCAGGAATGAATAATGAGGAATAAATAATGCAATCGAACACACTCTAATGGGTTAACTTTGCATAATTTAATCTTCTAGCACAGGCAAATGAAGGAAATCAGTTTACCTTTTCAAGGATTCTGTGATTAATTTCAGATTCTCTCTCTCTCCCCCCCCTCCCTCCCCCTCCTTCCAGACATTCCAGGCCTCCGTGCTTCCTTGTACATTGAGAGCCTCCAGCGAGAAGCTCAGCAAGCACTCCAACAAGTCCTAGTGCTTCTCCACTTAGAAGATCAAGGTCGATTTGCCCGAGTCCTGCTGAGCTCCTCCTCCTTGAGATCCATTCCCCCAACTCTCATTACAGATCTTTTCTTCGAACCCATTATTGGAAAGACAGACATTCTTGAGCTTTTAATAGAAATGCTGCTGATGAAATAGTTTTGCGTAACCATAAGCCATCCTCGTGCTGTTGGGTCAGGCAACTCATACTTGGCTTGGTATTCGATTCCAAGAGAATGCACAATGACTTTTGGAACATCCGACGGACAAAGCATAACATCTTAGCAACCACTCTACAGACAAAGAAGGTGCTAGTGGGTGAACTTGTATTTTATTCCTGAACAATGCAAGAATGCAACATGCAGCCTAGCTCTGTGAAGTATTGCACTTGTAACAAGGTGTTTGGAGCAGGTAATTCCTGTGCTAGCATAGCAACGTTCGTAGCAAATGTATTGGCACCACAAAACTCTGTCCCGTCCTCAGTGCTCGGTGTCATCAGTTGCAGTGATGGAATAAAAGCCCCGACTGAACCAATCTTGTTCAAACGTGCCTGCAGCTCCAAAGTGAGGCATACAGTATTGATTTTTTTTTTACTTCATTTATATTGGCTTCAGTTTCAAAGTTCAATTTCTACAGGGATGTCTTGCCTACAGAAAGGCTCCTGGGAACTGCCATTGACTGGGAAATAACCCACAGCCTCCCTTCCAAAATATAACCCCAGAATTTCCTAGTTAAAAAAAAGAGCCAGGAGATTTTTTTTCAGAATACAACCAGCCTCTCCCAGTTCCTAAAAAAAGGATATGCATCTAAATGCAACTCATTTTTTCTAAACAATTTTAAAAATAAGAATATTGACCTGCATAATCATACATTCGAATCTTCAAGTGCAAACACTTTGCTTTAAGGTATCCTGACTTTTGTATAGATTTGTGCATTGAGGAAAGCTAAGGTCACAAAATGTCAATTTCCATTATTCATCATTTTCCTGCTTGACGGGGGTTTCTTTTCCCCTCCAGCTTGCTTCATGTAGGTTGCCGAAAGCAGCTGTTTTTCTCCTCTCCAGTTTATAGTGCTGTTCTATGCTGGTTTCTGCCCTCTTTGAACAGATTCCCAATGTTAACATTTTGTGAGTAGGAGCTTCTCAAGATTTGTATGTAGTAAGAAAGTTAAGTTATTGTTTTTTAAAGAAAAAATAAAATAAAAGCATTTGCAGTTTGTTTTGTGACTATTTATTAATGAATGCTGAAATGATATATCTATCTATCTCCAATTTCACATGATGATTTCATCCTAAGCCAAAATCAAGACATGTGTGTCTAGTTCTTGATATCAATGGGCATTATTTCAGTAGTTTTTGAAACTGTTGGAAGAAATATCTATCTGGTTCAGTTCCAAGCCGGGAGAAAGGCACTGGAGACAAAATGGAGGCTGGAGGCTGATTGGAAAGATGGTTTAAATGGTGAAGCAGAACCACCAAGCACATGGTTCTGGGCAGCTGACCACATGGAGTTGAGAGGGGGGGGGGTATTTCTCTCTTGAGCTTCCTGTTCCTGTGCAAGAACATGTATTCTATTGGCTGTTGTCAGACTCCTATGGGGACATGTGGGGTCATGTTTGTCTGAGATAAGTTTGGTTGAAGTTTGTTGGTTGATGCAATGTCCTTAGGAGATTTTGCAATGCAGTGAGCTCTGCTGCTTGATAGATTCATCCTATTACGTCCTGGAGAGTCATGTCTTAAGCCCATCACCCTGGAGCTGAAGGTCTTTTGTCTTGTAGATAGGCTGGCCCAGTCCTGCTGGGGCTATTAAAAAAGGTGGGGGCTGCTTTCCAAGAGCATGTTTCTCTTTTAGGGAAATATATTCTGCCTTTTAAATATTTCTCAAAATATTTCAGTCTTCTAGGAAAGGGGTGATTGCTAGCTTTGTACAAAATGGTCCATAGAGCAAACAGGTCCTATGATGAGAGGTCAGAGTGAGACTATGCCTACTCTGAAGGAGAGAAGGTTGATGGGAACGTAAAAGTAATACTTGACCTGTCATAAGAAGGCCAAGATTTCTTCTCTGCTTCCTCAAAGGGCTAGAATATATGTAGGAATGTTAGAAAGCAGTTTGATAATGGAGTGAGTACTCTTGAGGTGGTGACCTCTTACTGGCTGGAAGTCTTTCAGGATAGTATCTTGGATGCAGAATTTTCTACTTCTAGATTTCTAGAAGTAGAAAATTTAGATATCCAATCCTTCATTATAGGTAGTCCTCAACTTACAGCAGTTCACTTAGTGACCATTTGAAGTTACTGTGGCACTGCAAAAAGTGACTTACCACCATTTTTCACATGACCGTTGCAGTATCCTCATATCATATGATGTTTGGCAACTTACTTTTATGATGGTTGCAGTGTCCTGGGGTCGTGTGATCACCATTTACAACCTTCTGATAAGCAAAGTTAATTGGGAAACCAGATTGATTTAACCATCATATTACTATCATGTTACTACTTTTAACAACTGCAGTGATTCGGTTAACAGCTGTGGCAAGAAAGGTCTTGAAATGAGGCAAAATTCACTTAACAAATGGGTCACTTACCAACAGAATTGTTGAGCTCCATTTGGTTGTAAATCAACCAAATTACTAATCTCTAACTATTGCTTGCCTGAATAATTTCACACCCATCGGACTAGTAGCTGCTTTGCAGAAATATGTATCCAAAACAGAAGGAGCTCATGTAATGCAAAGTCTAGCCAGGTGCACCTTCTTCTGCCCAGATGCAGCCCCCAATTCTGCACAATAACCAATAGGAATGCAGACCTTGCCCAGAAGAGTCCAGAGCCCGAGTGTCTTAATGGCCAAGTAATGCATCTC
Source organism: Natrix helvetica (assembly GCF_964273705.1). Taxonomy (NCBI): domain Eukaryota; kingdom Metazoa; phylum Chordata; class Lepidosauria; order Squamata; family Natricidae; genus Natrix; species Natrix helvetica. The sequence continues at coordinate 14,934,030 of NC_138560.1, forward strand.
AGTTCAGAGACTGCAGGGGAACAGAATCACAGAGTTGGAAGGGACCTTGGAGGTCTTCTAGTCCAACCCTCTGCTTAGGCAGGAAACCCTATAACACTTCAGACAAATGGATAGCCATTAAAAATTCTTAAAAATCTTAAAAATCTCTTCTTAAAAATCTCCAGTGTTGGAGCATTCACAACTTCTGGAGGCAAGCTGTTCCACTGGTTAATTGTTCTAACTGTCAGGAAATTTCTCCTTTCAGTGCATTCAATATATGCTATTCAAAGAAACTAGGTATAACATGCTGTCTAAATCAGTGTTTTCCAATTCAGCAAATTTTAAGATAAGTTCAACTCTTCAGAACTCTCAGCCAGTTTGGGTTGCTGAAGTTGAGTAACAGTAGTCTAAATCCAGTCGCTAAGTGAATACTTTCACATCTCTGTCTGAATTCCACCCTCTGACATTTCTGTAAGCCTTACAAATCAGGAAACCCTGATTTATTGAGCGTCACCAGCTCAGAACATCTAAAGCTCGAGTTTTCTGTAGGTCAGAAGTATGTTTGCAACCCCCCCCCCCCCAAAAAAAAACCACTGAACGCAACACTGCCGAATTTTTTTTCTATAGACTTTTCTTTAAGTTGACTTCGAACTTATCTCTATGGCCAAGACATAGAGCCCGTTTCCGCTCAGTGCTGACGCCATCAATCCGCGTCGCAAAGCGGGTCCCGCGCGAGGTCACATGACGCACCCCAGGCGTTGCAAGATGGCGGACGTAGCTTCGGCTTCTTCCTCCCCGGAGCGCGGGGACCGCTACTGCCTGGTGAGCTGCGTCCCAGCCCAGCTTCGCTCCGCCGATCTCCGCTCCTACTTCAGCCAGTTCATCGAAGCCGGCGGCTTCCTTTGCTTCCATTATCGGCATCGCCCTGAGCGGGAGGAGCAGCAGCAGCAGCTGGGCGGCCCTTCAAGGCCAGGAGGGCGGACCTGCTGCTGCCTGGTGACGGTGAAGGCCGGGTGGTCTCTCCGCTTGGTTCGCATGTATTCGGGCAAACGGTGGGTCGACGCGCAGGGGGAGACGCTGCCTGGGCGGTGCGTCATACGAAGAGTCCGGATTTCCCCGGACAGAGGTATTAAAAGAGACCGAAGGGGTGCCCGACAAATGTCGCATCAAAAGCGGGTTTCATGTCGTCGTTTCTCTCCGCTTTGCGTCTAGAACAGGGGTCCCCGAACTGCGAGGTGGGGGGGATGGGCAGAGCATTTAGTTAATAGTCCACTTTTCGCAGAGTTTCCACTGTATTATTGTTTTCATTGTTCGTTTGTGTCAGTTCGGGATGGGTTTTTTATGAGAGGTGTGTACATTGTTACAATAACAGATTAACAGAGTGGAAGGGACCTCTAGTCCAACCTCCTGCCCAAGCAGGGTCATCTAGTCCAACCCCCTGCCCAAGCAGGAGACCCTACATCTGCTTCTACCTAGGATCAATGTTTAGGAACCACTGGTCTAGAAGAAAGGAGCAGGAAGAGGATTTAGATTAGATTAACAACGTTGGAAAAGACCTTGTAGGTCATCTAGTCCAACCCCCGCCCAAGCAGGACACCATACACCATTTTTGACAGTGCTTTCTTGAAATTCTCAAGTGATGAAGCTATCACAATTTTCGAAGGCAACTTCTGTTCCATTGGTTGATTGTTCTCACTGTCAGAAAGTTCCTCTTTATTTCTAGGTTGAATCTCTCCTTGGTCAGTTTCCATCCATTATTCCTTGTCTGGCCTTCAGGTGCTTTGGAAAATAGCTTGACCCCTTCCTCTCTGTGGCAGCACCTCAAATATTGGAAGACAGCTATCCTGTCTCTCCTGGTCCTTCTCTTCACTAGAACAGCCATGCCCAGTTCCTGCAACTGTTCTTTGTTTTAGCCTCCAGTCCCCTAATCATCTTGGTTGCTCTTCTCTGCACTTTTTCTAGAGTCTCAACATCTTTTTTATAGTGTGTTGACCAAACCTGGACACTTTTAAGGATGCTTTAAGGATTGGAGGAATTGTCTCTCCTTGGTTACATCTGCTATCCCATCACATCTCACAGGATAGGCATGTTATGGTCCCCATCAATTAAGGAAGGTCACCTGATGGGACCCAGGAAGAGAGCCTTTCCTGCTCTGGCACCTGCCCTTTGGGGCATCATTACCTGGAACTTAAATTGGCCTGACTCTTCTAACCTTCACAAAGAGCCTGAAAGCTTGACTTTGCTGTCATGGTTGGGGAATCTGGCAATGATGATGTGGAACCTGCTAAATGGCTACATTATTAGTAAATTGGATTACAACCTTGCAGATTATTTTATGGTTCTAATAATAATGCTAGTGTTTGTAATGGTTCCTGTATGTTTGTTTGGGGAGGGGGGGATGGTCTGTTGTTGTTTTCTGTTTTGTGAGCTGTCCAGAATCATGTATATGAGATGAGCAGCTATATAAGTTGAACAAATAGAAGTTAAGCACAATGTGAGACCCCTATGCAAACATAGTAAATACTATGGCTGTTAAATATGGGCTGAAAAAGCTGAAAATACTCATCTGGTGTTTTTTTGCAGCCCATATCCAGTAGCCCTAAATAATGCAAACTGCTGCTCTACTAGCTTTCTTCTTTACCTGTATATTTTTTTGTGTACATTCACAGAGACCGATTTATTTTGTTATAAAACCAAAAAGGAGCTACACACTATATCAAGAGAAACTTTCACTCGGGATGATTTTGAACGACTCCCTGAACTGAATCCTCCTGCTGTAATGCCTTATGGAAATGTAGGGACTCCGTTGCGCGTCTTCTTAGAGCTTATCAGAACTTGCCGAATGCCCAGCCGTGTCATTAAAAAACTGCAGTTACAGTTCCCTAAATCTGGCTCATCCCGCAGGTATGGGAATGTACCATTTTCATATGAGGGAACTGATATTATTGTAGAAGAGGAGCGAGTTTACACAGCTACGGGAGAAGAAATAACAGAAGGAGACCACTTGCCAAATGTAGAGTTAGTAAATCAAGATGATGAGGATGATGCAGGAGAGAGAGACCACGAAGATCCAGAAAAGAAAGAAACAGATGACTCTGAACTGGATTGCGTAAGTAGTTTCTTCTAATTGTCAAACATGGAGCTATTATATATGTTATCTAAAAGTTGCTAGTTTATTTATTTGGGGGGGGGGGGAGAACATTATTGTTGTGGCCCACTGGTGGCCAGCAGAGCTGGCAACAGAGTCGGACAGTGAGGAGGTTGGGGAGGAACATGGGCCAGTCCTGGGAGCTGAGGAAGGCTCAGACGAGGGCTCTGCGTCAGAGGCAGAGAGGGAGCTAGACAGCAGTGAGGCAGAGGAACAGCTGGAGCCTGTTCCCAGTGTGCACATGCACAGAGCTGCCAAAAGATAAGAACAACTAAGAAAACAGGGTTGACTTGGGAGTAAAGCCACACCTTGGAGGTGATTGGCTCCTCCCATAGGAAATGAGGAGCGAATGGGGAGTGGGCTTTTGCAGGAAACAATTTGTTCATTCGATTGTTTCCAGAGTGGAAAGTTCTGTTTGAGACTTTAAGAGACTCTGTGCCAAGTTTTGCCTTGCCCTGCGCTTGGAAACTAGTTATCTAGCAGCTCTCCAAGTGAGATAAGGTTCATTTTGATAAATATTCCTCTGAAAGGAATTTTGCCAAGCCTTGCAGACTGTGAATGAAAGGAATCCACAGTTGTGTAAATAAAAGGGGTTTTGCCAGAACCAAAACTCTGCTTCTTGCTTTTTAAGGAAGCCTGGGTCAGAACAATTATTAATACGTGCAAGCTAGAAAAGGTTCTTGTGAATCTGAAGTCAGAGGTGATTAGCCTAACCACTGCAATGTGTTTCTGGCCTTTGACCTGAGATTTTTAAAGCTTTTGTATTCTCAATACTGCCTAAGGTCATTTAATGGTATGCATTCGAAGTTGTGTAGTTTAATAGAAAGATCCTTTATTTTCATAAAATACACAGTTAACATTTTTTTAAAACATCTAAGGGGAATGTTAATTCAGATGGGGGGGGCGGTGAGCTAAATCTTAGCTACATTATTCTTCTGCTCCTGATCACCTGACTTCTGCTACAGGAGGATGACGATAGATGTGAAGAGTGGGAACGGCATGAGGCCTTGCATGAAGATGTCACCAGCCAGGAACGCACAAAGGAACGTTTGTATGAGGAAGAAATTGAGCTAAAGTGGGAGAAAGGAGGCTCCGGGTTGGTCTTCTACACAGATGCACAATATTGGCAAGAAGAGGGAGCAGGTAAATTAGCAGAGGTGTTAATTCTGTGTGGCTACGAAAATCTGCATGCTTTTTTCAATGATAGCTTGTTTATCCTGTTTGTAAATACTTGGCCCTTTTTCATGAAAGAAACATGAGGCAGTGCCTCAGATAGAAAGTTTGCTTGCTGTCATTCAGGATACTGCTTATAAGCGCTATGTGCTTAGAGCTCAAAGCATTGTTAGAGACCCCACTTTACGGTCTGTTTCTGTTGCTCCCCTCTGGGAGGAGGTTTCAAAGTATTTCTAGCAGGACTACCAGATTCTGTAACAGCTTCATTCCCTATGCCATCCTCCTGGTAAACTCACAAGATTGGTTTTTCTCGCCATGTACATGTATAGATCCAAAGGAGAGTATGCTGTTTCTCTGTGCCACATATGTGGGTATATGCAAAATTTTGTATTTATTTATTTTATCATGTTTATGTAACGTATATTGGAGGTGGTGACCCTTTCAGAGCTGTATGCAACGAAATTTCATTTTAATGTATGCCGATTAGTGTACATTCAAAGTGGCAATAATGTTATTTTAAGTTCAGTTCTATCCTCCTCCTCCTCTTCTTTGCCCCCTCCCCAAAAATTAGGGTGGTAGAATTAGGGCAATTAGAACGAAGATTTAATAAATATTATTGGTACAGGGCAAGTTCATAGAGGATCCTTTTCATGTTCTCATTTTATAAAAAGCTACAAACAAGACAGGCTCTAAAATCTGGCTTTGCTTTGATACATACTGCATTTATAAAGCACTTGGATACTGTAAATATCCAGGGTGACAGTAACACAGGAAGAGTGGTAGCAATGAGTTGCATATGCTTTCTTCACACAGATCTTTTCTTTTGGCAGATTTTGATGAAGAGACAGCTGACGATTGGGATGTCGACATGAGTATCTACTATGACAAAGGTATTGATCTATACTGGGATAAATATTTAAAATCTGCATTCCAGTGTGACTGGAAGCTTCAATTTAGCAAGAACCGGACTTGCTGTCCTAGCAGGGTGAGATACTTCTGTACAGTCATCTTACCCTGGCAATCTGTGAAACACAATTCAGAATTGGAAATATGAAGATTACTTTGTTCTTCAATGCTTAAAATATTGCCTTATTTAGCAACCGTTTGAAGCTACAATGGTGCTGAAAAAGTAACTTTATGACCAGTCCTCACACTTATAACTGTTGCAGCATCTTTGCAGTCACATGATCCCCAGAGCTATGATGGCACAGTTGTTAGAATGCAGTATTGCAGGTTAATTCTGCTGACTGCCAGCAGTTTGATCCTGACCGGCTCAAGGTTGACTCAGCCTTCCATCTTTCTGAGATCAGTGAAATATGGACCCAGATTGTTGGGGACAATAGGCTGGCTCTGTAAACCGCTTAGAGAGGGCTGTAAAGCACTATGAAGTGGTATAAAAGTCTAAGTGCTATTGCTATTTACATGCTTCACTGCTGGCTTTCAACAAGCAGAGTCAGTTGAGAAGTCAGCAGTAAAATTATGAATTGTAATCCCTTGATATCTCGCTTAATGACTCTGTCACTTAGCAATGGAGTTGCTGGTCCCAATGGGGGAAACTGAGGACTACTTATAAGGCTAAATTTCAAAGGATTGCAAGTCTTTGTTATGACAAGGTGCCCTTCTATTGTATCTTCCTGGTTACTTTTTCATCATCCTGCATATGCACTTGGAGTAGCATGTAACTTTAAAATTCTGTCTGCTTTGGTTTATCTGTTCCTGACTATCAATATAAACAGAACTAGTTTGCTCCATCTCATCTCCTTTTAAAACTATCCTGTCTCATTACCAAGCATAGAGTTACATTTGTAAATAAAATCCAAAGGCAGCAAATTCCTCACCAGAATGTTTCTTCTCCCTTAAATAAGTGAAGTACTTCCTCATGTTTGTTGTTGTTCAATAGAACAAACAAACAGAATGTTTGAAGATCTAATAGGTTAATTAAAGACAGTTTTGCTGTCAGTCCATTTCTTAAGGTATTGAATGTAAGACCAGCCCTAATTAAATTGAAGCCAATTCAGTCAGCAAAATAGGATTGGTGAAAAGAACTTTTATTCGATGTTTTTGGAAATCTGTTGAAGTGTATTTATAGACTGGAATAGGCAACAAGGTCAGTCAATGAATAGACATGGCAATTGGGTGTCAGCCAATGGAGACTGTTTGGAAACTGAAACAGTATTTTCTGGAGACAGCTAGGAGTCTGGGTGTGGCTTAGCTCTAAGGCTCTGAGTCTGTGCAGAGGTAAATATTAGTCTGCTGCTGGAACTGAAACTGTTCTCTCCTCTGCCTGTGTTTGCTTGTACTCTCTACCATGTTGGAAGAACCAGCCTTTTGGTATTGTATACATGCCTTATGTGTTATTATGTATATAAAGAGAAGTTAATGAATCCTGCTGAATCAGTTACCCGTGTATGCTTTCTGGATTTGATTGCTGCAACAAACTGACAAAATCCATCCTTTGAACTCAAGTGCTGAGCATCCAAAGCTGCCTTTACTTAGACTGATACCTCCTTCACTAACTCTCCAAAGTCTTGGTGGACATTTTCCCCTGCTTTTCTGCCTGGTCTCATTTCACCAGAAGCACTCAGGCCTTCTGTATTCTTATGCCCCATATGTAGACAAAACCTCCCTCCTCTATATCCTATTGGTTTTTCTCTTTTCTTGTGGCAGAAAATTTATTTGGGATTTCCATTCGTTCTAGATGGTGGTGACAAAGATGCTAAGGATTTGGTACAGATGCGGTTTGAACAGAGACTTCGGGATGGTTTAGAAGATGGGTCTATCCTGGGTCAGCGAATTGGGAACTTTGAAAAATATACCAAGGTAAGAAGTGAAGTTGGAATATGATGCTTGTTACCAATAAAGGGGAATATTTATAGCTCTATATTTATAGAGTTGAAATGAAGGGTCCTCGGTGGTCTCGTGAGCTTGGTTGTTTTCTTGCAGATGTTTCACTACCCAAACTGTGAAATGAAACTGATGATGTTATGAAACATCTGCAAGACAACAACCAAGCTCAGAGACCACCGAGGACCCCTCATACTAGATACTAGATAATAGAATTCTTTATTGGCCAAGTGCGATTGGACACACAAGGAATTTGTCTTTGGTGCAGATGCTCTCAGTGTACATAAAAAGACAAGGATACATTCATCACGAATCGTAAGGTGCAACACTTAATGATAGTCCTAGGGTACAAATAAGCAATCAAATCATACTAGGAAACAATATAAATCGTAAGGATACAAGCAACAAAATTACAGTCCTGCAGTCATAAGTGGGAGGAGATGGGTGATAGAAACGATGAGAAGACTAATAGTAATAGTAATGCAGACTTAGCAAATAGTTTGACAGTGTTGAGGGAATTATTTGTTTAGCAGAGTGATGGCGTTCAGGAAAAAGCTGTCCTTGAGTCTAGTTGTTCTGGTGTGCAGTGCCCTATAGGGTTGTTTTTGAGGGTGGGCGTTGAAACAAATGGTGTTCAGGATGTGAGCAGATATTGAAGCCATTTGTTGAGATAATAATTTTGCTGCAGATGTTAATGAAATGTATGATTATAGCACAAGAGGCAAGGAGAATGATGGCTTTCGGGTGATGCTAAAGCCTCCCCAACTATGTTCAACCAAACTAATGGTTTGAACCAAACCATTTGAAGTTACAACAGCGAGGAAAAAAAGTGACTTATGACTCGTTTTCACATTTGCAACCACTGCAGCATCCCCGTGACCACGCAATCAGAATTTGGGCACCTGGCAACTGGCATGCATTTATGATCGATGCCCTGTGCCGGGCTCATCCGATTACCATTTGTAGCCTTCCCAAACTGGTTTCTGACAAGCAAACTCAATGGGAAAAGCCAGATATGCTTAATGACCACATTGTTCATTTAACAACCGCAAATGATTTGCTTAATAAGTGTCTCCATAAAATGGAGCAAAATTTACTAGGCTGCCTTGCTTGGCAATGGAAATTTTGGGCTCAACTGTGGTCGTAAATTAAGAACTGTCTGTATGCTTCTGATGATGATGACACTGTTTCTTTAATTGAAAATCTGGTTCTTCACTTCGTTCTGGCGTCAGTGCTTTGTTGCTTTAGAACTGGTTTTCTTTCTGTGCCAGGGCATTGGCCGAAAAGTGATGGAAAGGCAGGGCTGGAGCGAAGGTCTTGGCTTGGGAAGCAGCAGCTCAGGAATGGCTGAAGCCTTGGACAATGAGGGACGGAATCCCCGATGCAAGAGAGGTTTGGGGTAAGTGAGACAGGTCTCTTTTCAAAGTAAGTGCAGCTAAGGGCTTCCATGTAAAGATCCAGTTTTGCATGTGTGAATGGGCTGATGGTCTCAAGTCTCAGGATTGTGTTGAAAATACAAAAAACATGAAACAACCCGGCATTCTGGAGAAATCTTGTAGCGCTTACAGCCTTGCAACCTCTGAGCAAAGTACAAGATTGGAGATCAGAATATCTGAAGGATAAGTTTCTTGCACTAAAGGCTGTTTATAAGAATAAACTGACATAAGCCTTCAGTTCTATGCTAACTGTAACAAATGCAACAAATAGAATATTTTTTATCTCTCCCAAATATACCTAACTGAAACTTACAACAAATATCCTTGTCTCTTCACATCAATTTCTGCAAATATTCACACACTAAACATAAAGGTAAAGATTCCCCTCGCACATATGTGCTAGTTGTTCCCATCTCTAAGGAGCGGTGCTCATCTCTGTTTCAAAATCGAAGAGCCAGCACTGTCTGAAGACGTCTCTGTGGTCATGTAGCCGGCCTCACTAAACGCCAAAGGCGCACGGAACACTTACCTTCCCACCATAGGGAATACCTTCCCTGGTTTTCTATTTGCATTTTTGCATGCTTTTGAACTGCTAGGTTGGCAGAAACTGGGACAAGTAATGAGAGCTCACTCCATTATGCGACACTAGGGATTCAAACCGCTGAACTGCCAACCTTCTGATCGACAAGCTCAGCGTCTTAGCCACTGAGCCACTGCGTCCCTACACTAAACATATATGCATGCTAATAAGCAAAAACGTTTGGGCAGATTTCAGAACAGGGGCCCTATAATATATTCATGAGGCTCACAAAAGGATTGCATCAGTTGTATTCCTTTTTATTTTCTAAATTTGGGATTCCCCCCCCCTCCCTTTCTAATATATTTTTTATATTATACAGAGCTGAAGGCAACCAATATTTTCTGCTTTGTCTCTGAAGACCGATCCATTCTCTGCTCTTCTTTAGGTATCATGGTGAGAAACTCCAGACTTTCACCAAACCGAAGAATCCACGCAGGGACAGCTACAGCTTCATTTCTACCATCTACGATGACCCTCATCCTGTGGACGCAGAAGAGCAGCTGCTTCGGCATCAGCTGCCAATCCGTATGAAGTACCGGCAAGATGTATCTTTTGTCCATGCCAGGCTGGGCATTCAGAAGAATTCCAGTTCTCCGTGAAGGACTGGCCAGGAAGGAAGGTGTCAGCTTTTTCAATGGTCAATTTTTTAATATGCAATTTTTTATTATTACTGTATGTTATCAAACAAAACATGTATTATACCAAAGCCAGAGCAGGTTTCAATTATTTATATTTAAAAAAAAAATCACCTGGTTCTGCTTCTTGGTACTTTACTATAAAATTAATTGAAGGGTAATTGCTGATCCCATCTCTGCATTTTGACAGCTCACGTAACGCTACCCTATAATCAGTCTATATGAAATCTTGCATTTTTATCCTTGATTTAAGGTGTCTCCTGCATACGCCTTTTTTTGCAGTGAAGGGTTTTTGGCCTAGGGTATGGTGTAATTAAAGAGCAATGTTATACTCTGACTAAAAGGAGTAAACTTGACCAACAAGATTGAACTCTAGCAGTTATACAGGTGAAACTCAAAAAATTAGAATATCGTGCAAAAGTTCATTTATTTCAGCAATGCAACTTAAAAGGTGAAACTAATATATGAGATAAGACTCATTACATGCAAAGCAAGATAGTTCAAGCCGTTCAAATCCACCATCTCAGAAAATTAGAATATTACATGCAATCAATAAAACAAAGATTGTACATAGAATATCGGACCTCTGAAAAGTATAAGCATGCATATGTACTCAGTACTTGGTTTGGGCCCCTTTTGCAGCAATTACTGCCTCAATGTGGCGTGGCATGGAAGCTATCAGCCTGTGGCACTGCTGAGGTGTTATGGAAGACCAGGATGCTTCAATAGCGGCCTTCAGCTCTTCTGCATTGTTCAGTCTCATGTCTCTCATCTTTCCCTTGGCAATACCCCATAGATTCTCTACGGGGTCCAGGTCAGGTGAGTTTGCTGGCCAGTCAAGCACTAAACCCACTGTCATTGAACCAGGTTTTGGTGCTTTTTTTTTTGCACGATATTCTAATTTTTCGACTTTCACCTGTACATTAAGAGCAATGTTTATTTGGTCAATGACCAGCAAAATTTTAAAAAGACACAACACAGAAGTAAAATCAAATGGATACAGGTTGTTTCTATGTTTTTACTTAGCATCGCTGCTCTTACATTCTGTCTCTCTAGCTCAGGGATGTTAATTTTCCCAAGAGGTCACATGACAAACTGGAACTGTTGTGGAGGGCCAAACCAGTAGGGCTTTGAAGGGGCATAGGTATGCACCCATGCATATACATAAATTAAATAAGAATTGCCTTCAAAATAAAAGCAATACAATTATATTGGACACATGACATACCATTATTTCCATTTGATTTCTAATTTTTTGATTGATGTCCCATGGGCAGGGCGGGTGCAGTCAAAGGGGCTGACTCCTTTTCAGTTAATTATATCACATTACAGCATAGAAAACCAGCAACCTAACCACAAACAAAACTGATAGGAAATGATTACTAGAATTGCACTATAATAATTGTTTAGTCCAGTGTTTTTCAACTTGGGTGACTTTAAAATGAATGGACATCAACTCCCAGAATTCTTCAACCAATTGATTTGCCCTTCTTAAAGTCACCAAGGTTGAGAAACACTGTTTTAACCATTGCTGGGGCAAACTACCAACATAGCTAGGACCCAGATTGTTGGGACAATATGCTGACTCTGTAAACCGCTTAGAGAGGGCTGTAAATGCACTGTGAAGCGGTATATAAGTCTAAGTGCTATTGCTATTGCTAACATACTTCTTTCTTTTTTAACTTGCAAAGAGAGAGAGAGACTCCTGCGGTAACAACTTATGACTCCTTCGTTTTTATTACTGTATTCCTTCTTTCTGCTCGTTGCTATTCCCTTGGCCACCGCTAGGGGGCGCTTAGCAAACCAACAAAAAACGATAGTCTCCGTTCCTTGGCCACCTCTCAGCACGTCCCATAATCCTGTAGGGGGCGCCGGTCGTTCGCTTGTAGTTAAATAGCTACATTAACGCCTTCCGTTTCCTGCCTGGTTAGACGTCACTTACCATCGAGATAGAGCGGCAGCTTTTACGTTTGCACCGTAGAAGAAAGTGCAGACAAGCGTCCTTCCACGCCTGGAGATCCTCTCCCTGCGTCATGAGTGAAAGCGGCCCGTAGAAGGAACCCGCAGCGGGATCCCAGGTGAAGCCTTACGGGGGCTTTAGGATACGCGGATCCCAAACGGTCGTTGGGCGGCTCTGCTGACGGAGGACCGCAACGCCGGCTCCGTCGTTGGTTACGCTCCGGTCTCTCTATCGGGGGGGACCGGGAGGGCTTTTGCACCGTCCGCCTCCAGTCTGCATGGCGCGGCGTTTCCCCGGTTTCTGCGAGTCTCGCTTTTCTTCTTCCAAGCCCGGCGAGCCGAATTGAGCCGAAGGCGGTTTCTTCCTCTGCAAAAAGAGGCCGCTTGCCCTTCCCGGCTCTCCCCAGTCCGTTCTTTTTTTTTTTGCAAAAGGTTTCGTAATGTGGGAATGTAATAGGAGTTTATCATACACGTGTTTTTTCCTAGCTTTATTTATATTACTTTCCATTTCCATCAACCGGCGTGTGATCTGGGTACAGTTATTTAAAGTCATCATCCACATATTTGTTATTGCATTCGTCGCAATAATGTTAATAATATAACTATATATTAATATAATTGCAATAATGCATGACATCTTGTTCATTAAATTCTACCCACATTAACATTTCCTCTTTTTATATCTCCTCCTTTCTAACTTGTTTCTATTGTCTAACCATTGATAAAATACATCCCACGTCCACAAATATTCAGTTTCTTCTTTAGCCTTAACAATAAGCATACAAGTGTGTTTGTTGTGGGTGAAATGTGAATTGCTTTATTTAATGTGGATAGCAAAAGGTATAAATAGCATGGGCTCATCCTTGCCTACTGATCTTATTCTTTCTGATGTCTTTTTTTTAAAAGGAGAAATAAACCTTGCAGCATGTCGAAAAGTGACAAACAGCCTTCGCTATCTTTTGGTCAGGTAGTGATTGGGCCTCCGGGCTCTGGGAAAACCACCTATTGTCATGGCATGCAGGAATTCCTCTCCGCAATTGGGCGCAAAGTAGCTGTGGTGAATCTGGACCCAGCAAACGAAGGGATTCCGTTCCAGTGTGCTGTGGATGTTTCTGAACTGATCACCTTGGCTGATGTGATGGAGAATTTGAAACTTGGCCCCAATGGTGGCTTAATCTACTGCATGGAGTACCTGGAGGCAAATTTTGACTGGCTGCAGGAGAAACTGGACCAACTGAAAGGACATTACTTCTTATTTGATTGCCCCGGACAAGTGGAGCTCTGCACCCATCATAGTTCATTGAGAAACATCTTTGCTCAACTTGCTAAGTGGAATTTCAGGGTATTTGTATTTATTAGTTTGTCAAACATGTACAAGATAGCAGGTATAAATATAAACATGGATATAAACAAAAGAAACGAATACAAATAGGTGGGGACAGTAGGAAAGGGACGTTAGGCAGGCTGGTGCGCTTATGCACGCATGCTTGGTCCAGAAGAAGTGAGAGCATTCCTGAAGGCCAAACCTCAACCTCAGTCTTCCCCCAGTTCACAGCGACTGTATGTGATAACAGCTGCCTTTTCAAACTAGTTCCCAGTGATAAAACATTGAAGCTGTTGTAAAATATGCTGCATTTTATGGGGTTTGTACTGTTTGATAGACATTGCACGACTTGAACAGATGGATTCAACTAGAGCTGATCTGGACTTTAAAAATCCAGACAACCACTAGAGGGCAGCAAAAAGGAAAAAACCTGAAGGCAGATTTGCTAGTCTGTATTTACGGTAACTGTCAATCTCTATTGTTCACCTATAATAGCAATAGCACTTATATGCCGCTTCAGTGTTTTACAGCCCTTGCTAAGCGGTTTAGTCAGCCTATTGTCCCCAACAATCTGGGTCCTCATTTGTCTAATGTGTTAATTTGTCCAGGAGTCTTTTGAGGGTTTTACACCTTAGTTTCAATTTGAAAATCTTCCTTATACTTTATTCCTACTTTACATCAAAATATTGCTAAAATACTACTAGAAACTTACATCCCTTTTAGTAGGAGATGTAAGGTAGAGTTTGTACCTATGGCTCTCTAGTTATTGCTATGCTCCAGTGTGAAAGGAGTGCTTTTACTTCAGGGTCATCTGAAAAACTACAACTTTCTATTCACGTGCCTGACAAGAGTTTCGTTGATTGTACGGGTGACTTGTCTGCATATATTAAACCAGGGTTTCTCAACCTTAGCAACTTTTAAAATGTGTGGACTTCAACTCCCAGAATTCCTCAGCCAGCATGCTAATTTCTATGTCCTTTTTTTGTTCTTTGTAGTTGGCTGCTGTTCATCTGGTAGATTCTCATTACTGCACAGATCCCGGCAAATTCATCTCTGTTCTCTGCACTTCCCTCTCCACAATGCTGCACGTGGAGTTGCCCCACATCAACATCCTCTCCAAAATGGACCTTATTGAGCAGTATGGGAAGTTGGGTGAGAACAGTCAATCCTTAGAGAAATGTGGGACTGATTAAAGTAACTACTAAGGGCCCATTACACATCAGACCAGAAGGTGTATGTAATCCACTTGGGATTATGGTTCATTTATAGTTGGGTGGTTGCTGGAGAAGTTTATCCAAGATCTTGTCAGTCAGACAAGTGCCTAGATAAATTACTACTCCAGTCTTAAGTCAAGCCTTTATAGCAGAAATATCCTTGTTTTGGAAGCAGGGCTAACTGTTCTCAAAGACTGCCTGGACAAGACCTGGCAATTTTCTTGGCAAGGTTTTTCAGAAGTGGTTTGCCATTTTCTCCTTCCTAGGGCTAAAAGAAAATTGATTGGCCCAAGATCACCCAGTTGGCTTTATTCCCAAGTCAGGAACTAGCCTTAACCCAGAGAGACAACCCAACTGTCTCTCCCTCTTTTAATTGCAACAATTCAATCATTGGAGCATTTCGCATTCCAGAAAAAAAAAGACTCTGCTATCGAATGAGAAATATTATAAATCAGCTTGTTCCTTATTCTATGAATTTATTGAAGCTTTATTTCCCCCTTTCACTTGCCTTACAGCGTTTAATCTAGATTATTACACAGAAGTTCTTGATCTGTCCTACTTAGTGGACCATTTGGCCTTAGATCCATTCTTCAAGAACTACCAGCGCCTGAACAAGAAGCTGGTGGGAGTGATTGAAGACTACAGTTTGGTCTCTTTTGTTCCCCTCAATGTCCAGGTGAGCAAGTCAAGGAAATGAATAGATGAAGCTTTGATAGCGCCCATCAATTTCCTTCCACCATTTTTACCTACACTTGAGCTGCAAATTACTATGCTTGTGTGACATGCATTTCTTAGTGCAGAGGGAAAACCGATGAAATTAAGAGGTAAAATAGTACATAAACGTAGATAACTAATTCTGACACTGACCAGTTGTGAGGACAGTATCTCACAACTGGTCAAAGCAGAGTTGAAAAGGTCTGCCTAGTGAGTGTACATCTGACTAAATAAATGCTGTTATGGAACAGAATGTTTAAGGAATGGAGAATAGTTTGAAGTTAATCGAATGATAATATAAACTCCTGGCTGATTATTTGTTTATTGTGGCATTTGATAGCTGTAATCTTATGGCAATGTGATTGCAATCTGTTCTTCCTAAAGAAAACTTTCAGATTTGAAAGTAAGATCGCTCAGAGGATTCGTTTTATTTTTTTAGAAAAAGTTAATCTGTTGCTGGGACTTGCCTGCCAGGTAATCAGGCCAGTGAGTAACAGGATGAAATATGACAGAGAAATCAATTTGGGCGTGGCATGCTTCTAATGGTTCCTTGTTTCAGGACAAGGAAAGCATGCGGTGCGTGATGCAAGCAGTGGACAAAGCCAATGGTTACTGTTTTGGGGACTCTGAACACAGAAACCTCAACGTCTTGATGTCTGCAGCGATGGGGGCTGATTTTCAATTTACTTCGTATCCTTTTTGCTTTCTCTCCTTCCTCCTTTTTGGTATTTCTGTGCCTTAGGAAATGCAGAGGTTTGGGAAATCTGCTTATTATGATGTCATTTAAAGGGCATTTGAGCCACAGTGGCGCAATGGTTAGAATGCAGAACTGCAGGCTACTTCTGCTGACTGCTGGCTGCCTGCAATTTGGCAGTTCAAATCTCACCAGGCTCAAGGTTGACTCAGCCTTCCATCCTTCCGAGGTGGGTAAAATGAGGGCCCAGACGGTTGGGGGCAAGAGGCTGACTCTGTAAAACCGCTTAGAGGGGGCTGTAAAGAACTGTGAAGCGGTATATAAGTGCTAGTGCTATTTTAAACCCATGGTAGCAATGGGAGGATTATCCCTGCCCTGCCAAGTTGTCCAATTACTTTTCACACCTAAATGATTCTTTTTTATCCCATCCACCATTTTGGGTAGTGCAAGCAGTTTTTGGTTTACGACCACAATTGAGCCCAACATTTATCTTGCTAAGTGAGACATTTGTTAAGTGAATTTTGCCTCATTTTACAACCTTTCTTGATCCAGTTAAGTGAATCACTGCAGTTGTTAAGTTAGTAACACTGTTGTAAAGCGAATCTGGCTTCCACCACTGACTCTGCTTGTCAGAAGGTCACAAAAAGATGACCATACAACCCCAGGACACTTTGTGCAACGGTCAATAAACATGACTCAGTTGCCAAGGCCACGTGAACCTGGAGATGCTGCAATGGTCATAAGTGTGAAAAACGGTCATAAGTCACTTTTCTCAGTGCCATTGTAATAACTTTGAACGGCCACTAAACGAATGGCTGTAATATATGCAGATGTTTCTCCTGCCAGTCAACCGAAGCAGATGGACCAGCTAACGTTTCTTTAATGCTTTGGGGCTTCCTTTCGCCTTAACTCTCACTCATCAGCACCCTGGCCGTCCAGGAGAAATACGTGCAGCCACAGGAGAAAACGGTGGAGGAGGAAACTTTAGACGTGGAACATGCGAGTTTCAGCAGTCACTGAAGGAGGGTAGATCGGCCTGCCCAAAATGGTCTCCCAGGAAGAGCAGCGGTGTGTGTGTGTGTGTGTCTGCTCCCTCTGAGATATTCCCGGGGTTGGTGCAGGAATGAACTGGCCACCATCACTGAGTTCCTTCTAATGGTGGCGTAATGAGGAGCCAGATGTTTCTGTTAAGAAACCTGTACAGTTGATGACCAAAGAGCATCTGGCAAGGTGATACCATCTGGCACCTGCTAGTTGTCAGAGATGACCATTCAGTGCCAGCAACGTTGTGGCCTAACGTGTCTCCTTCAGGGTGTTCTCCTGCTTTATTTCGCTGAGAAGCTTTTGAGAATTCTCAGAGCTACCATTCCACAATGGGGGGGGGGGCTTCCAAATGTTTTTTGGGAGGGGGGGGCTGTTGCCAATGGCATGCCTTGTCCGTCAGCTCAAAGGGCATTGTTGGGAAAGGCTGCTCTGTCCTGTCACAGATCCCTTTCTTTGGGATCTGTTCGGTGGCCTGACCTGCTTCTGGCCACTTTGAATTGTGATACTGAGGAAAAGCATGGAATCTGGATAGTGTTAAGAGAATCGTTTGAGGCTTTTTTTTTCGTGCTGCCAAAGATTTTGGATTTTTGGAGAGAGGAATGCTAAATAAAAAAGTTTTTGAACTATCTTTTCCCAACTTTGGCACATTTGTATGCTACTTCATACAGACAGACAGACAATCAGTGTGGCTTTCTCTCTCTGCAGTATATGGGGCAGAAGAGAAAAACAGTATTTACAGATGTTTTAAGACTTCAGTGTAAAACAGCCAGACGGAATCAGGCCAAAAACATTAAATACTTGTGGTTATTGCCATGTTTTCCAAGTTGGTGGAAACCTGGAAGTCAACAGCTACTGGCAGTCAAGGCATTAACTTTTCAAGATAGTGCCATGTTATACCATACCCAATAGTGAGTTGAAGTCCACACATCAAAGTGTCCCAAGTTCGAAAAACATCCATTTAAAATGTCCACATTGGTATGTAACCTCTTCCTGCACGTGTAGTAGAGTTTGAAGTTTTCACTCTGCTGGATTTGTGTGATTTGTTTAAACCCTGAATTGGTGCCACTGATTTTCTGCACAGATGTGAAGAAGCATTTCTTTAATCCATCTCAAATCTTTCACTGCCATTGAATGTCCATAGATTCTCATTTTGGAAGAAAAAGAAAGTATCGTAATTTGAATTGCTTTCTTCCCATGAAGCATTGTTTACCACCATGCCCCTCCTACTCTTGCCATTTATTTCTAAATAAAATAATAGCGCTAAAACATTTGTAACTTTTCTTGGTAGGGCACTTAACTCCTACAGTATGTCATTCTTTAAAGGTTAACAAGTGTTATTAAAGCACACCTGTGCATATACAAAGTGCCATCTAAGGAGACAGGTATGCTAACAGGTGTGGAAAGGAAAATTACAAATATCAAGCTCAAATAGTTATAAAGGAAAGAATGTAATAGAAACACCCTGCTTTTAAATAATGAAACAAGTATTCTATCATTGCAGTGAAAGAAGCTTAAAGGCTAGAACTGCATGTAATTTATACTAAATTGATAGAAGGAAGAAACACCGTCTGGTGCTATGTCTTGTTTGTGCAACTATGGCTTATGAAAATTGGTGCACATCTCTTAGCATTTTATCATGAAGGGGAATTTAAATGGCTTGCATTCTAGATAATACATCTGCAGATATTTTTATGGTGGTTTTTTTTTTAAAGATCCAAACCTCACTGAGTTCCTTAATAGTTCCTTAATTCCAACTCCTTTGGAAGATTCTTCCCTCCTTGCTTCATTATCTCTCTTGGAAGATGTTCAAAAGTGGGTAGAATCCTGGCCCTTGAGGTAAGGATCAGCAGCACAGACTGAGCCAACAACACCAGCTCAAAGTTATGGATCTGTAGTTCAAGTCACTGGCCCAACAAGAAGATGCACCATTTGGAAGATGAAGGGACAATCACTAGGAAGAAACCTATTTGGCTGGCAAGAAATAGCAGAACATTTCAGTAAGGATAGAAACCTCAAAATTCTTAAATATTTCTTGAATATGCAAAGGGCTTTATTTGGCTTTTCTAGCTGTGAATTCTGCTCCACCCCGTTTTCTCTTCATAAATGTTTATAATTTCTCACGTATCCTATAAGCAAGAAAATGCAAGGTTTTTTTCCTATGCTTTCCTAAAAGTGAAATGAAACAACAAGCCTGGGCCTTCTCACTCTTAAGGATTGCATTAACTTTAATGAGCGCTTAAAGCAGTGACATCTTTTTTCCCCCAGGCTGTTTATGAATTGGCGTTTCTCAGTCCTAGTCGCACCATACAGCCCTTCAGCTGAAATCGGGCCCGTTTTTTTCCAGGTCCCACAGACTGACTCGCTTTCAGTAAAGCTCAGTGCACACATGTCAGAAAGTGGAAGAGCCCCCTTTCAGCAAACCATGTTAGACATTCAACCCTTGAGGTCAGGACTTTTCCAGGCCCTCTGGCCTGCAAGCAGAATCCCCCCAGGGCCTTGCTTCTCCATGCAGATGAGAAAAGAGAGAAGCAACCTAGAATTAAGAAGACCTTTCCAGACAAGGAGAACAGTCAGCGGAATGACCTTCAGAATTTGTGGGTGCTCCATCACTGGAGGTTTTAAAGAAGAGATTGGACAGGCATTTGACTGAAAGGGTATAGGGTCTCCTGCCTGAGCAAGGGGTTGGACTAGAAGATCTCCGTGGCCCCTTCCAACTCTGTTACGCTGTTGTTCTAAATGTCCCAGTGAGGAGATATATTTACCAGCTCAGCAATGCAGGGTGCATTTTATGACAAAGAATTTTGGTATATGCTCATGAAGCAAAGGAAGATGCTCCATGAGGATAACTGATTCCCCCCAGCCCCCCCCCCCCCAAATTTACATGCACACGGTGCAGTTCTCCATCCTGAAAGGTATGGAGACCAAGCAGGAAAACAAAGATGAAATCAGATAAATCTACGATGAAATGCAATAAATTTATAGGCGATCATGACCGAGTTATACCTAGGTCTTAGATTTACAGGATGGCCCTCCTCTGTTGAGAACTTTGTTCCTGCAGGTGTCCATCAAAACAGCAAGAATATTCTAGCACATTCAGCAACCTTTTTCCGTCTGGTGATGCTCAGGCTTTGATGCTTAAAATCTCAACAACCCGAGGGTTCTAAGCTGGGAAGACTGGAAAATAACTGATATATGCAGAAAAAGAAACTCCTGTGTTTCACTGGAAAGAAGCGTGGGATGAATGTTACTGAGCAAAGAAATAGATGAAATTACAGTATGTTCTTTCGACAGGTCAATCCCACGGTTCTGGCTTTGCGCTCGGAAGGAACATGGCTGTGATCCACTAAAACATTTGCTTTGCATTCTGGCTCGAACAGCTTCACTTTCTGAGGCTGTGAGCTCTGTGTCTGCTATGCTGGGAGATCTCTCAGATCTGTACCAGGAATCGGGGGCTTAAGAGGATGGCTAAAAGAGGCCACCAAGAAAGTCGACCTGATCGTTTTTTCCCGTTGCCACCATGAGGTGCTGCTGATGCATCAGTAGGGCAACTAAACACAGTTCTTCTAAACACTCTATTTTCCCATTAAGAACGATTCCATGAGAGCCACAAGGGGCTGCTCTTAATGCAAGAAAGAGGCAACATGTTACTGGGTGCCTCTTCTTTAATGGTGGACAAAGATGGCCTTACGCTTGTTCGCACAGTCTCAGTATTATTGTGAGTTATCCTGAATAGGGATAGAGGAGGACGAGACAGAGGGAGGAGAGAAAGAGAGGAAGGGAGGGACAGAGAGGGAAGGAGGGAGAGGGAAAAGAAAGGAGAAGGGGGGAGAGACAAAGAGGGAGAGGGAGAAAGCAAAGGAGAGGGGGAGGGAGATAGAGAAAGGAAGATGGAGAGGGAGAGAGACAGAGAGGGAGATGTGGAAGGGGAAAAAGAAAAGGGGGGGAGAGAGAAAGAGGGAGGGGAGAGACAGAGAAAGGGAGGGACAGAGGGAGATGGAGGTGAGGTGGGGAGGAGAGAGAATGAATCAAGGCAAGAAGTCCCAGTGTGGGGGGTTTTCTCTTCTCAGCACTACCCAGCACTGATGTTCTGGCCCTCCTGGCTGAACTGATCCGCTGGCAAGCCTGCCATGATACCTTGCACAGTTTCTGGCATGAACTTAGACGGTGTGCTTATCCCAAAGCCAAAGTTAAGACCATCCAGGTTCCTGGCATGAACATGAGTTTAAAGGTCTCCATAACAGGCCGTACTTAGCCATGGAGGCCTACTGAAGGGTGACAGCCCTTAAGGACCCGAGGCACCGTTAGCAGACGGTCCCTCATTCTGGAGGATCAGAGGATGCCTAGAAGGGACAGGAGAGTCAGTCCTTGGGCTCACCTTTCCTGTCCAGGCTCCTGAAAACACTGCCATGGATTTCCTCCTCTTGCCTGCCACTTCCGTTGGGTGAGCTTTGCACCTTCGTCTCGGGTGACACATCTGTCTCCTCGCAAAGCTGGCTATAGGCAGGCCCCGTCTCACAGCTGCCGCTCTGCCAGCCTCAGCAACTTCCGTGCAGCTTCAGCAGTGAGGTGGGGCAGGGCCAAGCCCTAATAGGCCTGAGGCTCTGGGTTGCTTTCTCTTCCTTTCTTCCCCCCACCCCCCACACCCATCATGTTCTGTTGCAGCCTGCAGGGAAGGCACTTGGGTGTCATCTGCAGCTGGAGTGGGCAAGGCATTAGGCTACTGGCAAAGTCAAGGCACGTCCCACCCTACAGCAAAGAGCAGGCATGACTTCGGTGGGTGGAAAGGACGTCTGGGGCAGACGTTTCCTGGGTCATCTCCAGGGAAGCAGGGCTATGACTCTGGAGCTATGGAGCGTGGGGGGAAAACCCCGTGTTTCTCCTTTGCCAGCCGACCTGCAGATAACAAAAGGATGCTGAATACGGGAGATTTGGATATGGACAATTTGGGTGCACGGAACAGGTTTCTAAGACCCAACACCCAGAGAGAGATTAATTGTAATGCTTATCTTGGCACTGGAAGCTTCTAATCTCTCGCAGTTCCACCCTATTCAGAGGTTCCTCCCCAGCTTCGCTTTTTATGCTGTTCCCTCGTTACCTTTTTAGCGAGCGCGAGACCAGCCCTTACTAATCAGGACACCTATCAAGGCACAAAGGGCTAAGTAGCTCAATGCCTTTTTGATGCCTCCTCTCCTCTCTTTACCACGTCACAGTGAGTCATGTGTTTCGCATGATGTGTAATTGGTGGCTCTGGGGCGAGAAAGTGTTGAGTCCCACAACTATTATCACATGAAAGCGCTGAGAAACAATTCCAAATAAGGCCACGTAATCCTGCTCTGAACCGAAAACGGCGAAGAAAATGACTATTGCCTTAAGAAACCCTCCACAACCATTAGCCTTGACCGGCCTGATGGGATCTGCCAGTTAACCTCTACTGGGTGGATCAGAAACACACCTGGAATGTCTTGGGAATGGGATATGGGTGTTGGTGAGACTTTCAAAGGCACCCATGGCTGTTACCCTGATGGGAAGTTTCTCAGACAAGGTGGAGCTCCGCCATCCAGACACACCTGCTCAAATCTTCCCTATCCCTGCCCTCCTTCTCCACCCAATCCAGGCAGGCAGCTCCTGGCACAAACAGCTGCGTTAGCAAATCTGCAGCAGCTCGTGGCTTGTGGCACAAGAACCCACCCCCCACCCCACCCTGTTCCTCCACCCTGCCCCAAAACTGCTGAGTATTGGCTTTTCCTGTGAGGCCACGTCCCCCTTCAGCCCTCTCAAGAAAAGCCAAGAAGCAGTGGCGCTTGCTTAACAGATAGCAGATTAACAGAGTTGGAAGGGACCTTGTAGGTCATCTAGTCCAAACCCCCCTGCCCAACCTAGAGATCCTCCACCGTTTCTGACAGATGGCAGTCCAGTCTCTTCTTGAAAGCCTCCAGCAATGAAGCTCCCACAACATCTGAAAGCAACTTCTGCTCCATCGGTAGATTGTTCTCATTGTCAGAAAATTTCTCTTTATTTCCCGTTTGAATCTCTCCTTGATCAGTTTTCATCCATTATTCCTTGTCTACCTTCAGGTGCCTTGGAAAGTAGCTTGACCCCTTCCTCTCTGTCAGCCCCTTAAATATTGGGAGACTGCTATCGTGTCTCCCCTGGTCCTTCTCTTCACTAGACTAGCCGTGCCCAATTCCTGCAAATGTTCATCGTATGTTTCAGCCTCCAGTCCCTTGATGTGCTGCTGTGAAGTTTCCCTCCCCTCTTTCCTTTTCAAAATTTGGCAAGTCAACCCTACGCTACTCCCTACTAACTCTTCAAAGCCTCTTAGCTTTGTAGCTGTGTAAATGTATACAGGTACTCCTTGAGTTACGACTACAATTGAGCCCGAAATGTATGTTAAGTGAAACATTTGTTAAGTGAGTTTTGCCCCATTTTACGACCTTTCTTTCCTCACTTGTTAAGTGAACTGCTGCAGTTGGTAGGTTAGTGACTGAGTTGTTAAGTATGAATCTGGCTTCCCCATTGACTTTGCTTGTCAGAAGGTCGCAAAAGGGGATCACGTGATCTTGGGACCCAACAACGGTCATAAATATGAACCAGTTGGCAAGCATCTGAATTTGATCACATATGTGAAGTTCCCAGAAGGCGACCTAATTAATTTACGAGCCTCGAGACAAAGTTCAAAAGAAATCCATTCATTTATTAGGATCAACTCCTGTGGAGCCAAAACTGATTTACACTTAATGGCAGCTGAACTTTACCCCTGTGTTCCCTCCCCTCTGCCTTGGTCATAACTCACATTCACTAACAAGATGCTACGGCAGGTTATGGACATGTGCATTCACATGCTAGTTACAAGAATATGAGACCTGATTCTAGCCAAAAGTATGCATGGAATTCTCCTCCCTTCTCTATGCCACTTGATAGTCGTCATGGCAACACGTTACAAGTTGACAACATGGTCATGAGGATGCTGGAAAAGTCATAACTGTGAAGAACGGCCATAGGTCACTTTTTCAATGCCATTGTAACTTTGGTCACTAAATGAAATGTTGTAAGTCAGGGACTACCTGTATATCGCTTCTTTTAAAAAAGGCTTACAAGTGTCTATGCAGTCATCCAGGTTATGGTTGTCTCAAAGGTGCTTTTTTCCAAGAGGAAACTGGACGTTCTGGTTTGTCTTTGAAGATGTTTCGCTTCTCATTCCAAGAAGCTTCTTCAGCTCTGACTGGATGGTGGGGAATGGAAGGATTCAGTCATCGTCCAGTCAGAGTAGGAGAAGCTTCTTGGATGAGAAAAACCAGAAAGTCCAGTTGCCTCATGAAAAAAAGCACCTTTGGGCGTCTCAGCTTACAAGTTCCCCAGCTAGAAGGTCCTCTGTGCCTACGTTGGATAAATCAAAGGTGCCACCTTCTGATCTGCACACTGAAGCGACGGGTATCATCCACATTTAAAGTGGGGAAACAACAAAGCCAGAAGAATGCAAAATGACTAGAAAAGAATAGGCCGGTGATGGCTAACCTTTTTCTAAATGTGTGCCAAAATTGTGCGCGTGTGCGCTATCGTGTGCACACGTGTATGCACACATGCCCTACCCACCTGCACATGCGCTCATGACACCCCCCCTGCACGCGCATGACCCACCCACCTCCTGCATGCGGGGGGGGGGAGTTTTCGCCTTCCCCGGGGTCCAGAAGCTTTCCTGAAGCCTGGGGAGAGTGAAAACGGCCTCCCCTGGTCCTCCGGAAGGCCGAAAATCAACTGGCCGGCGTGGAGCTGAGGGCTCCTGTGCCGGTAAATATGACTCCCTGTGCTACCTGTGACCCGCGTGCCATAGGTTTGCCATCATGGGAATAGGCATACTGACGGCCACTAAGTCCTCAAAGGCCCTCCAAAACATTTCAGGTCTTCAAATGTTTATATAGGATCCTATAAAGCCTCTGGAGCCTGGGGTGGGCGAAAAATGGCTTTAAAAAGGCTGAAATCAGCTGGCCAGCATGTGCATGCGTGCTGGCCAGCTGACAGGGCAACGCCTCACATGCCCTGACAAATGGCTCTGCCTGCCACCTATGGCACATGTGCCTTAGGTTCGCCATCCTGGACCTAGACTTATATAATGCTTTACAGCCCTCTCTAAGCAGTTTACAGAGTCAGCCCATTGCCCCCAACAATCTGGGTCCTTATTTTACCCACCTTGGAAGGATGGGAGGCTGAACCAACTTTGATCCTGGTGAGATTCAAACTGCCAGATTGCAGGCAGCCGGCAGTCAGTAAAAGTAGCCTGCAGTACTGCACTCTAACCACTGCGCCACCGTGGCTCAGTGGCTGAAAAGGTTGGGGGCCACTGTCTTAAGACATTTCAAAGTGCTCTCTTAATTCTCTTACCTTTTCTTCACCATAAACTTTTTGTGGCCACGGATCATGGCCAGGGCCTACCAGAGTGGTCATATATATATCAAACATTACAAATGGGTGAAAGTTGTCAAGATAGCTTCACTTGACCGTTCGGATTCCACCAGGAGGGTTGGAATTCTCTCTGAAAGCAGAGGACCTAATGGGTTAAGTTGTGACTAAAGCTTTGAGGTCCCACCGACAGCCCCAGGATGGAGACTTGGATGCGCTGTGCCTCGAGTGTTGCAAACAGGGCGAACAGGTTTAGGCTTGAACAGCCCTGCCTCCCACGACATTACATCAGACAAAAGGGAGACCAGGGTGTACTACCAGGAGAGTCAGTTTCAGAAAAATGCCAAAAGTCTCCCTGCACTTACATCACTAAAGAGACACCTCAGCAATCTGGAGCAAGCACTGAGGTCATTTTTCCAATTAGGGTGTGATTGTAGCTGGGAGTGCTGGCAAGAAAAAAGGAACAAGTGTGAGCATCTTCAGGGATGCCGGAGCAAAGACGACGGTGGCTTGTTGGCACATCAGTTAAGGATGATGGATCTCAAACCCTGAGCAGATCCAGAAAATCTCCTGCACTCCTGTGTTAATGGGACGCTTCATGAACAAGGTCTTTGTCTGCACTGACATCAGATGTCTCAGATTTATAGGAAATAGAATAGAATAGAAGAAAGTTGGAAGGGACCTTGGAGGTCTTCTAGTCCAACCCCCTGCTTAGGCAGGAAACCCTACACCACTTCAGACAAATGCTTATCCAATCTTCTAGCCCTCCTCTTAAATCCATGTATTATTTCTATTAGCCACATGCTTGATATGGATATTTGCGAGGCATCTCCAAAGCTGTGCCATAAACGGCCTTCATTTTCTGGAGCCCTCAGAAAAGGCATGAATACGTGCTGGGGCAGTGACAGCTAATCTTTTTGTTGCTGTGTGCTAAAAGCATGCACGCACACACGTGACAGTACATGTGTACGCACACGCACTCAATGCAATGCATGTACTGTCTCCCTGCATGAACCCCCCCTTTGCGCTCATGCACGTGAGCCCCCCTGAACTCCCCCCGCCACCCCCTGCATGTACACGCGACCCCCCTTGCATGTGCCACCCGCACACGCATGGCAGAGACCCAAAAACCAGCTGGCTGGCGGGAGGTGTGCGTGCATGTGCCGTGGAGCTGAGGCAACGGCTTGCGTGCCTGCAGAGAGGACTCTGCGTGCCACCTGTGGCACACGTGTCATGGGTTCGCCATCAGAGTGCTAGGGGGTGGGGGTGGGGTCCTACCCCAAATCATGCATCATTCACAAGTGAAAGGCTGTCCACTACTGCAGGAAAGGCCCTTGCTCATTATCTCCACAGCAGGAGAAAAGTCCCCCGTCCCACCAGGTGGAAAGGAATTGCTGCCAAATGCTTCTTGACTAGCTCCAGCTCAACCGCAGACATCTGACAGACCAAGACTTGGATCCTTGGTGCCTCTAACAGGCGGGAAACCTCCTCCCTTGCCTGGGACCAGGGAAACAGCTCAGCTCAAACCAGCGTTAAGGCAGCTCCTGATTTTCCCAAGAGATAGCGAGTCCAACTTGCTGATTTACCCACACTGGTTCTGCCACCACAATTTTGCCAAAGAGAGAAATCAGGGGTTAGACGTCAACGCCCATTCAAAGCTACATCTCTGCAGTTGCTCCTCAGGCCTGCAGCTTCCCAAGAGGTGGGAGCAGTTCGAGATGGCCTGGAAGTCGGTTCTTTCGTTTTGTTGTCACAGCAGAAAATTGGATCCGAAGAAATCAAGAGGGAAAAGGAGCCATCTTCATCTTGGGCAGGCTCCATTCCTGTTCAAAATCCCCCAGGGCTGCTGTCTCCTGTCTGTTTCCCTGCCAGGAACCTGCAAATTAGGCCCCCAGCCCACCCTGTTCCTGCCTCTGGCTCCTTTGCGGGCTTTTAGGGTGAATCTCTTGGCCTGAGCAATTTCAAAGAGCTGTTGTAAAACAGAACTAAGGGCTGGGACAAGCACCACTGGTTGCTCAGGCTGGAAAAGCATAATGGGAATCTTCCATTGAAAAGAAAAAATGTCAAAAGTCAGGATGACGCTGAGCTGCGCTTTGAAATGTTTGCCAAGGAAAACAGGCTGTGGCACACCTGGCCCATACTGAAGCATGGTGTGTGTGTGCGTGCGTGGAGAGGGGTGGGAAGCCGCTGTGGCAGCCAAATGAGTGTCTGGGTGGAAATAAGGATGATCTCCTGCAGATGAAGCTTCAGTGAAATGTGGAGAAACTGCAGAGGGAAAACAAAATTGCCTTTCTGATTCCCCACAGGATTCTTGATCGGGCGAACGTGTTCTGACCGAGGCTTCCCAAGAGCATGAAACAAACTCCTTGTCTCAATAAAAACCCTTTTGTTAATTGGCTGTGAATTCTGCTCATTCACATCCAGCAAAGACTTTCAAGGGAGGATTTACAGTCACAGACCTTATCTGGCTTGGAGAGCTGGCAGGCCGATATCTGCAGAACTTGGCAAGGAGTCTCAGAGAGTCACGAAACAATGAAGCAAACTAATTGTCTCTCCTGCAAACTCCACTCCCCTTTCGCTCCTCTTTTATTTCCTCTCTACACATGCTCACATTGGGAACAGGCTCCAGCTGTTCCTCTGCCTCACTGATGTCTGACTCTGAAGGCAGCTGATAACTGGCATACGGCTCTGGCCCCATCTCTGCCTCCGACACAGAACCCTCATCAGAGCCTTCCCCAGACTCCAGGACTGGCCCATGTTCCTCCCCAACTTCCTCACTGTCCGAATCTGCTGCCAGGTCTGCTGGCTGCTGGCGGGCCACAACAGAAAGTGTGCGGTCCCCACCCTCTACTCTCATCACTGCTGCCTGCAGCCATGCAACCTAATTGTCTGGGCCAGGTTTGGTTGCTTTCCCAAGGTCTTGCAGTGCCAGGATGCCTCCTTGCCTGGTTGGAAGCAGAGCGCAAGTCTGCACTCGCTCTCTTCCAACACATGGATATCTTCTTGCACAGCTTGCAATATGTCCCACAGAGCATGGGATGCTCACCAAGGAGTCCTGGGGGACACCAGAACCAAATCACGGAACATCCCGTGGAACAATTCCAGTCCTCTTTCTAGATAAAAAGATTGGTCTCAAGGCTGAGTTGAGGTGCTGTTTGCTAGTCCTCCCAGACAGGCAAGATCAAGAAGCAGGCGTGGAAGGGATTCTAGGGTGCTCTTTCTTGTTGTGGGTGGTAGAACAGAACAGAACAGAACAGAACAGAATTCTTAATTGGCCAAGTGTGATTGGACACACAAGGAATTTGTCTTTGGTGCAAATGTTCTCAGTGTACATAAAGAAGAATAGAATAGAATAGAATAGAATAGAATAGAATAGAATAGAATAGAATAGAATAGAATAGAATAGAACAGAACAGAACTCTTAATTGGCCAAGTGTGATTGGACACACAAGGAATTTGTCTTTGGTGCGTATGTTCTCGGTGTACATAAAAAGACAAGGATACATTCATCACGAATCATAAGGTACCACCCTTAATGATAGTCATAGGGCACAAATAAGCAATCAGGAAACAATCAATATCAATATAGATATAAATAACAGAGTCTTTAAAGCCTGTTTCGTTTTTTTCCCCCATGCCCCATCTTAGGCTAAGGAAAACCAAGGTGGGGTTGTCCCGAGTTTTATGAGAAGTTTTATATTAAAATGTATTTTATTCTTAATACTGTTTCCATCTTCCCTTAAAATATTAACAGATTCCATAATGGACTGAGAATCGGTGTCTCCCCTAGAGAACTGACTAGTCAAACTGAAACTAAGTTGATCAAGTGAAAATAGGAAATTGGAGGGGGGAGGAGAGAAGCTTTTTACTAAACACTTCCTCAAAACCCCCAAATAAGTTACCCCAACCTAATCCACATATCAAAGGATAAGGTTTGTAAACAGAGAGCTAATTAAATTAGGTCTCCCACCAAAACTGCATGTTCACAAAAATAAACATACCTCCACATACCCCTCAAGGGTCACGCTAGAATCAGCATGTAGACATCCAGGACCGGCTCCCCTATTAACTGTGGTGCTGTGCCCCCTTTTTCTGCAGCTGCCCCTAAAGCAGTGTTTCTCAACCTTGGGAGACTTTAAGTCCTGTGGACTTCAACTCCCAGAATCCCCCAGCTGGCTGGGGAATTCTGGGAGTTGAAGTCCACAGGACTTAAAGTCGCCATGGTTGAGAAATATTGCCCTAAAGGAATACCATAAATATTTCTTCTTTCCCTACAGTTGTCTGGATCTCGATTTTATTCTTGCAACCCCAGCTCAAGTTGGAATCCCAAATTATTCTTCTGAGAGTTTCTTTGTCATACTCCCCTTTTTCTCAAGAGTAAATAATATTTCCTTCAAGTCCCCCCATAACAGCTCATTCCTTCCTTCCTTCTCCTGAAAACCAACTCTAAATTCCTTTTTTTCCTACTGGAGGGTTGGGGTTTCCCATGTTGGCTGGGGAATTCTGAGAATTGATGTCTACGTGTTTTAAAATTGCCAAGAAATCCTGCTCTCTCCTGGAATTAGACACCAGCATTGACTGTTCGCATTGCCAATCCTTATCCCGCTTCTAGCGGTGCTTGGACTTCCTTCCTGGATCATAGGTGCCCAATCGAACCAATTTTACTCTTGTTGGAACTCTGGAATTAAGGACATTCCCTGGTGTAAGAACATTTGGCACATTTGTACAACGGAAAAGTGTTTGATGCAGCAACTGGAAGCCCGCTGCGCCAAAAACAGTTCTTTCTTGTCCAGTATTCCGTTGCAATTCATTTCTGCCAATGAATATGGCACCAATGCTAATTTGGTGGCTGCCCAATGCCAATCCTTGCCCCAGATTGCATCAGCCCCACTTTCTCCTCATCAAATTACAGGCTCTCTTGTGCCTGTACACTCACCCTGAGTAAACTACAGTGATTGTATCAGCGGATAGATTTTGATCTATCTGCATCACCTATAAAGCATCTATTGCCACATCCTTTCCTATCTCGCAGACTGATTCTGAAGCAAGAAGAGTGAAATAATTGGTTCTAGTCTAACTTTCCCCATTCTGACACCTTCCCAGGTCTGGGAATTCAGCTCCCATAATTCCTAATCAAGGCTGGAGCAGGTGATGACATAACAACAGAAGGGACTGTTTGAAGCTCAGGGCTGAACTGTGGGGTCCTCGGTGCTCTCTAAGCTGGGTGATGACGTGTTCCAGGTGTCCCCCCAACCCCTTTTCATAGGCTAGGAAAAAGCTTAACTACATGGTGCACTAACACACTTCTTTTGGGAAGCAGCCCCTGGAGTGTAATGTGCCAATTATTCTTATGCACGTCCATTGTGGCAACCGGAATTTTCCAAGGGAAAAGAAAATTGAGTGCCACACAAGCTTCCTGGGATAGAGCAAGGGAATTGAAAAGCATCTGCAGTGCCATGAAAGTCCCACAAGCGAGGGCATCTCCCCAATAACATGAAAGAGGCAACTGTCAGGTTGTAATGAAAACAAAAATATTTGGGCAAAAGAATCTAATTTACTATTTTGCTAGTAAAAAAAAAATTGGATCGTTCTTTCTTAGTTTCTGAGTAAGGATATGAAGAACTAAATGACACCACTGCACAGCTTAGTCCATCCTATCTTGTCCTTAAAAATCTCCTAAGCTCCTACAAATACAAATATTATTCAAACGTGGCTTTGGAGAGTCTCCAAATAGATGCTAATGCATACCCCCTACAAATCCCAGGTTTACACTCTGCTGCAAAATATGGGAGAGACTTGTAAAGCTGCTTTTTATCAGATTAAACAATCTCTGCATCTGGGATTGGTGCGGATCTGTGGTTAGGCATTTGTATTTTGATATTACTGTTTATTCATCCTTCATTAAATTAAAACTGGGAGTGTTTTACAAATTAAACTTTGGGTTGTCTACATTCACAATATTGGTTCTGCAATAAGCCTCAACAACTGTGAGAACCTAAGTTGAAAATATATTAAAAAGTAAGATAAGGTAAGCCAAGCTTAGCTAAACTAAGCTAAGCTAAACTAAGCTAAGCTAAGCTAAGCTAAGCTAAACTAAACTACTAGTTCTTCTCTATTGCTACAAGTAGCAACAGTTCAACAGTAAGTTAAATAATTGTTTAATGTTAATGTTTGCATTAGATTCTGCAACATTTTTCAAAAGCCTATAAAATATTAATATTCTAAACAGACTTCAAAATTAATGTTTTCATTGGCAGATAACGGGGGCTAATTTAATGAAGAATTATGGGTGTGGTATTTTTGACACCAGGTGCCCAAAATCCATCTTGAACATTGAACATTTGTGCCATCTGAATGAATGTTAGAGAATTGGCAGAGCAGGATGGAAGTCTGACGGGGGTGGGTGGGAGGGGGAAGCGTTGGACTAATTTAAAGCTAGAGAAACCTTTCCATAATCCCCCACCTATTTTTTTCTCTGCAACCTCAAGCCTCCCTCTGTAACCAGGCACCCCTCCCTCTCTTGCTGGCTGAGATGAGTTTGTAGCCGCAGGTGGATGACTGGATTTTGCTCCAATTAAGTGGTCAAGTTGAAACTCGTGAGAAATCCCAACGCAGTTGAAACTGTTGAGCTCCACCCAGGCTTTAAGAGAAATTAAATGGGAGATGGGCCAGTTCAGAAAGTGTTCAGCAATCCCATTTCCCAGAGAAACAGCAGAAAGTGGGTGTGGAGCCCTCTTGGTATGTGCTAAATTTTTTGATTCACGTTCCCCCCCCCCCCCCCGAGCCGCAAGGCTTTAGCTATTGCTTGGAACTGCATTAATCAACCTGGTTTTTTTGTTCCATTTCCCTGCTTGGGATGCATCTTTGAGTCTGTTGCAGGCCAGCTAGTTTGCATAGATGTCATTTCTTAATTCCTAACTGAAGTGCCTGTGCCTTCAAAGCACAATGGCACTTTCATTGCCTGAATCAAAGGACAATATGACGCGCCTCTCTAGCCCACGTACAGGAAGTCATTGGAGCTCAGCGTTGGCTATGGATCTGTATTTATGATTCAACCAGCCAATGGGTTCGGCTATTTTAGGACTGCTCAGTCTTTCACCGGAGAAGAACCATGAAAAAGCATGTGTAGCCATCCCAATCTTCAAGAATTTGCCCCCAGGCAGGCATCTTCTTGTGCCTAACGAGAGGCTTGGCCCACATATCTAGCAATAATTCTTCCAGCCTAATGACCCCAGTTGGGCTATTTCAAGATAGCCCGGTCTTGTACTGTACCTCAATCCACACATTTCTTTGAAATGGCAAGAACAAACCATGGACCTCTATCCCACTTAATCTATATATATATATATATAAATGGATCTGTGTGTGTGTGTGTGTGTGTGTGTGTGCGCGCGCGTGTGTGTGTGTGTGTTCCAGCATAACTCTGGAACGCCTGGAGCAGTTTCAACCAAACTTGGTACACAGATGACTTACTTCTGGAAACAAATACTGTGGGGGTAAGACACCCCTCAGGGTGTGTGTTCTGTTAAGATACAGCCTGTTGTGCCTTAAAATGACTTCTACTGTACTGCTGTAAAATGGCTTCTACTGTACAGTGCAGTGGAATTGCCATGGTAACGGCTTCACCGTACTCCACAAGGGGCCTCCCTCTGGTAAGGGGGAAAATCCAACATTAGAAATTACGTTTGGTCCAGACAAAGCTATGATTATTTTTGAGGACAAATGTATGGCCATGATCAATAAAACATTACTGCAACCCGGCGAGTCTGCACCGCTACGAGACCGACACGACGTATTTCACAGAGATTACCGACGAGAAAAGAACTGCAACGTCGAACAGCTTAGTGCAAATATCGCAGACAAGAAGCCATTTCTAAATCAAGATCAGAAAAACGCATGCCAAATGACCATGGATCAGCTAGCAAAACAACGAGGTGGTATCCCTTTCCCTGGGGACCCAGGGAAAACATTTGTAACTAATTTAATTATCACCGAAATCAGGGTTTTTCCTATCTAATACAGGATTAGGATAAATAAATACCCGGGCAAAGCCAGGTTATTAGCTAGTATGGATAATATATGGTAGTGTGAAGCTCATGCTCTACCCAACTGTTCCCTAAGAGAAATGATGGGAATGATTTCCAAGTAAGGTCAATAATTATGGAGGGGAGGGGTTTCCCCAATTGGTAATAACCCCTCTGCTCTGGGTCATGTGACCAGGAAGGAGGATCACTTGCAATGGAGAAGACAGCAATTTACAAGCTGTTGCCTAACTGTTCTTTCCCTTAAGGAAGCAGGGGTGGGGGAGATTTTTCTGGATCTTTTTTCTTCTTCTCTAGAGCTGCCAATCCATTTCTGTACTGGATGGCTTTTTCACCAGTTTCTCCCTCTAGTGCAAACTGGATCCCTTTCTATCTAATTTCTGAAGAGCTATTCATGTTGATGAAGACAGTCAAACCCATCCCAAACCCATTTACATGACTTCTAACACTCCACTAGGTAGCAAATACAAAACGTACACACAACCCAACCTACAACAGACTATAAAGGTACGAAATATAAGGATAAACGTGTCTGTGTCCTGCAGTGATAACTGTGTACCTTCCCCACCCCCCAATTTAATTTTAGTAGCTAAAATGTTTCCTTTTATAGACGTAAAGGAAGTAGTAGAATTTGCCTGCTAAATATGTTCTCCAAAGATTGCTGTTAAAAGCATTGGCTCAGGGCTAGGAAGAAAGCTTATTGAATTTAAAGGAATTGTCCTTTTCATTAGCAATTCATCCCAAAGCAGGCATTATTTTTCTTAAGATTTTACTCTCCCCTTTTCTCTGAGAGCTCAAGGTAGCTAATAAGGAGGATGTCCATTTTATGCACGCCACAGTGGCCCCACGGAGCAGAACTGGCCCAAAGTCACCAAGGGAGGGTCTGGGGTTGAAAAGAGACTGGGCCATGGGTTGGCTGTCCAGGCCTAGTGTACCATTTTAACCACTATCCCACTCTGGAAACATAACGCTGCAAGGATCACTCCGAGCAGTTTCTCAAGACTGACCTCAGGAGGAGTCTAACCTGTTTTCTTCTCCATCCCTCCAAGGAGACACCCTCAGGGTGTGGTTCGAAAATTCAGGAGGGTGGCCTCAACAGCTCATTGAAACTCCGATAAAGGAGGTATATTTGTAGCCCAGTGATTGACAGGAGGGGTCCTTGCTGTTCTCTGAGCTTGTTTGTTTTCTTGCAGACCCAAACTAGGTAACATCATCAGGACTACCACTGTTTATTTATTTACCTAGTTTGGGTAATGAAAGAGGGGCGCGGTGGCTCAGTGGCTAAGATGCTGAACTTGTCGATCAGAAAGGTTGGCAGTTCGGCGGTTCGAATCCCTAGCACCGCGTAACGGGGTGAGCTCCTGTTACTTGTTCCAGCTCCTTCCAACCTAACAGTTCTAAAGCATGTAAAAATGCAAGTAGAAAATTAGGAACCACCTTTGATGGGAAGGTAACAGCATTCCATGTGCCTTCGGCGTTGAGTCATGCCGGCCACAGGACCACTGAGACGTTTTCGGACAGCGCTGGCTCTTCGGGTTTGAAATGGAGATGAGCACCGCCCCCTAGAGTCAGGAACGACTAGCACATGTGTGAAGGGAACCTTTACCTTTGGTAATGAAAAGTCAGCAAGAAGCTAACCCAGCCCAGAGAGCACCAAGGACCTCTCAGCTGAAGTTCTTCTTGCTTGGTGAGCGTTCACTACATGCAGAGCTTTGATCACCCCCCAACAGCTGCCTCTTGGCTTTGATCCCCCCAGCAGCTGCCCTTGGCTTTCAGCACCACACTGCGAAAATATCCCTGGAATGAAAGCAAATTGCTCTCAAAGCCAGGAGCAAGAAATGGAAAAACTCCTTCTGCTCCCATGCGCTCTGGGTCCTGCCCACTGAGCTTCCCTACTGTTGCCAACTGTTGCCCTTCCCATGCCTCAAATACTGTAATTCCTGCCCATCAAGATGTGTCCAGGTGCTGCCTTAAAACAGTCTCTAAACCAGCTGACACAGGCAGAGAAATAAAGATGATGATACTGGATGGAGCTTAGCTTATCTAAAACGCCACGGGGGGCGGGGGGGCGGCGGCGGCGTTGCTTTCATCTAGGTAACTGCATAGGTTAAGAAGCCAGATAAGAACCCCATTTCCCAGTCCAGTAATCTACATGTAGCTGAGATGACCTGAAATTTCGATCTGTATCTCTAGGGGAGCCCTTCAGCGATCCCTGCATCTTTTTATCCTCTTCTCACCCGGTTTATGAATAAACTCAAGACCCACTTCATCCGATTACATTGAGAAGAGGTTGACTCCAGGAGAACTAAGCAGGGCACCACCCAGAGCCTTACGGATTATATTTAAATGAGTAAGCGGATGGCGCATCCTACACACCGACAGTTGGTGGATTCCTTCAGTTTCCTCTCCTGCACCTGTGAGTTATTACTGGTTCAGTTGCGACACCAAGGATCATTCATCTTGTCCCTGTCTTGCATTCAGCCCAACAAGAGCCTTGCAATAGAATAACAGGCCCGCATAAAGGACAGTTATTGCCCTGAGTCAGCAGTTGTGTCCTTGTGAAACTTTCCATGCTAATTTTCCCCTCTGCTGTTAAGAATCTTTAGTGAGCAAAGACGTTCTTTTTCTTATTAATTATTTCATTCAGCCACGAGATAGTGGGGAGTAGGGCGAGGAGACGATTGCATCAGTTTCTCCAACAGCTTCTTTTGAAAAAAAAATAAATCAATAAGATAATTGCAAGGTCTTTGGATACTTAAAGGTATTTTCAAAAAGGGAATAGTTAATCCATTTGTGGTAATGGATTCCAGAAATTCAGAGGCAGCCGAGGATGGCCAGTGATCGTGTGGTTCCGAAAGGGTCAGAAGAGTGAGAAAGATGAAATAAGGGAAGGATCATTTGAGAACGTCATGCTGTTTGCCAGCCCCCATTTCATTTTGTAAGTTTTATGCCAGGGGTGTCCAAAGTTGGCAACTTTAAGACTTGTGGACTTCAACTCCCAGAATTCCCCAGCCAGCAAGTTTGGACACCCCTGGTTTATGCAGACCACCTCCCTGGTACATATGCACCCATTAAACACCAGTTCCCCACGTTCTAGAACAAAAGTGAGCCATCTTTTCAGCTACAAGGATGATATAAATTGATATATGTGTATCAGTGGTGAAATTCATTTTTTTTTACTACCGGTTCTGTGGGCGTGGCAGGGGAAGGATACTGCAAATTCTCCATTTCCACCCCACTCCAAGGGAAGGATATTGCAAAATCCCCATTCCCACCCCACTCTGGAACCAGCCAGAGGTGGTATTTGCCGAACTACTCAAAATTTCCGCTACCGGTTCTCCACAGCCTGTCAGAACCTGCTGAATTTCACCCCGATGTGTATGTTACTTCCAAACAAACATATTCAACATGTTATCCCATCTGAACTCCTTCCCCATCTCCTTTCTTGTATCTTCAAGCACCTGTCCTGCCTTTATGCTTGTTCTTAATAGTGTAGCAAGCGCACATCTTCTCTAGCCTGCCAGAAGAATAACCAGAACATTGATTGCTTTCTTATATCAAGCCAGGCCATTGGCTCATCTAATTCAGGGTGGCTGAGGAATTTTTGGAGTTGGGAGTTCACAAGTCTTAAAGTTGCCAAGTTTGGAGACTTCTGATCTCAGAGCCATTCACAAGCTTGTAAGAAGAAAGAAATCTCCCAGGCCGCCTGGAGATGTGAAGGAGTAGACTTGAGAATTTTTGCATGTAATCCTGAGACATCAAGATGAAACGTCCCAGTTCTTAACTGCCTGAAGTGAGGCACGCCCTTTCTAGTTTCACACACGCCAAAGCTGCCAACATTGTCTCTGTCTTTGTGTGTGCATGTTATAAAGCAATTGTGTGAAGAAAGGAAATGAAGATTGAGGACGCTAACATTCTAGAAGTTTCTCTTGCAAATTGAGAAGAAAAAATCCACTGCAGAAGTAAAAAACACACTTGCCTGATTTCACCATGTCTTTCTGAGATTGGATATTCAAAAATGGATGGTGCATGGAAGATTTCTAAGAATGAAGTGAAGGCTGCATTTTTTTAAAGCAGTGAAATTAAAACTAGCCTTGATAATTCATACAGGTGTTGGGGAATAATGTTCCCTAAGGATTCTTCCATAATAAAAGATAAAGTTTCTCTTAAGAGGAGTTCGTCCATAATGATCATCTTAAGACAGGAAACTCTCTTAAATTAAATCAGACAGTTGCTTCATCTTGATCAATTAACTCCTGGGGATGGGAACGTTTTTATTATAATTTATACATTTTTAAAATCTTGCTTATTATATTGTTATCCTTGTTTGATTTCTGGCTAAGCTGGCTGATTCACCAGCGACTGATAGAGGAGTTATTCCCAGTTCTACCCAGAGGTTCAAGGACAGAACATGAGACTTTTTGCATGCTAAATATGTGTCCTCCCATAGCCCACCAGCTA
Organism: Natrix helvetica; assembly: GCF_964273705.1. Lineage (NCBI taxonomy): Eukaryota > Metazoa > Chordata > Lepidosauria > Squamata > Natricidae > Natrix > Natrix helvetica. The sequence continues at coordinate 14,971,674 of NC_138560.1, forward strand.
GGGACAAAGAAATCACTCAAAGACCACTGGTTCAACTTTCTCTGGCATGAAAGATGGAGGCTCTTCAAGGTCCCAAATGGATCTTGGGATCCACCTGGAAGTGTTAAGGAAATTAAGCAAGAGACATATAGACTTTGCTGACACTTTCTGTTTCCTGAACAATCGAGAAGTAAACTAATTACATTCTTAGCCACAGTTAGTTTTTTTTTTTGTAGGAAGATCAATAGGCTTTCCTGGTGTTTAAAATAGACCACTTGTGAGCCAAAAAAGCACACAGTGTCATATAACACCGCAATATTCTCTAGTGCAAAGGGTTGGTCTGCATCAGTGTAGGATGTAAAAAAAAAAAAACTGATTACACCCAGTCCCCCCCCCCAAAAGAAAGTCAAAGAAAGCATCCATGAGTGAGGCTTTGATGCATGGTCATGTGCTTCCTGAATAAGGGAGCACCATTTGTGGACCTGGAAAATACAAGCATGTGCCTTTCTCTCGGAGAAAAGGGATGGCATCCTTTTCCGCCCAGATCAAAATATTCCTCTCTTTGAAGCCATTCCTCAGGGCTGCTTAGCAACTCCGCCCTTCTCCTTTCCTTTCATTGATGAAACCTACACAATGCAGCTCTTGCTTCAGTCATGCTGTTCTCCCCCCTCCCCCCCCCTCCCCCAAAAGCCTGCAGGACGACCTTGGGTTTCGGAAGAACGGGGAAATGTCTAACATGCATCAACCTGCTCACCCTGCCTTTTGCTCAGACTTGTGTTCCCACCTCTGAAGTGGCTCTAAGAGGGTCACATTCTCCCTCTTATCTGTAAACATCCAGATGTGGAACTGAAGACCAGGACTACAAAAGGCAGGCATAAACGTGAATTTTTATTGGGGAAAGAGTATTGCAGCAAACCACCACAGTAACACCACAGTAACAAGAGGCTCTCTTGAGATTGCTAGCTTTAACCCCTTAGAGAAGAAATCCTCCCTCCCACATTCACACATTCAAGGCCCCGTTTCCAACTTCTGGCCCGGAGTGAGAAAACCCCACAGAACAAAACTAAAAAGCCCTGGAGAAAGCAAAGACAAGTATTCTTGTTTAACTCGGTTCAGCTACAGTTTTGGTACCTCTGCCATGCAAAATAACGTTTACGCTTTTGGGTTTTAGTTTTGTTCACATTTGTAGACATACAAATTATTGATATATATATATATATTTCTCCATCCCATACCAGGAGAACACTTGTATGAACCAGATGCTGTACCAAACACAAGAGTTTATGAAGGGGGGGGGGGAACCCAAGCAAGGAGTTCCAGGCTGCGGTGAGTCTAGCAGATGTCACATACCAGGAAGAACGGGGCCCAAGGACCAAGGTAATCCCAAAGCTGTCACATGAGGACGAGTGGATAAATGCTTAAGTCCTTTATGAATCCATCCCCTTTTGCTGTCAAAATCCCGTTGAAACTTTCAGGAACTGGAGATGTGTCTTATAAAAAATATCATGTGTTGGGAAAAAAAGAACAAGAGGAAGGGAGATGTGGAGTTACCATCATTCTACTGTCTAAAAAGTTCAGTTCTTTGGCTCTTCGCCCGCTTCTCCGCCTTCTTCTCCTGAGCACTCTGCTGTCCATAGTGTGAGATTGTCCCTGAGAAGTTGCATGATGAGAGTGCTGTCTTTGTAGGAGTCTTCGCTGAGCGTGTGGAGGTCACCCATGGCTTCATCGAAGGTGGTCTTGGCCAGCTTGATGGCCTCTTCTGGAGCATTGGCAATTTCATAGTGGAACACGGAGAAGTTAAGAGCGAGGCCCAGGCGGATAGGATTTGTGGGTTGCATCTCCTTCTTGCTGATGTCCATGGCCTCTTGGTAAGCTTTTCGGGCATTGTCGATTATCTGCTTTCGGTCATCCCCAGCGGCCACCTCAGCCAGGTAACGGAAGTAGTCGCCTTTCATTTTTAAATAGAAGACTTTGCTTTCTGGGTCGCTAGCTTTCTGGATGAGATGCTTGTCTAAGAGCTCCAAGACCACATTGCAAACGTTCTTCAGCTCTTTCTCAATCTTCTCTCGATATTCATTGACCAGCTGAGCTTTGTCATCTCCTTCTTCCGTCTTGTGCTCAATGCTGGAGAGGACCCGCCATGCCGATCTCTGACAGCCAACTACGTTCTTGTAGGCAACCGAGAGCAGGTTGCGTTCTTCATTAGAGAGTTCGGCTTCATCCTCTACCACAGCCTTCATGAAATCAGCCATGTCCTCATAGCGCTCAGCCTGTTCAGCTAGCTTGGCTTTCTGTACTAGGTGATTCCTGGCCATTGTGAATAGGCAGTGATAGGGAGTGCTGGGCAAGGAGGCCGATTTGGAGAGGAATCAGGCAGCTGCTAGCAAAGCTGTCGGGATCTCTGCCGAGTTTAGCTGCTGGGATCAGCTTTTGGCTTGGTGTCTCAGCCTGAAGGAAGAACAAGGCGTGGTGAAGAAGCTCCCCACCAACCCTTCCCCCACTTCCTTTCACGCAGCCTCTCCTTAAAAGGAGTTGCAGTGATTCACCTTGGAGCCAGAGCGTGAGTGAGTGAATGCATACCTGCCTAGGATGTGGAAATGCAGCCTTTTGAGAACTTCTTGAGCAAGAGGTTGCTTGTCTAGGTAGAAGCTATGACGATGAAGCATAATAGGATAGGACTACCCTTCCCCTCCAGGGGGCAGCACACACATATACAGCATTTCTTCAACCTGAGCTGCCTCTGGTCCTGATCCTTTCTTGTCTTTGGGTCTCCTCCACTCTGTGTGTGCCAGTATTCTAGGGAATCTCAGACTTAATTAAATTACTCATCTTAAGTTATATTGCTTGGGAACCTGCTTTCTTTCTAAAACGTATGGAACCATGTATATAATGGAATATAAGAGTCCATAAAATTCAGAGAAATGCAGTTAATGGGGACAGTAAGACATTCAAATAAAGACATCAAGTATTTTTTAACCTCAAGGGTGAATTCAAAGTATTGGCTCAAATTTAAGAGAGTATGTTAAAAAAGAAAGAACAACCAACAGTGCCGTGTCTAGCAATTACTTTGCCAGAATGAGGGCAATATTCTTTGGAGTGGACTTTTCTGAGTATGTCTGTGTTGTATGATCATCTGTAGATGATCACTGCACACTTGTCAATTGCACACTTGTTATTTACAGTCTCAAGTGATGATCCATATATATGAAAGACTAGCACCAGATCAAAGTTATCACATACAAAATCACTCCTTCATTCCTTACACACCTTCATTTAGTGACCATTTGAAATTACAACGAAACTCGGAAAAGTGACTATTATTTTTCACACTTACGACCATTGCAACATTCCCATGGTCATACGATCAAAACTTTGGGTGCTTGGCAACTGGCAACTATATAAACTGTCCTGGGGTCATATGATTGCCATTTGTAACTTCCCAGCTGGCTTCTGACAAGCAAAGTCAAGGGGGGAATCCAGATTCATTTAACAACTGCTGTGATTTTCTTAACAATTGTGGCAAAAGGTCATAAAAGTTGTGAAAGTTGGACCTTAAGAAAGGCTGAGTGCCTTCGAACTATGGTGCTGGAGAAGACTCCTGCGAGTCCCTTGGACTGTAAGGCGATCGAAGTGGTCAGTCCTAAAGGAGATCAACCCTGACTGCTCTTTAGAAGGCCAGATCCTGAAGAGGAAACTCAAAGACTTTGGCCACCTAATGAGAAGGAAGGGCTCACTGGAGAAGAGCCTCATGCTGGGAAAGACTGAGGGCAAAAGAAGAATGGGATGACAGAGAATGAGGTGGTTGGATGGAGTCACCGAAGCAGTCAGTGTGAGCTTAAATGGACTCCAGAGGATGGTAGAGGACAGGAAAGTCTGGAGGAATGTTGTCCATGGGGTCGCGATGGGTTGGACACAACTTCACAACTAACAACAACAACATGGTTATAAGATGAGGACTACCTGTGTTCATGTATTTCTACATACCTCCCCAAGAAAAGTATCTTACACAACTACTGTAAATAGCTGGTTCTCTTCAAGGGGAGACATTAAACCATCATTCCAGTATGTAAGAGTGTCACAGTAACATGGCCAGAAGTTAGGGTCATGAATAATTGCTCAAAGTTGCCGCTACTATAAGTTTAAATATACCTCTCAAGAATGGACTTATTTCCCCATAAAATACAGAGAGTTAGTTGGGGTGATTCTTATGCTCCCTGTCCATTCCATAAATCTATTATTCAGGTTGCAGCAATCTCTCATTTTCACATTATTTATTATCTGATCCTTTTGACTGTGGGGATTTGGAGAGATAAGATCAAAACATATAATTCATCATAGTCTCAGTTTAATCTGTTGTTCAAAAACCCATAATAAGTTGCATATTTAAGATTGTATAAATGTTGGTATATTTGATACAGGAAGAAATGCTTCTTGTCCTATACGATATTGCTGTTGTTCTTTGGTGTGTTTTTCCTTTGTTTGTTTCTCTCCTTTTCCTTTTTTTATTTTACATTTTGGTATTCTAGGAGGTAGCTTGTTTGAATAGTGTAGACCAGTGTTTCTCAAACTTGGCGACTTTAAGTCCTGTGGACTTCAACTCCCAGAATTCCCCAGCCAGCTATGCTGGCTGGGGGATTCTGGGAGTTGAAGTCCACAGGACTTAAAGTCGCCAAGTTTGAGAAACACTGGTGTAGACTGAAATGTGTAAGTAGTGAATTACAACGGTATCCCTGAAATTGTTTAAATAAGACAATTAGAAGGGATGGGGGAACTGAATATTAGATCTTCACTGTGCAAACCATGTGCTCCAGAATTGAACTGCGGCCCTTTATGACTCAACGGCAGCTTATTTCTCAATTTAAAGGATTGGAATGTCAAAATGTGAGTCACACTAAGACATGCTATTTGTTCAATAACTCACTATCATGCTTCCCCCAACCCGGCACCATCCAGATGTGTCCAGACAACAATGGCTATGCTGGCCTGGATTTCTGAATTCCCAATTCATTTGGAAGGTGCCTGATTAGCAAACATTGGTCTATTTTCCAGATCCTAAGGGAGAGGGATATCCAGCCCTCGGAACAAGAAATAATAAATAAGATACTAACATGCGTAGAAATGGAGAGACAGACTCTAGAGCTCAAGGACAAGGGTGAGATAGAATACCACGAAATCTGGGACAAATGGTACCTATAGTTAGAAACGGGGGGAAAAGGTCGGGACAGAAAAACACGGATAAGTTAAGAATTGGAAATACGGTATTAATATTGTATGATAGGTAGGAACTGGATATGTATATGTACTGATAGCAACTATATAATGAAAGGGACTAATGGGTAGGTAATTTGACCGATTAGACATACCTATGTAATGGATATAAACTGTTATTGTTGTAAGATCTAAGAACTCTATGGAACTGACTATGCCGGAAATGTTGCACTATGTCCAACATTTTTAATGTTTCCCTAATAAAAACCTTTTTTTTAAAAGTAAAAACAGTGTGGAGCTAAACAGATCAGTGATCTGATGGTAAAGGGTGGTATCTTAAGATAGCAAATATTTTTTAATTCATAGTGAGGTTAATAATTTGTAGAGTAGGGCCCTTATGTAGAGCAGGGGTATCAAACTTGATTTCATTGAGGGCTGCATGTGTTTGACCTTGGGGAGCCGTGGCCAGGGTGGGTGTAGCTAGCTCAATGCCACTTGTGTCGGGGGTACCTGTGATGGCCCAAGCACTCTGCCAGCGAAAACAGGCTTCCAAGCTCGGTGTCAGGCCTGTAGTTATGTTCTTTTTGGGATCTTTGGCCTGCCACACTTTCTTATAATTTCCTTTGTGTTTTAGTAGTGTAGTAGTTGGGAGGGGGGAATAGAAAGGAGTAGGATTGTGGAATGTATTGTTATGGATTTTCTTAGAAGCTCAAGGTCGTCTTTTGTCTCCGCACCTCAACACCTGGCCGGAAGAAGAGGGGTGTACATGCCAGCGTGGAAGATGATGATTGGAACATGTGATGGATTTGTGGGTGTGGGGATAGATCATGAACTTTCAACTGGGTGGATTTCCAGGATGTACATCAGAGTTGGAATTTCCATAGAGGTGCTAAATTGCCTGTAGAATAAATTGGACCTTTAAAGATGTTTTTGGCTTGGACAATGATTTAATTCTGCATGGTATTTAGAACCCTAACATTCGGCCTCCTGCAGCCCTCTGCCAGCAAAAATGGAGCTCCCTCCCGAGCTCCATTTTTGCTGGCAGAGACATTGTGGGATGGACCTTTGCTGTTTCTAGGGCAGCCCCCCTGGGCCAGATCTAAGCACCCTGCGGGCCGGATCCAGCCCCCGGGCCTTGAGTCTGACACCCCTGATGTAGGGTCTTTGGAATAGAAGGCTAAGGTACCACCCAAGAAGAAATAAAAGTGAAAAGGCCTCCAAAAAGTTCAGCGTTGGCTTTGTACAGTTGATTGCAATTGAAGTGGGACAGAAACCTGAATGAAAAATGAATTCAGTTTCAAGACAAATATATCTTGACCCTTAAAAAGCCTTCCCATAAGAAGGGGCAGAGTTTAAATTATCTAACTAATCAGCTACACAAAGAAATATGTCTTTTCACTTCATTCCCCACTAACAAAGATTTCCACCCCCCCAAACGTCCAAAGCTCTAAACAATTGGCAACTATTTCCATTAACTAATCCATATACCCGTATGGGCGTTTCACTACAAAAGATTTTAACCCATGTTTTCTGCATCTTCTCTGTAAGGAAAAAATAAAATAGTTCAGAATCCAAGCTACTTTCTATGGAAAAGACCTTAATTCATTTCTACTGAGATTTCCATAAAGAAAGGGGTAGGGGGTTGGGGAAGAATATAACACTATGACCAACTGCTTCCTTAGTAACAGCCTTAGGTGAAATCTCCTACTATGTGCAAGGGATGGGCGAGGCCGATAACTCAGCTGATCCAGTTTTAGAGGAAAGTGTTCCATTAGAGTGACTCACGGCAGATGAGCAAACCTGGTCCCAGCGTCGTAATTCTTACTATCTTGAATAAGTGATTGAGATCTGCGCTCTGATGGGTTTTCCCACCAGAGGGTGAGGAGGAGACATGAGGAAGGCCTTTGGAAGGAAAGAACTGAAGGCTTCTAATATAAATGGCCACCTCCAATGGCCTTTCAGGAAACATCTTTTCTATTAGATAAACCATAAGATGTGTAGCCTTGAAATTGATTATAATTATGGCTCAGTGTATACAAATGGATGTGACTCTTATACTTTTGTAGCAGTGCAGCAATGGCTACTATTTTGGAGGAATCACTATGGGCTCTTTACATATTTTTTAAAAGTGTCTTTTATTGTACAGTAGAATATGACTTGGTATAAATAAGGCTTCAAGACACAGCCACCTTTTTTCCTTCTTCTATCCTTTGAATAATCAAATCAGCACATGTGCTGTGATTTGATACAAAGTTCAGCAGAGCTTTCTCAAAAGCTACCTCTTCAACATTTATCTAGTACTTGCAAGCCCCGATGATGCTACCTAGCTGGCTTATGAAACACCTGAAAGAAAATAATCAAGCTCAGAGAACACCAGGGACCTCACGGGTCAATCCTGAGTTTCACATTTTCTCTTCTATTAGTTGCAAATTAGTTGTACAGATCCATTAGCCTGTATGCCAAGAAAGAAAAGAAAAACTTGGCTGCTACCAAAGTTGAATTACTGTAAGTTTACTGGTCAACAGATCAACAATAATTCTAGAAAATATATGTGGTTGTACTACTTCATAGCTGACCATTTTTCTGTTAGACACCCAAGCCTCTTTCTTGTAGCAACTTGGCTAAACAAATGACAAACTATTTGCTGCCACCTAGTGGTTAGTATATTGATGGAATATATTGGAACATTGATATACAGGTAGCTCCCAATTTACAATTGTTAACATTAAACCGGAACCGATGCATGAATATTACTTTATGAGCAGTTCCTCTTCAGATGGCCACTACACAACATTTGCATGACATCGTGTGAATTGTAATTGATCATAGTTGAAGCAGCCATCCAGAACACATATACCTTATACCATAATAGGTTCCAACTATTGTTGACTGTTCCATTTTGATGACAGCCACTACAAGTAGTTCTTGACTTACATCCACAATTGAGGCCAACATTTCTGCTGTTAAGCAAAGCAGTTGTTAAGTGAGTTGTGCTCCATTGTATGACCTTTCTTGTCACAATTGTTAAGTAAATGGAGGTAGTTGTTAAGTTAGTACAGGGGTGTCCAAACTTGGGAACTTTAAGACTTGTGGACTTCAACTCCCAGAATTCCCCAGCCAGCGCTGGCTGGGGAATTCTGGGAGTTGAAGTCCATAAGTCTTAAAGTTCCCAAGTTTGGACACCCCTGAGTTAGTAGCACAATTAAGTGACTCTAGCTTTCCCATTGACTTTGCTTGTCAGGTGGTCACAAAAAGTGATTAAATGGCCTAGGGATATTGTAACCATCATAAACACATGCCAGTTACCAAGCGTCTTAATTCTGATCATGGGGATGCTACAATGGTTATGTGAAAAATTGTTATAGGTTACTTTTTAAGTGTCGTTGTAACTTCAATTGGTCATTAAATGGATGATTATGAGTCAGGGACTAGTTCCTGTATTTGCTGAGTTTCCATTTTTCTTTGCAAATACACAGACACAAAGCCCCCCAAAATCCATATTTAGAGACAATGTACATGGGATGAATAAGGTATGAATATGGGATGAATATGCTTAATCCTTCCCCAGGGCCTTTGATTTCAAATGGAGCCACAAGGGATGAAAAAGAAAAGTAGAACAGCACTTAGAGGATTGGTTCCAGTTTGTCTCATATTCTAGGCCTGGGCTGCTTAATCGTAAAATAATCTAAATTAAATTTATAGCTATTCACAAAGTTTTGAGATTTGGGCAACATGGTAAGTAAAACAGTAGAGCTCAAACATGTCCTGCAAATGTGAGCACAAACTTTCTAAAAGTGAAATTCAGTTCTAAATTGCATGGGACATTTACACAGATGGAAGAGGTTTCTCACTTTAGATCAGCGGTTCTCAAATAGTGGGGCGTGCCCCCCTGGGGGGGCGCGAGGCTCTGTAAAGGGGGGCGCGAAGGCTCCCTTTCCATCTGGGTGCAACGGCGGCGAAGGCGTGGGTGAGGCATAATACATCCCGCCTGGAAGTGGCAGCACTTCGGACTGGATTTTCATTGGAGCCGCGGGCTGGAGCTGTGCAAGAAGCCTGCTCGGGCGGGGGTGGGAGGGAGGGAAGCATGGGACCGCCCGTCTTCGCCACCGCGTAGCTCGCCTCCCCGCCAGCAGCTCCACTGCCAGCATTCCATCTGGAAGCGGAAGCGCAACAGCCGCTGTTGGGGAAGGGACAAAGGGGCGGCGGTCGCCCGATCTTGCCACCGCCACCCCTTCGCCCCTGGTAACGGCGACTGTTGTGCTGCTGCTTCCAGCTGGGATGCTGGAGGAGCTGCTGGCAGGGAGGGAGGGAAGAAGGGCAGAAGGGAGGTGGAAGGAAGGAAAGAAAAGCAGACACGCCGGAGGGAAAGAGGAAAGAAGGCAAGCAGGCAGGAAGGAAGCAGAAGGAAGGAGGGAAGAATGGAACTGGAAGGGAGGCAGGGAAGGAGGGAGGGAGAAAGGAAGGATAGGAGGATAGGGAAAGAGGAAAGAAGGCAGGCAGGCAGAAGGGAGGGAGGTGCAAGGAAGGAAGAAAGCATAGATAAGCAGGAGGGAAAGAAGGCAGGCAGGCAGGAGGAAAGAGGAAGGAGGGAACTGGAAGGGAGGCAGGGAAGGAGGGAGGGAGAAAGGAAGGATAGGAGGATAGGGAAAGAGGAAAGAAGGCAGGCAGGCAGAAGGGAGGGAGGTGCAAGGAAGGAAGGAAGCATAGATAAGCAGGAGGGAAAGAAGGCAGGCAGGCAGGAGGAAAGAGGAAGGAGGGAACTGGAAGGGAGGCAGGGAAGGAGGGAGGGAGAAAGGAAGGATAGGAGGATAGGGAAAGAGGAAAGAAGGCAGGCAGGCAGAAGGGAGGGAGGTGCAAGGAAGGAAGAAAGCATAGATAAGCAGGAGGGAAAGAAGGCAGGCAGGCAGGGGGAAAGAGGAAGGAGGGAACTGGAAGGGAGGCAGGAAGGAAGGGAAGGAGGAAGGGAGGGTGGAAGGAAGGATAGACAAGTAAGAGGGAAAGAGGAAAGAAAGCATGTGACTACGGTGGGAGACGAGGAAAGACCGGTGTGCTATGTTATGCAGAGGTGTACTTATAACAATTTTATAGACAAATGATACTATTTACAGTCGCGCGGGGGGGGGGCGCGAAATGTTTTCTTCTTCCTAGGGGGGGGCATGACAGAAAATAATTGAGAAGCACTGCTTTAGATGCTATTTGTTAAAACAATGAGATTATATTGGTAAAGGAATAAGTAGAATTGTGCCTCTATCTCCACACTTTCTCCTTGTGCATAGCAATTTCATTTTTAGAATGGTGCGCAGGAATCTGGCACCTGCAAAACCACATAGACACAGACATACAATCATCTATTACACTATTACATTCCAATGTCAGTATGAAAGGGGGAACTAATAAACGACATGCGTAGATGGATATGGAGAATATCTTTCAATGGATTTGATACAGAAACCAGAGAGACAGGGAATAAGATAGGAGAAGTTTTATTGTTACAAAAGTGAAAGGCATAAATGGATTTCAAATCCCAGAAAAAATACGGTCAAAGTGGTCAAACAAGTTTGGTTCTGTTGTCTAGAGCAGTGTTTTTCAACCTTGGCAACTTGAAGATGTCCGGACTTCAACTTCCAGAATTCCCCAGCCAGCATTCGCTGGCTGGGGAATTCTGGGAGTTGAAGTCCGGACATCTTCAAGTTGCCAAGGTTGAAAAACACTGGTCTAGAGGGAATTAATCTGGGGAAGTTTGTGCCCTACACAAAGGTGTTAGATTTTCAACTCTATTTCCCAAGCAGCATGGGGAACGGAATGATGAGAGCTGAAGTCCAACATCTTTGCAGCGGGCTTCAAGTTAGGAAAGGCTGGAATAAGCCTTTCTATAAACCCCTGCTCTGATTTAAGTCTTGTCCGTCCTAGAAATTATGTGCAATAGGTGAAGCAAGAAAAGAATTCTGATCAGAAACTGTTACCTAATACTACAAAACACTAGTGTCAATAAATTGGGGGAGGGGAGAAGCGGAAGAGAAGAAAAAGGTAGAGAAAAATCTAAACCACTTCTAAAACTCAAGTTCAGTTACCAGTATAAACACTAAATTAACTATACTCAGAGGAGTACACATACCCCTTTCTCATCTCTATACAGTTTTTTAAAAAAGTTTTCGATTCAGACTCTGCACAATCTTTCCCTGCTGGCTATAGCAGTTTGAACTTCAGCAGGATAGGCCTATATAACTGATGTGATCCAACCCAAACCATCCTCTCGTGATAATTTAGGGCACCACAGACCCAAACACTTATGTAACAGAGCCGTGAATCGTACTGTGCTTAATACAGAAGGAAACACAGGTCACGCAAACACACACATACAAATTTTGCATCTAGATTTTGCAGAATAGAAAGGAGGCAAGTTGACTTATTGTACATAAGTTTATAAAGTTGCATAATTCTCATTTTGTAAAGATGACGAGTGCTAGATCTCCACTTGAGTCGCTGGAAATCTAGGTTCATCTTACTTTTGAGATTTCAGCAGAAACTGCATAGACACTTGTAAGCGTACCTTCCAAATAATAATAATGTTTAGAATTGGCTTGGGGAAAAAAAAGCAAAATAAAAAGCATACAGTCCCAGAAAGTTCTACATCCCTTATCCCTTATTTTGTCTACGTTTCTATAGAATCATGCAAGCCACACACGTACGGACACACAAACACACGCATACACAGTCCTGAATACTGGCTCACAGTGCATTGCGTTGTTTTTGAAAAGTTGCTAATGTTGAACAACTGCATCACGTTTGGCGCAAGCATAGTGTGCTTTGGAAACACTGATTCTAGACAACAGAATTGGATTGGGATCGGTGCCATTGACTAGTACAAGGTACCAACCTAGGTAACTGTATCGCCAGAGAAGGCTTGGGACATCCCTGTCCCAGGTCTGAAATGCAGGAGCCAAAAGAACTTCCTCTAATTGCACTCACAGCAGATGAATTGATTTGTATGGCTTTAAGCTTCAAACCCCAGGGGTAGCAGGAGCACCTCCACTCCGGCCTTGAGGGCTTGGCTTGGCTTTTTCCTTGTGCATGGTGGCATCTCCCTATTTTTGCTGGGACAAAGAAAGTGATGCAGCAATAGAAAAATTAGATAGCCCTGGAGGGTTGAGAGGCACAGGTGGTGGCAACGGCTGTATTTTCAGATATTTGAGAGGGGTCTCTTGGGTTCGCCTTGAGTTTTGCCACGAGGCGCAGAGGGTCCTCAAAAGATCTTTTGTGCCCTGGACATACTGGATGTTCCCAAGAAGTGGAGGGGATGGGGAGAGGGAAAAGGAAGAAGAAAAGAGAGGATTAGTAAATGAAAGCAGCGGTGAAAGAAGGATCATCACAGGCCTAGCATTGGCAGGCAAGCTAGAGAGAAGGAAGGTACGGGAAAAGGAAAGTTAGTACAATACAGGTAAATCTGGAATATGCCTTTTTAAAAAGGGAGCTTTTGCTCCAAAACACTTGGATGAAGAAAACTCTCAGGAGGGGGAAATATTAGATTGCATCCAACAAAGAAAAGGGAGGATGAAGAAAACAAATTAAAAGGTTCCTGAAGAATGTTACATGGACATATAAGAGAACGAGACACAAAAATACCTTCCCCTGTGATGAAAGAGTAAAATTCAGATATATGCCAAATATGACACATACTCCCAAACCTTTTCATGACCACCCATAGCATCCATTGTAACAAGAAATTCTATTACTACATTAGAAATGAGAAATCAAGCCCAGAAGTTGATCGGGGCTCTTAAATAACATATGATGTGGATTACCTAATGGGTTTGGATACGCATAAAGTCAACTTTCATTCGACATGCAAGGACATATGAATGACAGCCCCCTTTAGACTACTCCAATCACACAAATGACATATTTAAGCATGCTGGACTGGCTGTACATTGAGGTCACATGAAAACATGTAGCACCAAGTTCTGTATGTTTGGAATGAAGCCTCTGCTGTGCTTTGGGGTTTTTTTCCCCCCCAGCTGGGAATATAAACAGATGGCTAAAGGTCAAGAATTCTTCCTTTGCTTTGCCTTATGCAAATCTCTTTATGACACTAAAGAGAAATAGTTAGCTTTCCTGTCCAGCGATTGCTTGTTGTCCCAGTTGCTTCTCCTTTAGATGTCCTCACCTAAATATCATTAAGCAACAATGGCTTTTTCTAAGCAAGAGTGGAAGAGATGTAAGGCAAGGAAAGAAGATTAATGAGTAAAGTAACTAAAAATATTCTCCGGCTTTGTTCTTTCTTAAAGGGGGAAAGGAGAGGAGGCAGATCTGATGACATGGACTTCCTCACCAAAGATAATAACCTGAAAGAATTCATCTCTTGGAGACAGTAACAGCACAGCCACAGTCAAATAGATATCATGGCTCGCCAATGACAAAACCAACAAATGTTTCTTGCGCTAAAATTTAACCTTTTCACCCTGGCTCAAGCCTTCCCAATGTTGAGTGCAGCTTTTCACAATGTCCGCCTCTTCGTCCTGATGGGTAGTTATTTATATAGTGTTTTACCTGCCTTGCTCCACAGGTTCCTTGTCTACCCCTCAAGTCCTCCTTGGCACTTTATAGACCTTCGAACCCTGCTTGAAGCTTAAGCTATGGATGGATGATTGACCCGCAATGATGGAGAACAATTGAGACTGAGGGCTACATGGACACCAGAGACTTGAAACACTCCATGGGGTGAGAATGAGATGAATCACTGGATGATGGCAAGGAAGAAAAAATTCTTACCAGCTAACCTTCAGAGAGCAGTACTAACCCATCCTGTGGGGAGGGACTATCCCATCAGGCAGTGCAAGATATCGCAAAGTCCTGGCAGGCATCCTCCTGAAGAAGACACCAGAGATTATGTATTGTGGCAGGCTTGGGTTTGGGGAAACAGGTTGAGGGGTGGTAGGGAAGTGAGAGAAGACAGACATAGCACACAGCTGCTGTGTGAGAGCAGTTAAATGCATTCTTTCTGACTAGCTTTAGTTACAGCAACTCTGAAGCAATACACTAAAACAGAACTTCAATTAAACAGATTCCTCTTTCTCCAATCTCCACCTTTTATTATAATGAATATGTTCAGCATCTGTTTCTATGCCTGCTGAATTCCAGAATCAGCAGCCCTGAAATTGCCCAAATTCAGCCTCTTGGTCTAGAAGACATTCAAACACTAATTGTCTTAATTTAGCAAATAAAGAAAATGGAAACATAAAACTGAAAACAATTAGCTCTTTAAAAAAAACATTTTTATTACAAAAGATGTAGTCATCATAAGAGTGTTTCCCACACAAATGGAACACTGCCTACAATTTCTTTCCCCGCCAAGTTATACAATAATGCCTTAGAGAGCAACACAAAGAACAACTCTTCTCTTTCCTAACAATAAAAACTCTTCCAGGATTATCTTCCCACCCTCCCTGTCTGATTACATTTCTGAAAGAAATAAGTTATGAGCAGCCTTTTGAGATCAAAACACGTTATTCTGAGCACCTACTGTAGCTCCAAGATCCATTTGGGTTCCATTAGCCAACTTCTCTCACATGTAAGTGAAGTGAAGATAAGGCTACCTCCAAAAAAGCACCGGACCAGTTGAGAGCCGTGAAAGTGGCTGCTCTGGGAACAAGAGCAGTTCAGCTGTTCAGAGACATGCAAGGTGATAGAAACCAGGACTGCAGAGACAGATATTTTCTCCACTGACTCCAGGGATCTTACAGGGCAGAACCGATGATGTAGCAGACTCAACCTTTAGGTTTAAGCCTACTATTATTAAAATACCCCAGCCTTGGCACTTATCTAAATGGCACAGAATAAAAATATTCCCCTGTATATCAGCCAGCATACCCTTTCAAAAGCCTTTGTAACTGCCCCAGAATGAGAACTATGCTCTACAGAGATCAGAAAGTGGAGTCCTCAGATCGGCAATACTTCTGGAGATTGTGAGAGTTATACAGAGGCTCTCCTAGGTGTGGCATGCATCAGAATATAAATACAATTATATCACGTATCACAGCAGCCACATTTAGCTGTTGGAAGCTGCTGTGGAAACTTCTGCACCTCATCAGAACTTCTAAATAGTTTTTGCCTAATGCCTCAGCTGATTTTAAAATCTGACTCAAACTTCAGAAAGGGTGATATGTACTACCCATTCTTGCAACTTTAATTTGTCGGAAAAACTAACCAAAATATAAAACAGGAAAAGAAATGCCTTAGCAGTTATTGGCTTTGTTCTTCTTCATGAAGTGCTCCAACTTAGGACAGACCTGCTGAAGACACAGCATTATTCCTTCTACTAATGTCAAACATTTTAGGAAGGGTGCAAAAATCAATCTACAGATGAGCAGATCAGTTGTCATGATTTAGCTTAAAGCAGGGGTGTCCAAACTTGGGAACTTTAAGACTTGTGGACTTCAACTCCCAGAACTCCAGCTGGCTGGGGAATTCTGGGAGTTGAAGTCCACAAGTCTTAAAGTTCCCAAGTTTGGACACCCCTGGCTTAAAGGATTTGGATAACTTGCTTTTCAATTCAGTCTTCCTATCTAAGTCAGCCAGATGCCCAGAGCGGTGGTTTCCATTGCTGAATATGATGGGAGTTACTCAAAACACAGCCCACAACAGTGAATGGAATATATTGGCAGAAAGGTGGGAATGGTGGGAAACTCCTGACCACAATGGTTACATTTTTTTCTTTACACAAAGAGGGTGCTTCTCGGTTCTTCTGCAGAAGCAGGATGCATAAATACACTTACGTGCTTATTCTTGTTTTCTTGGAAATATAAAATCCTATTCAATTTCTCGCAAACCCCAGATTTCAAAGGTCAACAGGGAGAATATTATCGTTGCATAGCTGATTAACCCATCCAGGCAGTTTCTAGACGTTTTTGAACACAGTACAAGAAATGAAATCTAACAAGTTGGATGAGCAAGTTCTACAGGGTCCCCATTTCCTCCTACTGGCTGGTAAAATCCAAGAAATAAGATATAACACTTTTTTAAAAAAAACAACACCTTCTGGGCACAGGTTTACAGACAGTAAAAATGATCTTTTTAGAAGACAAAATAACATTGCTAGAATATAAACTATAAAATTTGTGCAAAAACTCCCAGCAGCTTTAGTAAACACATTTCAAGTATCTAGTTTCCCTCTATAGGCAAGGGCTCCCTCATGCCATGGGATGGAAACCGTGGGTCTGTAAGAAAATTCAGCACGAGGAAGCAGGATCCCTCCTTCTTTAAATAAATGATCAGAGATCCAAGTGAATGGACCTCTTACAATAACTCTGTTTTGGAAAATGCTTTTGTATACATGAAGATTTTGCTGAAATGGCCTTTAGTCCATATATACCTTACTTATAAAACTCTCCAAACCCAATACAAAAGTGGTTCAGCTGTCCAGATGCACCAGGTAAATACAACTCATCTGGAATGACATAATTTAAGAATTTCCAACTGCTCTCTTTAATTTCATTTCAACTATTCAATAAATAACCTCTAGAGCAGTGTTTCTCAAACTTGGCGACTTGAAGTCCTGTGGACTTCAACTCCCAGAATCCCCCAGCCAGCTATGCTGGCTGGGGGATTCTGGGAGTTGAAGTCCACAGGACTTCAAGTCGCCAAGTTTGAGAAACACTGCTCTAGAAGCTTAGTGTTCTGATCCTGATTCAGATGAAAAAGACAAGGACAACCCTGAGTCAATTCCCAGACTGAGAAACAATCATCTTCTGATTCTGTAGACTTTCTTTATGAAAGGGAACTTCTACCCTCTCCCCAAAACAGCCACTCAGGCTAACTTCCTCAGCAAGCAATACTTGCTGGTGAGGCAAGGTAGAGCTGGGTCTTCAAATGATTCATGTTACAGTGTAAGGAACATCAGTTATTCTTTGCAATATTCAGGCATGATGGCAGGACCAACATTGTAACATTAAATATTGTCGGAACAAATAAAGTATGTAGAATACTTTAGGAGATGCTTCTGTTATAACAGCTCCATATGCAAAGTAACGATGCCTTTTTCTACCAATCTTTTCAACAAAACCTCCGATAAAAGATATTTCTCATGAAGCTGGACTCTCCCAACCAGCTGCATTCTCTGCTCTAAGTCTTTTAACCCTCAAGATTATGGCAGCTCCTACCTAGAGGCTTAACTGCAGCAATGAACAATGGCCGGTTAAGTTATTTAAAACATTTTAAAAATATTTTTTTAAAATGAAAGCAATTAAAAATCAATGCAAGAGAAGGTGGCTTCTGGTTGGAATAGGAATTCTGGAGATTCTGCTCCATCAGGCTGTCTACCTGAGCCCAGATAATGGTAAAAGGTAGGGGAGGCACCAGCTGGAGGTAGGCATAAGATATGTATGTCAGTGTTGCTAAAGTGTTGGCTCATACCATGCTGGCATCAGACTTTGTTCCAAAGGAAGGGATTTCAGCCTTAGGAGTAGAGGGAGTCCCAGCATCTGCCTGGACAAATCCTCTTCTATCTATTAAACTAGACAATTCAGAGGAGGGAAGAAAAAGGGGAGAAACGGTTAGATTACTGATTAATTAACCAATTTCGTTGTATTTAAGTACAATGACAATAAAGATTATACTTAATTATGTAAAACAGAAATAATGCTAAAACAATTAAGCAACAACAATTCTCTCATTTATCCCATCAGTTCATTATTAGGGATTGGGTGAGAATTCCAACTGGGCTTTCAATCACAAACAAGAAATTTGATATAATTTACTAAGGAATTACATAGAAGTACAAAGGCAAGTGGTCCACATACGGAGAGATCTAGTTGTTGATCTGAACTTTTAAAAGTAAAATCTCTAGTTGGAAAAACTATCAAATAAATTCAACTTATCAAATGCCTATGGCATTTTTCAGAAAAATGCTATAAACTGTGAGCTGGGTAGCTATATAAATAAATAGCCAACATTTGAAAAATAATAATAAAATACCTTCAATCCCTCATTTAAGAGACAAAAAATGAATATGGTTCAACTCTGCCCTACTTGATTTATACAATACAGAATTCTACTGAAATTACTTTAAAATTGCTAAATACTAAACACATTTTTCAAGGTCAGGATTCCATCATAATATTATAACTTATTCTCCATTACAATTCTAGAAATAAATGACATATTAAGGTCAACTAGGAAAAAAAAAACAGACAGAAATGTAAGACTTCATTCAAACTATCCTTCCAAAATATAAGATGGGTAATTTGCACTGCACATATTCTCCATATAATTTTTATTATCTCAAAATAAGTTTTGAAATAATAATCCTTCATTTTGCCTAATTCTGCTCCTTGCCACTAAACAAGGATTTATGATGGGATTACCTAGAATGTTTGTTTAATGCTGCCTCTGATCTACAAGAAATTGTATGCTAAGTGAAAATTCCTCAATGCAATTGTCAAACATCGTCATTTTTGCCTAAAAAGCTATAGCAGAACAAGATGGAAAGAGGATATTCCATCACCTCTATTTAAAGATTAGTTCCAAACAGCTGATCTTTCTGAATGCCTGTCTTCATTCCAGCAGGCCATTATAAGTACAGGTAGTCCTTGCCTTACAATCATTTGTTTAGGGATTGAAGTTATGACATTGAAACAAAGTGATTTATGACCATTTTTCACTGTCATGATTGTTGCAGTATCCCCCTGGTCACATGATCAAAATTCGGCCACTTAGCAACTGGCATGTATTTATGAAGGTTGCTGTGTCCTGGGGTCATGTAAACACATCTTTTGTGACTTCTGACAAGCGCGGTCAATGGGGGAAGCTAGATTCACATAACAACTGTGTTGCTATCTTAACAACTGCAGTGATTCACTTAACTGTCTTGCTTAGCAACAGAAATTTTGGGCTCAATTGTGGTTGTAAGTAGAGGACTACCTGTGCTGTTTTATAAGTGTTGAAAATATTTTGTTTCAGAGGTAGATTATACTGGAATGTTCTGGATCACTTTGCTATTCTGGGAATTATAAACTTTGGGAAATGGGTCAAACAACAACAGGAACAGCCAGATCAAAGTGGTCCGGAGAAAAACAGAATAGTCTATCTCCCAAACAGAACATTTTTCACACCTGCTTTCATTGTAAGATCTGATGCTTCTGTTGTGTCTCTTCATCACTTTTCTTTCTTACAGTCTAAACTGTAACTTCACAGGCAGAATTGGCTTGTTTTTATAAAGCCTTTGTAAGCCATTTGCCAGAATGAGGTTTTCCGATGAAGACTGACATCATTAAATTGTATGGTAACAAATTTCAATGATTGGGACAACCATTAAGCTGGCAAAAGTAGTTGCCTCAAGAGAAGGCATTAAACCGTTGCAAACTTAGAACTTTTGTTTCTGGCAGAAAACCACCCAGCAATATATATGTTTTAAAATTTAATATTTAGCCCTTCCTTAGCATTCTTCTTTCCCCCTATTTCATTTCTTTCTGTTTTGGTTTTATGTCCATAATTTACATAAAGGTATACATTGCATTAATGCTTTAAACAAAGGGAACTACCATGGTATCAATCAAGACACCAAATTCCCCCACTTAACTCTCATTTTTACAATAAGTATATATTTCTCATTATGTGAATGACCGATCATTCTCATGATCATAAAGTACTGACTGCTGTTCTCTCTTTTTCTACCTGCATGAATGGCTGCACAGAACAGGAACAAGAGGCAGCTGCAGGATCATGTTTCCTTACCTGGGGTAAAATGGCCCACAGAGCACTGCACAGCAGTTGGTTAGGACACTTTTATGGCTATAGGGGTTGGCAAATTCAGAACCTCTCTTATTTGACCATGCTCCCTTGAGCTACAATCCAAAAGAGATTAATTGGTTAGGAAACATCCAGATTCTTTTTTTTTTGCTGCTTTGTCTTAGAAGAGGCACAGTTAACTATACGAGAGATAAAACTAGTCCCCATGATATATTGGCACATGCATGTGTAGGAATTCAGCAGTGGTGGGATTCAAATTTTTTTTACTAGCAGTTCTGTGGGTGAGACTTGGTGGTTGTCGCATGGCTTGGTGTGCATGGCTTGGTGTCCGTGTCAGGAGAATAATACTGTAAATTCTCCTTTCCCGCCCCACTCCAGGGGAAGGATACTGTAAAATCTCCATTTCTTCCCCGTCAGCTGGGACTCGGGAGGCAGAGAATAGATGGGGGCGGGGCCAGTCAGAGGTGGTATTTGCCAGTTCTCCGAACTACTCAAAATGTCCGCTACTAGTTCACCAGAACTGGTCAGAACCTGCTGAATACCACCTCTAGAATTCAGGTTACAGAGCTGATGCCATAGGTGTCTGCTATGAGGTCACCCCGCCCAAGAAATACAAAACATGCCAACTTATATTTATATCCTGGTATCAGATACAGGTACATAAATAACTGGGTTGTGGTATCACATGTCCCTTCCCATCACCGATATCTTGAAACATTTATTAATTTAAGTAAAGGCCAGCTGTTTCAAATCATTGGCTATGCCATTTAGACATTATGAGAGGCTATGAGTTGGCTGATCTAATAAAATCTTTTCACTAGAAATAAAGGCCTTTTCCCCCCTATTTTGGAATGCAGAAATGTCTGTCTTTTCACCAACAAGAAATGTTATAGTCACTCTGCTTTAGAACAAAGCAAAGCAAAATATTTTAAGCATAATCTTGTGCCTTTCAAGAAACCGATTTAAAGCTGTCGTGATGGCTGTTTGGAATGTTAAACTTCTATTCATTGAAAATAATATCTCTACTCACATCCTCATTGGTTGTCAGATTGGAGGCAATTAAGTAAGTGTGAAACCCTGAGAGGCCAAAAATAGACCAGACTGAAAAAAAACAAATCACCAATTCCAACAGAGTAAATTAGGAATTAAGGAATAACACTTGTGACTGAGGAGCATTCATTTTGCTGAAGTTCTGCCAAAGTTTTACTCCTAGTCACCACCCACCAAATGCATCTGAGCCATTTCAGCATAATTTTTTAAGGAAAGATGATATACAAATAAACCCAAAGACGTAATTAATGATACAATAAATTCATCAGGGGAAAATGTATTCTGCACTTCAGGACGAAGAGTCCCCAGCTGTTTTAATACTTTGCTATTTAATCCTATTTAAAAGATTTTCAAAACGGATTTACAGACAAAGCTAAACCATGAGCAATAAAGCAAATGATAGCCACAGAGTGAAACAGTGCAACAACAGCACAGCTACACAGTCAAGTCACAACACAGATTGAAAAAACCTTGGGGAAATCAAAAAGTCCCCATCTGGCTTTGAGATATTAAATTTGAGACAAGCCTGCCTCAGCTAATCATCACCAAAAGATGACCTCTAACAGAGGGCACTGGAGTTTTATTTTTATGGTTTTTGAGTCACCAAGTTGCATGGACCAAATGAATTACCAGATTTTAGGATAGATCGAAACACCTGCCAAAAGGGAAGGGGAACAAAAGGTCTGGGAGAAAGTTTTCTTCATTGCCTAGGTCAGTCAACTCCCACTTTACATTCTCTACATGTGTTAGGACTGTTGCTGTCACGAACTACTCAGATTCTCATTTATGATCAATTCTTGTTGAATACATTCAAAAAACACTGTCAAGAGTTTTTAAGTGGGAGAGGGAAGAAACAGATATTGAAAGGATATCTTGCTGGTGTTGTTTTCAAAACAGTGAGGAAATCGTTTCCCTGGGAGCCTGCAAAGCAAATAGACATTGAGATAAAGGAAGGAATTTTTTTAAAAGATTTTTTTAAAATCTTGCCTTTATTATTCTTATAAATAACTCAAGGCGGTGAACCATATCTGATACTCCTTCCTTTTCCTATTTTCCTTCTCTAACCACAAAAACATACAGAAGATTAAACAGTGCTGATCCCCAGGATCTCCGATAGAAGAGAGGTTTTGAGCTATACAAGTAACTCCCTCTTGAAATGTGATTTTGTGAACTAAAGATGTTGTAATCCAACATGTTTAGGATTGGGAAAGGGTCAATATATAGGGTTGGTATCTATATCTATATCTATATCTATATCTATATCTATATCTATATCTATATCTATATCTATATCTATATCTATATCTATATCTATATCTATATCTATATCTATATCTATATCTATATCTATATCTATTAACATCTTTGTTTGACTACTTTATGGTCCACATTCATTTTTCAATTTATTTACTGTAGCTATTATTACTTTCCACATATTTCATGGTCATGTGGCCGGCATGATTAAATGCCAAAGGTGCACGGAACACTGTTACCTTCCCACCAAAGGTGGTTCCTATTTTTCTATTTGCATTTTTTACCTGCTTTCGAACTGCTAGGTTGGCAGAAGCTGGGACAAGTAATGGAAGCTCACTCCATTATGTGGTGCTAGGTATTCAAACCGCCAAATTGTTGAGCTTCCTGATCGACAAGCTCAGTGTCTTAGCCACTGAGCCACCACGTCCCAATTTGAGGGTTGATCTGAGGGTTAGGAAGGGCCAATGTAGATTTGGAATGAGAGTTCACGCACATCTATTCTAAATAATTCTTTCTTCAGTTGTGACTTAAGACACAGTGAACTTCCTCACACTTTCCTAGAGTGCTGTGACATTCAACTTTGACAACAGGCCATACTTACGCAAAGCAAGGTGGGTGATGACGCAAGCAAAGATGAAGGCTGTTAGGAAGGAGAGGGAGAGGATGAAGGCATAGAAGAATCTATAGTTCCGCTTCCCCACACAGTTGCCCACCCAGGGACAATGATGATCAAATCGTTCTGGGGGGAAAAGGAACAAAAACACAGTATTAAAGGGAATGACATTTCACATGCTCAAGGAGGATATATACTTATACATAATTTGCCAATCTGGGAACAAATTGTTCTAAGAACTCAGAACTCTTTGGCTGTTTTATTTCCATCTTTATTCACTCCAGAACATGGCACTGCAGGCTTAGTTTGTTAATCTCTGAAAGCAACTTTCCTGGATCAGTCATAGTTTGAGATGTGCCAAGGATGGTTTGGCTCACTTTTATTTGGTCCAGTTTTATTTAGAAAATTACATTCAGACCGGCCACAACCACTTCTGCTCCAGAGAATTTATTTTAAACACTATACAACTGCCAATGCAACAGTGTGGTCCAAAGAAGGTTTACTGTGATCTGGAAGGAAATGAAAAATTTTGGAATTCCCAAAAGTGATATTTTCCCCTCTTTGTACGCATCCCTCATGTATGTTACAAGTGATGCAGAAAACAATTTTAGAAGATGAGTGTAACCTATGGTTAATGCTGGATTCCAAAAGACCCCATTCAAGTCTACAGTCGGTCAGTCATGAAACTCACTGGGGGGCTTTGGGTCAGTTGCTATCTCTTGCTGTCTTACTTAGTTCATAAAGTTGTTATTAAAATAAAATTGGAGGGGGACCACTGTATATGTTTTTTTTGAATTCTTAGAAAAAATGGAATGTAAACACTGCAAACAAACAATACATTAGGACAAGGCTCTCTTTTGCTAATGTGTATGTAATGAGAGTTTTAAAATATTAAAGGAGCCAATTTGGTGTGATTAAGACATCATGCTAGAAACTGGGAGACTGTAAGTTCTAGGCCAGTGTTTCTCAAACTTGGTGACTTTAAGTCCTGTGGACTTCAACTCCCAGAATCCCCCAGCCAGCTATGCTGGCTGGGGGATTCTGGGAGTTGAAGTCCACAGGACTTAAAGTCACCAAGTTTGAGAAACACTGTTCTAGGCCCACCTTAGGCACAAAATCAGCTATGTGACTTTGGGCCAATCATTCTCTTTTAATCCTAAAAAGTAGGCAACGGTAAACCATTTCCAAAACCTTGCCAAAAAACCTGGGACCCACTGGAAGTCCACAATCATTCAAAGACACAAAAAGAAAGGAATATGAAATAGGCTGCGGCTTTAAATTTTTCTTTTCTCTGAAAGCGATCAACGCTAGCTTTCTCTGCTGAAATATCAGCAGCTTGTATTCAAGTATACTGAACTGAGATTTGACTACTAGCTTTAGGGAATTGGTTACCGTTGTATTAGAATGAGAGATACATAACTGAATGAAAAGGGAATGAAAAGTTCATTCATACAAGTCCTTCAGCCAGAGTTAGCACGTTTGTTCAGAAATCAGGATGCCAGATTTACTTGTAATGTACATAATACCAGCTTCCCCCCAGTACTGAACTGCCAGAAATAGACTGTAGAGGACACTGGGGACAGACAAGATAATAGGTGGGAGGATCAGTTCTAATATGCGTTTCTCCAGAAACCCAACTAGCAGATACGTTCATCAGATTTGTTGAAGTAGCAAACAAGTAGGAAACTAATTATTTGCAGCTTACAAAGCTATACATTGGCAAACCTTTGGGGCTTAGGAGTAAAAAAAGAAGGACTAAGCATTTTAGTAAATGCAGTGAAACAATTTTTTTCACTAAGTAGTGAAATGACAGTGTCAAAATGAGTTGGCAACTAAAGGTAAATAAACTAGGAACCGGAAAAGCATTGTGGTTCTTTGGGTCACAGTGAAATTTCTCCCAGAGGATCACTCTGGAAAAAATGCAGAACAATTTCTAACACATCCAAATCAATTCAATGCTGGGATATAGCAAAGAAAGCTCATTTATGAATATCAAGAAAAGGATATATATTTAGACCTCAGTTATTATTCTACGTTTAAAAATAGATTAACTTAGCTCCCTGACAGCTCCCCTTTCCCTTGATACTCCTATCCGCATATTTGGAAAAATCATAATGCTGTGATAAAACCATTAGAACTTTCAATCTGTTTGACAACTGCCAACATTTTGATGGGAATATTGATTTATTACATTAATTCATTTACTTATTTATTGCCTTACAATATAATTGTTTTAAAAAACCTTAGAAAACAATTAAAATTAGAAAAATGGAATAGAAAAATTAAAAAGCAAGATGATAGGTGGCCTGGAGCTGATCTTCTCTACCTGATCAGCCACCCCCAATGCTACAGCTCCCTATCAGGGGCCCAGGCCAAGTAACAGAGACAAATTTATAGGGTCTTCCAGAAGGCTAGGAGTGTGGGGGTAGACCCCACCCCCAGTGGGAGAATATTCCAGAGGGTGGGGGCCACAGCAGAAAAGGCCTATCGCCTGGACCCTGCCAGCTGAAATTCTTTGGTTAAGGAGATCTAAAATAGGTCCTTTCTTCTGGAATGAGTGGGATGGGCTAGTCCCATCAGGGTGAAACAGCTCCTCTGATATCATGGACCCATATGAAAGATGAAAGCATATGAAGGATCAAAGCAATTAACTTGCATTTGCATTGCAAATGTATCTGAGGCATTTGGGAAAAAAAACCTAATATGCAGAGCCAGTATGAACTCATAGATAATTATTCAAAGTCTATTTCCTTCCCACAATTTCACCTTTCAACAGGTAAATTATTAGGAACTTGATCTCAAATCAGTCAACATTTGGGTATTAACACTCTGTTAAAATGTGTATTCCTCAATATATAGCATTATTACAGCCAGGCAAATTAAGTTTCAAAGACAAATGTTAGCTATTAGCTATCTTACTTATTCGAGAAATGCCAATGCCATTCAAATTGTATGCTAATGCCATCCAAACTCTAATTTTACCCGCTCTATTTGCAGCTTATTGTGTGCTCCCTTGGATTCTATCTCTTCCTTTTCACAATCTGCTTAAGGTACATTGGAGAAAGATATTATATATGTGAACACTTCATCATTTCTCATCGCAAAACCCTTTTGTTGGCTTTGACAGATATGCCTGTCCTCTCTTGCTACACAATTTAATCTAACAAAGGTGTAGTCACATAGCTCTTGACTCAATAACTGCGTTCGCTCCTTTGTTTGAAACCATGACTATGTATGAAATCCGCTGATAAAGCAGATTTGTATTCAAATCGGATTCATTCAAGATAACTCACTGCCTTCAAAAATAGGGGGAAATGTCAATTCAAGAATGCAATGACCTACTTCAAAAGTAGACTGCCTCACCCATACCTTTCCCTTGCTCTAAAGAGTGATACATCCTGGCAAGGTTTAGTTTTTTGGGGTGTGACCACGCTTTGGTTCATGTCTTGATATGCCTGTAACTATTCTTCCCAACTAACATGTGCTACAGGAACATTTCATTATTACAAATGCCTCAAGAATGAAAGAAATGAAGGGCCAACAAGTGGAAATGGCTTGCTACTTCTTTGCTCTTTAGGTTTTCAGTAATTCTCATCATTCTTAATATCTGCCTGTCACTTATCCTTATCCAGAGTATTTAAAAAGTCAGTTATTAATGCCATGCATTCATCTATTCACCTTTTCTTCCCAGCGGACGCTCTTTAATTAATATAACATATTCATATTGTGACCATATAGAAAGGCCACCTATATCATACACCAGGTACTTTAACTGTTATAGCACCTCAATAGAGAGATATATGGTAGGCTTTCCAACCTGAAGTAGCTATTCTTTTCAGAGGGATATTTATTGGGGTGACAATTTGTTTGACAAGAGACAAGTAGAAAGAATGATGGTTGGGAAAGAAAAAAAAAAGAATTAACAAGGTCTGCAATTTTGCTGATCTTGAAGCAAAATCATAGCCAGTGTCCTTTATTCCTCATTGCTAGACTTTTCTAAATATTCTCTTGCAGCTCCAAGAAGGCAAGATTCAAACTTTACACACAAGGATCCAGGCGTATTTTTGAACAGCAGGCATCACAAAAAAAACTTGATAATCCTCTTTTTGAATTATTTTATGTGACTTTAGGAAGTGTCTACCTGAACTGGAAATCTTTCTACCTTAGGAAATACTCCTAAACACAAGCAGAATGAGAAATCTCTCCCTATTATACTCAGAATTATCCTCTGAGGAACAATCAAATTTAAACAAAGAACATACAGCACAAAATGTGAACTCAAATGTTTCTGCATTGAAAAAAAGCAGAAAAATAAATTTAATGGAAATGATAATCCTGATTGTTCACAGGATAAAAGTCTCACTCTGATCTTACCAACACAGTTGTCACAGACACTGCAATGGGAAGTCCTGGGTGGACGGAACATTTTACACGTGTAGCAATATTTCAATTTCACCATATACTTGTTTATTACAACTTCCATGGTTCGGGCAGGTGGCCGATAAGTGGAAGTGCCGAGGTTGTCTGTGAAATCAAAAATATTCACCTCTTAGACTCATCCAAGATTTGACTAACACCAGACTAAAGCAAGGACTGAATGCATATTGATAACTTTCTAACAAGTCTCCATCTAAACTAAGATCCAAACAACCCATCCACATCATTCATTGCTGTCTTTCTGAAATGATAGCATGTTATCTGAACTGTAGCAGGCCACAAATGAAAAATAGAATTCACTCCTGAAGCAATTCTTTCAGTGACTAATATATAAAAATATGTTAATCCTCATATCTAAGCACTGTTATTATGATTTTTGAGATGCATTGTAGTGGGATGTTTCAAACAATCCACATTCAGAATCATTCACTTAAAGTTGGTGTAAATCAATTTTAAAAAGGCCCAGGAAAAAGGACAATCCAAACAGACCTTTCTTCATTGTTTCTGTCAATATCTCTACAGCTACCACTTTAAAACTATGAAAAAGATGACTGATCATATGTCATTTTGTGAATATGATAGCTCTAGGTTCAACATACTATGGTGATATAAGCCTGCTGTAAAGTTCAAGGAAAAGAAAGAACCAGGATATACAAAAGTTTCAGAAGTAAAATGTGTAACTATTAGATTATGGATTCCTATCAACTAGTTAAAGGCTAATTATTGGAATTAGTCAAAGACTAAAGGATAAAATGGCCCTGATCTGACTCTACATGTGTACTTTCTATAGATAATTTCAAGAATGAAAATGCCAAAATAACAATTCTGTATAAATACCATTAATAGGATCCCTTATATATTTTTCCATAAAGAAATGTAATAAGCCTCACCAATCCATTTCTCCAGATCTGCAGCTTCACTGGAGGTGGCTCTGGGCAAAATACCGGGATCTCTGAAGCTGGTTTGTAGCAAACAGCTGATGACAAAAAAGAACAAGATGCCAGCAATGATAGGAATAGCTATGGTCAAGTTATAAGCCAGGAATGGACAGCTGAAAAGTAAAGAAAACATTATTGAATTATTGAATACTGAATTTCCATTCGTCACACTAATTTTCTACTCATTGCTTGGCTTCTTTTTCTAGCTGCTTCCTTCAACTAACAAATATTATATCATAACCTGCCTCGCTGTCTAAAGTTCTTAGGAAAAAGATACAAGATACCTATCTCACAGACAGGAATTATAGTATATTCCTGGGATGAAACTTGTTAAATACTTTCAGTATATACTTGTTCAATGGTGTAAATCTTTCTCAAAAACAATACTATAGATAGCACTTAGAGCATTTTCCCCTTAACACTGTGCCTAATTTAGAATCCCACATTCTAGTTTAATTTCAGTTCACATAGTTAACTAGGGTTCTATTGATTTTTCAACTGACTTCTTAAAGGTAAAACTATATCTGACTGTATTAATATCATTCTTTGAATTGGCTATATAAACAATTTTGTGCATAAATCTGAGAAACGCTACTACTGCTAGCCCATCCACCGAATTCAGGCAATACAAGCTTACAACAGCCCACAGTTTCAACTGAAATGTAGAGCCCAATTTAACAAGTATGGGTCTCATGCCTAGTGTTCTGTGGGGCAGTGCCTCTAAAACTTTCCCAAGCATATTAAATGACAACTGCCAATTCTCCCTACCCAAAGTCATTGACTCCACACCTGAAACCGTCTTGCAATGCAAGATGTCTTTACTACACAACATTCTAAAACTGTAAAATGTAGTTTTAAAGCAGCAAATATCTGTCTCCAAATGTTTTTCCCTAGAGGGAAAGAAAAATATTTGTTTGAAGTGAAACATTAAGTATTTTGGTGACATGCTTTAGGGAGGCCAAACAATACTAGAAGATGTCAGCTTTAAATTTTAGACTATAAACATTTATTTATGCATTTATTTATTTTAAGATTTTCTTATGTGATTGTAATGTTCCTTATTTGTTGTATATTCTCAAAGTTACAGACAGAATTGTGGTTCTACCAATTACTTAATTTTAGGATATGACCAAAGAAGAAATGTCAATGTTAAAATGTTATTTCTAGCTAAATGTTGCTCTGACAGGCTAGCCTTGTAACCAACTAAAATAAACTGCAATTAAATAATATTGTCTGAAACTTTCTCAATCCTCCAGATAATAAAATTAATCACAGATCCCCCAATTGTATGCTGCCATTCTTTCATTATGAACTTTGAAATGTATTTCTTCAAAGCAAGAAAGATTTGTTTCAACCAGTTAGTCAAATCATCTTGGATACTGTTCTTTAAATTAATTATAAATTATTTAAAACCTTTGAAGTGAAAGAAAACCTAGCATCAATGGTTGTATTTATTATTCATTGTCCATTAAATACTCGCACGATAAAAATTCTAAGTTCTGTTTCTGCAAGATTAACCTGAACCTATGACTAAAATTCTGGATTTTAGAGACCTTAAAATCAAAGGTCTCTAAAATATATCACAACAGTTTTGGAAAAATTAATGCTATATCTTTAGGCAATAATTTCCTGTAACTTAATGATTCTCTTGATTAACCATGTCCACTTCCAACTGTTTCACATAAACAACTATATAATAGGATAAGATGCCTTATTTTCTCAGAACAGAGTAGTCACTTCCCTATTAAATTATCCTTCATTGGAGGAATATTCCTTTCAATTTTGTTTATTTGAACAATTTGTATAGCTGTACATTTTATAAGCAAATTTCTGGACAACTCGCAACAACCATACAATTACAAAAAACAAACTAAAAAGCCAGCACCTCAATCATCCTCAAGAGATGCCCCAGCAACCACCCACAGACCCATGACTCTACTGAATGAAGAGCCAGTGTTTTATGGCTTACAGAAAGACTAAAGGGGTGGAGCCCTGTTGGATTACTGGGGAAGGAGCAGTTTTCTATAAGATAGGGGCATGGTTCTTAGGTACCAATAGAGGCCAATATTTCATGAAAGGAACCTGGAATCTGCCTCTTATCTGATCTAATGGGAAGGGCAGTTACAGTCCAGCAAATAACCTGGTCTCATGCCACTTAAGGCTTTAAAGGTAATAATCAGCACCTTGAATTGCACTTAGAAGGAGACTGGAAGACAGTGCAACTTGAACAACAGGAGAATAATGCAAGCAAACGTAGGGGCTCAGTTGTGGCACCTGGGTGGTTTTCAAAGGTAGTGCCATGTAGCGCACATTGAAGTAAACAAAACAGAAATTGCAAAGATGTGTATCTGGTAGAAAAATATCATGAGTAAAGGCCTCTTGGTCCAGGAAAGAGTACAACTGGCATACAAAAGAAGTCTGTGTAAATGTCCCTCTAGGCAGGACTTCCATCTGTTCTATGAGCAGCAGCCATAAGTCCATTGTGTACCAGTAAACTCCAGGGGAGTGTAAGTCCATTGACAGTCAAAGATGATATATAATCAGACCCAGAGGGACCAAAAACCCAAAGCCACTCTGTTTTGCCAGAATCCAGTTGAAGTAGTTGAAGTTAGTTCCCGCCCATCTAACCATCACAGCATCCAAGCACTTGATCAGCACTATGATGTCAACTGCCCAGTGGTGGAAATGTATAACTAGGTATTATCAGTGTACTGATGATGCAGCATTTCTTGCCAGCAAATGATCTCACCCAGCGGTTTCATGTAAATATTAATGAGAAGAGAAGAGAGGCTTGAGCCCTGAGGGTTCCTATATTGCAATGGCATTGGGGGCTTTACCTCTCCCCCACCTCCCCGAAACACCAAATGAAACCAGCCCACAGACAATGGTTTATTAAATGTGCAAGCTAAGACCAAGCAATCCGTACAGGTAGTCCTTGACTTACAACAGTTCATTTAGTGACCTTTCAAAGTTTCAATGGCACTGAAAAAAGTGACGTGTGACCATTTTTCACACTTATGATTGTAGCAGCATCCCCATGGTCAGGTGATTTACATTTGGATGCTTGACAACAGGTTGCAGTGTCCTGGGGTCATGTGATCACTTTTTGCAAACTTCTGACAAGCAAAGACAATGGGGAAGCCAGATTCACTTAACAACCGTATTATTAACAACTTCAGTGATTCACTTAACAAATGTAACAAGAAAAGTTGTAAAATGAGACAAAACTCCCTTAACAAATGTCTCATTTAACAACATAAATTTTGTGCTCAATTGTGGTCGTAGACTGAGGACTACCTGTAGAGCTTTCCATATTGCAATGTATGTGATTCCAGTTACACAGTAGCAGGTGCCAAGTACTATGCTGAAATTTCCTTCGTCTTGAAATTATTGGTTATAATGATTGAAAAAAGTGTATACGTGAAAAGCTAAAACCAAGAAACAAAACTAACTCCACTGCAATTCAATTCTAACGTAATGGATTTACCACCGAGGACTATATTCTAATTTGAAGCAATTTTGTGGATCCAGTCCACAAAAGTGTATAGCACTAATCCTTCCATTCCCTACCCTCCAGTCAGAGCTGAAGAAGCTTCTTGGATGATAAACGAAAACGTCTTCAAAGAAAAACCAGAAAGTCCAGTTGCCTCCTGAAAAAAGCACCTTTGGGACAACCATGACCTGGATGACTGAGAATCTCCATAGACAAGGCATGCCTTCCATTGAGGACCTGTACACTGCATGAGTCAAAAAGAGGGCCGTGAAAATATTTACAGACTCCTCGCATCCTGGACATAAATTGTTTCAACTCCTACCCTTCAAAACCACACTATAGAGCACTGCACACCAAGACAACTAGACACAAGGACAGCTTTTTCCCCAAACGCCATCACTCTGCTAAACAAATACCTCACCACTGTCAAACTCCTCACTATTACTATTAGTCTTCTCATCGTTCCTATTACTCATCTCCTCCCACTTATGATTGCAGGACTGTAACTTGGTTGCTTGTATCCTTACGATTTATATTGATATTGTTTCCTGATTGCTTACTTGTACCCTATGACTATCATTAAGTGTTGTACCTTATGATGCGTGATGAATGTATCTTTTTTATGTCTTTTTATGTACACTGAGAGCATTTGCACCAAAGACAAATTCCTTGTGCGTCCAATCACACTTGGCCAATAAAGAATTCAATTCTATTCCTATTCCTTATCCCTATTCTATTCTATTCTGTTCCTATTCTATTCTATAAGTTAGCACCTACTCATTTACTTAAAAGCCCTGTTGACATCACGGGGTCCTGAGGCAAACATTCGCAGCCAAATCTGGCCACACTCTTGCATGAGTTTACCTAGGAGGAAGTCTCAGAGAGAGAATTCAAGGCAGCTTACGGTGTTTTTGCCAGGAAACCTTTCCTTGCAGTTAACACACTTCAGAATGTGGGGTGCTGCTGCTGCTGTCCATCCCCCTTGGTCGGCCTGGTGGCTTCCAGATGGATGGGGGACCACAACAGCCAGCATCCCCGACGGGGGGGGGGAGGAGGGCTTTTCGGGGCGTTGCAGCCCCCACCTATTTGGAGACCGCCTTATTGGGGAAGGGAGAAAAAGCAGGAGGGAGGATATACGGCGGCACCTTCTATAAAAGCGACGCCGAAGAGGGTTCACGACCCCCGCGACCCGCCCGAGGGGAAGCTTGCCCCCCCCCGACTCACTCGAAGGCGAAGAAGAGGCCGCTGGTGACCACAATGAGGCCGACCGTGAGGAGAAAGACGCTGCTGTGCCGCGCCAGCATGAGGCGCCCGCCACAATAGAACCGGTTGCGCCCGGGGAAAACCTCCCACTTGCGGCGGGGCCGCGGGGCCAGAGTCGCGGGGGCGGTGCTGGAGGCCACGGAGGTCGGGGGTCCAGAAGCGGCGGGGGCAGCCGGGGTGCCCGGCGGGATCTGCCGGTACTCGCAGTCTTTCATGGCGGTGATGATGGCGATGGCGGCGTCGGCTGGCCTCCCCGCGTCCTCCGGACCCCCGCGGGCGGCGCTGCCAGAGCGCCGGGATGGCAGAGACCGAGCCGCTTTGCCTTTCTCTCTCTCTCGGGAGGGAGCTCGGGAGGACCAGCAGCCAGCAGCACACGCGCTCCCCACCCACCTCCCGGCGCAGCGCCCCCTCAAGCCGGCCGGGAGCCCGCACTGCAGGGCCGCGACCCTCACCGGGCCGCTCCTGCCAATTTCCCCTCAAGAGGCGGGGGGGGGGGAAGGATGCGCGCCACAGAGAACGCGCGCGCGCGCCGGCCAGACAAGCTGGTAGGCAGCCTGCTTCTTCTTCTTCTTCTTCTTCCCCGCCGCGTTGAGGTACTGCCTCGCCGACGCCGCCGGGATACAATCGGAACTCGTTTGCCGGGAGGACTAAACCGGAGGACCCTCGGGGCTTCCGGGTTTTCTAGCTCTGGTGTAGGAAAAGGGAAGGGAATGGGAGACAATATGCAGAAATATGCTTTTTATGAAGATGGGAGATTTCCCCCCCCTTTTCCAATATTTTGAAGTTGCTTGCAGAATACAGAAAGAGGAGGCACTACATCTAATACATATTATTATTATTTCACGGCTTGTTTCAGGTCTCCAGCCTTGGCCACTTTGCGACTGGTGGACTTCAACTCCCAGAATTCCTCAGCCAGCGCATGCTGGCTGAGGGATTCTGGGAGTTGAAGTCCACCGGTTTCAAAGTTCCCAGGTTGGGGAGCCCTATCATAGACCACGGTATCCCGTACAGGTAGCTTTCATTTTACAATCATTTCTTTAGTAACCAACTGTTGCAATGAAAAAAGTGACTTTGGACCATTTTTCACACTTGCAACTGTTGCAGCATTTCCCCCAAAGTCACATGATCAAAATTCAGGAGCTTGGCAACTGGATGACAGCTGCATTGCCCTGAGGTCATGTGATCATCTTTTGCAACCCTGACAAGTAGGAGAGCAGGGATTGAATTTAAGTGTACTCTTCCAATTCTATAGCATTTTTGTCTTTGACAAAAGCTGGAGCAAGATATGCTGTTTTTATGTATTTTATATGATGTTGCTGATATATATAAAAGCAGCAACTGCAGTGATTATCTATAGACAGAGTCAAACTGTGGCTTCTTTTCATGTGTACTGAAATACTAATTTACTCCATCTTTCTATTGAAGAATAGTCAAGGCTGTTCTGGTTAAACATTAGAGCAACAGGAGTAATAAAGAAATGATAATCGCTAAACATAAAAAACAGTGTTTCACAATTTGATTCTTCCATTTGTTGTTGTTGTTAGTTGAGAGGTCGTGTCTGACCCCTCGTGACACCATGGGCAACATTCCTCCAGGCCTTCCCATCCTCTGGAGTCCACTGAAGCTCATGCCAACTGCTCCGATGACTCCATCCAGCCCCCCTTTGTCGCCCCCCCTCTTCTTTTGCCTTTCATCTTTCCCAGCATGAGGCTCTTCTCCTGGGAGTCCTCCCTTCTCATTAGGTGGCCAAAGTATTTGAGTCTCATCTTCAGGATCTGGCCTTCTAAAGAGCAGTCAGAGTTGATCTCCTCTAGGACTGACTGGTTTGATCGCCTTGCAGTCCAATTCTCCCATAGAGGTCATAAAACATTTCGCTGGCTGGAAAGGAGAGATGGTCACTTCTTCACACAAAAAAAATCGCTGAAAGGAGTGAAGTCAGCCACTTTGGACATGGAGTTCCTTAGCAAAGGTATGCTATTCCCTATATTCCTATTAAGCATACTTCAGATATTGACAGGATGGAAAAGTGAACTTCTGTACTTGATCTTAGCGAGCAGGCTGCCTCGGGCAGGAGACAAGTCTCAAGTTCTTTACAAATATAAAATTAGTGTGCACTACCTAGAGATGGTTCTGAAGGTGTCCTCAGGCGCCTGCAAAAGTTTCACGTGCTCCCTGACAAGGTCTGCAGTAGCATTAGCTACCGTTTCAGGCTGGCTCTGATGTATAAGAAGCTTTCAAATGCAACCTCATGTACAGCACCCTAAGCTTGATATTGATTTTAACTGCAGTGTGCATTAACATATCCAGATGATGTCTGCTCTGTTTAAAAAAAAAAGTCACTTTCCCATCACAGTCTATTCTGAGTAAAAGCACAGCTTATCGACCTCCCCAGGGCACTCAAGAGTAAAATGATGAAATTTAGAACTGGGACAGAAGAACGGTAGAAGGTTGGAACATACCAAATTGAGGGGGGAAAGAAATCAGTGCTTGCAAGGCTGGGAACCCCACGGA
Source organism: Natrix helvetica (assembly GCF_964273705.1). Lineage (NCBI taxonomy): Eukaryota > Metazoa > Chordata > Lepidosauria > Squamata > Natricidae > Natrix > Natrix helvetica. Next base: position 15,007,162 of record NC_138560.1, read on the forward strand.
AGTCGATCTGGAAATTTATGCCTGAAAGCTTGTCAGCTAAGGCAGGAAGAGTCTACAAATCTCAGTTGACCCAAATTGATTTCTAAGAACCAATACAGCTAGACCCAAAAAGAAAAGAAAAAATAACTTAAAAGATTAAAATAACGATACGGCTAATCTTCAACTTACAACTGATTGTTTAGCAACTCTTCGAAGTTACAATGGTATTGAAAAAAGTAAATTTACAACCTCACACTTCAAATTATTGCAGCATCCCCAGAGTCACATGATCAAAATCCGGGCACTTGGCATGTATCTATGACAACTGCAGCATCCTGAAGGTCACCTGTTTGTCACATGTGACCTTCCCAGCTGGCTCCCTACAAACATAGTCAATGTGGGAAGTTGGATTTGCTTAACAACTGTTAAAATTATTTAGCCACCATGGCAAAAACAGATCATAAAATTGGGCGTGACTCACTGAACGACGGCCTTGCTTAGCGACCAGAATCCTGGTCCCAATTGTGGTTGTCAATTGAGGATTACCTGTACCAAGCTCTAGCCTCCAGAGAGACGAAAGTCAATTTCTGATACAGTGTCAAGATATGAATTCAGATTTTTGCTACGTATCAAATAACGGACATATCATCACTGACAAGGGAGATTGTAAGCAACTTGTGCAACAGCCGCATTTTGCAAAAGTACACTTTTTAGAGGGTTAGGGTTTTATTTTAAAGCAGCCCTTTGTTATGGACCTCCAGCGGCCAGTAGAGCTGGCAGCAGTTGGACAGTGAGGAGGTTGGGGAGGAGCATGGGCCAGTCCTGGAGGCTGGGGAAGGCTCGGACGAGGGCTCTGCATTGGAGGCAGAGACAGGGCCGAGGCCGTCGGGCAGTGATCAGGTGCCTATGGAGGTAGACAGCAGTGAGGCAGAGGAGCAGCTGGAGCCTGTTCCCAGTGTACGCATACACAGAGCTGCCAGAAGAACTAAGAAATCAGGGTCGACTTGGGAGTAAAGCCACAGGTGGACAGTGAATGACCCCTCCCATAGGAAATAAAAGAGGAGCGAAAGGGGAATGGGCTTTTGCAGGAAACAAGTCGTTTGTTCGGTCTTTAGATTCATTTCAGGAGTCTGAAGATCTGTCCATGAATCTCAGAGACTCTGTGCCCAGTCTTTCTCTGCACACACCTCATTTGGAAAGTATTTACGTGGCAGCTTTCCAAGATAGGTAAGGTCTGTAGTCATAAATGTTCCTTTGAAAGACTGTTTGCCAAATGTGAATGAGAGGAATTCACATTTGTTTAATAAAAGGGCTTTTGCCGGGACCACGAATCTGCCTCGTGCTTTTTGGGGAAGCCTAGGTCAGAACATCCTTGGTAGAAGGTTACAGAATGGCTCTTGACAGAGAAGAAAATACAGAAAAGCATGGGAAGGTGTTGGGTTTTTTGAATGAAATAGATTATTTTGAGAAAGGATATTTTTGAATGCAGCGTCACATGTGAGTATTTTACCTGGTATTACATTTTCGCTATTCTCACTGGTTGAGTTTACTGCCACTTTCAGATAAATCAATCCTGCGCCTTCAATTGTTAGCAGTAAATGTTATCAAGTTTACAGAAGATAGGATCTCTCTGAAAGATTTTCAGCCTGTTCGGCCAGTATATATATACTGTATATATAGGTTCAAAATGGTTACGTCCAAGGAAAGAAGTTACAGTGAAGGACCAACCCCAGTAGCCAGTAGGAAAGTACATATCCCAAAATACATTTTGTGAGAATCCTGCTCTGCTTCCATCTGCTCAGAAGCATCCATACGGGGTTTTCATGGCTACAGCAGGTGGGAAAGAAATTATCCACCGAGAGTTTTTCAGCAAGGGATTTTCTGTGCTTGGATGGGGAGGCTCCATCCTGCAGCAAAGGCTCAGTTTCATAGAGCAGATGAGCACAGAACCAATAAAGGACTGGAGAAGAGGAACCCAGAAATCGGGTAAGTACCTATGAAAGGAAGAGAAAGGAAGAGATTTACATCCATATCCACGTGCTCAAGACGTTTCAAAATAATTCTGTGAAGCATACCTTCATTCCAGCCACCAAATTTTCATCAAAAAATATAAAGCATGTTAAGGTAATGATGACTTCATAGCTGACCAGCTGCTGTAAGGCTGAAAACTGAGATGATGCAGTGAGAATGAGTCAGCAGGGTTATCACTTTAAGAGGCTATCTATATAAGAGAGGCACTGTGAGGGCGGTTTCTCTCTCCGTGTTATAGTTGAAGATTGATTGCCTGGTTTTGCCGTGTGTGTGTGTGTCTCTTTTCCTGTGTAAGATTGAGATTGTCTTGCAACGTTTTGGCGAGGTCTCACTCGCCATCTTCAGGCTGGTGTTTTTAGCTTCATGCTTGAGCGAGTAAGGCGTGGTCAGAGCTGTCGTCTTTTTATAAATCTTGGGGGGTGGGGTGGAGTGCTGGCTTTGTTGCTGTAAGTGGGTTGATTGGCTGTGTAGTTGCATCCTGATTGGTAGATGGAGTTGATGTTTGTAGATTGGTTGGCTGTTTCGTATCATCCTGTGTGGCTGAGGTGCTGGCTGTGTGTTCAAACGTGACGATACTTCCCACCTACCAGACTTCTGGAAACCAGCCCTAGTCAACAAACGAGCCCCACCCACCACCCAGGTCGTTACAACACAAAAGAACAACGGACACACAGCCAGCACCTCAGCCACACAGGATGATACGAAACAGCCAACCAATCTACAAACATCAACTCCATCTCCAATCAGGATGCAACTACACAGCCAATCAACCCACTTACAGCAACAAAGCCAGCACTCCGCACACCGCCACCACCAAGATTTATAGAAAGACGACAGCTCCGACCACGCCTTACTCGCACAAGCACGAAGCTGAAAACACCAGCCTGAAGATGGTGAGTGGGACCTCACCGAAACATTGCTAAGACAATCTCAATCTTACATGGGAAAAGACCCAAATATAACAAAGGCAAAATTTGTTAGCAGGTTTTCCTGTAATAAAAATCATATTATATTTAACAATTTCTTTGTGTTTATCAATTATTTCAACTGCCTTGTCAGTATTAGCCAGTTTCTAACCCTACTCACAGTACTGTATACCTAGAACTATTTCAATCGGGTGGATTTGTGTTATTCTCCAAGTCAGCTTCCCAATCTCCAATATTAGCCTTACTTCAGAAACCGCGGATAAGAATGACTGAAATATGCATATAAAATTATTTGAATGGAATGGCTTAAAAAAATAACACAGATTCTTATTAGAATAGCTGAAAAAAATTATGGTCTAATGCAGGGGTATCCAAATTTGGGAACTTTTAAGACTTGTGGACTTCAACTCCCAGAATTCCCCAGCCAGCTGGGGAATTCTGGGAGTCTTAAAGTTCCCAAGTTTGGACACCTCTCGTCTAATGGAATGAATTTTGGACTCCTGTATGCCATTGAGAACATTATCCAGAATTATGTGATTAAGATGGCAAAGGAGACCACAGAGGTGGCCTCCTTTTTAGGCTCTGAATTTGACATGTCATTTCACGCCTGTGACTTTTAGCCTAAAAAGATTGCTCGCTTCCGATGTGTACCAACCCTAATTATTTAAAGATCAATAAACGTATAAAATAGAATAAACACTTGCCTTGTTCAGTTATTCAAAAAATTAATACAATAGGCATATGAAAGAAAGTAACTAAGAAGAAGCATACAGGTAATATGATGGCATTAGCAGAAAGATAAACTTTCAAATTAAATATAAATAAATAAATAAACTCTCAAATTAAACAACGCTACAGGGCACTGCTCACCAGAACAACCAGACACAAGGACAGTTTCCCCCCCGAATGCCATCTCTCTGCTAAACAACTAATTCCCACAACACTCTCATATTACCTACTAAGACTGTATTACTATTATTCTTCTCTTCTTACTACCTATCTCTTCCCACTTATGACTAATAACCATGTTGCTTTTAACTTTATGATTTACATTATTTTGTTTCCTAGTATGTTTTAATTGGTTATTAGTAAGTGGTGATTTCTATTATTTTTACTATCGGTTCGCTCGTGGACACACGCTTGCTCATCTCTGTTTCAAAGCCGAAGAGCCAGCGCTATCTGAAGAAGTCTCCGTGGTCATGTGTCCGGCATAACTAACGGAACTCCGTTACCTTCCCACCAAAGGTAGTCCCTATTTTTCTACTTGCATTTTTAATCTGCTTTCGAACTGCTAGGTTGGCAGAAGCTGGGACAAGCAACGGGAGCTCACTCCGTTACGTGGCACTGGGGATTCAAACCGCCGAACTGCTGACCTTTCTCATGAACAAGCTCAAGTGTTTTAACCACTGAGCCATCATGGTAGGAATGAATATATCTGCTCAGGAGTTATACCATTACCCACTACTTGATCAATATTTAACAAGACTCACCTGGATGTGCATGAAAAAGGTCCCAAACACCAACAGAGCTGCTGCGTGGACCACATAGACGAATACAGCAGGAGAACCAAAACCTTCCGCTGGCTTGTGTGAATCATGGTCTTCCGTGCCTCCGCTCTTCCTTCTCACCAGGCCAAGCGTTAGACAGTGCCAGGGGTTGGCGGTGACATACCACCAGCTTGCCCAAGAGCCCAACACAATAGCGGGAGAAGCTAGTAGAAAGTTTGGGATCTGTTTGAGTTCAAAGTACCGGAGGAAGCCAACATTCCAGTAGGTATCTTGTATATAAGTGTAGAGCACGGGAAAGTTCCAGGAGCACCACGGGGGCATCCCACCCTCTGAAGCTGCTACACGATAGCCCTTGGATTCAGCCAACTGCAACAGCGGCTTCGGAATGGCGTATCCCAGGCCAATGTTGGGACGGCAGAACTTAAGGTAGGCGTAGTACTGAAACAAAGCAAAAGGCAGAGCCACAGAGGCCGACATCAGCACCAAAGCGGCCGCCAGTTTTAGAAACTCGCCTTTCTTTTGCAACGCGCTTTCGCTTGCTTGAAACCTGAAAGCGAAGAGTTTTGTCTGGGAATAGATGAGAAAGCCTGCGTTAATTAGCCCGTTGGAACGTACTCCGGTGGCTAACGAAAAGAGGAGGAGGCTAAGCCAAGGACGCCCTTTCTCTAGCCTCCACAAGGCAGCAAACGCCAGGAAGGCAAACAGGCTTTCCGAGTAAGCAGCCGCCATAAAGACGTTAGCTGGGGTGAGGCAGAAGAGGACGGCCGACAGAAAAGCCCTCCTTCGGCACTGCAGGACTGCCCAGCTGAGCTCATAGAGAGTCCCGGAGGCCAAAACAGAAAAAACAGCATTGAGGAGAACTGCAGAGAGGAGCAGGCAACTCCGGAAGCTGAGAAAACCTTGGAGAGGCCAGAAGATCAGGCTTGTGACCGCTTTTAGGGCCAGGGGGAAAAGGGGGAAGAAGGCACAGTTGTGCTCATATACGTAGCCATGCTCGGCTATGAACAGGAAGTGCTCTGCATCCCAACGGGAGAGGCCTCCCAGGAACCATTCCAGCAGCTGGTCCAAGAACCCGGGGTCAGAGAGGCGGGGAGGAGAGAAGGCGTCTGCGGCATGATCGGGAATCAAGAGATTGAAAAGGGCCTGGGTGGGGGGAAAAAACAACAACAGCTGAAAATGGCAACTAAGCAAAGGAAAGGCACCAAAAGATCTCTCTTGTTCCACAATATTCTTTTCAAACCATTTAAGTGCGGAGGTGTTCATAGCCATAAAAAAGGCAATAAATGGAGATGTAATAAGAGCCTCGGTGGCGCAGTGGTCAGAGTAGCAGTACTGCAGGCTACTTCTGCTGACTGCCGGCTGCCTGGAATTTGGCAGTTCGAATCTCACCAGGCTCAAGGTTGATTCAGCCTCCCATCCTTCCGAGGTCGGTAAAATGAGGACCCAGATTGTTGGGCGGCAAATAGGCTGACTCTGCAAACCGCTTAGAGAGGGCTGTAAAAGCACCGTGAAGCAGTATATAAGTCTAAGTGCTATTGCTATTGCTATATTGCAGGTAGTGAGAAAGTCCCATTTTACGCTTTTTAGATCTCAGTGTTCAGACCCCATTTGATTGAAATAAGGAAGGCACCCAAACAAAGTCCAACAGGTAGTCCTCAACTTACAACCATTCATTTAGCAACAGATCAAACCATTTGTTTACAACGGTACTGAAAAATGTGATCTATGACCAGTCCTCTCACTTACAACCATCGCAGCATCCTACAATCATACATTCAAAAGTCAGACACTTGGCAACTGGCATGTATTTGTGACAGTTGCAGTCTTCGAGGGTCATGTGTTTGTCACTGGCAACAAATCTCCCACCCCAGTTTCTGACAAGTAAAGTCAACGGGGGAATCATCATCATCATCTTCATTTAACGATACCTCCCCCAACCCCTTGCTGGGTGGAATCTGGGCAACTGAATGGAGCTAGCAGAGTTTTTTAATGGCTGGATGCCCTTCCTGTCTCCAATGCAGAGTTCTGTTCAGCAGATCTATTCTCTGTGTGCCCAGAGAGAGAAATATCTACCTCTACCTAGGATCAAACTCACAGCCTCCTGATTGTGAGGCAAAAGCTTCTAGGCCACCGCACCACTCAACAACGGTGGCGATAAAGGTTGTAAATTCGGTGATGGCTCACTTTACAACCACCTTGCTTAGCAACGGAAATGCTGGTCCCAATTGTGGTCATAAGTCAAGTACTACTTTCATTTGTATTGTATACAGCAGGGGTGTCCAAACTTGGCAACTTTAAGACTTGTGGACTTCAACTCCCAGAATTCCCCAGCTGGGGAATTCTGGGAGTTGAAGTCCACAAGTCTTAAAGTTGCCAAGTTTGGACACCCCTGGTATACGGAGAGACTGTTAAAATAATACCTTATGAAAATAAGGCTGCTTAGACACGCTTGCTCGTCATTTGACCATTTTCAACTGAATGTGTTAATCTTCGCATGCCAGCATGTGTGCGTGTATCGTAAGTAGTAAATTTCTATTTTTCACAGTGAGACATTTCTTGTGAAATCAACCGCAAGGTTTAATGCATAATTAATCTCTTGAGTCATAGCCATCAAGCGTCATCCAAATTAGATCTCCATATGGCTGAGTCTCAGGTAAAGCAGACAAAGGGAAACGCTTCTTGCCTTCGCTTGCACAAGTGAATTGTGGAGTTCAGTGCAAGATGATGCAATGATGGCTGTTGGCTTTGGTAGCTTTAAGGATGAATTTGTTGTTGTGATTGCTTGTCATGAGGTCGTGTCCGACCCATCGCGACACCATGGACAACATTCCTCCTGTCCTTCCTGTCCTCTACCATCCTCTGGAGTCCATTTAAGCTCACGCCTACTGCTTCAGTGACTCCATCCGGCCACTTCCTTCTCTGTCGTCCCCTTCTTCTTTTGCCCTCAATCTTTCCCAGCATGAGGCTCTTCTCCAGTAAGTCCTTCTCATTAGGTGGCGAAAGTACTTGAGTTTCCTCTTCAGGATCTGGCCTTCTAAAGAGCAGTCAGGGTTGATCTCCTCTAGGACTGACCGGTTTGATGGCCTTGCAGTCCAAGGGACTCGCAGGAGTCTTCTCCAGCACCAGAGTTCAAAGGCCTCCGTTCTTTGTTGCTCAGCCTTCCTTATGGTCTAATCTTCACAGCCATATATTGCAACTGGGAAAACCATAGCCTTGACAACATAAGCCTTGACTATACATATATAAGGACGAATAGTGACTATCAAAAGGAGGAGCAGCACATGGGCACATCTTTATAATTAAGAGTCAATCAAGGACTCTCTAGACTGGCTTTTAATAGGATGGCTCTTCCTGGATTAGCCAATGTGGATTTTTAGGAAACACGCTGACTGAATACTATAGTTATGGCCCCTCTTAATTCCATAACATTAGATTTTTTTTCTCAATAATTTAAGCAGCGTCTAAAGCAGGGGTCTCCAACCTTTCAGTCTGGACCGGCGGGTAGGGGTGTGAGGGATTTGGGTGAAGTATGCATATGCACAGCTTCACTTGCGCGAATGATCAGCGAGCATGCATGCAGGTCCATTTGCACGAGTGGTGGGCACTTGTGCTCACCAGCCACTTGCACAAGTGGAACTGCGCAAACTTGCTCGCCCGCCCGCCACTTCTGCAGCCCGGTTTCAAACAGACTGTAGCCATGACCCAGGAGTTGAGGAACCCTGTATCTAAAGAACATCCTGATGTTCTGTGGATGGACAGATAATGTTACAATCATATTATTACTTATTATGCAATTATAGATTTATGATCAATTTTTGTTAATTATTTGGGGACTTGCCTGAAGCAGAAGTGTAACAATTCTGCAAAATACTGCAAAGCAAACCACCTCTTGGTAACGTGTGTTTCTACGGTTCCTTAGTGGCATCCTGGCCTTGAAGCCCGGCTCATTGTAAGCATCCATGTAGGGTATTTCGGTAAGAAATGTTGAAAGCCTAAAACCAGAAAATAAGATCAATGACATTTATAGATTGGGCATTTGTGTCTGGCATTTCATTTTGGCTGCGGTTGGAGCGTTGTCTTTGTGTGAGGCACGATTTCATTGTTGCAGACCTTGGGGCTGGTCCTCCTGGCAATTTGTGTTTGAGAATCCTGATCTAGAGTTATGGTTGGTATATTTTTTCAGAGAATTGCATAAAAACTCATTTACAAAATACAAAGGAAAGGACCTCTTTTGTACAGGCAAGCATTTCTCAAAAACTGACGATTCGATAACCTTTCCTTTAAAAGGAAAAGGAAAGAAAACCTTAAGCCAAGCTAAGCCAGGCTAATATGCTCCTTATTTCTAGCCACTTTATCGATTTTAAGAATAAACTTCCCCAGTTATCAGGAGCGAAGTGAAAAAAAACCTACCCTTTAAAATGGAAAGATTAAATGGTTTGAAATTCCCTGCAGTTTAAACTGGCTACCACCAGAGGGAAGCAAACGCTCACTGTGTTCATAGTTCTCCAGTATATCAAGTGTTTCTCAATTTTGGCAACTTGCAAGTTGGGTGGATTTCAATTCCCAGAATTCCCCACCTAGCTGGGTGCGCCTAAGGAATTCTGGAAGTTGAAGTCCACACATCTTCAAGCTGCCAAGGTTGAGAAACACTGCGGTATACTGTTGTGATGATCAAAATGTAAATAGTAAATGCTATAGTATAGGACATTTATGCAATTTCTTACTCTTCTGCATTCTGTGACATTCTATTTGATTGGATTTCAGGCATTGAATAAAAACTGCTCTGTTTTTCTAGGTTTTGTAATCTTCTGATTGTACTACTGTTTTTAAATGTTATTAGTTAAGATTGTGTTGTTTCATCTTTTATATTATCCTGTTATCTATGATCATGAAAATATTGAAAACCAGGATTAAAATATTTAAAATAAGTACAGAATAGGAGTGAATAAAACCAAACTACATTGATAGCTTTCAAAATTCAAAACTTTTTAATGAGATTTTCCTTGATTGTCTTTGATAATCTATCATCTACTCAGAAATCAATCTTAATTAAGTCAATAATTTCTGGCAGATGTTTCTAAATCAAGAAAGAAACTCAGAAAAATCATATACAGTAATGTAACTTTAACACTCCATACTCTTGCATTCAGTTTTTAAGAGCTGCATTTTTTTTTCTTATTTAAGCAAATACTGTCCTCTTCCTCAAAACCTGGGAGAAAACGCTTTCATTCCTATATATATTTTAATCTATCAGTGGCAATAAGACTATTTACCTACATATAATCGCTCTGAAATATCTAGAGAAGTTTGCCATCATGGTTGCAAAGTTGTACTTGCATGGAAAGCCTCAAAACTCAAGTGTTAGGCTGATACAAAAATGTTTTCCAATCTATTAGGTAATATATCCAAAACCAAAACTGTCAGATTGAGGAATACTTTAAATTCATAACCATATGAATAAAGATGCTTACTTTAAACTCACATAGAACGGAGATTGGTGATTTGGCTTGCCCAGATTAAACTTGGCAAATCTAATTGGACCAAAACCAAATCCACACAAGAAATCTGTTTCTTTTCTGTCATATAGAGCTTCTTCCTGATTTAACCTACTGTATATACACAAACATATGCATGTTTATATTATTTAAAGAAGATATTTACCGTATATACTTGAGTATAAGCCGACTCGAGTATAAGCCGAGACCCCTAATTTTACCCCCAAAAACTGGAAAAAGTTATTGACTCGAGTATAAGCCGAGGCTGGGAAATGCAGCAGCTCACGGTAAATTTCAAAAATAAAAATACAGGTAGATAACAATAAAATTGCTTTAATTGTGTGTGTGTGTGTCAGTCTCTCTCTGATTCCCTCACTCACTCACTCTCTCTGTTCCTCTCTCTGTCTGTCTGTCTCATTCACACACACACACACACAGGTGACCACAGTGTGTGTGTGTGTGAGTGAGACAGACAGACAGAGGAACAGAGAGAGGGAGTGAGAGAGGGAATCAGAGAGAGACTGACAGAGACGAATCAGAGACGTACTTTTAGCTACCTGGCAGCGGCGTTTTGCCTTGGGGGGCTCCTCAGAACTTCCCAAGACTTCGGAGGGAAGTTTACAGCCCTCCCTCGGAACGCTTTGGAGGGAAGCTTCTGCAAAGGCGAGTGACAACAAGTCTCCCAGGCTTTAATTTGCCGAGCTGTGCGCACGCGCCTGTTTTCCACGGCGTGGAGCAGCGGTGAGATTCTGCGTGGCGAGCGATGATTCCAGGGGCCATCCAGGAAGATGAGGAACGTGAGGGGGGACCCTGTCCCCCCCCACTGACGGCCCCCGGAATCATCGCTCGCCGCCCAGAATCTCGCCGCTGCTCCACGCCATGGAAAACAGGCACGCGCGTACAGCTCGGCAAATTAAAGCCTGGGAGACTTGTTGTCACTCGCCTTTGCAGAAGCTTCCCTCCTTTTTTTTGTTCACTGGAGTATAAGCCGAAGTGGATTTTTCAGCCCAAAAAGTGGGCTGAAAAATTCGGCTTATACTCAGGTATGTAATGAGAATAATGACTTATCTAGCTCATTTGAAACCAAGGCAGGAGCTCACCAACAAATCTAGGCAAAATCTCTTAAAATGTTCCAATACTGTACAGTAGTCCATACACCTAATTTCCAACGTTCTGCATTCATATACAGAAATGTGAAAACACAAGATAATTTTATGTATGAAAACTAAACCTGAGGACAATATATCTATGTATCTATATCAAAACAGAAACAAAAATACCTTCAGAAGTGACAGGAATAAACCGTCCCAGCTGCCAAATAGTTTTGTTGTTTGCATGGATTTCACTTTTAACATCTATTGTTATTTTACCCCTCATCATAAATAATCTTCATCCACGAAAAGATGATTTCAGGTTTCTGTAAACAGAAAATGGTAATGCTAAGAAAATGATAGTAGTAAGCAAAATACTGTACTTGAAGGGCTGTGTACATCATAAAAAGCAATACTAATATGTAAACACAGCCTATAACAATGTTTTTCAACCCTGACAACTGTAAAACATTTAAAATTTGAGAGTGGTCTATATGTCCTCTGACACTGATTTCCTTCATCTACATCTATAAGTTGCTCCTTTAATAGTGCAATTTACCTGTTCTACACAGCTCCCGCCACAAAAGGCAATTCTCGAACAAAGAACTTCAATTTCATATTAGCTTCTTTTTTTTTTACCAGTAAGGATGAAGATCATTCATTTAGGAATGGTTCAAAAAACAAACAAACCGCACCATCATGGGTTTTTTTTGTTTTGTTTCTGGGATTCAATCTGAAAAACATGAAAATAAATTTAGTATTTTCAAAAGGAAAACCTGACTGCTTGAAAACACATTTTAAAAGATTACATGGGATTAGACTGACTCTGACTCACTTGACATGCTAAGCAAGTCAGATCATATTTTATGCTTGATTTCATATTATCTAAGCCTTTAGTACAGGCGATAATGCTGGATTTACACCAAGTACAGTATACAATATTGTAAAAGAGGTACTACAAAACAAATGATGCTATTCCTTTCTGATCTAACTCTTTTTATTATCAAACTATTGTTGCATTTTTGTAATTTATCCAGGGAAATACTGGCATTAATAAGCATTCCATAACATGTTAAAGAAACTGACATGGGTCAACAAAAGCAAGCTAACTGTTTTTCTGTAAAAAATATTTTTTTAAAAAAATGGAATATCTTGTTTTGGATTAACATGCCAGCATAAACATTGTTTATTATTTATTCAATTTATAAGATGCCTACATCATCATAACCGTTCTAGGCAACATGTAATAAAATAAGTGAGTGCTTAAAAACAAAGACAAATGAGAAAACAGTAAGCATAATAACTAAGAAACCACCTTGGGGACCTTACAAAGATAAATACAAACCAACAATCAATCGATCACAAAAGCAAAATCACAAATCACTCTTCCCAGGACTGCACTGCTTTACACTTTTAATAATTTATTCAGCAAAATAAGAATTGCTCAAGAAAAAGTGAAAAAAGCCACTATAGTTACATAGGAAATATTATGTTAAAAGCTTCACAAAAAGCTGAGTAATTGTAGAAGCCACCCCAGAGTCTAAACTGCATCAGACACAGCTGTTTGTTTATGCCAATGTTTGATTTTAAAATATGAAACATGAACAGAAGCAGAAATGATAGCTCCTTAGAACTTGACCTTGGATCAAGTTTTAATCTTCCTTTCACACTTCAGTGCAGCAGCTTGCATACATATAGGAAACTGTCACTACTGCATACATTGAATCAGCTGTGAAAAGTGGCACAGGTCAATTCCAATTTTAAAAAAGGACAATTCTACGAACACTCAGGCAAGCACGTTCACTGCAGAGTTTCTTACTTCTAGCAAGCTTGTATGGTATTACAACTATAGTTTAATTGGTCATTTTAGCAGGTAGGACCAGAGCACACTTTCTAGTGTAGGAACAAGTTACCATAAAACATGCCACAACCATAGTTCGTTCACACTGCTCCTGACGGGTTTTTTAATTTTGTGGTTTTTGGAATTTTATTAGAGGATTTTAAATTGTGTTTTTAATTGTCTTTATTCATCTGCCTACCTCCTCCATGTACACGTATTCATTTATTTTGTGTGTGTATTGTCCATATTGTATTTTATGTGTTTTTTATTGTACGCCGTCCCGAGTCCTTCGGGAGAGGGTGCGGCTAAGAAATAAATTTTTTATTATTATTATTATTATTATTATTATTATTATTATTATTATTATTATTATTATTATTATTATTATTAAGAGTTTGCATATCTACGTTCCTGTTCTATGTATGTATTCCTGGTTTTAAAAAATGTCAGCAGATCCTGAGGAAGCATATGATTTAAATGTACTGGATTGCAGATCTAATCTTTGTTACAACCTTCCTCAAGCTCATGCTCTCCACATATCCCAAGTTCTTCTCCCAGCATTTGACCAAGAAGAGCCACTAAGTTATCATTAATTCTTTGATCAAGAATCCTAGTACACATTCTAGAAGTTGCCATAGTGGGAGAGGCTGTATTAAAGGGGTGTTTGGAAACAGGGATGCAAGGCCCTTTTCCTGAGACATCTCACTATTAGATGAACCAAGGTTTTGATGTAAAAGGAAAGGGTTTTTATACTGTCAGCTTGTCTACCTATCTTATCAATCATCTTTTCCAACTAGCAATAAGGACCTAAGAAAGTGGTGTTTTCTGTCATCAGATATTTTCAAAATGCAAATTACATCCCCTTTCATTAAATTCATCCCTCTTATCCTCATGTATTATTTAGCTCCACCTTTTCTCTAACTCAGAAATGCATCTGAATCTATCATATTTTCTTTAAAAAAGTAGCAAACCAAAAATAGGAGGGGGATCTGAAAGAGGTTCATAAAGATATAGAACCTAATTGTTTATATTTATAAATTTGCTTTGCAAAGAAAAATTCAATGTCCAACTTTACAAAAACACACCCTATTAAAAATATCTATCAAACGAATTGTGTAATTTACTTTAAAAAGACAATTCGATTTCTGTATTTTCCACATGAATGTGAAAGACCGTGCATTGTGGTATTATTTGTACGGGTAAAAGTTAAATAATTCAAATAAAGGACCAAAGTGAGTTTTTGAAAAATAGTCTAGCTTTCTGAAACAAAGGACTGTTTCCTTAGAATAAAGGACATACGGTCACTGCATGTACCTCCCGGGTAGATCTATGAACCCAACAAGACCTGTGTGCTAACTTAAAACAAAAGTAGATTAGTTTGTTTGCAAAATACACTCAGAGCTACTTCGCTATATTTTAGTCCGGTGTGTAGTGAATCCTAGCCCTTAGCCTGAATGTCAAAGTGTCACACACAAACTCAGGAAAACAATTCACCAGGTTGAATTGTATCTCTGAGCAGGTACCTAAGACTAGGTGGGCCATGAAGCTATCTGGCTGATCTTCTTTGAGCCCAGGTGGGTCAAGGAGTCCGTCCCCTTCCATCAACCCCAAACCCTTTAGCTATAGCTGTAGCTACAGGTAAGACGAAGGGAGCCTATAGGATAGACCTGAGGTCTTCGAACTTGGCAACGTTAAGACTTGTGGACTTCAACTCCCAGAATTCTCCAGCCAGCATAGCTGGCTGGAGAATTCTGGGAGTTGAAGTCCACAAGTCTTAACGTTGCCAAGTTTGGGGACCCCGTAGCAAATAGGAGGGGCCCATGCGGGGCGGTGCTTCTGCGACCAGAACCGTCCGGGGAAATGTTAACAGTCGAACCCGTCCCCCACTGCCCGTTCCTGCAGGGCGGTGGCGCCGCCGACCCACGCTGGGCTTCAACCACACATCTCTCTCCAACCCCCAACCCTACCCTCCACACACTCACAGGTTCCCCATTCCTCCTACTTCCGGATTTCCGGGGAAGCACGGGGCTCTCGGCGCCTGCGCAGTAACGGAAGGTAGCCGCCCTTCCGGCGTGAAAACGCAGAATCATCGATAATAGGAGAGAGAGAGAGAGAGGGGCAAGACGAGTTTCATCATAGAGTTTCTATAGCGGGGGTGTATATACATATATATATATATAGTTCGACTTTAGCATGTATATAAATAGTATATATAAATAAATTACACACACACACACAGAGTTCGACTTTAGTTAACTCATGGACCTTTTAAGTCGCCATAAAACTTTTTGAGGCTTTACAAGCCAATGGCTTGGAGCTGATAAAGTCGCTGGAGCCTGCTTAGGCGTGAGTCTTCCCAATAAGGACACAAGAAAAGAGTCGGTCTAACCTGCAGTTACCCTTAGGGTGCATTTCCCAATACTTGCTTGCCCTGCGGGAAGTTAACGATGCGGAACGCGCTGAATTTACTTGCGGGGGTAAGGAGGACCTTATGAAAGGAACACCACCTCCCGTCAAGTAATAGGCTTGCCTAGGGATGTGAAGCAAGAGACGCCATATTTGTTAAGGGAGTCAGGACCGACCTTGCCAAGGCCTTTCTGCCGTAGGGCAGGGTGAAATGGTCATCGGCTGGACTAAGTTTCCTACCGCGGATTTAAATACTGAGAGGGGGAATTGTGAATTAGACACACGTGGCTTTCTTCATCGGCGAATTCAATACAGAAAAAGGTTTATATTGCATAAACACACAACTAAAATCACTTCTGATGCCCAGCCCTTGTATAGAGTGATAGCACTGGAGCCTGACTTTCAGAGGTTTCTATCATAGTTCCCAGAATTCCTGACCATTTGTTGTGTTGTCCAGAACAACTAAAGATGAACAAACATTAAACCTCCTTTAAACTGCCGCAGGACAAGAGCGTTGATCCCGTTTTTAATTGTGAACTCTCAAAGGTGATAGTAAGGAAAATAGATCTCTTCCCATCACTTAACACAGTTGGAAGGAGGTCTTCTAGTCCAACCCCCAGCTCAGGCAGGAAACCCTATCCAGGGGTGTCCAAACTTGGGAACTTTAAGACTTGTGGACTTCAACTCCCAGAATTCCCCAGCCAGCCATGCTGGCTGGGGAATTCTGGGAGTTGAAGTCCACAAGTCTTAAAGTTCTCAAGTTTGGACACCCCTGCCCTATACTATTTCAGAAAAATGCTTGTCCAATCTCTTTCTAAAAACATCCTACAGTGCAGGTGTATTTGACCTGCAATTCTCTATTCTTTGGAGCTTTTTAAACTACAGTAGACCTACAGTACTACTTCTGTGTTTGAAACATGCTTTGTTTCTCCAAATTTAGCTATTGTTTTGGTTGACTGTCCAACTACAAGTCAAGAATACCAATATACCTATTCATAAAGATAAAATATTCCCCCCCCCCCAAATCCTTTCAAACTAGACTTTTTAAAAAGCTGAATTGACTTTCCTCTGATTGTGAGAGAACTGCTGAACATGCTAATGTATAAAACATGGCATTCAGATTGGGGAACAAATCCATGCTTGTAACAAAGGTTTACCTGCACAAAAACCTTGTGTGTAAAAAAAAATACAGCTATGACATAGTTGATTCATACAGTACTAAAGAGGGTTTTTTTTTAAAAAAAACCTAGTTGAATGAGCATCATCTTCATCGATAAATAATGGTGAAAGTTTCTCTTATGCTAAATATGTAAGCTAACCAATTAACATTTTTCTTTGCACTTTCTCAATTTTAGCAACTTTAAGATAAGTGAACTTCAACTCCCAGAATTCTGAGTTGTTCACTTAGAACTTGCCAAGGTTGAGAAATACTACATAGTGTGTGAATCCAGCTTTTAGAGGAGTCTAAAATGAGCTTTCCCCACCCTGATGCCCTCCAAGGGCTTTTGATTTCAATTCCCATAATTTCCTGTTAGCATGACAGCAGCCAAGCTGGCTAAGAAATTATAAGCACGAAGTTCAATGTACTGTATCTGGAAATCTTCAGGGTGAGGACGACTGCTTTAAATACTGCTGACTATGGCAAAATCTAGGTATAGATTTATCTAGGTGAATTCAAACCATTGACAAAGAAACCATTGCAGCACTTAATTTCTAGATTTCTGTAAGAATCTAAAAATAGAATCAAGCCAAGGTTCATCTTAGCCCAACCTTTGGTTTCTCACAGCAGCATCAAGAGATGAAATGCACATCTCATCTGCCATTGATCCCTTGCAACTACTTGGAAGCATGCTGACTTCTGACCTGAAGCTGAAACTTCGCTGCTGTAAAGGCCTACAAAATTCTCAAAGCCACCCTGAACTGGTGCAATCTGTTGATGGAATAAAATCTACCCTATTAGAACAGTGTTACATACATTCAAATTTCAAATCCTCAGGCAGAAGATAGTGTGCTTCATTAAAGAATAAGCTGCTGACCACAGAAGCATCATATACTTTAACTGCCAAGAAGAAAAACTTGACTGACCTTGGGTCCTAACCCAGCAATGGTAGCAAGGAGATGGAGGATTTATTCTTCTATTCATTCTACAGAATAGCTTTCTTGCATAAGCCTGAGTCTCTTCATATTGCTTAATTGAAGCTAACGTAAAAACTACCTTTATGCTCCCAAACATTTTGGGAGAGGCGATCTAAAACAGTGCATAGCTGTAATAGTTAACCAGTTATAATACATCCACGAACATTTCAAATTGGAAAGGAGTCTCGTGAGGCAAACACTCAGTTTCTCTGAATAGGACTCCAGGCGCTTCAATGAGGGAAGAGTCCTGATCTGCTTAAATCTTGCTTGTTGGGTGTCCAGAGCATCCTACTTGGCTCCTAGGTTTAACAAGGTTGATTGATGTAGGACCAAAACTAGCAGAGCGAGAGGGCAGAGTTAAACGAGGAATTAGCTTAGTCACTACACAGCCACAAGCATACGTAGCCCAATCCATCTTGAATGCTGTCAAAACCGTATTTAGCAGGTGCAACCCATTAAGTCTGAGAAGATTGCTGTGCATAGGTTTTAGCAATAGATTTTAGCAATAAATCACTAATTTGGAACTTCTGCATGTGGTTCTGGTTTTCCCACGCCTGACAGGCAAGTAGTCTTTCCTAACCTACCCTTTCCATATTTTAGATTCTAACTTTTCCCAATCAACCAGCATTAGTCACCGGTCATGGACATTTTAGTTCCAATTCTACCTAATAGCCAAATCAAGGAAATCTTGATTTGAGGATGACTAAATCTGTTCTTCAAATGGTAGCTTCTTAAGCAGACGATCAAAACAGGATTGCATGACATTAAATTGATTGGACTTACTCCCACTCCAGTTAGCAGGACTTTTAAGTCACAAATTTTCATACTGAGTTTATGCGAGACTTCCTTATAACTAGCACTGCTGTTCTCTAACGAGTACTTCTTTGCGATAACTATTAAAGTACTTTTGCACTCTGTGTATTACTTCATTCTGCAACTGTTAATTACTTTATGCAGGTAGTTATAAAAACAGAAGAGGTCTAAACACATAGCCCATTTTTGACACACAGTTGAGTATTCAGTGTCTTGGGAGGGGGCTTTTTACGGGGGGGGGGGGGAAATAGTGCAAGTTAATCCTGTTTGGTACACATGTGTACATCAGTTGATTTACCAGTTGAGTGTATAAATGAGCCTTCAACTCTCCTTCCTTCTCAAATTGTTTGTCTCTAGGAGCTTGGTAGTCTTGCCAGGAAAATATTGATTTGGCTTTTTCAGTTCACAATTAACAGAGGTCTGTTACTCTTGACTTTGCACAATTAAACTGTTACTTATCTGGCAAAAGGTTTTTCCCATGCTCTTGTTAATTTTGCATTAAAGTACTATTATTATTATTATTATTATTTCCTACTGAGTCAATATCAAACTATTTCAAAAATAGCAAGGCACAAAAAAAGGATACAGACCAGTGTTCCATATTAAGTAGGCTAAATAAATTGTCCTAATATTTTCTACACATCCCCTCTACCCTTTTAAGACAGTTGAAGATTGAGTTTTTAAATTGTGAACAATAGATTAGCAACTACTAAGGATCAAGGTATTATATTCAAAGCAACTCTTCCCTGATTTTACAAACAAATCCTAGCCATTTATGTATTCAAATTTTAATTGTGCATTTATTTATGCTAAATAAATAATACATCTTTATACCTTTGAAAATGAGTATTGTTTTAAAAGTATTTTTCCTAGAGAAACATCTGGATTACATCTGGTTGATATTAGGATGCCAAAAAATGGCTTATATGATCATTGAGAATGAAAACCCTCACAAACATCTTACCAAGATTTAATGTACATTTATTCTTAACACGTGGAACATATAGTATAAAGATTTCATACTGAATAAATGATATTCATTAAGCCAAAAAAGGAAAAAGGGAGGAATTTACATCAAGTTTTTAGCTACATCGTCTGAAATACAAATATGCAGAATTCATCACTGAAAAAATTTAATTGTGTTTCTTCATCAGGAACTTCAACTGAACCTAGAACTTTTTCACACCTCGATTAGAAAGGAAAAGAAACAAAATAAAACAAAAAAAACCCCAGGAAAATAAAACTATAAGTTGATTGGCTGCTGAGACAGCAATGACTTTATACACAGACCTGTACAGCATCCTCCAGAGGCAAAAGAAAGGGGGTGTGGGTGGGAGAAAGAGAGAAAGAGAAAGAAAGAGTTCTGGCAAGAGATTAAATAATTGGTGTCTCGCTTTTGCAGGTCATCAACTTGTTTAACTCGTCATACTATAAAGGGGTGGCAGGGAGAAGGGGAACAAAACTGCAAGGAATCTGAGGGCATGTGCAATGTACAACATCATATATATATATACACACCTGGCAGCTGTCAGGCTGCAGCTAAAGGTTAAAACCAGTTCTAAGAGGTGATCTCAGGGTTATTCATACAATCAAAGAGGAAGAGAGAAAGAGGTCAGGGTGTTGTAGGTTCACACATGATACTTTGGGGGAAAAGCCTTTTTTTCTCCTCAACATTAACTAAAAACATTTTTAAAAACTACAGTTTGCTGCTGATCCAGCTTTTTTTTTTTCTTCTTCAATGTGAGACATTATTACAGTATGTTTACAGTTTAAGGTGTACAGTACATGAAGTTCTACACTCTACTGCACAGGCCTCCATTGGACAAGGTCTGTTAACAACTGGTAGCTTCTTGGTTCCTGCAAGATTGTGAATGTACAACGATAAACCACACAAAGAGTTCAGCAGTCACTTTTTGTCCTTCAGAGTTTACCATTTAAAAACAGTTATGAAAGTAGTGCCTGTCGGTGCGTTAACAGGACAAAGTTTTTTTTCCCCAAACTCACTGTAAACAACAGCAACTTTGGTTAAAATAAAAAAAGTCTTTTTTTTTTAAATGTAGGCAGAACTTTTGTCTCTTTGAACAGGGGGTTAAGGATAGATCTGAAGGGCAGAGGTGAGGGCAGGGGGGATTTCTTTTCCCCAAGGTAGAAGCAGGACAGCGCAGGGCAGACAGTGGATTCTGAGGTGGTTTTGCATAAATAAAGGGCAACAATCAGTTTCTAAGTCCTCCATTCACACACACACACACAGGGGGGTATAGGCATCCCACGGCTGTCATGATTGGCCAATTAAAAACAGTACATCACAAATAACTTGTGAAACCAATGAGTTCATCAGAGGTGACACGGAGATGTCCAACAGCCGTGATTCGTATAACGTGAACTCCGAGTGGTTCTCGTCCACTTTGGCCAGGGCGAGCAGCGCCCGAGCTGCCCGGCGCATCATGTCCACGCTGGTCGGCTCAAAGGGAGGGTTCTGCATGTGCATCAAGCTGGCCTGGCTCTGCTGGAACTGAGTAGCTGCCAGGCTATCCTCCAAAAAGCCCAACAAATTGCCAATGCTGCCCTTCTGCACGGCAATGGCTCTAGCTGCCAAGCTGTCACCCTGTGCCAAATTGGCCAGTAGTACCACAGCCATCTCCCGACATACGGGATTCTTTCGGTCACTAAGAAAGCGCACCATGGTGCTGTAGAGTTTCTCCAAGCGACTAAAAGGTGGCGTTGCAAGGATCAAATCCACATTGTTGTCCTGGATGCTGAGTTTGCTGAGGGTTTCCAAAACCAGTCTCTGAGGGGAGAGGACAGCGTTAGGCCCAAGGGTTGGAAAAGGGTCTTGGGCTTCTGCTGAAGGACACACCGCCCAATGGAGAAGTCCATCCAGTACAGGCAAACAGATGCTCTCTGGATAGGGAGAAAGGTCCAACTGGCCAGAGATGTTGGCCAGCGTGACCAGAGTGTTTTCACGCAGCATCTCCAGGCAGTCCCACCACCACTCCACTTTGTTGCAGCTCACGCCTTGGTCCTGCTCCTCTTCCTTCTCATACGTCAGGGGTGCCTGTTTGCGTTCCGGGTGCTTATGGTGCAAGAGAATCAGTTTCCCTAGGATCAACAGCAGGCCAGGATGCTTTGACATCTCAAAGTCATTGCCTGGCACAAACGACAAACTCCTGATGATGTTCGATACACAGACACAGCGTTTAGACAGCGAGTCCTGCCAGTCTAGAAGCGTGCAGAGGGGCGTTTCGTCTTTACTGTGAGGCTCGTCCTCCAAGATTTTAATATTCCGGTGGCTCTGAACTGGACTAATGCCAAAGGGAAATTTGCTGCTTTCCTTGGTTACCTCCACAGTTTTGACTTCCTCCTCTTCTGCCAAGGAGCCTGGTCGGGCTGACAGCATGTCATCCATAGTAGCTGTTATCCTTTTCTCTGGAGGAGCCTCGGGTGCAGGGGACTCTCCCTCTCGGGTGACAGGGTTGCCCTCGGCTGCAGAGCGTTTTCTCAGAACAGAGTTGCAGGAAGCTCGTTTGTGAGTCAGCAATAACTCCAATTTGCTTTCAAAGTGGGTCTGGATGTGTTCAGTGGTGTCTCCCCCACCAATCCGCCAGTGCAACAGTCCACTCTCAAATTCCTGTACCCGACCGAGCTTATCCGAATAATCTACCACGAATGGATCGTTCTTCTGCACTACCTTGACTGGAAGTTTGTCAAATTTACTGACTAGCTTCTCCTCGTTGCTTTCTAGAGGTGCTGCGACTTTATTTGCAAAGGCGGCCTCTTCCTCCCCTTCCTCCTCCTCTTCTTCCACCTCGGAGTTAGAATTCTGTGGCTCTTCTTTCTCCACTCCCCCTTCAGGGGAATTTGAAGATTGGCAACACCTTTCAGGATCCAACAGAGTTCTTTGCCCTGGATCACCTACTTCGTATTCCTTCAGGATTCCAAAGATTTCAATGAGGCAACGTCGGAAATATTCCACCAATAGTTCCAACAATCCTGGCAGCTGGAAAACAAATAGACATCCAAGCAGGTTAAGAGTAGCACAATATACACAAGTACAGAAATTTCAAGACTGTTAGATGGCCACCCAAACAACCCCTCTTGTATTTAATTCAAATAGCGTTATTACTCCCATTTGAAAATATAAATTCCATTTTCCGGATGACTTTTCAATGCTTCTCTAATTTTCATGCACCTCTCTTTCACAAATGCATCCATTTTGTGGTGTTCACAGCTCACTGAAAATAATCCCATAGTGGGCCTTAATCCTGCCCTAGGTCAGAAAATCCTGTTCTTGCACATTCTGGTGACTTTGTGACTGGCTGTGCACCCACCACTCCCAAAGACTAGAAATTATAACCCCAAAGGAATATCCCATGCCACAGGTCTTGCCCACTATTGTTCTAAAGAAACTTCACACTCAGATGAATCCTCTTACACAGGGCTGCTGATAGTGGGAGTTGAGAACAATGAGCTAAATGCATCAAGAAATCAGGGTGAAGTAATTTCACACATTCAAGTTAAGCATGAAAAAACACAAAAGCCAGATATTCTGAGTGATGGCTCAGAAAATAAATCAGGTGGATAGTGTTCAATCTGCTTCAACTTACTTCTTTGGAGGTAAAATAAATCTTACATTTATTTATCACATTTTTAAACTGTCTATCTCCCTCACTGAACGATTGTCCCACACTGGAATATATTGCTCCCTGATGATAATATAAGAACTAGCACCTACAGGGATTTCTCCTTACAGTAGCAGAGCAGATAAACCTAAGTTAGTAGCACTCCGGAGAATTCAGTCTAGTTTTTATGAATGAAAAGGGCTGAACTTCACTGGTTACTCTACGGTAAACTTTGCCTCATTTTTGTTATTCATTCTGAAGTGAATCAAATATCACAAAAAATATTTAGAGACTTAGAATCAGGGTGTTTTTCTTAAAAAGAAAATGGCAGGTAAAGAATAATTTCCAAGGAGTTTTGCTGGATTAATTATACTGAATCTATCGTGGTGCAAACTTGTACGTTCATTTTGTGAGATGCATTTCAGAAAGTGAAAGCAGTGTAACAAATGGCTAGGGATTCTAAGGTACTTCAAGTTCCTTTGTTCTGCAGACAGGACAGCTGAATGTATATTACCTGGTGTCTTTATATTCTCACTGCGTTCTGAACCAAGAGGTTTTATTTTCAGAAGGCTTTGGGCTGCATTATAACGAGTATTTATGATGATGCCCAGAAAACTTTGAACTCCCTCGACCCATATCAAGGCTAATTTGCTCGGGTTACTTTAATTTGCAGAATTTCTTTCTTTTTAGGTATTAAAAAGCAGCCAGGATGAAAAACTGTATCACAGCTTTCTTCCAAGTAGTGTCAGAAGTAATAGACTGCAGTTCCTACATTTCCAAGCCAGCAAGACACTTAACAATATGAGCTGGGAATTCTGGAATTGCAAAAAACCAGTAGGTAAACAGAATTGATTTGGTGGTGAACAGGTAACTGAAATTTCTTACTTGTTTCAGCCTTTGAAGGCTAGAAATTTCATTTTAAACCACTCTCAAAATGCTAAGTTTCATCTGATGCTCTGCTAGTGCATGAGATATCTTACAT
Organism: Natrix helvetica; assembly: GCF_964273705.1. NCBI lineage: Eukaryota > Metazoa > Chordata > Lepidosauria > Squamata > Natricidae > Natrix > Natrix helvetica. Next base: position 15,030,988 of record NC_138560.1, read on the forward strand.
TTGTAGCGTGCTTTATAAATCCTGCTAATTATGGTTTATTCAACATGCATTTAAGTAACCCATGGGTGCTAGAATATAGTCAGGCAGGAGAGCTCCTTCCCAGAGGGCAAAGAGACAAAGGAGTTGGGAATGACTGGAAGCAGGAAAAAGGCAAGGTTGAACCCTTCCTAATCATCTATATATCTACAGCTATTGCAGATAATTGCTTTAGTAGGGCAAGATACTATTGTAGGCGAGCATCAATAAAAGGAAGTACCTCCACACATTGTTCCTGGATTCTTGACACCATGGCTTTGCATGAAGCCAGTCAATGTTCAGAATGCACACTACCCCTTCTCACCTCCACCCCCCAATGTAAGAGGCAGACTCCTGTATCAACTTTCCCATACCTTCTAATCTATTTTTTGACTTTCAAAGCCCTTTTATCAGAAGTTGTCAACCCACCTGGCTGAGGTTGAAGGTCATTATGCTGTTGTCATCATAGAGCAGGATGTTTATGGTATCTAAGGCCCACGTACTTTCAGCCAGTAACCCAGACTTTAGAGACATCATCACTCTCCATGCTTCAGGAGTTCCTGCAGTGTCCAAAACCGAATTTGATACTTATCAGTACCCGAAATAAAATGAAACTACACCAAACTCTGCTTTCTAACTTCTACAAGAAGCTAAAAGAATCTCGCTTCATTGGCTAGACCAATCACACCTGCACGGATAGTCCTCATTTAACAACCGTAATTGGGAACAGCAGCTCGGTAATGAAACAAAGTGGTCACTAAAACTAAGTGTAACAGCAACGGGGCTCTGACTTTCAGTTTTCCTCTGCTTTGTAGAATTGTGAGGGTTGTAAAGGCGAAGACGGACCATAAAGTTACTTTTTCATCATAACCGTGAACAGTCACTAAACGAGGACTACCTGCACTCACAAGGAATCTCTGTGAACTAATCCCCAAATCCACCGAGACATACTGGGATTCCCACAGCATGAATCTTAGCCACGGTAGCCATGAACAGCAGTTGTTCAAAATAGCCCGTCAGCTTTTCTAATCCTTCCATTGATAGAATAGTCAGCATCGCTACCGGTAACCAGGAAACAACCCTCGTAAGGATAAGCGACTCAATTACCAATATCTTTCATGGTCAGGCGCCGCCTCTGCTTCAGCACGGGTTGTGTAGCTTCCACTGAGCCAGGTGGGAAAGTGATGTCGCGCCGTATCATAGGAGGTTGGACAGCTGCTGGTGTTACGTGTGAAGCTGGAACAGGAGGCCCTGCCTTCTGCATCTTCATTCCCGAATGCAGGAATGGAGATTTACTTGGAGAGGTCCGGTTTTCCACCGGCCTGGGAAGAGGTGCTGGACTAGATACCTGAGGAATGTGATTCTGCATGCTGGGTTGGGCCTGGTAGTTAGGCTGGGGCGGCCTTGTCATTGGGGGCACGGGGGCAGAAGGACCATAAGGAGGCTGGCGGTTGCCATGAGAAGGCCACGGTCCTTCGTGGTTAACTCTCTGATCTGGATGTAGCATTTCTTCGGTTCGGTTCACTCCGTGATAGGCAGACCCCTGGGGAGCAGAGCCAGTGCTCTGCCGATTTGGATAGCTGTAACCCATATCGTTACGCCCTTGCCACATGGTGCCCTGTTGTGGGCCTTCCGGAGTGGACTGTATTGGGCCACCTATCATCTGAGGAGGCATACTTTGCTGCGTACTGGAACCAGGGGGAGCAGAGACCCGCTCTCTGCCAAACTGGAATGGGAACTGGTTCTGAGGCCCAGCAGCAGGCCGGCGATCTGCAGCAGAGTATGTATTCCCAGCATACTGGTTATACATTTCCTGCTGAGGGGAAGGTTGAGCTGTTTGGGGCTGGCTTGTTTGTTGTGTTTGTGCTGGAGGGAGCTGTTGCTGGGCTTGTCCTTGGCCTGTGCTATATGGTACGTTGTATATCTCTCCTTCGTGCCTTTTGGCTGGTGGACCATAGTTGCCATCCATTGTTCTCTTGTAGTTCTGAGGGGGGGAAAAATGAGAATCGTCTATTCACAAGCAGCTCTCCGTCCTACAGTACCAATCACAGCATCCTTAAGACATTCTAGGAATGCTTTCATTCCTGGTAGAAGAGCATTCAAGTGAATCATAGGATTATGTCAAGTGATGATGCTTGAAAGCCTCAACCTAGATTCTCTCCTTGGGCCAAAATGAACTATTCCTCCCAAAGGGGCCCCTGGTTATTAAATCCTCTATGAAGAATGAGAGGAGGTGTGTGGGCTGAAGGGTTGGGAGTAACAAGCAATAGATTCCAAGGAGACCATCCCAAACACAAAGCCTCATTTCTCTATCTTTCACATACACTGAAGCCTTTTGGGCTGAAGAGCTGACAAAATCCTTTAAATATAAAAATACAGGAAGGCTGAATTCAGGATAGCACCAAAGTACTTTTGAGATTTATATGGCTTCCTTTGCATATCGGGATAGTTGTAAAATCTTGATCAGAGTCTTGAGAACTGGTTGCAAATTCTACGATTAAATTATGCTGCTTTGTTTTCGGAAACTTTCCCAACCAGGATACAAGCATACTTGATCTGCTCGCATACTGACAGCCTTTTCCTTATCCATGCGGCTCCAGACAAGAGAAATAATTTATGGCAAAACAAATGTGTGTGGAATTATGGCAGAAACAAGAAAAATCTCCATGGCAAACAGGAAAAAAAACCTTTCAAACAGGAGCTCTGGTAGCAACTTTTCAGTCTTCACAATAAAACATTCCCATGGGAAAGCCTTGTGAATAACTAAATCCTGGTTTAGTGGGACAGGCCAACCTTGAGGATCATAAATATCCCTCACATGCAATTATATTTTAGAACTTTGATTGCAAATCAGTACAAATGTCCTTTATATTTGCTGGTAGCATGCAAAGAATTACTATAATGAGTCAAAGGTTCTTTATTGAAGAATGCTATTGTTTGGTTTCCTGTCCACAGCATGAAACATGAAAGCTTCAATAAAGTCCTACAGATATTCTTCCTGGTCTTGACCTGAGGAAGCCTGGTCTTTGTGACACTAAGCCACAGTCTCTTTCGCAAACAATATTGACTTGCGCTTTACGATTCCTCATCAGATCACAACTATTAAGGCTCTCTTTTCAAACAAGCTTTGAAATTGCTGGGAGCTCACCTGTTGTGGCTGATATAAGGTGGACTGTTGGCTAGGAAAGGGACTGCCAGAGGATGTACCTTGAGTAGGGAAGTGATTGCTAAAGGAATCATGCCTACAAGGGGGGAAAAAAAAGTTTTTTTTTTAAATCTCCAGATATAGCAAATAGTATGAAATCCACCTATGGAGAAGGGGTTTTTAGAACTGACCGTTGCTGTGGTTGTTGAGAATAGCGGCTTGGAGAATACATTCCTGAATCCGGAGTGGAAGGCAAGATGTTGGGCTGCGGTGTTCCAGTTCCCAAGCTGGCTTCAGGTCCCATCCCTGCTTCAGTTCTATAGCAAGACAACATCTACACTTACAAGAAATAATTGTAGGCCTCCTTTATGGAAGTTAAAGCCTCAAAGAGAGCCCTGCTACTGGAAATAAAATCTTATAGGCTACACAACTCTTGTTTACACCCAGGTTTTGCTGTGTTGTGCAATTCCAGGTATAATTTAACAAGTCGCTCGGGTGGTGAATATATTAGGGGTTTTAAAGACCTTTTTTAGACTCTACATTTAAAAGTCGGGGGGGGGGGAGGTTGTACTTGCTCTCTCGGGAAACAGGTAAAATAGCACCTGATCTTTTACAGCTTCTAGTCATGTTAATGTAATAGTACTATCCTTCAAACCTTTATTTGCTTGTAATTCAGTCCTCTTATCAAATGCTTGCATTTTACAAATACCTGCAAGGCTAATTCTCAGGTGTACAGACATTGGGATTTGAAAGGCTTTCTTTCTTGCTGATGGCAGTGGAATTAAAATGAATAAACTTACCCCAAATAAGAACATCTGCTTAACTAAGAACTATGTGGCACAGCAAGGTAGAATCAATGCATTAGAGCAAATACTAACCTCACTCTTTCAAAATGGCTGTATGGATAATGTTGCCTCGGTCCCATCGCCATATTACTCATTCCTGGACCCGTAGCTCGATTATAAGGATCTCCCATACCACTGTTGGGACCTTGCCCTGAGGACATAAAAGGATCACTTCCTAAAAGGAGAAAATGTAAATGATCAGCCTACAAAAAACAAGACTCAAATGGAAGATGCCTGAATATGCTATTTTACTGGGCAGAGAATTAGGAGATGGGTAAATCTCGGAGGTGTTTTCATTGCTTTAGGACATGGGTGTCAAACCTGCGGCCCGTGGGACATATGCTGGCCACGCCTACCCACGTTTTAGTGAAGGGGGGAAGCCGCAATATGTCATGTGACGACACACGATGACGCGAGTTTGACACCTCTGCTTTAGGAGGCTCAAGCAGTTTTAATGGCTACATGCTGGAGTATAAAAGACACCAATCACCTTTTCTCATACTGCCATATGGATCCTTATTTGGCTCATAGGACATGCGACCCATCATGTCGGAAGTATTCATGCTGGGCTGGTACCCTGGATTTGGAGTCATGGAGTTCCTCTTCTGGAAAGTAGGGTCACTGCCGTCGGGAAAGGCATCCTGAAGGCCTACTGAGTTACTCCTGATCCAACAAAAGGAGGAACATTTTAACTTAAAACGTTGAACACCACTGCAACCAATTCACAATTCCATACTATGGTACTCCATTACCAAGGCTGTAACAAGCTGCTACAAGTTGTTACATTTGTTGGTATACAGCACAGGGGTCAGCAATCTGCAGCTCTGGAGCCGCATGTGGCTCTTTCATCCCTCTGCTCCGTCACTGATCGGTGCCACAATTTTGAGGAGCTTCCGGGTTTGGGGGGGGTGGGGGAAGCATACCAGGAAGAGACTCTATGGCAAGGGGCGGGTTTTCTGATCAGCTCCACAATTGATAGGGCTTTCGGTTAGGACAGGAAGAGGAAAAAGGACACAGCTATAGGAGGAGACTCTACAGTAGGGGAACCAGACTTCCAGTTGGCTCCAGAATTGAACAGGGGGCTTCTGGTTAGGACCTTTGTGGCTCTTTTGAGTGTTTAAGCTTGCCAAGCCCTGGTATAGCAGTAGAAAGCAGAAAGTGACTGGGGATTACCTGATGCCTTGCAAAGGTGCCATTTGACTATGCGGTGTCGATGCAGGAGTTGGGGGCTTCAAGTCTCCTCCTTCAGCCATGGAGCTACTAGTGGACTGAGGTGTCTGAGGACCTTGCATGGAGCCTGAACCCGCTGCAAGAAGAGAAGGGAGGCATCAACCACATGGTGATTTGAAAGTGCTATGCAAGAACCCCAAACACAGTGGACATACGACTAGGAAAGAAGAGATGACATGCTATACAATTCCCTATGCAAATTCATTCACAGCACCTTGGGGGGGGGGGAGGTGTTAAATTTTAACTGATTAAGAGATCATGCACTCCTAATTTTAATTGGAAAACACTTTGGTGGTTCGAATCCCTAGTGCCGCGTAACGGAGTGAGCTCCCATTACTTGTCCCAGCTTCTGCCAACCTAGCAGTTCAAAGGCATGTAAAAATGCAAGTAGAAAAATAGGAGCCACCTTTGGTGGGAAGGTAACAGCGTTCCAAGTGCCTTCAGCATTTAGTCATGCCAGCCACATGACCAAAGAGACGTCTTCGGACAGCGCTGGCTCTTCGGCTTTGAAACGGAGATGAGTACTGTCCCCTAGAGTCGGGAACGGCTAACACGTATGTGTGAGGGGAACCTTTAGCTTTAGGTATGACTCTATAATTCTGCAACATAGTTCTAAGTCACAAGAACCCACAAAATTTGCCCCAAACCAATCTACATGGCAACAGACAAGAGAGATTGGAAGGGCTTTTCTTGATACAAGACAATAATTTTTTTAAAAAAGGCCTTAAAAACTGGAGATAGCAAAGAAACAATCGGGCTGATGTGGTTCAGCTACAGCCTCAAAGGTAGCCTGGCTGAAGTCTCTGCACTCCTAGCAGCCGGCCAGAGTCAAACTCTCAATTAAGATTTCCATTCGTTACCATTTCAACACTGATATTCCTTCGCTTAGCCTGGCAAGTTGATGAGTCATTTCAGCTTTTCATTAAAATCCTCTAGAGGTCATGGGCAGGTCATGTTTGTTTATGCCCCACCTTCAGGGCACCCTCTCCCTCTGCTCCCTCCCAGTCTGGGGACCTCTCCGGAGAAGGCAGGCAGGGCGGGCAGCGGGCGGAAGCCCAGCAGGGAGCTTCATTCATAACCCCTCCCCCACCCTCTTCCCCATTCATTAGCCTTTCAGCTCCATTCCTTTCCCCTGGGAATCCAAGAAGCAAAGTCTCAGCTGCATTCTAATACACTCACATCAGCAGGAAGAGGTTTCAAGGCATTCCCTGCCTCGCTGCCATTTGTTGTTCCTCCCCCACCCCCTGCGGTCCACACACCCCCTCCCAACTCACAAATTTACAAACTGCTGGAAGGGTGCCAATTCCACACACTCTGAACTCTTGAGTCTAACTGGCTGCACTTCCCAAGGCGCACGGGGCGATTCATTCATAACCAAAGCCAAAAGGAGAGAAGGAAAAAAAAAAGGCTGAAAGGGGTGGCAGACGGCAACAGAAGAGAGCTCTCAGGCTACAGCAGCCCAGGAGACCAGATCTAATCCACGAAACAGAATGGATCTCCCTGCTGTAAAGGAGGCCAGTTTGGCATGTGCTAGAAGGATGCTTCCAATCACATAGCCGGACTCTGGACAGTCAAGTATTTTTCCCGTACAAGGATGGTCTTCTGACATGTACTCCCGTGCACCAATCATCTCTATCCAATAACAAATGTATTAGCGGAAAGCTATGGCAAATCTAGACAGCATACTAAAAAGCAGAGACATCACCCTGCCAACAAAAGTGCGTATAGTCAAGGCTCTGGTTTTCCCAGTTGCAATGGATGGCTGTGAAGGATGGACCATAAGAAAGGCTGGGGGCCAAAGAATGGAGGCCTTTGAACTATAGTGCTGGAGAAGACTCCTGCGAGTCCCTTGGACTGCAAGGCGATCCAACCGGTCAGTCCTAGAGGAGATCAACCCTGACTGCTCTTTAGAAGGCCAGATCCTGAAGAGGAAACTCAAATACTTTGGACACCTAACGAGAAGGAAGGACTCCCTGGAGAAGCGCCTCGTGCTGGGAAAGATTGAGGGCAAAAGAAGAAGGGGATGACAGAGAATGAGGTGACTGGATGGAGTCACTGAAGCAGTCGGTGTGAGCTTCAATGGACTCTAAATGATGGTAGAAGACAGGAAGGCCTGGAGGGCTTCCTGTCCATTGGGTTCAACGTTGTCCATTGGGTCGCAATGGGTTGGACACAACTTTGCAACTAACAACAACATATGAACGAAAGCACCATAGGACTTCAAATGAAAGAGGCATGCAGGTGTCAGGAAGCTCAATAATCAGTGTTCAATGTTTAAAACAGGCAGAATTATCCTGAATAAGCAATGATAGCTTAAGCGTTACCATAGGGTAGGAAGCACCCCTTAGTTGACACAAACAGATGAGAGGAATTTTTGCCTAACAATCCAGAAAGCCAACAGCAAAATAAGGTCACAATGCTGGGCTGGATTGACTAAGCCAGGTGAACTTCGCCTTCAATTTTCACCGAAAGATTCACTCAAAATGCTTTGCACCACTAAAATGCAAAACCAGAGCAAGATGGAATGGGAAAGACATATACCCAATGGGGACAAAAATGGGAAGGACATGTCATTTTGGGCTGAGATAACAAAGCTATTAGATATCCTGAGATTGGAACAAGAAAGAATAAACTGTACACCTGAGTATAGCTACGGTGGCGCAGTGGTTAGAGTGCAGTACTGCAGGCTACTTCTGCTGCCTGCCGGCTGCCTGCAATTTGGCAGTTCAAATCTCACTAGGCTCAAGGTTGACAGCCTTCCATCCTTCCCAGGTAGGTAAAAGGAGGACCCAGATTGTTGGGGGCAAGAGGCTGACTCTGTAAACCGCTTAGAGAGGGCTGTAAAAGCACTGTAAAGCAATATATAAGTCTAAGTGCTAAGGACCTACTGAAAATTATCAAGTATCTATGATCAATCATAGAAAGCAGGATCCTTGGCTCAACATCTCCGCCCCCCCCCCCTTTGCCCTTCTTATGAATCTGTCCACTCAAGCCTTCACTTTTAGTCCATACCTTTAGAATTTGGTTCTCCCAGCCCCACCCTTTGTCCTTTATCCGGTGAACATTATTCACTCACTTTCATCTCTCCTTTCTCTATTATTAGGAACAGTTTTTGCTGGTCCACTGCTCAGATAATCAAGAACATTTCTCTTCTAAAGAAATCCCTTTGTGATAAAAGTAGAACTACTATTCCGTCTGAGTTAATTTGGAAATATATTGGTTTCCCCGAAATCACTGCAATCGCTAAAAGATTCCACCATAGAAAATAATTCACACTCTCGCTACAGACACTGCCCGTTACTCAGTTGAAGACAAACATTATAAGCATGAAATAAACTACGCATGTTGAAATCCTTTTGTATTCAAACTAGAGGCTCGTGATGAATAGCTTTACATTAAATTCATCACTTTAACCCCGGAGATTATACATTCTGGATCTTAAAATACAGGATGTCATATTCTACACATTATAATATAGCTGAAGCTAATGGGAAAAATCTTTTGGATAACATTGTCACCTGCTTTGACCTTTGTGTACAATTCCAGTATATCATTTCTTTTCCTACTTGAAAAGAGACACTTTGTCTGGAGCAAGGATGTCAAACTCGATTTAATTGAGGGCCGCATCAGGGTTGTGTTTGACCTTGGGGGGGCTAAACTGGGCATGGCCAGCTTAACATCACTCATATTGGGGGTGCCTGTGGTGGCTACACCGCTCTGCCAGCAAAAACAGAGCTCGGGAGGGTTGCGAGCTCCATTTTCACTGGCAGGCAGCCATCGAGCCAAAAATGGAACTTGGGAAGGCCGCACGTTTTCACTGGGAGAGGCACCACGGGTTGGTCCTTCGCTGTTCCCAGGGTAGCCCCGCGGACCAAATCTAAAAACACTATGGGCTGGGTCCAGCCCACAGGCCTTGAGTTTGACATCCCTGGTCTGGAGCAAGGAGGCAGCTCTTTATCTAAAGTCTAAAAATGAAACCCATGAAAATAGCACGCACAGAGGTTTGTATATTTAGTTTGAAAAGGTTCCAATGGATCCTTTAGGATCCTTTGAGAATCTATAGTTTATTTACAGATGTTGCCGTCTACTGGAAATTTATCTGCTATGGAACAGCCAAAATACTCTGTGGGCTGTAGAAAGCAATCTGACTCACCTGGAGATGGAGGCTGTATTTTGGTCTGTGATTTCTTGTTATCCGTTGCAAAGATGTCTGGGGGAGGATCTTCACCTCGTTCAATCTTGCACTCGAAAGCATAAAGACACTGGATATACTGCTTCTTCAGAGAGCTCGCTGCACTGCTAGAGGTGCCCACATTCAAATTGGTAGCTAACTCCCGCCATTTCTTGTTCTTGTTAACCTGCATAAAGCCAGAAGTGTCAAATAATTTTTTTCCCCTTGAATCCAAAACTCTCACACCCCTTCCTAAAGTGTACAATAAAAGCAATAACAGCGGTCTCTCAAAAATAAACAAGAGACAGGAATAAAGCTTTTGGGGAAGGGGAGAGGCAACTTCCCTTCTGCTAGTTCAGCTTAACAATGGATTAAAAGGAAATCATTAGCAATTTAGCCACTATTGGTTGTGGCGAAGTGGAAAGCAAATTTTTTTACATATTTTTTTTCTTTTTCTTGGCTGTATACTTTACTATACTTTTAAAATTTTTAATTCTTTTGTGTTTTCTTTTTGTTTGTACAGTGGCATCTTTTTAAGTGGAAAAAGAGGCTTCAAGTGTCCACTTCAAGTATCCTTCTTAAAACTGCTATAAGAATATCCCACTGTGTTTTACTCACCTGAGTCAGCCCTCCAATCTCCTTTACAGAAATGTAGAGTCGATACAGGTCTAAAGGTTTCCTTCCAACTGCTGGAAGATTGGTCATTCCCATTGCTTTCTCTTCAGCGAAGGCTAAATAACGATCTACCCACATCTTTCTCTCTGGCTCACCACCCAGCTCATATAATTTAGTAATCTTTTCGTTTGTAGTGGTGGAGGAATTGGATTTCTAGAGAAAGAAGAAAGGAAGTGGTGAATTAGAAAAATGACACAATACTTTAAAGCACAATGAAAGGAAATCTAAATCTCCTGAGATCCTCTCATAAAACAGAAAAAGTAGTAGTATTCTATCATAGCACACACCTATTACACTTACCCGGCACAATGAAAAGGAGTATAGCAATAGCACATAGACTTATATGCCGCTTCATGGTACTTTATATACCCTCTTTAAGTGGTTTACAGAGTCAGCATATTGCCCTCAAAAATCTGGGCCCTCATTTTATCGACCTCAGAAGGATGGAAGGCTGAGTCAATCTTGTGCTGCTCAGGATCGAACTGCTGGCAGTCAGCGGAATTAGCTTGCAATACTGCATTCTAACACACTGCCACTACGATATAAGTTTAAAAGGGGGGAAATGATGCAACTGATATGCTTCAAAGGTATACATAAGCATGATACTGAAGCCTGCTGGAAGAAGAAAACACTAACCGCAAGACAAGGAAGAACCAATCCTCATTTCCCATTTGAAGAAATTCCACAATCAAGGTACTGCAACTAAAAAGGACCTACTTCCAATATCATGTACAGACAATCCCCAGATACAAATGTCTTTAAGTTAAATCTGTAGGTAAGTCAGAACAGTTATTTAGACGTTAGTCAATACGGTGTTAACAGCAACATGATCCAGCTTAAAATGGCGGATGGCATTCTACTTCCTTGAACTGAAGCTTTTCAATGTTTTTATGAGCACCACATTGTTTTCATGTGCATGCAGTCATAATTTATTAAGTAGTTAACTCAAATTTTAATATAATAGGTTTTGTAGCAGTCTTTCATAAATTTGAGTTATCCGTAATTCAGATGTTTTCAACCGAGCAGCTGCCTGTAGCTTTTTTAGGTAAAGAAACAATCAATACCTTCCTTGTAAAACTGTTAAATTATTATCTGTTTATGCTGAATTAGAAGAAGCAGCTATCAGATTTCCCAATCGTACATTGGTTAGAGCTTTATAGACTAAAAGCAACATATGGAATAAATTGAGCCTGGAAATATTTTTTCCTTTGTTAACAGAAGATTGTATTATCTGAAATGCACTCAAAATTATAATGGAAATTAAATTAGTATTTAAGGTTTTCCTGAAAAAACCCAATCCCACAAAAGTAGCATACTTCTGGGGAAAATCCTGTAAATGCTTTAATGCTTCACTGAATTTAAGAAACGGTGACCAAAATAGTACCCCAAACTTGTTGGAATTGTCATATTACATTTATATTGAAAAAAAATATTCTTCTGAGTGTTTTCCTATGGACAACGCAGAGTATTGCTTTTGAGGCATAAAACCTCACACCGTCAAGAACAAGCAATCTAAGGATTGTCACTTCCCATGTTAAGACATCCTTCTTAAGAAGAGGTATAACTGTGAAGCTAAGCTCTAGCCAGATATACCTGCCTAAAACAATGGTCATTTTTATGCAACGGTAAGGTTTTCCCTTTCCCCAATTCATGTTGGGCAATTAATGATTCTGCATTTATACTAACTGGTTTATTTTTCTGGGCTTTTCTATCCATTTGGGGCTTTTCTATTCAGTTTGAGGAGATTCTTTCCAGCTTTGTTGACAATTCAAAATGCTCTGCATTTTCTTTCATTATGCCAGCAGCTGGTGGTACCCGTTTTATTCACCAGCTTATTTTCTTATTTGCTTTTTAATATAGCGTCTCAAGGATCAGTAAGAATCTGAATATGATGGGAGGAGCAAGGTATAAAACTTGTGGAAAGTTTTTTTTTTTTAACTTCAATAAAATAGCATCTGTATAAATGAGCGTTTAAAATAAATATACAAACAAATCTAGAGAATCCATGTTTCAGGACACTAAGTAACATGGTTCTGAAAGTGAAGCCAATTGCAAAAACATAAGGCAGATTTTCCAACATTTGTAAACTGAGGAGCATCCTGGGAACTTTGAGAACATGGTATAAGTACTCTCACAATATGGCTGCCACGGAGAGGGAAATTTCTGCATTCACAAAATGGATGCCATAGTAGAGAAATACATAGCATCTGACCACAAGGCAAACTAATAAAGGTCCTCCATTCTGCTCAAAGATACCCAAAAGTTCTGTTCAAGTCAAGGGATTTCTTTCCAGGCCACAGGATACTTCTCACTATCCACTTTATCTTTTACTGACATGCTTCCCCCCAAAACAAACAAACAAAGAATTGTACCTCCCTAACATTTTTAATCTCTAAAAATGCGGGGTGGGGGGTGGGGAAAGGAATTCTACATTTTTATAAATTAATATTTGATGCCGGGGTTGGGGGTGGTTGGTTTAGTTTTTTTATCATACCAATTTTCTATTTAATTTTAATTAACAGCATTTAATAGTTTTTCACCTTAATTTCTGTATTCATTTTACATTGATCTTGAATTGTTTTCATTAACCAATGTATTTTTAAACCTTTACAGTCTCAGTTAATGCTGAGACAGTTTCCTAGTCTTCTCATTAATATTATGGCGAATCTGTCCTTCATATCAGGGAATTGAGTTGTTAATCTCACAGAGAAGCTTAGCTGCCACTGATATCCTGAAAAACTTCCCATGGAAACTAAGACAACCCCAAAAGCCATTTCATTGCCTTCACAAAAATTAGAATTGATCCCTAAGACACACCGAATAAGAATGAAGTAATGTCAAGAGGAAATATGATTGTCAGGCAAGCCAGAACACTTCAGTCCCATTCACGCTGTATGGATGTGCCACAACTTGCAATGGAGGCAAAACCTCTCTTCAAATCAAGGTATCTCCTTCCAGGACGCTACAGATGAAGAACCTTTAAATCCCGGCTGTGAATTAACCACAGAATCCCATGTTTCTCCTCTCTTGATACCCAATCCCCATTTCTTGCCTTAAATAAGAAAGGCTAACTAGGACTATCAGGAATATGAGTTTTGAAATTATGTGTCTTTTCTGTTTCGATAGCCCTGCCAATGCTAAATTAGGTCCAATTAATAAGGCTGATACTGAAAGAGGCACCAGAAATGGGAAGAAAAAACAGCAACCCCACTGTTAATTAAGCTTTCAGTTCCAAGTTGTTCACCAATATTTTGAGTAAAGCTCAATTATCAGTTATAAAGCATATTCTAGTCAAGAACTTCTTTGAAATCCCAACTTGGAAATAATTATTATATGTGCCCTTAAAAACCTAATTTGACTCAATGAGACACAAGGCACTTTTATTTAAAATCAGTTTGGGTTTTTTTGTTTTTTGTTTACCTTTGACTTGGATTCAGCTTTTGGTGTTCCATCTGCTTTATTGTTCATTTTTGCTGCAGGTGTTAATTTAACATCTCCAAGCCCCATCATTTCAGGACTTGCAGCCATCCCTAAAGAGAATCAAGATGTCAACATAATCATGTTTATTAGTGGGTCATCACAAAATCCAGAACACTTGGGAAGTGACTGAGTAACATATGCCTCACCTGCAGAATTGTTGGCCATATTCCCACCCATTTGATATGGTGGACCCTGGGGATTCAGCATGCCAGCCATGCTATTAATTCCTTGGCTATAGGGAGAGCCAGTTCCCATCATTCCTCCTTGGTTAATGTGAGGGTAACTAGATGGCCTAAAAAAGCAACACAACTTGATTATATACTATACCAAACAACATTATTCCATTAATTAACATTGGATGGGGAGAAATGAATCCCTACAGAGTCTGACCGTCATTGATAGAAAATTTTAATTGTTATCTCTCCTGCCAAGAGATCTCCAGGAAAGAAGGAGATTGTGTGCAAAAGAATCATCGGGAAAATTGTGAACTCTTAACTCTCTTACATTTATTGCACAAGTGCTGATGAAGCCACAGACAGAAGTCTGGAGTCATTTGCCTTGCCTCAGCTATTCAGTGCCCACATCCACAACTACTATTGCTTGGTTAACTGAAACTGCTGAAGGAGAACACATTGACACATACTCTTCATCACATTTCTGCAGCCTTCAGGTCCGAAAATATCAGGTGTTTGACTCTCATCCCCTTTCATACCCAAATCTCATTTTTAAAAGAGAGCAGCTAACATGCCTTAGCCTGACTTACAGATTATATATAACAATGCAAAATTCAAGAAACATTGCTTTAGAACAGGAGTCCACAACCTGTGGGCCACGGCCTGTTCGCAGCTGGGCCATGTGAGTGGCGGGCTGGTGCTTGTGTGCTCTTGCAGCGCCACTCGCACTCGTGGCGGACACCAGCGCTCATGCCCACCACTCACACAAATGAAGCTGTAAGTGCCTGCCCCTCACACAAATCCATCCCCTCTTCCCCCCTCCCAAGGCTGCCAACTGGGAAAGGTTGAGGGAACGCTACTTTAGAAAGTTTAACACCCAGGAAAGAGCACTTCAACCGAGCCCTCGCCTCCTTACCTATTCTGGATTGAGTTGACAGCAGCAGCATGCATAGCAGCAGCAGCGGCTTCTTGTGCTTTCCTACCACCTGGTGGGGGACACATCCCACTTCCTACTTGGGGAGGCATGGCGGTCATGTTGGGTCCATAAGGCCTATTGCCCATGGCAGCGTGGCTCAGTCCTCTCCCTGGTGGAAGTCCAGGGTAGGGTGGTATACCGGTCTGACCATGGATCTGATTCCCTGCTCCCATTGGGTTCATGGTTCCTCCCATTCCTGGGCTGGGGTAATTTGCATTGGGCATCGCATTGTAGTTTGGCTGCCTGGGATAACCACCTAGGGAAAAAAATAAGAGCACTGAATAACAAGCCAGTAAATCTGGTAGGTGTATCTGTACATTAAAGGCAGAGAGAGAGGGAGAGAGGGGGGGGAGAGAGGGAGAGGGAGAGGGAGAGGGAGAGAGAGAGAGAGAGAAGGGGGGGAGGGGAATTTTGGCACTCCAAAAATAGATGTTCAAGTTACTGATTGTAATTCATATCAGCTCTCTCTGGAAAGAGATCATTGAACGAGAAAACATTTTTCTGTGAATCTTTTCACCAAAGATCGGTGGACTCCTCTAAGACCCATTGTCAAAGACTGAAATAAGATAAGATCTAACAGTTCAGATGACTACAATCACCACACTGAAACTAATTATACTGATCAGACAAATGTTATTTCCTGATGTTCACACATTCTCTATTTTTAACTAAGGGCTTACTGAAGAAATCACAATTTACTACCCGCATTGAATAAATGGCTGATGAAGATGACAGAATTAGCAAAGATGGCAAAGTTGACTTGTCTGATCAGTGATAAGACAATAAGTACACCCTGGAAACCCCTTTATGTACTTGTTGCTGAAAAAAGAAAAAAATGAACTTATGATCGATGGGTTTGATGATTAGAAAGGGTAAACTATGGAAAAAAGAAAACTGTCTTGTAACCTTAGAGAAGGTAAAATATAAATGCAACTGGAACTGTTTTTAAAAAGATGGGAAGGCACTTCTTGATAACGTTTTTTTTTTTCCTTTCTTTGTACTTTTTTCTCATTACTTTTCTTTTTTTTCCTTTCTTTTAAAAGCTGTTGTTTTTAAAGGAGTCACAATTATGGGTGCACATGTATCAGTTAGCCAGGGGTGGCAACATATGGTCCTCAAGACTGCAAAAGCGGTTCAATGCAAGTTTCAGAAGAGGTGTGCCCCCCCCCCCAAGAAATAAGAGCTCAGACAAAGAGAAAAGGAATAGGTTGCACGTGGACATATTTTTGCACCTTTTGCACAATCACTAACTTTGTTTCTATCAATGGCAGATAAGGCAGTACAGCCTGCCTAAGGAAACGTGGTCACCAAAAAGAAAAATATTTGCTCCCCCTTGCACAAAACCATAATGGTTGAGTTGTTGCCACATAAAGCCAAAATGAATCACAACACATTATGTCTTAGAATGAGGCAGTAACCAAAAACATGAAGATTATCAAGCAGCACTATAGAGGATCGGTATCTCATTTGGCTACCCTGTGGTAGTCAAAGTGTTGAAAATGATACCTGCACACCTTTTATGATTAGGCCAAAGCAGTGCAAATTGCAGTCCCAGTGATGAAGACAAAAATCACACAATATACTAGATCTAGAAAGCAATTCATTTCATCTTCCAGCAAGATAGTAAACAGGTAGCTTTTATAACAGACAAGAACTTTCATGTTCTCTTCTCATAGGTTTAAGTGGGTGATTTGTGTGTTAACGCTAAGCTCAGTACTTTTAGGACAATCCACAGCAATCCTTGGGCTTGTGTAATGCCCAGATGCACAGTCACAAGATCAGAAACTTCCACTTTAGATTAATTGCAAACCAGTATATTGAATGAGATAAAACCTATTTTTCTGAAATCCTTGTTTGAAATAGGTTTCTATTCAACAAACCTAGTTGTCAATTAAAACTGTTATGTTCAATTGGGCAAAATCTGCATTCCTCAGTGCTGTACTACAGGAGTAAGAGGAAGCAGTGGTGAGACATCGGACGATTGCTGCAGGTTATCCTCCTAAGAGTAAACCGGTCCTCAACCTTGGCAATTTTTAAGATGTGTGGACTTCAACACCTAGAATTGTTGGCTGGGAAATTCTGGGAGTTGAAATCCACACATCTTAAACTTGCAAAGGTTTAAAGACACTGCAGTAAATGATGGGGTTTCATTACATACCAGTAATTCATAATTCTGTTTTCACTCACAAACAGTTCCAAAATATGTTTATTTTTAGTGTAAGAGCACACTCTCACCTTGGGGCCCATACTGACCGCCCTGAGGCCCATAAGCGCCCATAGAATTTTGTTGGTACGGTCCAATCCCAGTGTGCATCTGTCCTCCAGAAGACTGACGTGGAGATAAGGCAGATCCAGGCTGAGGAGAATTATACTGGGGAATCTGTGGATTCCTCTGTATATAACCTAGTGAAGTAATAAGTAAGTTCTATAGTTAGGAAAATGTGATTATGTAGAAAGGAATGTGCATTAATGTACCGACACATTTAGGCACACATTCCTATAAGTTCAGGAAGCATAGCAATGGCTTAAACCACAAAATTCCTTTGTGGCAATTTCTTACTCTTTGAAAACAGCAGGATGGGACAGCGTTGTTGCTATATTAACTCTATTAACTCTACTGTACTTCAGGGAGGAAGCAAATCGCTTGGCTCCTTTAGATTATTGAATAAATTACTTGATTGGATTTCAATACAATACATTGGGCAGAAAGAATTAATACTTCCAAACAATTAGTCCAAGTACAAGCTTCCAAGTACTTCCAGTCACAATCATATACAGATATCCTGAAAAATCTTAGAAAATGTGGCATACACACACCTCTATCTGGAGCTATGGTTGACTGATTCATGGAGGAATGCAAGAGGCTATCTGATTGGCCACTCGGTGGTCGAGGTGGCATTTGGTTGCCTAGGACAAAAAATAAAAATTAGTTAGAGCAGTATTTCTTAATCTTGGCAAGTTTAAGGTGAGTGAACTTCAATGATGGCTGGCTAGGGAATTCCGGGAGCCAAAGTCTACCCATCTTAAATTGCTAAGATTGAGAACCATTGAGTTAGACATAACTATATTTCTTGCAATGACTAATTATATATTTTGCTATCTTCTATAAAATGAGCTGAAATAGATGCAAACTTACAGACATAGAATGAGTGAGAAAGACGATGCATTTTAGTTAATGTCCAAGTAGCTTGGGATTTAGATTTGAACTGTATTTACTGTCAAAATCTATAACACGTACACTAATAAAGGATAAAGGAATGTGACTATTATACTGAACAGTATGAGCTGTAATATTTCACCATGGATGGGCAGCAGTGGTGATTTAAGAAAATTCTGCAGCCCTTCTCAAAATTAGAACTTGCGAGTGGAGCCTTGATCCTGGGTCTCGTTGCTATGATGACTCTCTAAACCAGGGTTGCCAAACTCAAGGCCCGCAGGCCAGATCTGGCCCGTGGGGTGATTAGGTCTGATCCACGGGGCTGCCCTGGAAACAGTGAAGAACCAGCCTGCGGTGCTTCTGCTAGCCAAAACGGAGCTCGGGAGGGCTGTGCGTGGTGGCCCTTTTTGCTAGCAGAGGGCTGCAGGAAGCTGTCACAACTGAAAACTGAGCGGGGGTGGGGGGAGGAGAGACACACGGACACAGACGTGCTAGCGTAATAAACTACTAGCAAAAGTGGATCCCCCCCAGCCCCTCCTGGGCCACCACAGGTGCCCCCGACACAAGTGACATTGAGCTGGCCACACCCACCAATGGTCAAATCCTAATGTGGCCCTCAGTGAAATTGAGTTTGACACCCCTTGCTCTAAACACTATTGTACAAAACAGTCAAAAGTAGCTTCTCGTGCCACCAGGGACATGTTACCTGGCACTGCAGCAGGAGAAAGTGGACCAGAGCGGGACTGAGCAACACTAGCCGGTGACCCAACGGGTGATGGGGAAGGTCCTCGAATGCCTGGCAAGTGCGGAGAGGTATGTGGAGAGAAAGGAGACTGAGCTGGGTTACTCTGCTCTCCTTGACTGCTGGAAATCCCTGATGTGCTGACGCCAGGACTCAGTGCTCCTTCGGTACCCATAGGCAAATCATCTATTGAACCAGAGAGATCCTGCAGAGACACACAGGGAGATATAAACACGTCATAACAAAGAAGATGGATATGAATGCCGGTTATTTAATAAAGAGCCTGTCTTCTAAGCAGACAAATGTTATGCTTTTAACATTTCCAGGTAAAAGTCAGTTACTTAATACAATTTTCAGCAAGCCACTTTTCTGAGAACAGAAACCCTAAAAAGCCACATATTAAATGTTTAGTGATTATATTTTAAGTGATTGGCCAAGGAATAGAGATCCCGTTCTTCTATTATTTCCCCTTCCTTTTTGTCAAACGTTCTGAAGAGCAAATTAAAAAAAAATCTTTCATTTTTATCCTTTAAAGCAGTGGTTCTCAACCTGTGGGTCGGGACCCCTTTGGGGGGGTCGAACGGCCCTTTCACAGGGGTCGCCTAAGACCATTGGAAAACACATATTTTTGAAAAAATACGGAAAACATAAAATAATTTTATGGTTGGGGTCACCACAACATGAGGAACTGTATTAAAGGGTCGTATTACTGTATTAAAGAGACCCACTGCTTTAAAGGAACAATTTCTCTCTTTAAAACTGTTGCCACCATCTACGGATAGAACGTTCAACATTTCATTACATTCTTTTGTACCTAAGAGCTTGTTTGCTATGGCTGGAGGGCCTTGGATTGGGTTGGGCCTCCAGTTTTATAGCCCTTTAGGCTCCAGAGTTTCCTTTACTGGAGCTATTTGGTGTTTGGTATATAGCATCAATCTATTCCAGGCTGAGAATTCTTATTCCTTTTCAAATAATATAAAGATAATAGCTCCTCTCTAAACAGCCTGTGCGCTGAGCAGACATGGATTTATTTGGGGGGGGGGAGATATGAGCTTCCTCTACCCTTTCAGTGACCATCACAATGTGTTTCCATAAGGGATTCTTGACTGTTTCTCCTAGGGTGGTGTAAACGTTTGTATTTCACTCAGTAAGCCAAGCTGAAGCTGCTATGCGTACTCGGAATTCTTGAATCTTAATTCCATGATAATCTGCATTGCTGCTGAGATCCTGTTAGATCAGAAGGAGATGGAGGGCTCACCGGTTTTTGCATAGTTGAGATAGTTATAACTGGTCTATGTTAATTGCCACTGAAACTTATCCTGGTGAAAAAAAATAATATCTTACCTACCGTATTTTTCGGAGTATAAGACGCACCAAGACTTTGAAGAGGTAATTTTTTTTAAGTGTTTGCACTCTTCAGACCTACCAACCCCCCTACACCCCTCATTTTTTGTGAAAAAGAGGGCATGCAGAGAGTTTGAGAGGCGTGCAAAGTGCTCCTGGGGGCTGATGGGAGGGGAAATGAGCAAAAATGGTCCGTTGTTCATGAAAACGGGTCCATCTTTTGCCCCCCAAAAGGGCATGCATAGCCTTTAGGAGGATTGTAGAGTGCTCCTGGGGGCTGGGGAGCAAAAACGAGCAAAAAATGGACCATTTTTTCACTTGTTTTTTTCCTTCCCCAGCCCCCAGGAGCACTTTGTGGGCCTCCCAAACTCTCTGCACGTCCATTTTTGTGAAGGGGGCGGGGTTTTGGGAGGCCAAAAATGCTGTATTCAGTGTATAAGACCTACCCAGATTTTCACTCTCTTTTTTGGGAGAAAAGGGTGCGTCTTATACTCCAAAAATACGGTAGTTAAGCTAACATTTAAAAGGATCCCAGGGCAAGTGATGAGACAAGGAGAATGAAAAAAAGCAGCAATAAATCTTCTAGGAACCTTTCATGAGAAAAGGGAGTTGACCTGAATGGGACTATATTCATTCAACCTTAAGCACAACCTCATTTGCCCTGATGTCATATATCAATTATCATGTTTTAAAAAGTCATATATTTTTATGCATTGTAAGAAGCAGGCAAGAGAAACAAGGTTGCATTTTGCATGAACTCAAAATCTGTGATCCAAGAAGTTTCAAAGTAAAGCTCCAATAATTAAAATTATTTATATCTTAAGACACTTGATATGATAGTTTAAATTCTATTTGCAATACAAATTAATTTTTTGGGGTAAAATAATAATGGATACATTTGAGGATACCATTGTAGGAAAGGAGGGATCTAGCAAAATATAGACTAATTAAGTCTCAATTTAATGAAATTCTGTTTAGTCATTACAAGTATAATGGTCCTAGTTTCTGTACTGACAGCCCCTTTTGTCACCTTCCACTCCAACAAAAATAGTCTGGAAAAAGCAACTGCATTTTACCTCAGTTTTATCACATTTGCCATGATTTATGTCAGGTGTATGATGTGATCATGACACAATAACAAAAATGACCACAATGACATGCTTTTGTGTTCAATGAACATCGAAGAGCAATACAAATGACTACAGATGTTCCAATGACATGTTACATATCAACACTCATACTGATAGCAGTGTTCCAATATATGAGGAGACACTACAAAGATGAGGGGGGGTCAACCTATTTTCCAAAGCAACAGAAGGCAGGACGAGAAACAATGGATGGAAACTAACCAAAGAGAGAAGCAATCTAGAACTAAGGAGAGATTTTCTAATAGCGAGAAAAATAAGCCAATGGAATAGCTTGCCTCCTGAAGTTGTGGGGGCTCCAACAATGGGAGATTTTAAAAAAGTGGTTGGACAGCTGTTTATCCGAAATGTTAAAGGGTCTCCTGCTCAAGCAGGGGGTTGGACTATAGCAGGGGTGTCCAAACTTGGGAACTTTAAGACTTGTGGACTTCAACTCCCAGAATCCCCCAGCCAGCATGGCTGGCTGGGGAATTCTGGGAGTTGAAGTCCACAAGTCTTAAAGTTCCCAAGTTTGGACACCCCTGGACTATAGGAACTCCAAGGTCCCTTCCAACTCTATTACTATATGTTCCATCGATATGATCGTGAAACAAAGATTGGTATTTTACACTTCTATTCTCCGTTAAATTAAGGCCTCATGAGGCATGGGGACCAGGTGAAAATATGGCACAAACTGACTAAGTGAAATATTTGTTCTGGCCTATTTCTGAAGATATCCTTATTCTTCCCCTACTCCAATACTCTTAAGGAATATTAGAGCAACTAGCTCGGGAAGGAAACTTCAAGTTAACAAGTCTAATAAAAAAAAAAAGCAGAGTGAAAATATCACGGAATCCCACTTGAGCTGAATTCATTCGAGGAAGGTTTGAATAGCAAAACAGAAAGAGCTAAGAACATTTCCATTCACATTCAGCTGATCCTAAAAGAACATTTACTCGTTGCAAAAGTAATGGAGCTTTTTATGTGAGCCAGCATTAAAAGGATGAATCTAGTGTAAGATCTCGTAAAAACCCATTCTTCTCTGGAAAGAACCTCAAGTCATGTAGATCCTCTTTCATGCAGGCAGCTATCTTCCTGTAATTGTATTCCCCATCGCAGCATTACAACAATGACCATGTGGTTGCAGAAGATCCCCGTCAGATGAGTTAAACCGGACAACAATGTTCACCACTGTTTACTAAGGCATCCCTTGGGCAGGCCCTTATCATCCATAATATTTGTCACCAGTGAAATTGCAAAAGGAAAAAGCATCCATCAAAATATTGTTCTTCAAATGAGCTGTGGGAAAACAAAGAATTTGGGGAGAATTTTTGAGTTCCATCGCTGAACAGGCCTTATTACATCTGTAGCCAAGCTGGAGGTCTTACAACATTTTATATCTGGATCAGCATAGCAGGTAAAAGATAGGAATCCATCCTTGGAAGTATCTAAGAAAAAGCCTGGACAATCATTTATCAGAAATGGTATATAGGTTCTCCTACTTGAGCAGGGAGCTGGACTAGAAGACCTTCAAGGTCCCTTCTAACCCTGTTATTCTGTTTCTGTTAAATCACAATTTCTTAAATTTGGGGGGGGGGGGAAGAGATTTATAACAGTCTTCAATAAAAGAGTTCCAGTTGTTTTACTGTAGGGATATTCATAATGTCTATAGTCCAGGAAGCTGCAACCCCCTGGGCCGCAGCCCACTACCAGGCCTTGGCCTATTTAGAACAGGGCTGCGTGATTGGTGGGCCAGCACACAGCTCGACTTACGCAAGTCGAGTTGTGCATGCATGTGCACCGGTGCCCTGCTCACGCAGCCCGCTTCCCCTCTTCTTCCACCACCTCCTCCCCCCAGCTAGCCAGGCCGCCAAGGTTGGGAACCACTGCTATATTCTGCCTCTTTTGCATCAGTATCCTGGATAATACAACAATACTTTACAGTTCTTTTTTTTATTGTAAATCATTTATAACCAAGATCTAAGCAAAATACTGTAAAGCATCAATTATTAAAAGACCTCCTATGGTTGTAACATTCTTTTTAAAGCAGCTATTAAAATTGCCTGTATTAATCTTTTTTTTTTTTAGGTGCTTACAGTACACTTTCTATCTCTGCCCTTTGGCTGTAATAAAGTCCATCCTTAACCTACAAGGGTACTTATGAAAATACGCAAGGCACTGAAATTTTAAAAAGCTATTTATTACAACCCCCCCAAAAGCACGTAGTATTTTAAGTTTTTCAAACCTTTTCGAATTCAAAGCTATAAGCCAGAAGGATTCGGCTGGTGGGCAGCAGAACTATCCCTTGAAAGAACATCTCTGACCTGCACAGTGCACGGCCTAATTGCTAAGAAAGCTCTTCTCCCTACTCCTTTGAATACAGTCAGCAAGGCAAGAGGAAACAGGAGGTAAAAATCAACGGCAGTAACTCTGCCAGCATGAAGGAACGTCTTGGTCTGGATAATTTCCCCACGTGTTTCCAATGTGTTTTTTTTTTAATGCCTTTTATTGCTCATCTGCCATGCAGATCAAAAATGTTGGAGGCATGCCAACTATTTCACACAGAAATCTCACACTCCAGGCTGGCTGCAACCCCAAAGCCTTCATTTCTTCACTTGAAATACTGCCCAGTGTTATTTTGGGATGTGACCCGATAGCGGAAGCCTACAGGGACTCTGAAACTATAACTGTTCCAGCTGCGATTGGTTGCCCAATTCAACCTTATTGCCAGCAGGAGTTTGTTCCTGCTGCTTGTAAAAAGGGAATCAGCCGCTAGGTTCACCTTTTTCATACCAAAACAAAACCATGCTGGAAATTAAAAGCCTGCAAAAAAAAGGGGGAATTAAAGAGACAGCTTCCAAAATAAAGCTGATACTCTTCACACGCTTAAAAGTGAGAGAATATAGTAGCCTTAGCAAATTGTCATAAGGATCTGTGTATCTGTCTGTTTGAAATCCAGGTTTCAGGAATCTCAGCAATATTCGTATTAAATATCGATTAAAAGGTGTCTGTTAAATTATTTTGCTCATGATTATGAGGATTTTTACTGATATGGTCCCATATTGCCCAATAGAAATGAATCACCAGGTATGTGTTCAATTTCTTTAAACTTTGTTTAATGGATCATATTTGTTATTCTTCCTATTGTGGTACAAACACTATTTTTGTTGTTGTTACATGCTTACATTTTTCACAAAATATCCCCCGATCTGGAGGATCCTGTGCTAGGCTACAACCCAGGAAAGGAAGATAATACTTTTTGTGAAGATGTTTAAATTTGAAAGAGATGCAATTATGATAATATCCTTCAAGTGAGAGTCCATGGAGGCTTGGAAGAATATACGGAAGTAAAGGGAATGAGAAAACAAGAAATCTGATAGAAAGTTAGGCGAGAATAGCCAGAATTAGCAAAAGGAAAGAATTCCATATGAATTTGAAGCAGCCTATTGATCACTATTGTAACACTGGTTGTGCAATGTTTAACTATAAAATAGTCATCAAACATATAGAAAAAGTATTAGGACAGATTTTTAGCGATAGAGAAATCACGAATCAACAAACATTAGATTGTACCACTTCAAAACTGTTGTATTGGCTTTAAATAGTTTTAAATCAATATTTTTCTACAGATCGCTGAGAATGAACATGACTATACTGGTTCCTCCAGATTAGAATCGAAAAGGTCAGTAATGAAATTCAACTGTCAAAAAATAATACTGAAATAAAGTTAATCCTACATACATAAAATAATATTATAATTATGAATCTTCTTCCCTAAGATGATGAACCGTACACAGGCTACACAGGCTTCCAATGTAGTCCTTTCCCATAATTTCCATGATTATGTGTCACATTCTTTGGCTACCATATTATAAATTTGCCTCCTGATTTTAAAACTGTAGAATAATAAGAGATACATCAATGCTTTGCTCCAGAGTTCCAAACTCTGAATGAGTTTGATGCTATTCAACCTACTGACTACTTTGGCCTCATGGGGTGTCAAACCATAATCGTCTACTGTTCCTTCCCTTCAAATAGAAAAGCGTAAGAAAGAAGTGGAAACTACTAGGAGTACCTTTGCTAAGAAACAGCTGCCAAATAAGTGTCCTGCCAACTACTCTCTTGAAAGGGTGACTGGAGTGTCTAGTTTGATTACTGAAATCACCATACAATGTAAACCTCTGGCCATACAGAAATGCATAAAGAGAAAATAATACCATTCTTCACCCATATACTTTTCCCCAACCTTCCAAACGCTTTCGTACAAAATTCAGTTATCTCTTCTGCAACACCCTCTTGTGTAAATACAGTAAACAATTCTATTCATAGCAATCAAAGGCACATTCAAAGTATCAACTCTTGATACGTGTTCTTCTACATATTCTTCGACTGCTAATTTCAGATGGCAAAATCATTTCATTTTCTTAGGTGTTAGGGGAAAATTTAATTTTGAATAGAAATGGTAATGGTATAGTGAGTAGTTTCAATGACTAATATTTGAATTTCATAATCCCAGTTACACTGGATCAGAAATTAAAATTTTGTCTCCTAAACCCGAGTTTGCACAAAGCAAGTTTTCATATTTTTATTCAGGAAGGCTAGACAGTGAGAACAGGATTTTATAGAGAATAATAATAATAATAATAATTTAAATTTATTAGCCGCTCCCTTTCCGAAAAGGACTCGGGGCGGCGTACAATGGAGTAAAAAACATATAACATTTACATAAATCCATGACATACATAAGTACAAAGACACACATGTTCGGAGGAGGTTAACAGATACAATACATAGACAATTAAAAACCATTAAAATACCCTAATTACAAAACCCCATGTACAATCCAAATTCAAAATGTTAAAAACAGACAGTCAGGAGGAGTACGAGGAAATTACGATTGAGCCAGGCCAGATAGTTGGAAGAGGTGGGTTTTCAGTTGTACACGGAAGGAGCGGAGATCGGAAGTAATCCTGATGTCCCGGGGGAGGTCATTCCACAGGGCTGGGCCCATCACAGAGAAGGCTCTGCTCCTGGGTGTCGCCCCCCGACACTGTTTGGCGGTCGGCACCCGGAGAAGTCCCTCTCTGTGAGAGCGGATTGGTCGTAGGGATATGTGGGGCAGGATGCAGTGTCAGTGTTACACAATTATGGCAACCTTGATTTGCCAAGGTTGACAAGAGAGGCTACATTTTGAACCAACTGCAGTTTCCAAGTGGTCTTAAAAGTTAATTCTAGGTAGAGGAGATTGCAGTAAACTGAACAGGATGGCAATAAGTGCATAAGTCACTTATTGTATGAAAATATATGATTTATGGCATATTTATGAGAATATGCAGCCTTTAGATACATTAAAAAAATTAAAAATTAGTATGGGGTTCCCTACTCTAATGGCTTACCTCAATCTACACAATGGATCTGTCTCAAATGGTTTGATTATATAACTTTATGCTTCATGTTTTACACCCAAAACTGTTTGCATAAACAAATGTCACATTTTTGATTCCACTGAACTCAATCAGGCTACAAGTTGTTTGAAGAAAAGTGAGTTTTTAATGTGTATGTTTCTGAAAATTTGAAAAAAAAAATCCTACAATAATTATGTAAAGTAATACTGCACAAATATTTCTTTTGATATCCTCTTTATCAGACAGACAGACGAGACACACACACAGGAAGGAGTGTTTGAATTCATTAAGCTTCTATTTTGAAAAGGAAGAATTTTCCATTTTTCCGACAAGAGGCCCGGCTTTTCGCCTGTTTTCTGCCACAGACAGAATGCCTCAGAACAGAAGACAGAACATCCAAAGGTTCAGCGCCTGGAGGAGAAGTAAATGCTCCTTCTGGTCAGGGTTTAGACAGAACTGGTACGAGCTGCTTGCTGTATCTGCAGTGCAGGAAAGGGGGACTTGCAAAGAGGATCTGTGGAGGAGGAGCCTGGAATGTGTGCTCACTATAATTGTAAAAAAATAACCCATCTAAGCAAGTTACAGAGGAGGAAGAAGCGGGGGGAAAGAAAGAGAGAGAACGCATGGGCTCTTCAGCTGTTATGGTGAAACCAGGGGGACAGAAAGGAGAGGAGAGGCTAGTTTTACACCACTTCTTCAACCAAAGACCTTGAAAAACAGAGAGGGGAAGGAGGGGAGAAAGGGAAAGGAGAAAGTCAGCACTGTTACTGCAGCAGCCATTGATTTTTCAGAGGTCGATACTACACTCCCACAGATCTGCTCAGTGGGCGGGTTAATCACATCCAGTGTTCCTGCTCAACACCACTTCGCCCCCTTCTCCTTCATCCCTCCCCCAATTTTTGCTAAATAAACACTTAGTAAAATACATTCTCAAAAATTCAGCAAAAAAGCAGAGCTCACTGGTGCCTCATATTCTTTGCTTTCCTTATAATAAAGGGTATGTTAAGCTTGTGGCTGAAGACATAAAGTGAGGGGGAAAAGCTTCATGATTCATGCACTCAACAAGATGTCGCTAGAGGGAAAAACCCAACAAGCTAAAGGACTGTTGTTCTCCTCTGTTTCCATCATCCTGAGGGTACCTGGAAATGAATCTTTTCCCAGTATTAACCATCACATTCCAAAATTAATTCCTGCTTAATCTGTCAAGGGCTCCAACATTTTAAAAGGGTAGTATTGAGGGATTTCCTTTATAATAGACTGAGTTTCTCAATATTGATTAATTTTCCAGGAGCAGTTAAGAAGGTAGTGTCAACCGTAATACCTGGTCTCTTGTAAGAATCTGAGAAATATAATAAAATACAAATAAGTATATGGTTGGAGAGATTGGAAAAGAGAAAGCGATGAACCTACTGCTCCAAGCACCTCAATCTTTAGGCAGTGGTGGGATTGAAATAATTTAACAATAGGTTCTCTGCCCTAATGACCAGCTGGGTGGGCGTGGCTCGATGGTCATGTGACTGGGTGGGCGTGGCCAACTCAATGTCACCCAGGTTGATGCGTGCTTCACCTTAGCTGTTACAATGTAATAAGGGTTAACTGGAGAGGCAGTTTCTGTAAGCAGGGCAATAAAGATTAGGCTAGAAAAAACAGCAGAATGTTTCTTTTCTGTCTTGCTTACAGGATTAGCCCTGATTAGCCCTGCAAAGTGACAAAACACAAAATGAGATTTCTTCCAACCGGTTCTCCGAACTGCTTAGAAAGTTAACAACCAGTTCTCCTGAATAGGTGCGAACTTGTTGAATCCCACCACTATCTTTAGGTTTCTCAAAGCCATTTTAATTTGTAACACCTTAAGAATCAACGTATTACTTATTGTGCATAAGCGTCCATGGACTAGAATCTAGGTCAGTGTTTTCCAAAGTTGACAACTGTGGATATCAACTCCCAGAATTCTCCAGCCAGTATGCTAATTCATTGCAAACTTAGCAAAAGTTATCCTAATTGAGGAAAATTTAGTGATCTCTAATTTATATTTAAAAAGAGTGTGTTGCTAGGTGATTTTGGAATGTATGTACAGTGAATGTACGTAAATATAAATTGAAAATGCAAACATTCCACCTTTGGGCAAACTATAATATGTAAACACATTCTTTTAAAGAGGGTCACATAGGAAAGAATTAGACAACTGGATGTTCTTTTGTGGTCCCCTAACAAAGGATTTGGTTGTTTGTTGGATTGGTCTCTTTTTCTCTTAGGGCACTTTCAATTTCCCATGATAACATCTAGTTGAAATCATATTCTTATTCGTATTGCTACACTAAACACACCATGCTGAACACTGGCATAGTTAGTTATACTCCTTGAACACTTTATCTGCTAAGATGATAAGAGAATCCTTTCATTCTATCTCTTCCAGTCCATAGTTCCATATTTTACTTTCCCACTGAAACATTCAACGACATTAACTTAATGACTGCATGATTTATTTAATGATCGTGGCAAAACATGAAATCAAATGTGACTCATTTAATGACCGCCTCGCTTAGCAATGGTTGTTCCACTGATAAATTGAGAACTACCTGTACAGTCTGTCCATAATGCAGTTTAAATAGCAGAAAGAAAGAAATTTAGTCATTTTGGTATGTATAACCCATGCAAATAATCAAGAGGACCCAATAATCTCTTTTCTCCCATATAGCTAGCACAACATATGAGTTACAAAGATATATTAGGCATTAATTCAGACATAACCAAAAAAAATCAAAGCAAGTAAACTGAAACCTTCAGATCATTCTACACTACATAAAAGAGGGAAAAGAAACATACTCCCAATCCTGTAACCGTTTATAATATTCATGATACACCAAAAGCCAATATATTGATGATGAGTTCTGAAAAGAACTCCAAGCAATTTAGGTAGCTCTGCTAATGCTTCCATTTCTGATTTGATTATCAGAACAATCAACTCTTTCAGTCTTGAAACACTGAACTGAACACTCTGTGGTTTATTGGGTACATTTACTGATTGAAACAATGGAACAGACAATCTGTGATAGAAAAAGCGAGATCAATTTTAACTCGGTACAGTTTAGAACAGGTGAATGAGAAGACAGCTTGGGATGTATTAATAGATCTCTGGACATTCCTGATCACTGCACCAAAAAAAATTCCCCAATAAAATATTTGCTACAACATACCTGTCAAATGCTGGGAAACCAGGAGATTCAAGCAGTTCAAATGAGTATGAAGATTTATTGCAAGCTTAAGCCCTCTACAAGAATCTGACCAACTAACAAAATGAGCGGGAGATAAGAGAGGCATTAGATTGAACTTAGATTGTTATAAGCATGCAGGGATTCATAACTTATTATGCATTTGACCCCTCTCTTGGCTTCAGCATGGTCATCTCCTACATAACTCTTTAAAGGTACTCCTTCTTATGGTGCTACTAACACATAACATTAGAAAGGTAATTAGCAGTCATGGCTTTTTCAGTTGCATGTTTGCTGTGAAACTCCTGGCCTTACAAGGTTTGCCCACTATCTTCAACAGGACACTTCAGTTCAACTCCTGAAATACATTTTAATAGTGGTATTTGTATTTTATTATAATTTTTAAACCACTGTCTGTGTCTGTGTCTATGTCTATGTCTCTCTCTCTCTCTCTGGGTATAGAAAATGAGAAAGTAATGGATTTCATGAAAAAAATGAATTTGGTTTTCTGATACTACATAAAAGCCTAGCCAAAATATAATCTTAGAGGCATTATTTAACTGTTAAGGTATCTCTGCCTACTTTATTACATTGCACCCAGCACTGCTCAGTAGATGGATTTTGAGACAATAATAAAGATCATGAAATCTAGAAGCCTGCAGCCAGTCTTATGACTTTTTCTATATTTGCCACAAGTAAATCCATATTTTTTGGGTTGTGATTTGCTTTGTTAAATGGAACTACAAAAGTGTTTTGTACAGTAAAACTTTTTCTGAAGTAGAAATGTAATAAAGCATTCTTAGTATGGTATGCTGATTAACATGTAGAGCATTTATCCAAAGGTTCACATTCACGCCGGGGGAGGGGGGGATGTAATGTGTCTAATTTTATGGAATCAGTTTCCAATATTATTGCCTGAAGAAATGCACGCGTCCTTGGAGAAATATATTCAGCCAACATGCTTCACTGATCTTTTATGAAGAATAGCTAGAAGATTGTTCAAGTAAATTTTACTGGCCATCCCTAGGAAAGCTTTTCTGTCAGCTTCATCAAAAGATAGAGCAAATGTGAACTATAAACTGAAAGCCTTCATAAACCCAGCCAATTAAATAGTAATAATTAGTTTGCATCCTTCTCATCTGGACAAAAATAATTAAGTATTGTCAATGGATCCTTGAACAAAAGAAATTTTCTTGATTTAGGACAATAACTATTTTAACACAATATACAGACAATCTTGGTCGTATTTATTAATCAATCAATCAAATCTTTGGTCATACACCAGATTATTTATTTATATTTCAAATTTCTTAACCAGTCATCTCCTTCAAGAGAGCAGCTCTGGGTAGTGTACAAAATATATAAAATTAACATTAAAATCAGAAAAGATGAGGTTGAGAAGTTATAAAATTATACAAATAACATAAAACTTTGAAAGGTGAAAAATTTCAAGATGAGGAGTGAGCAGTTGCTAAAACAAGCAGGAAGACTACATTAACAACTGCTGTTATTAGCTGAACAATGAGAACTAAATCATGTTAATAGAAACTTTCAACCGAATTTGATGTAGTTGGGTGGCAATGGTGGTGGAGGGGAGGGTTTTTTTTTTAAATTAAGCCCTTGTTTTACAACAACATAATTACAGTTATATTTTTGTTTTACTAAATGGTTCAAAACAATACTATGCAGTATAACCCATCATCTTCTACAAAATATGACAAATTCATCAGTATGGCAATCTCTAACTTAACATCTAATGTAATTTATTTATCAAATTTATATACCCACCCACCTCACAAAATACTCCAAGGTTATCTAGCAAATTTGCTTTCCTTTAGCAAAGTAAAATCACTTTCAAGTTCATCTCAATGGCTTTTGATATACAGATGCATCCATGCAGGTTTTTTGGCATAGCTAAGCAGATCTTTCACTTTAAGCTGGAATGAGGATGTTTTTGAAGTAGAACACTGCACTGGTCCCTTCTACATAACTCTTTTCTTCCACTTAAGGGGGAAAACCCCCCATTCTATTCTGGTAAAGAGAAAGAGAAAGAGAGAGAGCGCTACCCATACAACTACTTTGATGCATTTTTTGCATCTAAGGCATTCAAGCAAATGTTATTTGGTGTTTCTATACTTCATAATAATTTTCCAGTTTAAGTTAACAGCATATTTATTTAGAAATGACGTTATTGTGTAATCTGTTGGAAAAGCAACAGAAATTATAAAACAAAAAAAGAGACAGGCAGTGCTCTTCTGAATAACTTTTGCTGTCTTAATTAATCTTTCATTATTACAAACACATGTTGAATTTTTTTTTTGCTATGTAGTTATATTTATAGTATAATAATGTAATAAATTGTGTTAATTGTTATAAATCGGCAACTGAGATTGAAGACATAGAAAAACCACAAGCAATAGATGAAATTACTGGGAGCTTCTTAAAGCTAATAAGTAGGGACCTGCGTTTGAAAGAGTCATACCTTAATACAGGCCAATGTCAAGAAGGCCAATGTCAACTGAACTAAAATGAAGGTTAGGGGCCACCAGGCCTTATTATGGGATTAAGCAAAATTGGGGGAGTGAGGCAATTGCAACTCAGCAGTAATGTTCCTCAAATGCAGAAATCGCTGCCATCTCCCTATTTTGGTTCAAAAGATCATCTACACACCCAATAATATTGACAATACTAGATTATCTGCTTTTCAGCGCAGTTCAGGTATTCTGACTGCTCATCATTGAAAGATGACAGGTTATGCAATACAAGGTTTCAAAGACATGAGGATATTGTATTTTGCAATTTACAATAGAAAATGTTTTGTTTACCTATACTTTTACTGACTGAAGAGGACCAGTTCTACTTGGGATGTCTCATATGTCTTGCGTTTGATTTGGACTGGACTGCCTACACCAAGGTAGGCAACATATTTCTCTCTTTTGATTAGACATAATATGTTCATATAATCTGCAAAATGATTATCCTAATACGGAAAAGAGTATTGAAGTTTATTTTGATATTAACAGGTCTTGTCTTTGTGCTCAGTATGGACTAAATAGATCTATCAAAGCCATAGACCCAGCAACCTTATATTTAAACAGCTGGATATAATGGAACAGGTTACTTGGGAAATATTCCCAAGAAATTTTGTATGTAACTATGGTAACCAGCTTACAGCTGCACACATTGACATATGCTAAGCTAATTATTAGCCATAATAGGTCAAATGTGCCCAGGTAAGTCATTTATGTATTTCAAGGTTTTAATAGTCAAAGTAATATCATTACTCATCAAAATCATCCAACATCACTTGCCATGATAGTCAGAGAAATGAAGATTGCAAGCCACATGTGGTTTTGTTGCTTCAAAGAATTCTTCCACAAAAAATAAATAGTGCTAAGCTTTATCTCAATCTTCCCTACTAAACTAGTACTAGCCAAGTTATTGAAACTGTCTTAATTCTTTATAACACATCTATGGTCCAAATCCAAGCCTCTGAGTGTGTCTTTCATTGGAAATCATTCAGAAGATATAGAAGATATAACATGTCTATGTTATATCTTCCAATAAACTATTTAAGACACTGGTTGTGGAGAAAGTCCTCACATGGGAGCTTCAAAGGGCCATTGAAGAAGATAATTATCTGGACCACATTCAACTCAAGCAAAACTGAGTTGCTTTAAAAACTTGGACCTTTTGAGTGTCCAGATGTATTAATCTTTGGTCCTGGATGGGGTGACATTGTCTCAAATGGATCTAGTACATAATCTGCAGGTCTTCTTGGACTTGTGGCATCTACTATAAGAGCAGGCAACAACAGGGCTAGGAGGATCTTTGCATGCCTTCTCACTGTGCGCCAGCTGTGCCCATTCCTGGGAAGGTCTGCTCATAGTCACTCATGCCCTTGTGACCTCCTGTTTGGATTTCTTAGTCCCAAAAACGAATCAGAATCTTGCAAGCTGACTTCTTTATTGTTTTCACACCTATGCTATAGACAAAACTTACTAGATTGAGGACTGTTCTATCTACTTCTAAAATATATTATGTGAACAATTAATTAGGGACTATTTCACCCTCTTTCTCTTATGTGTAACATCTGGATTAAGTAGCCTCTTACTCCTTTGGAATGCACCCCATCCTTCCTCAGAATCCACCTCCTTCCTAGATAGCACAGTCCTCAATCTACTAAGATTGAGTAAGAACCTAGAATACATAGAATTACTGTAATATGCTCTTCGTGGTGCTGCCCTTGAAGAGCATTTGCGAAGTTTCAACTAGTGCAGAATGCAGTTGCACAAGTAGTAAATGGTGTTGAAGATTCAACACATGTAACACCATTGTTTCGTTAGCTGCATTGGTTGCCAATTGTTTTTGGATACAGTTTAAGGTGCTGGTTGTCATCTTTAAAGCCCTTCATGACTTGGAATCTGAGGGACCATCTCCTCCAGTTGTTTCTATTCGTCCAATCTGATCTGTCAATCAAGAAGTATCAGCTGGCTGAGACTAGGAGACATGCCTTCTCTGCTGTAACCATGTTCTCTCCGGGAATTGGGGTGGCCCCTGCCCTGTTGGCCTCTCATAAAGCCTTGAAGACCTAGGCCTGCGATACCAAGTGTGTTGGTGGTGGTGGTGGTGGGGTTCCTGGCTATATTAACTTCTACAGTTATGATTACTTTCTTGGCTGCTATGCACATTTTTGGATTGTGTTTCTGTTTGATTTTAATTGATTTTATGATTTCACTGCTCAGAGTCACTTGATTGAGATGGGCAACCATAGAAATTGAATGAGTGAATAATATAAAAATCTTTAGCCAAATGGAACAGTTAATTTCCAAGTGAGCCTGATTTTTTATTATTCCTGAAGAACAATTAACTGTTAAAAGCCCCTTTCCCTAGTTTTAATTTGCATGTCTCTATTTTAGAGAAAGAATTGAGCCACTTTGATACATTGCTTATTTCATCTCCTTTTTAGATTGCTTGCATGAGATGGCGTTGCCCTTGGGAGTAACCTTAACAGAAGATACATTACACCAGTTGTAGATCAACCTCCACAGAATTTGTTTTGTTTTAGAGACAACTGTTCTCTTTTTTGACCAGGGAAGGCTTAAATAGTTGAAAGCCAGATTATTCAAAATAAAAATCTCATATCAACCTGTTTTTATGTATAATGATCAGGTGAATGTTATGGAAATAGCCTTTCAATACAAGCATTATGGATTTTCTTCTTGGGCAAGCAGAGGTTTGCACCCTCTTTTAAATAAAGTCCACTTTGTTCACTGTTTTTTTACTGTTGTCTCTTGCTCTAATTGTAGCTCTTGGATTTATGATTATTGTTTATTGCTTTATTATGTGATATTTAAATAAAACACTTAGTTTTAATGACCAGTTCATATATGTGTGTGTGTCTGCGCGCATGCACACACATACACAAAATGATACAACTTAGCATAATATAACCATTAAAGCAAAATCCCAAGGTTATTTCAAATTGGAAATTAAAAAGAACTAGGGAAAGTGTCCTGTGCCAATCAAAGGGACAGTGATTTCCCCATCTTATAGGACACTATATAAAATTTGACAATTTTTATATAACTCCCTGTGTCTGAAGTGATAGGCCAAAAAATGTATTGCAATACAAGTACATTACAATAATACTAAGACAATTAAAAAAATGGAAGAAGTGTAATTCTACTGTTGGAGCTTCTTTGATCTACAAGAGCAAATTCTGTTTTCCAATATGGAATTTCATGGGAAATGCATTGTACTTCACCAGGATGAAGCGTCTTCTTTAATCAGAAATTCTTATGCTATTGGCTTAAGGAATGATCTATTTGGCTTCAGGACACAACTTGATATTATCTAATACAAGAGATAGTGCTATTTCAATTGATGATTCCTACCCTTGACTCTTTGCTTAACATTGGTTCCGATGTTCTCTATAGTGCCAAGAGCGCCCCTGAAGAACCATAGAGTTAGAACTCTGAACTCTAAAAGACAATTCCAGAAAGCTCGATTCACATTTATTTTAATAGGAGAGAAAATGTACCATTCTAAAAAAGAAAACTGGTTACAGTAGGCTGCTTAGGTGCAAAAGTGATGCTAAGAGTAGCATTTTAAACATTGCATTTTGGAATCTGATTTTTAAACCCTCTTTCACACGCTTTCACTGATAGAACCCCAAGCTTTTAACGCAATATACATTTGTAAAGCAGTAAGTCAGCATGCTTGTAAAGAGCAAGCAACAATGCTATCGAGGCCCATTCAATCCTGTGGTTTCACAAGATTAACAAACCACCCTTGGAAATCTAAGCTGAGCAGTGAGACCCCTTTAGCAAATTTTCTGATTACATCTCCAGCTTGCCTGGCCACAACAAACTGGACTCAAAGCAGAAGAAAGAAGTGACAGAAGAAATCTCAGTGCGCATGCACCGATTTTCTAATCTACTCCTATCCAAGACCCAGCTGCCTTCATATTTCAGTTAATTTTCTAACTGAAATTGTTCCTAAGAAAACAAGAGCTGCCATCAGGGGAATCGGTAACGTACACAGGCAGGAAGCTGTGCTGAGCCACCAACGACTAGAATAGAAACAGGAAATGGGCCCTGGATCGAGCATAGCATGATCTGTTGCAAACCCAGCCTCCTGCCTGAAGCACAGGGACAGCAAATGGCATCGGTGACTTCGAGCAGCCTGATTTATAAGGCAGATTCTGATTGGCTGCCCTTCCAAAGAGACTCAAGCATACATCCTCCCCTGCTGCTCGGAAGGGCCATGACTGACACGGCAATGGGGGTGGGGAATTTCCTTCTGAGCATCAGGTTGGCCTCTGGTAGTTTAACAGTGGAAGACACCAGGACAACTAAGCAGATCAGTTCCAAGAAACAAGTCATGCCCAGAAATCACTTCACTGGAATAAAAAGAGATTCCCAGAAACAGCCTTTCCAGCAGTGCTAGAAATAAAAGCTATTTTGCAAGTTTTTTTTTTTTTTAAAGCAGACACTCAGAATGAGATTGGCCTCTAGAGGAATAAAATTAAGATGTGGGTAGTCGCACGCATGGTTTTGTTTTGCTATTAATCTTTTCATGCAAATGAGCACAGTCATTCAACAGACAGGCCTTACAGGAACCTTCCTGCCAGAACAATTTGGGAGGCACTGATCCTTCAAATGCCATATGGATCTCTGGCACGGTGTACTCTGGGACCATTTACAGCAATGCCTAGACAAGTTATAATTAGCAAGCAAATGTTATTTTCCCATGAATTTACAAATTGTTGGGCCAAGTTCCACACTGTGAACTGTGGAGAGAAAAGGATAAATAATCTTGGTAAGAAATTCCTTCTCTTCATAGTAGTAAACAAAAATCACTTAACAAAGTCTATGTTATCACAACATGTATCCTAAGCTCGTAGCATGATACGGCTGTCACTTAATATGCAGGTATTGGTATTTTGAAGGCATCGGTCTGTCTACGGGAACAGCAGCATACAATTTACTCTGATAAACTGTGAAATAGCTTTTCAGACTACCAACTGAATTCACTTACACCTTTTATTCATGAAATGTTTGCCTATAAACAGCCCCACATTTATAATAATAATCTCTCATACAAGGAGAAATCAATTGATATAGCTAAAGGCTGGACAAGTGGATGTTTAATCTTGGGGGAAAGGTATACAGTTAGCAAGTAAGCAGAGAATCAGGCGAGAGTATATTCCTGCATCCATCCCTTTAGATACTGGATAATCTCTTCAAGAGTTTTCTTTAACATCCAACGTTCTTGGTCCTCATTAGTTATTTGAAATCAATAACATCATGATTAGACAAAAAAGCATATTTTCTTTCAGAAGCCAGAAAGCTCTTTATCAAATTACACTTCAGCTAGAAGTTCACTTATTATTTAGTCCTGTGATAAAAGAATAGGTGTAGCTGAACGCCTAACGTATGTTTTCTGCCTTACAAGTCTGAAATAGGACATATTTTGAGGATACAGATAGTCCTCAACTTACAACAGTTCATTTATTGACCATTCAAAGATACAATGGCACTGAAAAGAAGTGACTTATTACTTCTTTTCACACTTACGACCGTTGCAGCATTCCCATGGCTCACGTGATCAAAATTCAGACACCTGGCAACTGACTCGTTTTTATTACTCTTACAGTGTCCTGGGGTCACCTTTTGTAACGAGCAAAGTCAATAGGGAAGCCAGATGCATTTAGCACCCAGGTTCCTAATGTAACAACTGCAGTGATTCACTTAACAGTGGTGGCAAGGAAGGTTGTAAAATGGAGCAAAATGTAATTAACGCCTCACTGAGCAACAGATGAATTGTGGTCATAAGCCAAGTACTTCTTTCTTCAGAAAATGGCTATATGAATAAATCATAATAGAACATTTTTATTTTTTTAAAGAGGCCTTCAATATACTTACTAGACTGTATCTTTCCTAATTATTTTCTCAGTCAAGCATTTAACTCAGGGGTGTCAAACTCACATCGTCACATGACGTATTGGGACTTTTCCCCCCTTCGCTAAACCAGGTGTGGTTGTGGCCAGTGTGTGACACATTTGGCCCACAAGCCGGAAGTTTGACAGCCCCAATTTAACTGAACTTATTGGAAAACCAACAAGAGCAATTTTAAACAAGTATCACTGCTAACTTTACAAATATGTAGTTGAGATAATAATAATTGAGACAGGTGGCATTGGACAGTCATAATTAGTTCAATCAAATGCCAACCTACTAGTTAAGTAAGTAAGGCCTACACTAGAGATCGTGAAAGAAAATTCTACTGTAGCAAACAGATCTTAATTTAGCAGACTTTAGTTGCAGCAGAGAAAATCTGCCATTATGGAGTGTTTCTATATATACAGAAAATCACATTCCGTATTTTATATCTGTGTAAAATGTCTAAAGTATTTGTTTAAAGACTCATTTTGATTTTACAGATCCTCTGCTTAAATGTAACCCCCATTTCAATTTACTTGAATGTTTACTGTTTCATAAATACTTTATATAAACTTATGGTATGGTGATATTTAGAATAACTGTAAGCTTGCCCAGGGTCTTCTTGAGAAGGTGGCCATAATAAAGTCTATATGTAAATAAATGGAATACATATATGTATGGGTACAGTTGACATGGAATGTGCACCTGGAGAAGCAGTGGAGGGGAGTCTTGGTAGCACAGAGAGTACATAAAATGTACACAGGCAGTACATTTTATCAGAGAGAAGCTGAAATTAAGAGATTGCGCAGCAGCTAGATGTGGGATGAAGGAAAGAGTCCAGAATAGCCACACCCTAGAATCCCTCAGGATATATATCTAGTAGGTTAGAAGGTGATAACTTTAGTTTGGCAAGATTCTGTCCATTACATGCAAGCAAATAAAGGATTGGACTTAACTGGGTTTTGCTGTTGTCTTTGGGCCTGACAACAGTTCTAGTCAGAGCATCCTCAAAAGGACAAGAAAATATATTTAAAAAGGATAACTAGAGTAAAATTGTGTTCTTGCTGATGAATCATGCACAACCAAGGCAGATGCTTGGACAAGATCTTCACAGTGTTCGGGAAGCTTTGTGTAGCTTTGCAGAGGTCCAGCAGCTGCCTTGGTCCAGTATGTCTGAGGGGGCAGAGTGCAGGCTGGCCAAGAGGGCAGAGATGAAGTGGGAGATAGAAAGGTGGGAAGGGATGAAAAAGGCAAACAAGGGCAGGAGGAAAATGAGATCCTTACTTAATGACTGCAATCACGTTACTACTAAGTGGTGCGCTCATGTTAGGTTTTACCTAATGACCACTTTGCTTAGTGATGGAAATTCTGATCCCAATTAGGATTGTTAAGTGAGGACTACCTTTACCAATTGGTGCTTTTGTTACATAAGGTCCACCATTACAGTTTTAAAACTGCTATACCAAGCTGTGGGAGTTGACCGTGTAAGCATATGTCATATGAGTACCTGCTTACTTGCATTACCATTTTACTGCTAGTTTAATTACATTTTTAAAGCTGGTCATGTAACATATTTTTAAACTACCGAAGTATGATACAAATGTTAAAAAATAATAACATTTCATCCAATAAAATAAGCTTAATAGGCAAACTGGTAAACAAATGTTTACAACGAAGACAAACTACACACAATTCTGCATTCAAAAACATCCATGCAATATGATCAAGTATTTAATAAATTCATTTTAAAAAGGTATTATCAGAACAGTCAAGGTAAGTAAGGTGGGATCTTATACTAATCCACTAATCAAAGTTTTAAAAACCCTTTTTAAAGGCTATTTAAGATTCACATTTTTAATAGCTGTTAAGCAAGCTGTACGTAGTTGATTCTGTTGAGATGTACCGTATATTTGATTTATAAAGTATTTCTTAAACTATTCATGGAGATTAAGAATAAAAGTCCAAAGAAGGTTATTCCCACTGCAAAGTACTGTTGGTTGTTTGGTTGACTGAGTGCCATCAAATCAGTCTTAGTGTCTACATACATAGATTTTCTCCAATGTTGTTTAAGCACAGTGGTACCTTGGTACTCAATTGCTTTGAAATTTCAAATTTTGTAGTCAATGCATTTTGACATAATCTTTTTAGCAGAGTACTCATTGTTTGTTTGTTATGCAACACCCAAGCTAGAACTTGTTGGTGTTGCTGTCTTGTGTCACTAATTATTCCTTATGGGGTTTTCTTTTTTTTTGGCTACTCATCATTTTTGGTAGTTAGTGCACCACCACCCCCAAGAACCAAGTAACGATGAGTACGGAGGTGTACATTTATATCTGGTTTAAGATCTGACTTCTGTATATTATGCACTGATCTAATAATTTGGCTGGTATAATCAGCCAGCAAAATGCACACTGATTGAACGCACGTGTTTTATTTCTAATAAGCTTTGCTCCTTTTTGTCTTGATGTCCTCCCTTCTCCATCTAGCAGTCCTGCCCTTTCTTCAAGAGCTACATTAGTTACTGCTCTCCCTGCAAGTCACTTGAGAAGCAACTCGATTCCCACTGGTACATTTCCTATTAATATTGTGACTGAAAATCAAGTAGGCAGAATGGTTCAAAGTGACAGAATGTAATTCACATTTCTCAAATTAACAGGCAAAGTGAAATATCATAATCCTCTGTTTTCACAGTTGTGAATTTTGCACATATACATCTCCTATCAAAAAAAAAAAGCAAGTCTTTTTTGCTGAAAATATTTGCATGGACAGAATGTACAGTATCCCTTGCTTAGCAACTCCCTCAGACCATGACCCTCCAGTTACAATGGCGAAGAAAAAGTAAATTTGAGACCACTGCCTGCATCTGTGACATTTGCAGATCTGTAAAACAATGGAAAGGTGAACTAAGATTGTAAGCATAGTTGTAGTTGCATGGTTTTTCACTTAGCGACCAGGTTATGGTCACTACTGTGGTCACTAAATAAGAACTATTTGTATACCTATCTTCCTGTAAACAGTAATGTGTATTAATTCTCAGGCAGATTTTAAAAAGTTAAAAAAAAAAAAACCAATTCAGCAACAAAACACAAGTGTCTGCTTAAAAGATGGAAACATTGTAGAAAATTATAGAGTTGCATTTACTGTTAATCAATTTCTGATCCTTTACCATTTATGTCATGTTTTAAAAGAAACACCCTAGAAATATTTAAACTCTGCTGTATCTCACCCTTATAAAATGTGCTTCCGTCTAACTACAGTATGATTAATTAGCTAGACCTAGCTAGGCCCCAGGAGTATGCATTTGTTCCCCATATTGGCTTCTTCCCATTTTATCAATTCCACCTGCTTTTGTTACTATTAAGCATTTTATTGACGCCAATCATCATCATGGCTTGTACAAGAGTCCTTAAAAGAAATCATGAATCCATCATTTAGTTTCCAAATCCCTATCCCTACATAAGACCAGGGGTGGGCTTCAAAATTTTTAGCAACGGGTTCTCTGCCCGGTTGCTGGGCGGGCGTGGCCATGGTAGACATGGCCTAGTAGGCCTCCTACATTATGGCGGGGGTGAGTGGCAGCACCAGCACAACAAGCTACATGGAGTCCTGCCATGAGAAGCAGCACCAGCAAAACGAGCCTTGAGGCGTCCTCTTGCAACCAGGGTCACGAGTGCGATGAGCCTTGCGATGTTCTGCTGCAAGCGGCAACACTGGTGCAACAAGCCTTACAGTATCCTGTTGCAAACAGTAGCACTGGCGCAATGCAACACATGGCATCTGGCCGCAATAGGTCACAGAAGTCAGGCAGTGGCACGACAGAGGTCGGCCGCAGGAGGCCTAGCTGCAACAGTCCTAAGGTAAGTGGGCGTGGGGTGCCACTCTACCCCACCCTCGCCCTAGCTTGATTTTTACACATGCACCTCACCCCACCTCCTACAACCAGATGGTGAGTGGGGCTTAACTAGGGCTTATTTTTTGGGTTAGGGCTTATATTAGGCCCAGGTATAAAAATTGGGCTAAGGCTTGTTTTCGGGATAGGTCGTATTTTCAGTGAAACATGGTATCAATTAAGTTCCTGACTACAATTAGGATTGATAAAATAAAATCTACATTTCATAATTGAACAAAAAAAACGATATTATGCAAAAGCTCACTCCCCGAGTAAGAAATCAGAATTATTATATTCATAAGTTGTTAAATTCCTATGGCCCAATTTTTGATGTTTTTTATTTTTATCACTGTAATATAAACAAACCTTAAAATTATCAGCATGAAAGTAAAGACAGATTAGACAATCAAGAATTACCCAAGAGATGAAGCAGAAGCTTTACTTTGATATATATATAAAATGAAATATATATATAGATCTACATATAGATATTCATCTATATACATAGATGAAGATGGCGAGTGAGACCTCGCCTCTTAGTAAATGGCGTAAGCAACATATCGGTTTCTGTCCTATACAGTGGTAGTTTTGGTATCTGTGTAAAATATGATTTTTCCTTTACTCCTTCTTTTGCATTGTTCATATTAAAACCATGTGTCAAAAAACATCACTTAGGAGAAATGCTTGTTATTCTTGACTTCAAAGCAAGGTATTTTCATATTTTGATGTGGAAGTTGTTCCAGAGGAAGATTCTCTCACAGATGTACTTCTACAGTCTCAACATTTTATTTCATGTGTATCATTAATAAATTATACTGTCAATCTCAGAAGAGTTATGCTCCTTTTAAGCAGGGCTACATAACCTTAAGTCAAATCCAGTCCTTTGAGAAGTACTAGAGCATAAGAAATGCAAGGTGGGTAAACCTAATAGTGTAATAATAAAATTGGGTCATATTTGGGCTGCACAAATCGGATTTATCTCATTTATTCAAATAGTTTAGGAAAAAAGGGGGAAGGGGCTCTAAATACAAACCACTGAACTAATGTAGTTTACAAGCCCAACAAAGAATTTAAAGCAAACAGGAAATTGCACAATATTCCATTCTAGTTATAATCACAAAACCGTTGTTCAGCCCTGACAAGACTCCTTAAACTCACGAGGCACATCCCCGAAATCTAAATTTTAAATATGACATTGCGTGTATTTTTGAAAATTTCTAGAAATTATGTTGTAATACAATACATTCTGCTGACACTGAATAAATACACAGGTAGTCCTCACTTAATAACTGTAATTGGGACTGGAATTTTCATTGCTTAACTCAGGGGTGCTCAAACCCCCTAGGAGTGCGAGATGATATTCC
The DNA here is from genome assembly GCF_964273705.1 of Natrix helvetica. Classification (NCBI taxonomy): domain Eukaryota; kingdom Metazoa; phylum Chordata; class Lepidosauria; order Squamata; family Natricidae; genus Natrix; species Natrix helvetica. Next base: position 15,074,382 of record NC_138560.1, read on the forward strand.
AGGGGGTGTGAAAACTTGAGTTTAGAACAGGTATGTCCAAAGTCCAGCCAGGGGGCGAATTGTGGCCCGTTTTCAAATTTCGAGCGGCTCGCAGCCTCTTCTCCCCGCCGGATTATTTGTTTAGTCTTTCATAAAATAGTTTATTTACATTTAATGTTAATGGTTCAAAGAATGTCAGGCTGAATGGTCGGTCCCACACATTTTCACCTCACCAAATCTGGCCCTCCTTGCAAAAAAGTGTGGAAAACCCTCATTTAGAAGTTTCAAAATTATAGTGTATATGCATAATTATATGCATATAATATATTGGAAGCATTCTAAGGGTGCGGGATATCTAAAAGGTTGGGAACCCCTGGCTTAACTGAAGGGCCAATTTATTAGGAAAAATACCATGTGATCACATCAGTTAGCAAGGCAGTTCCAGTAGTGATGGTTGTGGTTGTTAGGCTAGGACCTCACGTTTCAACTGCTAAACTTCCCTTCCCTTCACCTCTTCCCTATTCCGCTATCTCCTCCCATAAATCTCTGCTCTTTTGACTCCTCTGCACTCTGCCACTTCCCACCACCTGCTTTTGACTTTCATTTTCTTCCTCATAATTCAGGGGTGTCAAACTCTCGGCCAGCGGGCCAGATGCATCACATGCTGGCCACGCCCACCCCGTTTAGCAAAGGGGGGGAGTCACAATGTCACATGATGACGTGACGCCACGAGTTTGACACTCTTGTCCCAATTGATCCTTCATTAAGCAGGTGCTGGTCATTCAAGGCTTTGGTTTTTGTTTTAATAGCAACCAAATTCAGAACTTTCCAAAAAAGGTACCTAGGTTTAAATTTACATTATCACTCCATAACTGAGGGGAAGGCACCAAAATTGATTTTTAGTATCTTCATTAGCTACATTTGTGGCACAGGTAAGGCCAACTACACCGTTGGCTGTTCACTTATAGGGAGAAAGGTAAGCCAGCAATGAAGACTTTACCAAGTCAGAAAGAGAACTGTGTCAAACCTGGTTGTAAGCACATAGCCCCTTGCACAGCTGATACGTAAGTTAGCCTGCTTCTCACCATGATTGCCATACTCTCAAAAAAGATGCCATCTTAATTATATACCACTGACACCCACTATTTTATAGGCAGGAGTCTCCTATACAATTGAATAATTTCTCATTTCTAAATGTAGTGGAAGTATTATTCAAGTCATTCATATGCCATTTTATTCTGTGCATGATGACTTAGACAAATTACTGTATATGTATATGACTAAAAATGACTGCTCCATTCTTAAAGAGATTCAGAGAAGGAATTCCGAATTCCATAATTGCATTCTTCCCTCCCAGATTCTTTCCCCTCCTCCTTCTTCATTTAAAGAGAGTATTTTGATGCAAAACAAGCACCAACAAAACCTCAGACCGGCTAACTATGGAGGTGGCAGTATCTATGGGCACTTAAATGAAAATAGGAACTTGATCGCAACAGAGAGTTATGAGTTAACTGGTGCCTCTAGAAAAACGCCTTCCTGCCTTGCGCAAGATCACGTTATTACACCGCACATCAATTTGGGCAGGCTGGATTTTTCTGTTACATTTAAAGAAACTTAGTAAGGCAGAGAAATCTAGATATGCAAGTCAAATAAGAAATGTGAAAATCCCCAGGGCACAACCATCTACAATCTAAATGATGACCTCAAGGCACCAAGCATTTCTAGGGTAAATTTGGGATGAGAAAAGAGACTATCACCTGAGAGATGTTGTTGGACTTGAAAGTCCTCTGCATACTTACTGATCTCATCTGGGCATTGAAATACAGAGTTGTGCCCTTAATACTCAACAAAAACTCAACCTTTCTCTGCAGAGAAAATAAAGAAAATAATATTTCCAACTCAGCGACTTTGGGATTCAGTTTCCTCTGTAAATCTCTTCAGAAATCACATAAATGTAGTCATTTGTGCTTATCTGAGAGCTTGCAGTGCTGCAGGTCTGAGGGTTAGGTGGAGAACACTACAGTTGGCCTGTGGGAGAAGGAAAGGCCCAGGTTCATTTGGGAGGTTGGTAGAAAAAGCTTTCGTTACCTAACACAGGGGCCAGCAACCCGCGACTCTGGAACCGCATGTGGCTCTTTCATCCCTCTGCTGTGGCTCCCTGTCGCCGGTTGGCGCCACAATTTTGAGGAGCTTCCGGTTGGGAGGGGGGAAGCACAGCGTGTCAGGTGGAGACTCTAGGGCAAGGGGTGGGTTTTCCAGTTAGCTCCACAATTGATAGGGCTTTTGATTAGGACAGGTGGACAAAAAAAAGGATGCCATGCTAGGAGAGTCTATGGTGGGAGGAACTGGATTTCTGGTTGGCTCCAGAATTGAATGGGGGGTGGGGAAGTGTCTTGGTTAGGACTTTTGTGGCTCTTTGAGTGCTTAAGGTTGCCGACTCCTGACCTAACAGCAAAAGAAGCCCTGATACTACCCCCAAAGAGTCTGGAACTGGAGAAATGATGCCGGAAAGGAGCTGACCTCCAAATTGCTTTAATCTACTACCACTATTATTCTGGGGCCCTTTCTACACCCTTTTCCTAGGATTCTACATGTATGGAGAATACTGTAGGCTCCTCTTCTGATTTTTCATAGAAGTAATTAGGGATCCACACACCAACCCCAGTGTTACCCACCTAACCTTCAGACCTGTAGTACTGCAAGCTCTCAAATAAGCACAAAGGACTACATTTAGGTAGGAGTGAGCAACACTTGTACATAGTACAACTGATTTCTGAAGAGATTTAAAGAAAAAATACACTGGAAGGAAACTGAATCCTAGAAACATTGAATTGGAAAGGTTATTTTCTTTATTTTAATAAGGATCAAATAACCTGGCACCTCTGCATATACTACATATCAAATCCTATTGAAGTTAACAGGATTAATAACAAAAGGCTAGAATTATAGTCCAAAACATCTGCAGCGCTTATCCATGTCCCTGAACAGCAAGGAATTAGGAACTTTGTTCAGCAACCAATCCCGGAGATAATTTGGAAAGACAGCTGAATTCCAATAGATTATGCAATGTTACCTACCATTTAGACATACAAATCTGAATGCACAATATTCTACTTTAAACTGAAGTCACTCCACTAAGAGAAACTTAATTCCAACTACTGGCAATTACTCCAACTACTATCTAAGGATAGGATAGGATACGGATGAGGACAATGGAATGGAATGGAATAGAATAGAGGAATGAAGAAAATGAATAGAATAGAATAGAATAGAATAGAATAGAATAGAATAGAATAGAACAGAATAACAGAATTGGAAGGGACCTTAGAGGTCTTCTAATTCAACCCCCTGCTTAGGCAGGAAACCCTATACCTTTTCAGACAAATGGTTATCTAATCTCTTCTTAAAAACTTCCAGTGCTACTTCATCAATCCCTTCTGTAGCCAAAACTAGGATATAGAATGACTATTAGCTATGTCAACTGGGAAGACAATATAGAGAACGAAGCAAATCAGATGATCATGGAAGAAATATTTTCTTTTTAGTAAGCATCTGAGAAGGAAGTTACCTGCCCTTCATCCCATTACTGGTATGAACATTAAGCTGCTCTGCATCCCTCTAAAGTGAAGTGTTTTATCTATATGACTGAAATGTTCAATGTTGACTGCCTTTTCCAAGAAGCACCTAGTAAACCTTTTAAGCATATAGTAAAGGGGCTTTGCAAAACACCAAGCTCTTTTGCATTTTGTTCTTTCTTACCATTGAAAGGTGCACTATTCTGAAAACCAAACACTCTAGTGTAAGTGGAAGAGACCAATTCCAGGTCAGCAGCTTAAACTCATTTGAGATGCTGGGGGTAATCTCTTGAGGAGAAACTTGGCATAAGGCCGAGGCACTAAATAGCTTTTTCACACATTACAAAGGCTGTCCTTTGAGGAGCAGGAAAGAGCTATACATATGAAGTCATTAGCCTACTAATTATTCTCTTCACAAAACACAAAAGATATAGCGAGGGCCATAAATAGGGAACTATATACGTGATGGTCCATCATATCACCATCTACCGTATATGTAGATCAGGGATATCACCAAAATATGAATAGTATAGCCTCTTCTTCATAATTTAGGTGCTAGGCACATACCGATATAACTTTTATCATTTAGAGATTTTTTTAAAACTAAAGATGCAACAATTGACCATATCTGAATGAATTTTCTCATCTGCAAAAAAAAAAAATCAAGTTAACCAGGTTAATACAATTAGCTAATGGAGGTTCAGCTCTAGCAGAAATTAAATCAATAGAAAGAAATAAATTATACCATTATACAATGCAATAGAAGTTTCGTACTGCGAGTTTAATACAAATTAAAAAAAAATAGCAGAACCAAAATTTAACACATACCTCTTATATTTCAGGCAAAATTCTTCCATTTAAGTAAAAAAAAAAGACATATTCAGTAATCTAGAATTCCATGGTGCATGAGGATTTTCCCCAATTTTTCCAAGATATGGCAATGCACAATAAAAAATCATGTTTTGCCTCCCTTAGTCTATTTTTTTGACTCACCGGTAAGCTAGAGGGTCTCGACTGCAGATTCAAAGTGACATCTTCTTGCCCTTTACTGGAAGTCATTGACGTGCCAGACGACGCATGGGATCCAAATGAATCCTGTGACAACTCCTAGAATATAAGAGACCAACCAGTGTGTGTGGGGGGGAAACCCACAGAAATATTATTTTTATCTCAGTCTAAGTTATAGTACAGTCATCTGTCTTCCTTGGCTCTGTTCAATCGCCCCAAGTGGTGACAACAGAAGTAAGCATTGTAAACAACTGCAGAAGTTAAAAATTAGTGTAACCCAATAGCGTTAAAAACCCTTCCTAACTTCCCACACTGCTTGCTCTTGCATAGGAAGTGACATCAATAAGTAGCCAAGGAGCAAAATATTGATGGTACATCTAATCAACCAGATAAGACAGATTGTCAATCAATCCAGGATCAGCAAGCATATAATTTTGTGTTTTCTTCCTAAGCTGCCCATGTGTGTATATCTCTGTATTTTTTTTATAAAAAAACCTATATCCAATGAACAAAGGTTAACAACCAACCTGCCATTTTGTGCTTTTTGGAAACACGGCAGAGATTCAGTGGTTAACTCACTGCCCGCTTCTGATCCCTGATCAAGATACATAGTGAAGACAGTGCAAATGCCTGAATCCTTTTTTTCCCCTCTTTCCTTAAAGTAGAGGTTTGGAAGACCTACTCAAGACCTCTGCTGCAACAATTCACCATGCAGAGAAAACTAATATGCAATGGTATTAGCCTTCCCAAGCTTTATGCCTTTCAAGGTCAGCAAGTACAGTGTTGCAGAAACTGCCCTAGTTTGCAAAGATGCACATGGAAGAGTTTCGAACAGACAACCTCCAATTTCTCCAAATCATCCATTTCATTTTCTTTCATTGTGGTTTTGCATTAGTGTAAGAAGCCTCACTTCTCCTCACTTCAAAACTGTGGTGTTCCAGCTCAAGTACTTCTTTGCTACTTGTCATGTAACACCTCTTTGAAAGTAAGGTAAAGAAGGACAAGTGTCACATGGCAAATGAGGAGAGGGAAAAAAAGGTTAAAATCCCCATTCTGCCCCATCAAAAACCTGGGAATTATCTTTTGCCTGAATTGCTTTACAGATATGTTTGGCAGGATAAATTACAGCTATACCAGGTCAGGAGATGGTACTGAAAGGAGAACAATATATGCCTCTTTGAGCTCCTAAAAGAAAAGGCAGGATATGCATTAATGTATCAAAATCAGGTTGCACTTGATAAAGTACTTTTTGCCTGTGGGCTGTCACAGACAAACAGTGAAAGGTGGTGTTTTAGTTTGTTGTGTGTAAATTGGCTTTCTGCCTGGCCGCCGACAAATGGACTACTCAGGTATTGTTAAGTAATTGTGTTCTCAAATATTTAAGGCAGTGTTTCATAACCTTGGCAACTTTTGAGATGTGTGGACTTCAACTCCCAGAATTCCCCAGCCTGCAAAGGAGTAGTTCAGGGGTGTCCAAACTTGGGAACTTTAAGACTTGTGGACTTCAACTCCCAGAATTCCCCAGCCAGCATGGCTGGCTGGGGAATTCTGGGAGTTGAAGTCCACTAGTCTTAAAGTTCCCAAGTTTGGACACCCCTGGAGTAGTTCATCTCTTTGACAAGCTGCATTTCTTTCTATCTCCACTTAAAGAGCAGAAAAGGTATTGATAAGTCTGAGCCAGAACCCGAGCTACTGTGTAGCTGCCTAGTTTTCCAGAAATACCTATCAAAGGATTGGGGCAGAGGAATGGGGCAGTTCATGGAAGACAACCTACCTGTGGAGGTGGGAAGCGCTGCTGAGAATAAGCCGATGGCTGCTGTGACTGAGACGGAGGGTATGTTGCCGATGGCTGGGCGAGCGCCGAGGTAGCAGACTGCTGAGCTTGCTGCTGCTGCTGCTGCTGCTGCTGCTGCTGCTGCTGCTGCTGCTGCTGCTGCTGCTGGTAAGGGGACTGGGACTGCTGCTGAGAGTAGGGAGTCTGACCCTGGGGGTGTTGCTGCTGGCCTGGGGCTGGCTGCTGGGGATATGGAGATGGGGACTGCTGGTGGGATGGTTGTGGCTGTGGCTGGGAATAGGGGGGCTGGGATGACTGAAGCTGAGGAGGCTGAGACTGAGTTTGCGTTTGCTGATAAGAGGGCTGAGCATGTGGGGCCTGAGTGGGGGGCTGCTGGGCATAAGCAGGCTGTTGCTGGGGGTGAGGACTCTGCTGGTTGTAATAAGGGGTCTGACTCTGCTGACCGTATCCAGTAGGGCCCTGCTGTCCATAAGGCGGTATCTGTTTGGGAGACATTTTTTTTTAAAAAAGGACAGAAATCAATGTCAAGTCAGGAAGAGGCTGAAGAATGGAGCTCAGACAGATACATTACAGGTAGTCCTTCACTTATGACCGCTCATTTAACATCAGTTTGAAGTTACAGCAGCCTCCTACTTGACTTATGACCCATCCTTGAAGTTACAACAGTGCAACCACACGACTGCGCTTGGCAACTAGCTTGCATTTACAATTGTTACAGTGTCTTCCGATCACGCGATCACGGTTTGCGACCTTACCAGAGGGCTTCTAGCAACTCAACTGGGGGAAGCCAGATTTGCTTAATGCCCATGGTAGAAATGGTCGTAAAACTGGTCCCGGACATGTGATCACTTGTTTAATGACATCACTTAGTGACCAAAATTCCAGTCCCAACTGTGATGCTAAGTCAGAGACTATCTGCACTCTTGCCTAGAGATTTTCAGATATTAGTTATGACTATTAATTACATTATGATCATAGTATTGTAAGCAGGATGGTCATAACTGCTCTATTATAGGGACAGGAAATAATCTGTCCTATTTAGCGCCCATGCTTTTTTGCCCAACTGGCGGCTTCCAGACTTATGCCACGACAATAAGACAGCCCAGCAATTTCTTCATTTATTTGCTTACAATAATGTAACTATCTTACTTCAGTCATCTTAACTCAAAGCTGCATAGCAATATTAAATAATGACACAACTGAGATATGATCATTTACCAACCTGTTCACTCAAAACCAACATTTAAGGTTTTGAGATCTAGTCCCTGTTTATGGAAAATAAGCATATGTTTTCAGAGGACTGCATACTCCCTCTTTACCTGCTGTGCATAAGAGACAGTGCCCATTGCAGTTTGCGTCCTGCTTAGAGTTCCCACTGGATATCTCTGTGGAGTCTGTGGCCCATATGGCTGTCCTGGATACCCATGGCCTTGTTGCTGCCCTGACTGAGGTCCCTGCTGTTGTGTGTATAGGTTGTTTCCTCCATAAGGCTGAGGTCGCATCTTCCCCATCTGATCCATTGGACTGGATGGCTAGGAAAGAAAATCAGAATACGTTATTAAAATGTCCAATTGCTGTAGGCAGCTGTCTAATAATATTGTCGCTTACTTATGAAGAACTCTAAAAGAGCCAACCAAAAGAAAAGTAAAAGAAAGGTAAACAAGCACTTAACTGTCATTAAAATTCAACAGGAAGTAAAAAGGCAGAGGAAAAGATACCTTTTGGGCTCTTATTTGTATATTTATATACAGAGCCCTAGAATAAGTTACTATGGCACACCTTATCCAACTTGATGCCCTCCTGATTTTGGGGATTACAATTCCTAAGCCAATAAAAATCAAAATTCCCTGGTGCTGCTGGTTGGGAATGAAAGAAGTGGTGGAAAAAAGGAATAGATCACATTCTACACTCTTTTTTTTTTTTTTGGCCTTGAAAGTTAACCAACTTCTAAAACCATGAGAACAACCAGCATCCATCAAGATTTGCCAAATGACAACTGTGCTCTACTTTAGTCTGTCGATTAAATACTCCTTTTAAGTCAAATTCAACTTCCAGTGATTACACAGCAGTGTCCATTCTGCTTTCTTAGCAACAATGAGGAAGCAATTTGCTACTGTCTTTTTTCAGCATGTTTTTTTGATTTCCCACTCTAGTCTTATGGCCCTGGGGTTTCTTAGTGGTTTCCTATTCAATTGCTAATCAGTGCCAATCCTGTTTAGCATTTTTGAAATCTGCCAAGGTTGTTGCCACTAGCTGTAGCAAAGGATGCTAAAGAATACTTCATTATGAGACAATGCTTACAGGCTAAGAAAGCTATCGTATTTTTCGGAGTATAAGATACACTGGAGTATAAGACGCACCAAGGTTTTGAAGAGGCAAATAAAAAAGGTTTTGCACTCTGCAAACCTCCCAAAAACGGCCCATTTTTCCTCTTCTTAGTCAAAAATGGGCCCTTCTGTTTTTTTAAAAAAAGAAGGGCATGAATAGCCTTTAGAAGGCTTGTAGAGTGCTCCTGGGGGGTGGGGGTGGGGCAAAAACGAGCAAAAATGGGCCCATTTTTTGTCCAAAAAAGGGCATGGATAGCCTTTAGGCGGCTTATAAAGAAAAATGGCCCGTTTTTCACTCATTTCTGCCCTCCACAGCCCCCAGGAGCTCTCTGAAAGCTTCCTAAAAGCTATGCACGGCCATTTTGCAAAGGGGACAGGGTTTCAGGAGGCAAAAAAATGCTGTATTTAGTGTATAAGACGCATGCAGATTTTCAACCTCTTTTTTGAGGGACAAAGATACGTCTTATACTCCCAAAAATATGGTAGGCCAAAATCAAAACTCTGGAGCTAACTAGATTGACCAAAAACATTGGATTTTATTAGTTTCCAGCAACCACACTAAGACATAAGCTACCCTATTATTTTGAGAATCCTCCTTCCTTCTTTTATTTGGAAGGAATATCAATATAGGAGTTTACCAACAAATAACTCTTCAATCTGTTCCAATCTTTTAGATCACTAAGTTGGTACGGCTGATCAAAAAGTACAAAATTTTTCTATTTGGTTAAAAGAAAAATCTGCTTTTTCATTTTCCTAAAGAAAACACATGAGAATTATTGTTTGTAAAACAGATTAACATATCTTTTCTCACTCCTGGGCCTTAGACTGATATGTGGTAAATTCTTTCAGTAAATCGTGACTGTATTTCATGTGTTAATTTTACCCTTATAAATATAAGAGGAAAATACTGGTCTAGAATCCAGATCTTTTTTTACCACCAACAACTCTTATCACATGCTCAATTTAAAGACATCAGAAGCAATCTCAGAATTGCTGTTCCCCAAAACCTAACATGAAGCACAAACCCCAGATTATTATAAGGAGGAAAATATCGAGTTTTGAGGTTGTGGTTAAGGCACTAGGCTACAAAGCAGGAGATCATGAATTCTAGTTCTAGTCCTGCCTTAGAAAGCTGGCTGGGTGACTTTGGGCTGGTCATTCTCTCAGCCCAACTCGCCTCACAGTTGGATATATTCGCCACCTTAAATTATTTGTAAAAATAATAAAGGTGGGATGCAAATAAATAAAAATTACCCCTCATTCAATTTCTGGTGAATATATGGATCTAACCACATATTCTTCTTGGCAAGGGTATGAAGTAATTTGTAATGTTTGCCTTTACAGAACTTTCTATTGGAAATCCACATTAAAGCTAATAAAACACTGAATAATTACAGTTTTTTACTCATCAGAATATCATTCATGCTAATGTAACAAAACGTCTAAACACCGTGGAAATTTGCATATTCTGCTCTGGTACCAATGAAAATGTTGCTCTTTTTCAAATGATTGCCCTGATCCAAGTCAAACTCCCATTTTCAATCCATAGAGCAGGGACAGACAACCACTTGCTCTCTAGATATACTATGGATTACAATTTTCCCAACCTTCAGTCCTTTGAGGTAAAAGTTGGGAAACAAATACACAAAATATACTCAGACTTATTTTATTGATAAAGGCTGCAATAACAGAATCTTATCAGCAATGATAAGATGATAAGAAATGCCTATTAGCATTTCTCCCTCCTTCCCTTTTATACCCAAGAGAGTCAAAGCAGGACATCCTAACTGTATTTCTCACACTTTCCTGTGTTCCCATGCTAAGTTCCTGTTTTCCCAATGGATGCTGTGTATTTTTGTGAAGGCCATCTTCATACTCATCTACAAGACTGGTTAGGGTTGATGGGTACTGATTAAATTTAAAATATTTAGTGGTGTTTGATGCCTAGATCTAAAAACGACTATGATATTCTTAAGAAACGAATGTTAAATATCTCAGAGCAACTATACCCAAGCTGGATCTTCCAGATGTGTTGTGACTACAATTTTTATTATATTCACTTTGAGAATTATAGTGTAACACAGCTGGAGAGCATTAAGTTGAGGAAGGCTATTGTGTGAGTATAAGTAACCCTTAAAATGATATATTTAACATTCAAGGGCAAAGCATGACTTTTTTAAAGGTAGTAATGCTGTCCTTTTCCATCCCATCAATTTATGTTAACCTGTTCTGCTTGGTTTGCATGTTATTTTTCCAAGGACATGTTTCTCCAAACACCACACGCTCCATTCTCTTTATAAAGCTTCTCAACTAATAAGGTTTTTGCTTAGAGCACACCCCTTATTTATCTATGATATAATATTGGGGAGGTTTTTTCAGCTTTTAAAGTTTTAAGGGATACTGGAAAAACACTGGTTATCTCTGCACTGAGCTGTTTTGCAAATTTGGTCTTCTTCTAGAACAAGGCAAGACAATCCACATCCCCTCCTCTTGGTCAACATTTAAATAGTAGCCTCAAAAGTAAACCTGTGTCCGTCTGGCCATAGACCTTTTAGCTCTGCTACTGGCATCATTGCTTTGGGGGTGGGGGATAGCAGTTTCAAAACAATGGTTTTATAGGAGTGCAAATTGTTATGGCAGCACTGCAAATTTGCAAATTCAGTTTCTAAGACCCAAATAAATTGGAAAGACATTGCTCCCTCTAATGTTATAATTAATGCTACTCCTAATTGCAAAAACAAAGGCCAAAGACTTCTAATGCACTTTCAAGATGGTGACACCGCAGAAGACAGAAGTGAAGTCAGAATCCTTAAGAGTATGGAGGAAACTGCAAAGCACACCTTGGATCTCGGTCCATCCATCCCCCCCCCACTTCTGGCCAGCTGTGCCATCAACCTGATAATAAAAATTACATTTTTGTGGGGAGGGGGGGAGGAATCTCACTGGCTCTTTAACTGAGGGAAGCTCTAATTGATTCCCACAGTAATTAACCTGCATTTTACCTCAGAGTGTGCTAGTTAAGGAAGTCAGTGCAGCTATTTATAACTCCTCTCAAATTGAGGGCAGACTGCCTAAAATCTAACACATCCCAGCTGTACTCCTGTTTGAACTGGGGCCAAGGGAATTTTTTAAAGCAATCTTGGCACTGAATGAATGACACCAACACTATGAGAGCACAGAGTGGTTGTGTTGTGGTGACGTAGCAGCGGAGGTGGAATGGGAAGGGGGGCAACTGCATGATAATCCCTCCTTCTCCGGCGTGCTCTGAGCTCATAGGCCCCAACCCTACTATCCCTGTACAGCCAAGCCAGGAACCACTATTACTGGGATCAAAATACAGGAAGTGTCTTTTCCTCTGAACACACGTGGGCTGATCTGCTCAGACTGGAGCCCACGCCATCCCTGTCAGGGAGGTTAACTCTCATAATCTCTGACCACAACCCAGAAAGAGTGGAGGGAACAGATGGGGATGGGACCCCAGCAGCAGGATAGGTCACGTGGCACTCCACATGGCCTTGAAAGCACAAGCTATTGTTTGGCAGCTGGGCTCTGGTAGAAAGCCAGCAAAGACCGTTTCCACTGGGCAATTCAAGGAGAAGCAGCAGCTGTTGCTGCCTCTTCTTCTATTGCACCCTGCTTTGCTCAAGCTACTCAATGAGGACAGAGAACAGGGAGCCCCTGGGACCAGAAAAGCCACCAAACAGATGAAAGCTTGCACCAACACTGCACAGATTTAATACTGCTTGGTAAATGCGCAGATGCCACCTCCATCATCATCCCCCTCAGCTGAACCCAGATGGGCTCACAGACAAATGCAAGAAAGAAATTAGATTTCTGGGGAGAGGAAGAAAGGAAGGATTGTCTCCCTTGGCTAAAGCATTCTATTACTTAGTGCCTATCTGACCTCTCCGGAGAAAATAAACCACTTTTTAACCTCACGCTACTAGTTTTAAGATGAGAATTCTTTTTAAACAGAGGGATAGGAGGTCACTGTGGGAACAGAGGCATTATCTTATTTCCTCATTCGAAAAGGTCTCAGGATTTTAGTCCAAACATTGGCTAGATTCAAACATTATGCTGCACCAGGCTGTTTCTTCAGTTTATGATTATCATTTTGGATAAAACACGCCTTACTGCAGAGAGTGTAGGCTCCACAAGCCATCCACAAAATGCTTAGAAGTCAATATTAGCCCCCCCCCCCCTTTATGGGCTCCCTGGTTCTTTCTGTGGGTGGTTGGAGGGGCATAATTTTGAAGGCACCCATTTCTAGTTCACCAATACTGTATTTAAGCATATCATGCAAAGGCGGGACTCTACTTTCATCCATTTTATTTATTTATTAAACTTATATGCCACCACCCATCTCACTAACAAAGTGACTCTGGGTGAAGCAACTTTATATATATATCCCTGTACTAACAGATCTCTAATCATAATCACATTATATTATTTCTGAGGGCCAGAATACGTTTGGGTAACATGATTGTTAGTTTGAAAGCTGGATGAGCAATTTCAAAGTGAAGCCTCTCCAGCACTTTCAAAACAAGGCAACAGGCAATCAGCATAGAATGTTCACCATAATTCCATTTTATAATTAAGGATGTATAAATATAGTAAGACAACTTTCAGAAAGATACTAGCTAATCCCAGTTCTATGCAAAGTGGAAAAAAATAACCTACAAATTTCACAGCATGAATGATTTAAAGACTGAAATATTATTTCAGTACGACCATGTTCAGTGTCTCAAGGTCACATGAATTCAATTTGTGATGGGTTTTTACAATCCATTACTTGCTAGTTTCATTTAATGGCCACATGGTTCACTTAACAATTGTGGTGATTCACTTTACGACCTCCCTGACTTACTACCAAAATTCAGTTGTCATAAATTGAGGACTACCGGTATGTCAGCTTTTAGGATTACACGCTTCTATAATTTTTGCACCTTGAGAATTAATAAAGCACAAATTACTTATTCAATAAGTCCTTTCTTCCAATATGAGCTTTCTAACTGAGATAAGCAAAACTAGTTATTATTCAGCCAATACACTGTTTGACACCCTGATCCTGCACAGCTACAAAGGGAAAGGTGAAAATCTACAAAGCTAATAGTTGGCTGGAAGATAAATAAGGCTGCAACTGTACTTTTCAGCTACAGTAAACAAATAATTTGTTATTATTCTGTGTAACTTCTTTCAAATGAGCTCACTCAAGCCATTCTTTCCCACTTTTTTAAAATTGCATTTTTAAATATTTGAAGGGATTTTACCTTAAAACATAGATTTTAAAAAGCATATTGATAATTATTTGATAATTATTTCACACTGCAAAATACCTAAGTCCAAACTCCATTGGAACTGGTTCAGGATATACAGGTCATGTGGAATCTTGCCACATTCTAGGTTTGACAAAACAGTGGTTGCAACAAAACCAAGAAAAATAATATAAAAGTATAATAAAACAGAGATTCTCATATTCTGGCTAAGATTTTTTTAATCTCCTTAACTGCCAGATTTTAAAAGATTTAGTTAAAAGGATTTAACGAAATAAAAATTGAATATTAAAATTGCATTTACTGTTCCAGATACAAACATTCATCTTTCTTCTGGAACAGTTTACTCCATGTGTTTCTAGATATACAAGGCACAACAATGCAACTTTCACACTGTTAGCAATAATGAGAAACATAAGTCATAAATATTCCCCCTCCCCCATATCCTTTTATTTTGTCTCCTGCTTTTGATTTATTTTGTTCAATATTCTTAGTATTTTTCTATGCTTTGTGTAATATTATTTAGCCCAAAAGGAATAGCATGATGGATATGAATGCACATTGAGATCTTACTACAAGATGTAACACCTCACCTCACTAGCAATGTGTGGCATTGGAACTTCAACTTTGGTAGCACAGGCTTTCCATATGATCCTTCGTACTGTTCATTAACGCTAGATGGTTTGTGTAAGACTTCTGTTAATACCAAAGTTATAATTGTTGGGGTGGAGAATAAGGAAGCCAGAACAATAATATGAAAGTCATCAACAAAAATCATGTAAGCTTGCTGATAAACTTTAGATATCTTACATCCAATATCCATCTAATATGGTGGCCCCCAACCTTTTGGGCAACAGGGACAGACTCCATCGACAGGTTTTTCTGTGGACTGGAGGGGGTGTGGTTTTGTGTGTTGCCTGCATCCCACGGATGGGGCTTGATTTGTTTCTGTGGCTCCGTTTCTGGCATGCCGCAGCCCGGTGCCAGTCCACGAACTGGGGGTTGGTGATCCCTGATCTAATGAATTTTTTTCAGACATGCCAATAAATTTGTGTTTTTCTAGTAACTTTACTTCATTCATTCTAAAATTGCATTTGTTCATTTTCCAAACTGGCTGCTTTCAAATTGCAAGTGTTCTATCAATATGCCAGGGGTGTCAAACTCAAGACCAGATCCGGCTTGCGGGGTACTTAGATCTGTCCCATAGGGCTTCCTGAAAAAGCGAAGGAGCTCCGTTTTCACCAGCAGAGTTTCATTGCAGGAGGTCGTGGCAGCCGAAAACAGAGCTTGGGTGCTCATTTTCACTGGCAGAGCGCTTGGGCCAGCATAGGTGCCCCCGACACAAGTGATGTCAAGCTGGCCACTCCCACCCCAGCCACACCCACCCTGGCCTCCTGAGGCCAAACACAACCCTGATGTGGCCCTCAATGAAATCAAGTTTATCCCTGCAAGATACCAAATTAGATATATCCATATGGAAGTTCACCCATCCTAGAATATAAACCATCCCCTAACATAAAAAGTAAAATCCTTTCAAGTTACTAAGAATCAGGAAAGGAAAAAGATTGAATCCCTTTTAATTGGACAGAATTGAAGCTATAGGTGTCTTTAACAAATTTTAACCACCACCACCCCTACACTAACAATGGATTAATCACTGTGGATCAGTTACCGTGATCTCATATTCTTTGGCCAGTAAACAATCATACGTATCAGGAGAGACCTTAATTTTACTACCCAGCTCTAGTGCAGCGTAATCCTCTGAGGGAAACAGACAAACAAGAGCCCTGCATGCCAGTTGTGGGATTAGCCAGACAAGTGGGATTGTAAAAGAGCAGACAACTAAAGCAAAGGGACATAAAGAGGGAGGAGCTGAGGACAATTAAATAGTTAAGAGGCAAGGGAGAGCACAAATACTTCCGAGAAGAGTCAAAATCAACTTTTAGGAGAGCAAATTAAAACCAGGACACCATTTTCTTAAGCCTTCTCTGGGTATATTAGACTTCTGGGATTTTTTTTAAAAAAAATTTTTTTTGCCATCCTACTTGAGAATGATGGGAATTGGAGCTTTTGGAAGAGAATTTAACTGATATGCAACATTGGATGTGGTTGTTTTTCCATTTCAGCAAAATGCTGAGCAGATAGAAATACTCTCTCGTTACCAATATTAAATATTTGTGAATGGGAAAAAACTTGCCGATTCTGTTCTTCCTTTCTCAAATATTGACATTTTTGGGGGTAAGGGAAGACGGTGGTATAAAAACCGGGGGAATCAAAACATGGTTTAGCACAACCTATAAATCCAGTTCTTTGAAACAAGGACAAATGTGAGCTGCCTCAAATTTCAAAACTATCACTTTAGACCAGGGATCCCCAAACTTGGCAACTTTAAGACTTGTGGACTTCAACTCCCAGAATTCTCCAGACAGCTGCTGGAGAATTCTGGGGGTTGAAGTCCACAAGTCTTAAAGTTGCTAAGTTTGGGGATCTCTGCTTTAGACAGAAGTCCCCTTTCCCACCTTTTGATATTGCCGTTCTTGAACAAATGTTTAAATTGCAAATCCCACTTAATCTCCTCCCCCAACCCCCATCTCAGCAGTACCTGAGCCCATACCAGACTACAACAGTGAATTTAATATTAGTAAGGCTCGGGCAATGCTTCAGATTCAGTTGGAAAGAGGTGCTTCATAAGACGCAAGAGTACAAAAACAGCAGCTGCTTGCTACTCATTAAAGCACCTGCATCTGTTTTCAGGATCAAGCAGTCCAGGAAAAATGTGTCTGCTTAACAAATCAGGTGATGCAATGGTGCCCTTGCACGGCCCAAAGCAGCTCTTTCAAAGAGAATCTGAAGTATTAATTAGCTTTAATGTAAACTAGTTCCAGCCCTCTCTCAAAATAAGGCAGAGAAAGCGCAAATCTCAGAATTGGCTGCAAATGAACAACAGGGCTGTGCGATCAGCTCCTCAGTAATTAGCTGCAAGTCCTGATTGCTCCCACTGGCTGATGGCTGGTCCAGAAAGATGAGGTACTATATGATGCAGAAGAATAAAGAGGGCATTTACTGGTTATGGTTCTATTTAGAGTTTCCCTCATTTTGCATCCTGTCCCTGCCCAGACTTAACTCACCTCTAAACCAGGCAAGTTAACTCCAGAAAGAAGCTGGGAACTAATTGGTAAGAATAATGGAATGTATATTTATATATAAAAAGGCTTTGTAATTAAAAAAAAGATAGCCTCATAGATTTTACTGCCTTGAAATTAAACCTTTACTGCCCACTGAAGACCCTACTATTTACATATGGTGGCTCAAAGATACTCTATTACAAAATTTCCAATAACCAACAGGGGTGAGGGAGAATTGTTATCTCTAGTTGGTAAGTGTAACAAGGATTAAACACCAAATCAGAACTGGTTTAAATCCAGGATCCTAAAATCTTAGAATATGTCCATGATGGAGAACCTGTGGCACACGGAGCCCTCTCTGCAGGCACGCAAGCCGTCACCCATCTCAGCTCCGCTGCGCATGTGCCCGTACCTCCTGTTGGCCAGATAATTTTTGGGACTCTGCCACACATGCGGGAAATGCCCATGCATGCGGGGGGAGGGGGGCCATGCACGCATGTGCGGGGAACATGGGGAGCTGCGGCGTTCCCCCTGCGTCCCATTTTTGATCCCAGGAGACTTCAGGGAGGCCTGCTAGGCCCAAAATGAGCTGCGTGGGGGGGGGGCAATGTGTGTGGGAGCACGGGGGGTCTTGTGCATGCGTGAGGGTGAGGGAGCACGGGGGGCGTGTGCGCATGTGCAGGCGCATTGCATTATGGGTGTTGGTTACGCGCAGTCGCGCGCGCACAATTTCGGCGCACACGAGGACAAAAAGGTTAGCCATCACTGTCTTAGAATTCCCCTACCATTCCCCCCCCCTTTTCCCCCCTGTTCTTTAATATGGCATGATATACAGTAGCAAAAGCTCAACCGAACCATGTATGTCAGTTGGATTAATTGAACTGCTTATAAAAAGCAAAGTTAAAAACACCCAGATTTGTTTGGCTGGTGGGGGGGCGGAGAAGGAAGAGAGAGAGAAAATTGAGATTCCTGGCTGCAGATGAATAGATACAGAAATTCATATTAAGCCAATGCCACGGGGAAAGGAGGAACAGGCATTCCTGAAAACCTTTCGGTACAGTTTAAGAACAAGTATAGCAAGAAACCGTAATACCAGGTGGTGTACCCAACTACAGTTATTATAAACATAGCTTCAGAACAGAACACAGCTTTCCTCACTGATGCTTCAGACATTTTGGATTGTACTGTAGTCCTCGACTTATAGCCACAATTGAGCCCAAATTTTCTGTTGTTAAGCGAGATTCTTTTAAGTGAGTTTTGTCCCCTTTTATGACCTTTCTTGTCACAGTTGTTAAGTGAATCACTGCAGGTGTTAAGTTAGTAATACGGTTGTTAAATTAACCTGGCTTCCCCGTTGATTTTGCTTGTCAGAAGGGTGCAAAAAAGAGATTAACATGACCCTGGGACATTGCAACCGTCATAAATCTGAGTCAGTTGCCTAGTGTCCATGGAACTGCTACAAAGGTCGTAAGTGTGAAACACAGTCATAAATCACTTTTTTCAATGCTGCTGTAACTGTTGTAAGTCGAGGGCGACCTGTATCATGTAATAGCAATATGGTTGAATGGTATGCATTGGTGCTGAGTACGAAAGACCGACATATTTCGGTTCTGACACTCCACACCTTTCATTTCACCCCGCTCTAATTCCTCTTCATGCTGAGCCATTGTTTGCTTAATCATAGCTTGCCAAGTATCATGGCCAAATTCACACAACACTGAGCCGTAAATAAGGAAATTTTGGCTTAGGTGTGTATTTAGCTTCAGCATTACAGACAGTCCTCAACTCACATCAATTGAGAGCAGACTTTCCGTTGCTAAGTGAGCTGTGCCCAATTTTACAATTTTGTTGCCATGGTTGTTAAGCAAATCACTGCAGTTAAGGGAATCGCATGGTCATTTAAGCCAGGGGCGTCCAAACGTGGCAACTTTAAGACTTGTGGACTTCAACTCTGCTGGCTGGGGAATTCTGGGAGTTGAAGTCCACAAGTCTTAAAGTTGCCACGTTTGGACACCCCTGATTTAAGCGAATCCGACTTTCTCTATTGACTTTTTGGTTGCTGGAAACCAACTGGAAAGGTCACAAATGGCAATCACATGACGACAGGACACTGCAACCTTTGTCAATATATGTGGTTGCCAAGCCACATATATTGTAAAATGTACCCAAGAAATGCAGGGAGTTCTCGAAAAGCATTCATTTAGTGACAGTTCAAAGTTACAACGGTGGTGAACAAAGTGACTTGCAGCTAGTCCTTTACTCACCACAGTTGCAGCATCCCCATAGTCTAGTCAAAGTTTGATCCCATGACTAGACTATGGGGATGCTGCAACTGTGGTGAGTAAAGGACTAGCTGCAAGTCACTTTGTTCACCACCGTTGTAACTTTGAACTGTCACTAAATGAATGCTTTTCGAGAACTCCCTGCATTTCTTGGGTACATTTTAGGATGGGATAGACTATCTTTCGAAGGTTGAGGATTGTATTTCTCATTTTGGGGATGGCTAAGAGTGGTTTTGACCACTCCCAAACTCCCAAGGTGGCTTTGGGAGTTTTGCCTTGTGCTTTTTTAAAACCTGTGCACCTTAAGGCCTTATGCCACACAGAGATGTTTTTATTCAATGTTTGCCATCTCAAAACAAAGGAATGTATCTTGCTAATGTTCAACAGTTGTATTCAGAGTTGAATCTGGGATTACCAAAGATGGAGCCATATTCAGTTGTGGGTACTCGCGCTGCTCAGCCCTTGTTAGCTTGGGTCAGTTAATACACAAAAGGAAAGTGGACAGTGTTAGAAAAAAGGCAAGTCTTCTGAATGGTATTGCTTCAGAGCCATTAACTCCCAATATAGTGGATTTAAAAGGGTACAAATGCTTTATTGCAGTGTTTCTCAAACTTGGCAGCTTGAAGATGTGTGGATTTCAACTTCCAGAATGCCCATTTTGGAAATTCTGAGAGTTGAAGTCCACACATCTTCAAGCTGCCAAGATTGAGAAACACTGCTTTTTATTTCAATATTTATTACCATCTATGTCGAGTAGAAAGCCCCCCCTCCCCCAAAAACCTAAAATTACCAAGGAAGTTTAATGTGGATTTCAAATGGAAACGTGATGATTGTTTTTCCCCCCTCCTAAATAGGATTATGAATGCAAGAAGTAAGGCAGTTCAATTTTTAAAATTCTGATTACTGGGTTATTACATTTCAGGAGCACTGACAAGTACTAAAATCTAGGAGGATTCACCCTTTCAATTCACCACACACGTCACAGATTTCAAAAAAGCAAAAGGGAAACTTTCATTATATTTTAAATCATATTTCACTATAACAGTTTGTTAGATAGCTTTCATGTTCCCGTGCTTCGTTTGTTTTGGTTTTTTCCCTTTGGCTTCCTCATGAAAGAAAAAGTGTGGTGTAAACATTATATTGACATGGAATTAAATACCACATACACAGTGTTCTGAAATCAGTTCACTTCCTACAACTGTAATCACGGACACCAAAGAACAGTAATTATTTCCAACTTCTGCAACAAAACAGAACAATGCACTCTCAACTTAACAGAGTTAAGTAAATCGCCATGTTCACACAGCACAATAGGCTGTAATTCTGATTTCCTGTGAAGGAGCAGCTAATCTACTGCCCATGAGAGCAATTGAATAAACCAATGATAAGTTCTCCACTGTGAAATGCAAGCCAATCCTTGTTGTCTCTTTCCCCCCAAAAAGCCAGAGATCTGAAGCCAAGAATAAATCATAGCTTCAGCAATAGCTTACTTCCCATGGAACCAAATTCCCAATTTCCCATTTCACAGTGAATTCGTGGAAGAAGTGTCCATGATTTATTTAGGTACTGCCACTTAAACAACCATCTTCACAATCCATGACTTTTCATGTTGAGCAGCAAATCTACTGGCTGGGTCTGTACTCTGTGTTAGGTTAATGTTGTTGATGCTACTGATAAAACATTTGTGTGCTAGAAATCCCTGTCAAGTTTTATTAATCATCTGGAGGTTAGTCAAGATTCTGATCAATCTCCAACCTGGTCCCAATATTATTGTTTAATTGATATTTCATTGTATTTACCTCAAATCGGCTTAGGCATCTTCTTTTGAATACAACACTATCCCAAACAACATGAAAAAGTTAGTAAATATCAAATAAAATTTGTTACCAATGAATTGATAAAAATACCAATTAAAACATATATCTTTTTCTAAAACACTACAAATGAGAAATCATTAAGCTAAAGGTTCCCTTCACACATATGTGCTAGTCATCCCTGACTCTAGGGGGCGATGCTCATCTCCGTTTCAAAGCCGAAGAGCCAGCGCTGTCCAAAGATGTCTCCGTGGTCATGTGGTTGCTGTTATCTTTCCACCAAGCTGGTCCTTTTTTTTATACTTGCATTTTTTTTACATACTTTCAAACTGCTAGATCGGCAGAAGCTGGGACAAGTAACGGGAGCTCACTCCGTTACGCAGCACTAGGGATTTGAACCGCCGACCTTTCTGATCGACAAGCTCAGTGTCTTAGCCACTGAGCCACCGCGTCCCTATCAGAAATCATTAGAGTGCTGCAAAAAATATGGGAGCCCCTCAGTGGTGCAGTTTAATTTCTCTTAATTCGCAGCATATTTCAAAGATAGGGAGCCACTGTAGAGAAGACCTCCTTTTAAACCAGGGGTGTTCTCTTTTAAAATTATGGGCTGAGTTCCATGAAGGGAGAGAACAAGCATTAAAAGCTGCCTGTTATAGTAGGCAGAAAAATAAGGCGTAGAGGATAATGGCTTCCAATTTACAAACATCCGCTGCCCCCTTCACAATAATTTAAAGCCTCGGTCTCCTTGCCACTCCATCTCTACTGCTCAGTGGGGAAGCCCCACCAATTGCAAATGGAGAAAGAAAGTGAGCAGTTCTTCCACTGGAGGTCGTTTGATTTCTGTGCTATGCAAGGAAAGGCTTCCCTTTCTCAATACACACCATGGAAATGCAGAGACCAAAAACAAGAAGAGAAAAATTGTGGCTTCTATTTCTACCCCGTTTTCTACCGGGTAGTTTTGGTGGAGGGGAAAATGAAGGTGGGGTTGAAGACTCCTAATCCCCATTTTCAAAGGAGATAGCTAGCAGAAGAAACACAGTAGCATCTTCAGATTTCTTATCTCACTGTAAATCCCTTTCAGAAAAGAGAATCATTGAACAAAAAGTGTTATCTAAACTCCATGCAGCCAATGGTTGCCAATTAACTAAGAGCCCAGGACCTGTATCACCCACGTACTTTTTCATTCAAATCCCACAGCGGTTATGAACTCAAACTAATCTGATCTGTAAAGTGAAAAAAGTGACTGAAGGCAAGGATGGACAAGATAGGAACAATAAAGCATTTACCCAGGACAATTGCTCAATACGGTCTGGCCTGATCATCCCTGAGTGAAAAGCCAGAGACAACATTGGAAGTATTTGCCATATTGATTGTTTAAAAGAAACTTACTTTCAATAGTTAAAACCCCATTATGGAGAAAGACAGCCTTTGCTGGGTATTACTGTTTAATTATTTACGTCAGGTTAGTACGTTCCAGTTTTCTCTCAGCTATTCAGGATAGAGACCTGCAGTCATTTGGAAGAACATTAATTCATGAAACATAACTTACAGATGAGTATTAAAGAAGACCGCTGCATGGTCAGCACTTTCTACTATATACTTGGATCAACTGATAGGGAGGCAATAAATTCCTTCAGCGGACACCTCTGGGTGTATTTAGGACCACCAGAGCTTGTTTATTTTTGTTGTCAATGTAAGTACATTCCTCTTCAAATCTTTAATACCTTCTTAACTATTTGAACTGTATGGAAAATCAGGGCACAATAAATACAGGTAAATTCATTGTATTTCTTGATGTTTACCACTGAGTGTATTTGCAATAGCCAATAAATGGTACGAAGCAGAAAATGGACAGGAGAAAAAGACCTAGTGGTCCATGGAGCATGTCCTTTGAGTGTTTTTGTTTTCTTTCTGATTTACTTATTAATTATTTTTTATAAATGTTTTTTTGTCAAATGATGGGTGTTTATCCCAAGCATGTTTAAACTCAGTTACTGATGACTGACCCACTACACCTTCCACCTACAACTGGAAGTTGGTTCCAAGCTTCCACTACTCTCTGACATTCCTCAAGACTATGGCAGAAGGCCATCGCGGCCAAAAATGGAGCTCGAGAGCCTGTTTTCACTGGCAGAGCACTTGAACCATCCACAGGTGCTCCCAACACAAGTTATGTCAAGCTGGCCACACCCACACCGGCTCCCCAAGGCCAAACACAACCCAGTTGCAGCCCCCAATGAAATCAAGTTTGACACCCCTGCCCAAGACTGTGTAGTGTAGCAGTGCTGGGCACAGGGCAAGACAAGAGCAAAGTACCAATCCACCCTCAACAAAGCTCTCTTGTGACTCTGAATTGATCACTCCCTCCACACTCTTCCATTGGGCTCTGCTGAAAGGAAAGAACACTTACATGTGCCTTCTTAGGTTTCCAAATGAAAGGCAGATTATAAATCTAATAAATAAATCAGCTCAGCAGGCCTCCTCCATCTTTAATGTCAATAGCAATTTTCTTTTAACATTTTACACATTTTAGTTCATTGTTTTTCTGTTCCCTCTTGTTTTCCTCATTTAAACATCTTAATTATAAGAACAAAATATGCTGGTTGAGCCAAGCATGAAAGTCAGGAATTGAGACAGAGAAGGGAATAGAATTTGATGGGGAAAGATATAACTGGCTGATTGGAATATTTAAATAACCCATACAGCTTTTTATAGGCTTTGTTTATCACGTGCTATGCAATGGATGCTGAAATCCATTATTGACATTTATGTGTAACACTAAACCAAGACTTCTTACCAGAGCTTGCTAAGCAGGCTTCAGTGGCTTGACTCACATATAAGACCAGGCCATCATGGATGAATTCGCTTATGTTAAAGCAAGGAACCCACAAGTGAATCACATTATAACATTATCACTGAACTATGTCATTAATTATTACCGGCTCATTGGAGAATGCCAACCTGTCTCTCCCCAACATTTCCTACTGGCTCTATGATCTTCCACCACTATTTGTGTTTGCTCTTTCTAAATAGACAAATTGCTTATGGTCTGAACTGACAAAGCATTTGTATCACTGGAAAACACTGATCTGCCCTGAACCTTTGTAGCACCTGGTTTCTGGGACACTTGGGACATTTGTGTCTCAATTCATTGCTTCAGTCATAATGAATTCAAATGGGATTTGCTTTTAGGCTGACAGCTTTACTCTTCAAACGAAGGGTAGTGTTAAAGTGGGGTGTATGTACTGAGCCTCAAATTGAAATTCATGAATGGTATCTTAATGCAACGTGACACTGAAATGAAGCTGTAAAGAAAAAAAAATCAATATGCAACACACATGCTTATTCTCAGATAAAAGATTCTGGTTTGTGTGTGTGTTTTTTTTTTTAAAAAAACTATCCAATTAGAAGTAAACAGGAAGTTTAAACTAAAATCTACTTTCACTGAGTAAAAAGAATGCAATATACTCTTCGTTTTTCATTGTTAGCTCTTGTGCGCCTTGGTAATTGAAAAGAACCAGAATCCACAACCCACTGTCCCTTTCTTTTGCTCTAGACTTTCCTAGACAAAGTCACCAGCAAGGTACAGAGACAATCTGCAATGAAAACCTTGTTAAGACTCAGATTCAGCTCCTAGGATTATTGCCAGATTTCCCCAGCAATTTCAAGAGACCAGAAACAGGTACAATGGCTAAAAACAAACAAATCGCACAAAAACCATTCAATGATTAAAAATCAAAGAAATCGGGATACTAAAGTAGGTAACTGGATTGACAAGCCTCTTTCTGAAAGGTCAGTTTTTTTAAAAAAAAGTTGCCCTGTTCTATTCTAGAAAAGTGATTTGCTGCTGAAGTTGCATTGCAAAATTGCTGAGCAATGCCAAGACCTGCAAGCCCAGGTGCGCAGGGAAATATGAATCCTTCTCCAACCATGCCTAATTATATCACATGGGCAGATCGCTTATACCTTTTTGCAGCGAGCAATATATTAATCCCCAGAGAAGCAGTTCTTCCTGTTCCAACCTTGTTGGTACGTTTTTCCTCCCTCGGTGTGCCTCCCAGGGCAAGTTTGGGCACTATTACTTTAAACACAGAGAGCATAAAGAAAGGAAGGAGTGCTCCACAGAGGAGGAGGAGGAGGAGGAATAACCTTGTAGTTTCGCATTGGTTTGAAAAGAGCATATCTATGGGGGAAATGATGTATTTAAACCTGCTGAAAGTTTTTAAGATTCCATCTCCTATATAGCAGCAATTTGAATTATTAGAATTTAAAGCTATTAATCAGCTGCTTTGCTGCTCTAAAGAAATGAGAAGAAAGAAAGACACAACCCCATCTCTATACATTCAAATAATTCAAGCAAAAACCAACAACCTAATCACCCTCGGTTGTTATTTATGATTGCCTCTTGTTCAATAACACAGTTTGTACATTTTAATATTTTTAATTTATCAGAAGACTCATTAAACACAGGATTTGGGTAATATAAGTGGACCTGCAACAAATACTAAAGTACTCCTATTATAGTTTCTCTCGAGCCTTGCTTTCCTCCAGAATAGTTTATATCCTTTAAACTTGAATTTTTTTTAGTTATCCAGCAACATGTAGCAACTGAACATACTCACTGAGCTTTCAGAGAATTTTACATAGCACAAGGATTTATTTTCTCACTTCTGAAAACCTTCAGGTTTCCCCAAACTTGTCATACTTGCATTTGGTGAACTTTAGTTATGTTAAGACTCACTCTTGAAGTTCAAAAAATTCAAATGGTAAATATGTATATTTACCAATAGCAATAGTGTGTGTATCTTAATACCTAGTGTGCCTTGGCTTTCCTCTTAACAGCTACAAGTTTTCAGGACACAAGGAAATTAAAATTATAATATTCATCTTGTTCTGAATGGCACTGCATTTCCCTTTAGCAGATTCACAGTTTAGATTGGCCGTTTCATTTTGTTGTTATTGTTTACACTGTACATCACTAGTGACACAAAACATCTTTTCCCCTTTTTGGTAGATCTACCTATTTTCTTCTAAATAAAGAATACTAAACTACCATTACATACAAATTAAGTCGGTGTACTGTATATTTTAGAGAAAGTTGGGCTCTTTGGAAAACTATCGTTAAATATTGGCTGGTACATTATTTAAGCCAGTGTTTCTCAACCTTGGTGACTTGAAGATGGGTGGACTTCAACTCCCAACTTCAACAGCTGGTTGAGGAATTCTGGGAGTTGAAGTCCACCTATCTTCAAGTCACCAAGGTTGAGAAACACAGGTTAAGCTATTAATTAGAACTAGCCTCATGGAGCAATCTAAAAGGTATAAACAAGCTGCAGAAGCTTCCAATGCATATTTAGGAACAATGCAAACACAGATCTAAACCATCATATGACCCAGATCCAGATGTCAAAGAAAACCTATAAATTTACATGATTTTGCTCAGGTATTTAGCGTATCGTTGAAGGCCATTTTATAAGTGCCTAACTGTTGAGGAGGAAGAGTTGGAAAACAGCTTTCTGAATCATAACACCTAGTACAGTAATGGCAAACCTTTTTGGCATCAAGTGCTGAAAAGGGAGAGCACACGCGCTCCTCCGGGCTGCAACCCAGAAGAGAAGCTGCCCAGGGGGCATGCGTGCACCAGAAAATGAACTTCTGGTCTTCCGGTTTCTGGCGCAAGTGACGATCAGCTGCCCGGCACGCATGCTCACACTGGAAAACGGAAGACCAGCTCTTCCATTTTCCGGCACTGTTGCACACACGGTCAGCTGATCATTGCACACACATGTGTGCCAGAAACCTAGAAGAGGAACAGGCAATGCCGTGCGTGCCAGGCAACATGGCTCTACATGCCACTTTGGGCACACATGCCATAGGTTTGCCATCAGGGGCCTAGTACTGTCATCTGACCCTAAAGGGGTCTAACTAACACTCATTTTAGTTAGGAAGCTATTTTTTACCATATCAGTTGAATAGCTAGGACAATGTGGCAGTACTGCTTCTTCTGAAGTTACATATTATTGGTTCCTATTGCTGCTTGCCACTGCTTTTCTATTTTTAATTGGAATGTTATAGGTTCTTATTTACATGACATTTTTTGAATTGCACTAGAAGACAGGAAACATCTTTTAAGTAAAAACAATAGGTTTACAAGTAATTATGAACATTCTATTATATAAAAATAAACCTGATTTTTTCTCCCTTCCTCCACCTCAGTTTTAATAGCATGTGAAAAGCACAATTACCATTAATGAGTTTCACATACAGATAAGAGTCAGTGTGGAGCTTGACAATAACATTTTCTTATAATTAATACAGAAAAGTGGAATAAGATAGTGATTGGGCAGTAGTATCAGATTAGAAAGCAAAAACAGAAAGACAAACAAATTTAAATACCTCCCAAAACATGTAGCATTAGCATTTAGCCCAAGTTCATCATTCATCAAAACTTAACAGCGTGTTTCGTGAAATACATTACATATATTAAAAACAATACTATCTGCAAAATGAATAGAATCTCATTCAAACTGATGGCTCTATAAAAGATTCTTATCTATAGGTAGTCCTCGACTTACAGCAGTTTGTTTAGCGACCGTTCAAAGTTACAATGGCACTGAAAAAAGTGACTTATGACTGTTTTTCATACTTATGACCATTGCAGCCCCATGACCAAAATTCTGACTCTCAGCAACTGACTCATACGTATGACTATTGCAGTGTCCGAAGGTCATGTGATCACTTTTTGTGATTTTCTGGCAAGCAAAGTCAGTGGTGAAGCGAGATTCACTTAGCAACCATGTTATTAATTCAATAAGTGCAGTGACAACTGTGGCAAGAAAGGTTGTAAAATGGGGCAAAACTCACCTAGCAACTGTCTCATTTAGTGACAGAAATGTTGGGCTCAGTTGTGATCGTAAGTCGAGGGCTACCTGTAACTGCACCTTTCAGAATTCAAATCATGAAGATGGGGACACAGATCAGACTGAATGTGGCAACAGTCTATTCTTGGACTCGCTGTTATAATGAATTTTAAAAACTAACCTTAGGAGAGTTCCTCATTTCATTCCCACAAATCAGAATGAACTTTTAAAAGCAGTGCAATTTATTTGGTGGGGGGAGAGCCTAGAAGCGTACTTTTTATCCTTTAAAAAAAAAATCCCAAGGCTTTAAGTGACTTTAAAAAAATTATCTTCCAGTTTATAGAAAGCTCCCTCACACCCACCAGGAAATGCTGCTTATTCATCTTGCAAATGAGTGTGTTTTAAAAAGTGGTTTCCTCCACGTGTCAGTATGCAACAATCTTATCTTAAAGGTTTGATATGAATTTCTTGTTTTGAAAATAAGTGACACTCTGTTTCCATTCCAATTCTAATACAAATCTTGAGCAAAGTATTAATCCAGTACACATCCTATTCTCTCCTGTTTAATCCCAGATATAGTTGAAAAGAATGTCACAGGCTTTCTTCCTCTTTTTAAGGTTGATTTGCCTGCACTAATGTCTAGAGATTCTGGTTTGAATCTTGAATAAAGAGAAACTGTAGTTAAATCTGATAGTATACAAT
This sequence comes from Natrix helvetica, assembly GCF_964273705.1. Lineage (NCBI taxonomy): Eukaryota > Metazoa > Chordata > Lepidosauria > Squamata > Natricidae > Natrix > Natrix helvetica. The sequence goes on from NC_138560.1 coordinate 15,103,122, forward strand.
TTAGTTTTTATGGGATAACATATGCATCATCAAATGACTGATAGAAAAACAATGACTTCTTCTTCAAGGCATTTGTTGAGATCACAAAATTTAGGTAATACTAATCTGTAGGAATAACTAAAATCAGTTTTCTGGTCTCCTTATTCTTTATGTTACAATTACTAAATTATTTTACAAAATGCCTTGTTTCTGATGGGCAGGCAACTCTGAAACATGACAATTGCAAGCCCTTAAGATCTCTCTACAAGTTAAAGAAACCTCATGTTCTAATTTGAATTCAAGTGGTTTGAAAATACAAAAAGGGGTTTTTCCCCTTTCTCCAATAAATGTAAGAACTTCTGATGCCAGGGAGATCTCTCCACACTAGTCACAATTTGTGAATGAACTATTATAACATTACCATTGACATTAAGCTTAAAAAAAAAAAAGATAAAATGACAGTGGAGACTGATTAGCTTAGAAAATTGGCAGGAGCGTCAGACCAGAAATGGTTCATAAAGCAACAGTCCCATTGGCTCCTTAGTACATAACTCAATCAAGAGCATTGACATAATATTATGATAAGAGTTACTATATAAATTAACACACGGAAGGGAACAGCCCAGCCGGCACTAAGGGAAAAAAATTAGCACGTGCAAGACAATGCATTATAGTCTATGTTTTAATATATAGCATGTTATTTTTAAGATTTAATTCCAGGACAAGCAACATGAAGCTTCTACGTTTCTTAAGAACTCTCACATAGGAACATGTTGTCTTCACAAGAAAAACTTCATACGGTGTATAAGGAAGGTATAACATGGAACAAAAGGAAAGTTAAAAACCAGCCCTATCTTTTTAAAGAAAAATATTCCTGTATCAATGTCAACTTTTACATCTACAATCTTTCAATCGATTTAGAAGAAATGGCTTACAATTTTTGTAATGAACTCAGAATAATCACTGTGATGATCAGAAATCGTGCCAAACCGTATTTTTCTAACCACAGATAACAACTGTTTCCATGGTTTAAGATTCCAGCCTACCATTCAAATACTTAGCTCCCTAAACTGGTTCCTACTTCATGGCACAGCAGTTTGAAGTGAAGCACAACAGCTCAAACTCTTATCTGAGAATTCAGTTATGACAATAATACAGCTCATACAAATCAATGTCAGTGTTTTTTTCCGTTTCAAAAGCTCCTCTGAGTCTATAAAATGGCATTTGTTCAAATCATGATTTCATTTGTAATGTACATCTCCATTTCACTGTATAATAACTTAAAATGAGTTACATTAACAACTAAAAAAAAGAGTACACAAGTAACAGCAAACTATATAACGACAACTTAAAAGGTGTCTGTAGTAATGAAATGTTGCCTGGACCCATACATATCACTAAGCCAATAATAGACTTTAACTGAACCATGTTCAACCATAGTGACCTGTTTCACATAAAATGCTAAACATGTGGGCAAAAACTTCAATGCAAGAGGTCAGTTCACATCTCTGATAACTGTTCTTTCCCTAGCTTTAAGCTATGAGAAAATAGGCTACTCAAACAATACTTTTAGCTCTGGCTACAGCCATGGTTTCTTTCAACATCCACTTTATGGCACCAGCAAATTATTCTGAAAAATAGTAGCTTTTGACTGACAAATGAGTTACCCATCAGTTTAAAATTTAGAAATCACACTAGCTAATTTCATGTATTAGACAAAGCCAAAATTAATGATACGGTGCCTTGAATGTAGAACTGAGTTTAAGAATCTTAATGAAGATTATATGTTTACCTGTGAATGAAGTATTTATTTAAATGCAGCTTTCCAAATTTACAGTATTTTCACTTATAGACATAGTTAGATTGTCCTCTTCTGCACTGGTAATTTGTTCCTAGCACTGTATAGAATCAAAGTCACCTTACCCATGGAAATTCTACAAGCACATTTTTTCAACATCGTATTAGTAAAGACCTTCTCCTAGGAGGAGGAATGGTCTATGGCAGGAATATCCAACATTTTTCAGGCGTGTTCAGAAGAGGACACATTTAATAAAGTGGATGGAGTTAGGGCAAAAAATAAAATTATTTCATTTTCAAAATTAAGGGCAAGTTAAATGTAAATTATTACTCCTCGGTCACCTATTAAAGCACATTAAAAACTGAATCAGGCTGCCAGCTTTTAAAGGTCACAGAATATTACATCCCAGACTTTTGGGGTCCCTAAATAGCCCTTGTTCAGTTTGTATATTTTAATCAACATGATTTCAATGATACGAGGTTTCTAAAAGCCTTGTTCTAGCATTCAGAATCTCATATAATTTTCCTGACCCAGATATTTAGTAAATATACTAAGGTCTCTTGGCAATTTCCATTTAAAATCAAAATTAGAATCTAAGATATTAAAACAATTTAAAGCAATACTTAGAAGAATATCAGTAATTACAAACTTGTTTAGATGGTGTGTTTTCATGCTTTTTTTAAAATTAAAAAAAAGCCAACAAAGAGGTCAGCTCCTTTTAACTGGGCAAAGCAGGCATTCCAAAGAACTGAACTAGCAATAGAGAAGGCTTGTTTTCAAGTCACAGCAAACTTCCTCAAATGATCTCAATAAGTGGATATTGGCAGGTGTGCGCAGGGCACTGTGTTCATTCAGGAAGCCCTACACTACTTTCAAGATAATCCCCAGCAATGTTTTTAGCACAGTACAACTCTGGCCTGCGGTTTTTCGAGACACCAACCTGAAGTTTTCTCAAAGGCAGCAAGGAGTTATCAGTGCTTGTATCATAGTTCAGTCTTTGTGAAGATAGGCTCAAAAATATGTAAAGCATTAAAATTATGGAAACCGTTTTTCCAATGAAATACAGTAACAATTTGATCACATGACCTTAGTATCATAGGGCCTAGTAGTACTCAAATGAGACTATGATCTACAATATGTGGTTATTTGATCTCTTTTAGAATAATTATGTGTCTATTAGTCAAAAGCCAAGAATCTATCAACACAGACCAATTCTGAAAATCTTCTAATTTTAAACACAAAATTTATACCAAAGTTACTACTCTGCCCACAGTCTATGTAACCAAATACCAATGTAATGAAAATAAGGATTTAAAAACTCAATAAAATCATATCATTTCAGACACAATTTCTAATTCTAAAGGATCAGTGCTTATTAGTAGTATAGGCACACTTAGTACCAATTTCATTCAATTCACTTTTAAACATTTCCATGTTTTCCTTATTAAGTTTAGCCTCAACACTAATAATACAGAACAAGTATTGAGTCTAAAATGCATGTTTTATTAAAGCATCATTTTAAATGAATTCTAAGCTAATAGCAGCCAGTTTTGTAAATTCTTTTTTATGAAATGCTATTAAAAAAGTTATGACCTACTACAGAACTGCTTGCATTAACTATTCATTCTGAAATTATTTTTTCTAGATGCCCTATAATTTCAGTGAAAATCATGCAAGAATTGATCAAGAACCTGTAGGCTAAGGCCAAAAGTCTGCTATTGTTACTGATGTTGATACTTTCAACCGAGAAATCCCATGGTATGTGATATCAATATTGCATGTAAGAGTAGGTAAGCACTCATAGACCAGATTCAGACACTGCATTGAGCCATCAGGCTCAGAGAATAAACTAAAGCAGAGGTGTCCAACTCAAGGTCTGGGGGCCAGATCCGGCCCACGGTGTGCTTAGATCTGGCTTGCGGGGCTGCCCTAGAAACAGCAGTGCCTTTTCCAGTAAAAAAGCAGCTCGGGAGGGCCACACCTAGCTCTCCCAGGCTCCGTTTTGGGCTGCAATGGCCTCGCCCCACGCCCCTGAGTTCCGTTTTCACTGGCAGAGGGCGACAGGAGGTCATTGCGGCAGAAAATGGAGCTCGAGAACCTATTTTCGCTGCCAGAGCGCTCGAACCGCCACAAATCCTCCCCGACATGAGTGATGTAAAGCTGGCCACGCCCACCGCACGGCACCCGAGGTCAAACACAAGCCTGATGTGGCCCTCAATGAAATTGAGTTTGACACCCTTGAACTAAATCCTAAGCCATTCACCAGGTTATAAACCACAACTGCTACTTTTATTAAGCCAAGAACCAAGCGATTTACAGATAAATGTGAAAAACAAACCGTCACAGATTGGATTCATGTATACTGCTAAACTATAAACAACAATTTGTACGTTACAATTGTTAAATACACGTTAAGTAAGCCAAAACCAGACTACATTATTAGCATGCTTGTGAATTTTTTGTATTATGTTTTTAGAATTCTGTTAATTACTTTTAAGTCTATTGTAGCCTCCCTTGCCCCACACAACATTGAACTGTATAATGCTTCTATAGTAACTACACATTAAAGGTAGTGATCTTGGTTTCTTTAGCATGAGACAGATAAACTATTAGCCACAAATACTGCCAAGTTAATCAGACATTCTTCTAAGTCTCTAGATCAGGCCTAGCATGGGAACCAAACAAATTATGCAACGCAATGCTATATGAAAACAGGAATTAATCTATTTCATTTCTTCTTTTTTGTACTAGCATTCCTTTCTAAAAATCCCAGTAATTTATCACTTGAACCTAAGATTAGATAAGATAAATAATAAAATTAAGCCTTACAATAAATATAACTTTAAAAATGTTACTCTCATCTTTATTTTTCAAATCTTGACGGAATGGGGGAACGTGGTCTGAATTGGAATCTAATCCTCATCCAATCCCTTCTCCTCCATTTCAATATGCTGACATGCATATCAATTACCTGAATTCAAAAAGCATTTTTATTTACATACCATCTTAAGTCCCTCTTAGAAATGGCCAGTATAGAAATGTGAAAAATAAATAATGTAGTATTTTATCATGTTTCATTATCTTTAAAGGTGTTTGTGTGTACACACACGTACACACACACACACACACACACACGTGCATCCATCCCCTAGTATAATTTGCACATACTTGCTCCCAATTGTTGTCATAAACTTTTCAATAAGATAATTAGACTCTATTAATGAAATGGAAAAATGCTAAAGAGTGATTGGCTTTTCCAGCAAAAACATATGTGAACCAATATGGAAAGCATTTTCAATTTTTAAGTTAACACCTGCTGTATGGTGAGCATCTTTACAAGTGTGAAGTGTAATGCAAACATACATTACCCAGGTATTTCAGGTTACCAAGACCAATTATAGCTCTCTGATGAGCATACCTTTCAGCATATTAGCAGCTCTAAGAAATATGTGCAGTTTCATCTAAATATACAGAATTGTTACAATCTGCTCCAAGTTGAATCAAATTTGGAAAAAAAAAGTTACAGTTCTATTTCAGAAGGATTAATGGAACAGTCAGCTTATTTCTATTTGTTCCATTGTCTGACTACCATCTTCCTAGAATTGTAAACCCATTTAAACAGATTATTATACTACAGCAGCAGGTATGCTGGCAATATTGCATAAAATGTATATTTAAGTAGAGAATTTTTATAATAATATACATGCATTTTTAAAAAATAAAGTTCAAGTAGTTAATCTATTGTTGCTCCTAGTGTAAACCTATCAAATGAAAGTATTGCAGACACTGATGAAAGGTCTAAAGTAGTAAGAACTCAGCAGATAAATGAAATATAATTTTAATAGACTAACATGCAGCAAATGATCAACAGTACAGCTTAATACATAAGTGTTTATTACCTACATTTTAAAAATCAAACTACCAATTCCAGTTTTAATTAAGGTAAACTGAACTATCATTCCCTCAATTTCTGTTTTTACACATAGCACATTTTTCTTAAATGCTCCTATACTAAAGCAGGGGTTCAACTTTCAAGAAAATAATTGCATTTGTTTGCCTTGTAGAATAAAATGGACTGTTCAAGCAATACAAATTTGGAAAATAATGAATTATAGTTATTGTATTTGTTGGTGTGCAGTGTCCAGTGATTCAAGATGAAAAAGGTGAGGTCCTGTTGGAAACAGGAGCTGTATCAAAACTTGAAAAAAAATCACTTATTCTCCAGGAGTCACAGAAACAAAATAAACGAATTTTGTGGGGGGGGGGGATTACACAGCACACAGTATTGTGTCCACAGAAATCGACTTCGGGCTTCAGCAGCAAAATAAATTTGTGTTAGCATAAAATGCACCTCTGCCTCTTTTGTTTCAAGGCACAATGCATCTTAGAGCAGCAGCCGGTCTGTGAGATGTGATCTGCTCCTGCTGAACCTCCTCAAGGTCACAGCCAATTTCAGCTGTGGAATTCGAATAATAATAATAATAATTGAAATAATAATTTTTTAAAAAAAAAATCAAAAAAGTCAAAAAGTGGCAGGGATGCGCTGGGTTAGGGCTGGTAGGAAAAGCAGAGTGTAAAAGTTTATGAGCTCATCAGGATTGTTGTACCATTACATCAGAGGCAATTATAAATGGCCAAGAGCAGGAGATGGGGAGCCAATCAGATCACAGATAGGATGTCAACCTAAGACCAACTGTCTCCTGGCTTTGACAGAAGGATTTTACCTCCATAATTCAAATCCCAAACCAAAGCAATCTGCACTTACTACTCCAATCACTGAACTGTTTACCAGCACTGCCAGGCAAAAGCTGAAAGCACCTGGCGATCTAAAAAGGGTTACCCAGAAAATGGCTCCGGCCACCCTGGACAAGAGAAGAGTGTCCAAGGAGGTCCCTTGCCCTCTTTCTTACCCCCTGGCACCTCGCAGGACGCTCAAGCCTACCCGACCCACCCCAAGGGGGGGAAAAGAGGGAGACGGCGGAGAAGCAGAGCCCCACCGGCTTCCCCAGCTCCGAGCCGCTCATCACACCCTCTTTTTTCCCCCGAGGCAGCAACAGGGAGCTATTTTTTGCCACCCCACCCCTCCCACCCCCAGAGGTGGCGGCGGCCAGCCTTGCCTCCCCCCACCCACCCCCAGGAACCCCCCGACAGGCTGGCGGCGAGGAAGGGAAGCAACCGAACAGGAGGGCTCCGCTCGGAAAGACCTGCCACTAAGGCTGGAGAAGGGAGGAAGGGAAGGCAGAGAGGCAGCCATTTTAGAGACAAGAGGAAAGAGAGGCAGACAATGGCAGCTCGCTAGCGATGTGGGCCTGGGAAAGCCCAGGCGAGCCCGGCCCCACGGAGGCGGCCCCCCAGCCCCGCAGAGCGGCAGGCTCCCCTCCCTGCTTTCGCTCTCGGCCTTCTCCAGCCGTCCCCACCCACCCCCCCCCCGGCCGACGGCCCAGAGGCGCCCCGGCACCCCCTCCCCCCCCCGCGCCCGAGTTTTACCTGTTGGCTCCTGGCAAGCGACTGTCCCCCGGCGGCGCTGCTGCTCCCGGGGCTCATGGGCGCGTGGTGGCTCCTTTGTTGGCTTCCCGGGCCGGCTGCCGCCCAGCCCTGGCCGGTGGCCCCGCTGTATTGAGAAGCAATGTCCGGTGCGGCCGGGGCCTTGGCCGTCGCTCCGCCGTCCTGGGGGCCGCTGCCGTAATCGGCCCCCGGGTACCCTTGATAGCCTCTAGTCGAGCTAGGGGAAGTGAGCAGCTGGTTGAGGGTGGGGGTCGACGTGGGTTGCGGGGAAGGGCCCCCGACGCTGCCGCCTCCTGCGCCGCCGGCCGAGGGCCCCATGGCCCCGAACCGCTGCTGCTGGAAAACCGAGGCCGGCGGTTTCGCCCCGGCTTGAGCGGGGCTTTGAGCGTTTCCCCGGGGGGAGCTCAGGGCGTAGGCCTGAGGGGGAGGCGGGTAGGCGCCGGCGCTGCGCCCGGCGGCGGGGTAGTAGTTGTTGTACTGGTGGTTGGGGAAGCCGTGCTCCGCGCCGCCGACGCCATGCGAGTTCTGGGGAGGGGGCGGCCCCTGGGGGGGCCCCGCGGGCCCCGAGTACGGCTGCTCCAGGCCCCCGCTCTGCAGCGCTGCCATGCCAGGGCTTTGTTGTCCGCCATGTTGGTGGAAAGCAGCGGCTGCGACGACGGCCGCAGCCGCCTGGGCGCCCCGACCGTAGGGTTGCCCGAACCCGTAGGCTGGCGGGGCTAAGGCAGCCGGGTGAGTCGGGGGCGGCGGTTGGTGCTGCTGCTGCTGTGGCTGCGGCGTCCCCACCCCGTCGCTGCTGTTGCTACTGCCGCCGCCGCCGCTACCACTACCGGGCGGCTCCGGGAGGTTATTGTTCAGGGTGGCGACGGGCCTAGGGCCCGGGTTCCCGTTGGGGCTCTTCAGGTCGGGCTCGGCCCCAGCGCCCCCGCCATTGCTCTCGGCCCCGTCCTGCAGTTCCTTTCCCGGGGGACCTTCACTTTCCGACTGCTTCTCGCCGCCGCCGCGCTCCGCCGCCTCGCCCCCCGCCTCCTCCGACGAACAATCCCGCTGCTGCGCCTCCGCTTTCTTCAGCTCGGACGGAGCCGGGACACCCAAGCTGCTGGCGGCGGCGGCGGGGGCCACCTGAGCGGCCATGATCCCCCCTCCCCAGCCAGCCAGCCCACCCACCCCCCGCCCGACCTACTCCCCGCTTGGCCGGCCGGCCGGCACAAGGCCTCACCGCTCTTCTCCTCCTCCTCCTCCTCGTCCTCCCCGCTCAAGCGGCGGCGGGCTCCGCGGGTCAACGGGGTCTCATTCCTCCCCCGGCGCGGCGAGCTCCGGCGGGCTGGACGTGGGTGCGAGGGGCCTGGCCCCGCGGTGCCTCCTCGCTCAGTTGCAGCCGGCGAAGAAAGGGGAGAGGAGGAGGAGGAGGAAAGGGGGAGGGGAGCAGGACGGGGCTCCCGGTGGGGGGAGAGGAGAAAGGGAAGGGGGGCACAGCGGGCGAGGAGACGCCGGACAGAGCCCCTTGCGCGGAGCCGGGCCGAGAGGCGAGACCGAGGCGAGCCGAGTGGCGGCGGCTTCCGACTCTCGTCCGCCGAGTCCTGCTCACTCCGACACGAGGCTCAGCACTGCCATTTTACCCAGCGCCGCGGCAACTTGCCAAACCCGGAGTGGAATCTGGCGCGGAGCGGAGCGCCCTTTCCCCTCCCCCCTCACAAAGGAGGAGCTGCCAGGCCCTGGACGCTTTCAACTCAGCACGGCTGAAGCTGGAAGCGAACAGCCCGCCGGCCGCTCGCAAAACCCGACACGGATCGCCGGCGGAGGAGCCGAACTCCAGCTTTTCGAAGCCACAAAAGGAAGCTTCGCTGCTGACAAAACAGCCAAGATGGACCGGGGGAACCTTCGCTTCGGAGGACAGCGGAGGCAGCTCCGGGCCCGCCCGCTCCCAATAAACCCCCAGAGGGAAGCGGCAGCCGCTTGCTCTCTTATTTTTTTTATTTGCAAAGCGCACAAAGCCTCCCGTCGCTTGGAAAGTCCGGGACTTGGTAGCTTTAAGGGCAGGAGGGATTAAGAGACGCCGCATAAAGGCCGGAGAGATGAACTGCCAGAATAGATCAAAACTTCAACTAGAGCCCTGCTGGATGGAGCAGGAGTGGGAAAGTTCACTCCACTTGTGATGCTCACTGTAATAACTTGGGAAAACCGGGTGATGGGTGGCACTGTTCCTTCAGAAAAGGCGGCAGGCGTCGAGCATGTTCAAAAAAGAGGATGGGTTTTAGTAGTGCAAGTAATATCTTTTTGGCCACTGGTGTTCGCTTGTATAATTTGCAAGACAAGAGTGAACTTCAATTAATCACAGGGGGCAAGTTCACACCAGCCAAAAAAAAAAAAAACGTTAACTGCCAGCGTAGGTGGTTCAGTGTATTCTGCAAACGGATCTTAGGGAACAATGGTCAAGGTTTTAATTCAAGTACACACCCCAAGAAATGAATTTACATTTCTATGCTGCAGGGAGCATGCCTTGTGCAGCCTAAGTGTCTTTCACCTGAGCAGTATGGGGGTCCAGAGGAAAAAAACAGAATATTCACTATATAACTCTTTATGTGTAGTGCCAGAAGCAACATGAGAAGTCCATGTGCACTCAGCTGGTGTTTGATGCCAAAAGTCTATCCTTGTGCTAAAGCAGGACCCTGCACCTCCAAATCTCTTTATTAGGTTACTTATGGGCCAAGTCTAGATTTTGGCTGAACTTGCAGCAACACACCAAACCTAAAAAGAAGTTGGATCTGATTGCCTTGGTTTCCACCAACTAGGCGTTCAGTCCACAAGATTCAGTGATTCACGCGTTAGCTCATTGTATGAACACAACCTCTGTGATGAATAGCAGAAATATACAGATTTAAAATTTACAATAAAACAAAAATTCCAATGATTCTAGCCAGCATACTTGGTGGCACAAAAGAAAAAGGCAACACACACAATAGTTAATCGTGCCGATATGCAAATTCCATTTAAACTACCAAACAATGCAGTAAACAAGAAACCAATCCCTTCATTAAGTTTCCCAAATCAAATCCACCCACCCAATAGGTGTTATCTCCAGTTTTGGCCTCAAAATTGCTTACTGTTTTATCTGTCATTCTTTATCTTACACTCTACCTTTGTGGCCCTACTTCATTTTTTATAATTTCTAACTACTGGTATTCAGTTGATGAATCACATTTTATTAGTCACATGCCTGAAATACTATGACCTGTACAAGCAATTCCAGATGTTTGTTCTTGTACCCATTATCTTCTTTATGAATGAAAATATTGTAACTTGACTCCTTTGAATTGCAACCCTGAAGGACTTTCCACACATTTGATTTTAGTAGCCCAGAGGTGGACACAGTAGACCACACACACGCAAAACAATTTCCTACGTTCTCATTTGTTTTGTGGCCGTGTCAAATTAACAGCCCAATCATCTTATATTTGAGTAAAATTATCTCTTCCCAATCCATTCCTTTCATGCTTCCCAACCTGCCCAATCCATTCCTTTCATGCAAATATGTAGACTGTAGGATTCGAAAATCCTAAAACAACGTTGGGAAGGCATACACAAATTGACTAGTCAAGGTTTTGGGTCTTCCCTTTTCAAAGCTGTCGATTTCATACACATGCATGCAGAGGGTGACAACAGAACACTGTGTGTGTGCTTGTGTATGTGTAGAAATATCTTGTTTCTCTGAATATAAGACAGGGTCTTATTTTCTTTTGACCCCTGAAATAAGTGCTTGGCTTTATTTTCGGGGTGGTCTTATTATTTTTGAGGTGCAGGAGGCAATGAGCATAGTCACTTCATGGCTGCTGCTACGTTGCGATATTTTCGGGGAGGGCTTATTTTAGCGTATGCGCTCAAAAGCCTGATCGGGCTTATTATCTGGGGGAGAGATCTTATTTTCAGAGAAACAGGATAGGATAGCATAAAAGTCAGGACAAAAATTTAAGAGAATTGGTAAATCAGACCAAGGCCCTACAGTGCCCATCATCTTGTTTTCTACAATGGTGCCCCTCACCACATGCCCATCCATAAGCACCACATAAAGGCAACATTCCCTCCCTACTCTTAGTAGGCAGTTTTAAGATCTTTGGTGGTAATATATACAACCATTGTCATGGGGATGGGAGGAGATGCACTGCTCTAGTGATGTCATAAGGAGCTTGCCAATGCTGTACATCCCTTCAACACTTGTGCACCCATATTCCCTTTTAGAACTGCCTTGCTAGCAGCAGTACATCAGCCAGAGGTTCACAGTTGAGCACTGGAGAATTGGTGGTAACGGAGAGAGGTTTAGAGAATTAAAAACAACAATGGGATGACACAGGTATCATAATAAAATTACTATCCAGACGAAAATTAGGAAATGAGCCCATCTTCCGAACAAATGTAATATTACCAAAGGCCTTGAGAATCGCCCTAGCATTGATGTTTCTGATCAGCTGACAAACCAACAATCATGGCACTGTAATTAGAACTTCTATTAATGCTTCAAAACTCTGTTTTCATAAGTGGGCTTAGCTATCTACTGACACTCCAGAAGTGCCTATATTTTGTATTCTTGTTTAAATGTTAGTAGATTCAGATCTTTCTCCAAGTCCCCTTTCATTCTTCATTCTTTAGATAAGCTATCAAGGGATGCAAAATACTGTCATCACATTCTAGAATGTAAATTCTAGAATTCCACTCTCTCAAAGCCTCATCCATATTATCTTTAATTTCTTTTTTATAAGCTGTAAACAAATAACTGGTTAATCTTTTGTTCAATTTTTTTTGCACTTGAAATCCTACAATTAATTATTCTTACTTCCCTCAGGACTTATTTTTCAAGCAATACCTTACCAACCTGAGGAACATGCTGTTTCTCCCTTCCTGAGGCAATCCTCGGTCTGCAGACAATGGCACTTCCCAAATTACTAACCCAGCGAAGACTGGGGTTCAGTGCCAAAGCACATGCTTTGCACACAAAGGCTGGGTGCTACGCCATAATGTGGTTTATTTGATTTGGGCTTGGTATGGTTTACAGCTAAGAAGGGATTGTGAACCCAGTTGCGACTCACTTAACAAATCATGGTTAACCCATGTGTTGTATGGGAAGCTATGCAAATCCATCCCACATCAGGGAAAATAGGATTATAGGAAACCTTGGGAAGCTGCTAGGTAAGTATGAAGCAACTGTGGTCCACTTCGGTGCAAGACCATCCTTTCTATTTTGGGAATGTTAATTCTTACCTGACGTTCAGCGATAAGCTTCTGTTTCTCCAAATCCAACTAGTGAGACGATGCCAGGAAAAAATATATGACGGAACAGGAGTGTTGTCATGTATTGACAAGTGCCTGCAACAATAGCTGTATATTACCACCAAGATCAGAGACCTGGCATCTCTGAATCAGTTGTTGAGGGAAGCAGCAAGAAAGGTCCATGTCCTGCCAGGTGGGCACCTAGTATATGTGCAGGACTGTTAAAAACAGATGCAGAGCTAGGGCGGCATTTAAAGGTAAAGGTTCCCCTTGCACATATGTGCTAGTCGTTCCCGACTCTAGGAGGCAGTACTCATCTCCGAAGAACCAGTGCTGTCCGAAGACGTCTCCGTGATCCTGTGGCCGGCATGACTCAACGCCGAAGGCACACGGAACACTGTTACCTTCCCACCAAAGGTGGTCCCTATTTTTCTACTTGCATTTTCACATGCTTTCCAACTGCTAGGTTGGCAGAAACTGGGACAAGTAACGGGAGCTCACTCTGTTACAAGGCACTAGGGATTCAAACTGCCGAACTTTCTGATCGACAAGTTCAGCGTCTTAGCCACTGAGCCACCACATCCCTTAGAAGAAATGTCCTTAGAAGGACATTTACTGACCCACAATTAAAAGCACCCAATCCCAGTAGACAGGGCATGTATAGTTGCTTTAAAGAATTGAGACAGATGATAAGAGTCATACACACTCTGAAGCATTACAGTTTTGGGGGGGGGGACATTTGCACTTGCTTTGCATTAACTACATTCTCAGGTGCTCAGTCATGATGTATTTTTTGTGTCTGTGTTGTATGAATTCACTCACAGGTTTATTAACCATGGTTCATTACTTCATGTACTCACTGGTGTAAGTTCGTGATGCAGTTACGTCTTGTATTCACAATTTCTACTTTGATGGTATTAAACCTTTTAATTTTGGGGGCCTATCTTCAACCTAAATATGTATCTTGGAACTACATGGTAAATATACTGGTATGTAGCTTAACTTAGATCAGGTTGTTCCACAATCCAGCTATACAAATAATCTATCCAGATGCTTCCAACTACAGGCCAATAAGCCCCTGTGAACAGGATGAAGTGAGGTGTACTTCTAAGGCACAGAGTCCAAAGTACCTGAAATAGGAGGTCATCGGGCTATAATTAGTTGTCCTGACCCACCACTGAAGACCGAGGGTCAACACTGATTATGACTTTCCAAGATACCAGTCCCAGGCTGAATGTTTTATTTATTTATTTGTCAAACATGTACAAAATGGCAGGTATAAATATGAACATGGACATGAGCGAAGGAAACTAATACAAATAAATGGGGACAGTAGGAGAGGGACGGTAGGCACGCTGGTGCGCTTATGGATGCCCCCTTTACAGACCTCTTAGGAAAGGGGTGAGGTCCACACTAGACAGTTTTAAGGTTGAAGCTGTGAGGGTTAGAAGCTGTAACAAGGGAGTCAGGGAGAGCATTCCAGGCGTTGACCCCTCTGTTGCCGAAGTCGTATTTTCTGCAATTGAGTTTGGAGCGATTTCCCTCGAGTTTGCATCGATTGCTTGCCCCTGTGTTATTGAGGTTGAAGCTGAAGTAGTCGTTGACAGGTAGGACGTTGTAGCGGACAGTTTTGTAGGATGACTTGTATCTTTTTAAGATTTATTTTTGGCTTTGATGGGTTGCATTTTTTTGTTTTCGCTGGTGTACATTTATTAAAAACCTATGCAAATCGCATTTTGGGTAATTAAAAAAAAAAGGAGTTTAAGAAACACTTCGGACCATTTGAGTGGGAAAGCCAGCAGCTTAAGAGCGGATGCGAAAGATACCGAAGGCTCTGGCTCCTCCTTTCTCAGGACAGCTAGATCCTGAATGCAAGGCACTTCGTCCTCCTCTCCTTTCATTGGATACTGAGCACATGGCCTCCAGAGCAATGCCAGCTTCTGCTTGCTTTGATACCGCACAGTTCAGTAGGCTTGTGACTCCCAGATGGCAATTACAGGCCACCACCACTAGGTTGGCTCCTATTAAAGTTGAGTTTCATGAAAGTGGTCCTGCCACTTAACACAGCATCCAGGCAGTTTAGGAAACCTGGTCTAGATTAGGGTGCTAAAAAAAAGAGGAATAGGGTTTCTCTCTTTAAAACACATTTTTTTTTCCAAAATGTGTGATGGCAAATGTGGACTGAATCGTTGACATGGAAACGGGATTGGAACACGCTTGAGACTCCCTCCTTCAGTGTGGGCAGAGGGACAAGCACAAGCTCTTGTACACACACACACACACAGAGAGAGAGAGAGAGAGTCAGAGTTAGAATTATCCCTGGCCTCTAAGCAGGTTGCAAACATGGCATGGAATCCTCCTTACCAGGAACAGGGTAACATTTCAGAAATAAATGCTTCTAACCCTGAAAACAAGAGGAGGGGAAAAATACAGCATTAAAGAAGGTTATGGAGAGAAGTGGTGGGTTGGAAGGAGGGAAGAGAAGGGAGAAAACTAGAGAGGTATACTTAGGAGAGTGCTGGGTGGTGTGGTTTTTTTTTTTCCTACTCAAAGGCACAGCATTCTGAGATAGCAGCAGCTCTAAGGAGAGCCATCTATTATTTAGAATAGAGTGACTTACAAAATGTGGAATGGATTCCAGGCTCACTTGGATTGTGTACTAAACCCAATACTTGGAGTTGGGCGGGGGTGGGGGGAAGAATAGCAAAGTGCTGAGCTTCAGATAATGCTGCCGTTTCCAGTGGTTGGTTTTGTGAATTTCCTTTCTTCGTTTATTACTAGAATTTTGACATTTAATTCTTTTCTTTTTTTTCCCCTCCCCAATGTGCTTCTCATCTTGCTGGGAAAGACCAGGCTGGTGAGCAAGTCACATGGAATGTATTCGACTCTTCCACTGGGCAACAGCAGCTGCCAGCCTTGTGTTTCTTTGGGAGCTAAGTCCCCGCCCCCGCCCCCATCCAGGATTTTTCAACCTGCCTTCTCTCCCCCCACATTGATACAGGACTGGTTTTGGGGGAGGAGGGGCAGAATGAGAAATTTTTAACAGTGCAAACTGATGTGGAGTTTGAACATAAGGCAACGATCCATTTGTGGAACGCAAACTGTAATGCTCAAAGAGTGACATGGATTTTCAAGGTGAGGGGCAGGGCTGCCCCTGAAAAATTAACAAGAGGGTTTTGGGGCAAAGAGAGCAAGTTAAAAGACCCGTCAGAGGGTTCAAATGAATACCCGCGTTTGATTAAGATTTTTACAGTCACTGACTTCCAAAACTTTAGGCTGCATATTAAAAGACAAGAAAAGTGGACTGAGCCGAAGTCAAGGAAATCTATTATTTTACCAGTCCTAGACTTGAGAGCGTCAAAACCTGGAACGGATCACAGTAAAGGCAGATGGAACGGAACCTAAGGTACAGCACATTCTGTTCCTGTAATATAAACCTCAACCTGCAGGGGTTTAAAAAAGGGAATGCAAAAATGAAAAGGAGGGAGAAAAAGTAATAGAAGAGATCTTGGGCCAAATGTGAGAAACACTTTTTTTAAAAACACTTATATATTGGTTTTGTGGCCTCCTGGATATTCTTGATGTTAATTGTTCAGAAATAACATTGGTGCAAAAAGCATGTATAGTAAACATCTAGATCTGAAACCAATGAAAAAGGGCAACTTCGACATTTCACAGAACGATAAACCCGATTAGAACAATAACAACGGGACCAAAAGCAGACTTGGAAAACATTCTGAATTTTAAAGAGCAAACTATGCGGCTGGTTAATTTGAATTTTGCTTTTTGACAGTACATGCACACAAAATATGCACATGCAGCACTTACAAAACTGGTGCTCTGGATCAGCAAATGAACACTTTAACTTTAAAAAAAAATTAAATGGATTTAATATTTCTCCTAGCTTGTCTCGTATTTGTGGTGGTGTATTTATTTATTAGGCGCAGAATCCAGTCTTTACAATATTTTTGGACCACGTTTTTCTTACAAAAGTACCACCCACCTGTCCCAAATACTGTTCTGTTAGAACAGGGGTGTCCAAACTTGGGAACTTTAAGACTTGTGGACTTCAACTCCCAGAATTCCCCAGCCAGGCTGGGGAATTCTGGGAGTTGAAATCCACAAGTCTTAAAGTTCCCAAGTTTGGACACCCATGTGTTAGAACTTGGGAGTCTCACTTCACCATCCCATAACTTCAACCTCTGTCAATCCTGGGGACCATTGCCTGCCATGGAATCCTATGTCCTGAGTTATAAATCATTACTTTCAGCTATACACATATGGTATGCAACAGTCTCTCTTACTCAGGCCTGTCAAACTGCCGGCTTGCAAGTCAGATGTGTCACATATAGGCCACACCCACCCGTTCTGCAAAGGCAAAAGAACCGATATGTCACATGACGCAATCAAGTTTGACATCTGGGCCCTTACTGGTGCATTTTGTTAATAAAATCCTATCAATCCGCTCTCAGTCTAAGCATGCAGAATAACAGATCTTTCTCCCAAAGTGTTTACATAACTTCAAAACACGAAAAACAGAAAGGGAGAGATGAAACACTAAAATAATATAACCTGCAAACTCTCTTAGGGCGCTTTTTCTACTAAAGAATTTGTGTTCTCCATCCAGTCCTGATATGAAACTTTCTATCCTGCATCTACTGTCTCTTCCAGGACCAGATGACCCTCAAAGATAATGGGTGATCAAGCCTAACCTATTTTATGCAAGTTGATGTCTGCTCTTGCATGGTATAATAATAAGAGGATTCAACATGAATATTGTACTGACCTAGACTTCCCGAGAGCATGAAGCAAACTCCTTGCCCCAACAAAAACCCCTTTTATTAATTTACTGTGAATTCTGCTCATTCATATCCAGCAAAGTCTTTCAAGGGAAGATTTACAGTCACAGATCTTATTTGGCTTGGAGAGCTGCCAGGCCAATATCTGCAAAACTTGGCAAGGAGTCTGGGAGAGTCATGAACCAATTAAGCAAACTAATTGTCTCCTGCAAACTCCATTCCCCTTTGCTCCTCTTTTATTTCCTCTGGGAGGGGCCATTCATTGTCCCCCTGTGGTCTTACTCCAAGTCGACCCCTGTTCTTTAGCTGTTCAGTTCATCTGGCAATTCTGCACATGCACACACTGGGAACAGGCTCCAGCTGTTCTTCTGCCTCACTGATGTCTGCCTCTGAAGGCAGCTGATAACTGGCATACGGCTCTGGCCCCATCCCTGCCTCCTACACAAAGCCCTCATCAGAACCTTCCCCAGACTCCAGGACTGGCCCATGTTCCTCTGGCGGACCACAACAAATACTCAAAAGACAAAAGATGAGATGAAGGCTACTTCATTCAGACACAGTTGTCCCAGCACATACATGCTTTGTTACATGCAAGTGCAAGTACAGCTGGGCACACTTATAGTACAGGTAGTCTTCCACTTACAGCCATTTATTTAGCAACTGAAGGTCGTTTACAACCAGTCTTCGCAGTTACAATTGTTGCAGCATCCCGTCGCCCCCCCCCCCCCGAATCACATGATCAAAATTTGGGAGTTGACAACCAGCCAGCGTTTATGACGACAAGTCATGTCATCAGCAACCTTCCCAGCTGTCTTCTGACAAGCAAAGACAATGGGGTAAGCCGGATTTGCTTAACAGCCACAATTCATTTTAACTGCAGTGTCTCGCTTAACAACCCCAAGAAAAAAGGTTGTAAACTTGGGCATGGCCCACTTAGCATCTGCCTTAGCGAGCAATTAAAATTCCAATCCCAATTGTGGTCGCTAAGTAGAGGACTACCTCTACTTTATCCATATAGTACAGGGGTGTCCAAACTTGGGAACTTTAAGACTTGTGGACTTCAACTCCCAGAATTCCCCAGCCAGCATGGCTGGCTGGGGAATTCTGGGAGTTGAAGTCCACAAGTCTTAAAGTTCCCAAGTTTGGACACCCCTGATATAGTAGAATCCACAATCGGGGTCGGTCACTGGGACCAGAAGTTTAGTCTTCCGAGCTTTTGGACTTGTGCTGGAGCCCATCCTCAGGAAACATCTATCTCCCAAGAGAATGCGATTTATCCATATATCCTGAAAACCTGTAATTCAACGAAAGCCTTTTATCATTTTCAGTGCACTGGTATTTCTTCTTACTGTTAATTGATGTCCGCTACTTTGTGAGAGAAGGAGAACCTTTTTATTTTCAAATAATTTCATTTCCTTTACAAATTTCATATTTGTAAACAACTGGCCACTTACATTCAATAAGTAACCTGTACAATAACATAACTAAGAAGGTTTGAGAATGTAAATTTGAATTCTTTAGAAATATTATGTTCTGTTGCACTTTAACGTAAGATAAAGCATAACATTTGGTGTTTGTAAATTTTATACACTGAAATATGTAAGGTTCCAATTTAACTCCAATTGCTGACTTCCATTAACAGAAATGATGGTAGAAGCCATTTTAAGCCACATATTATTAAAAATGGTTTGACTATATGTAATACAAGTAGTTGGGATAAGACATTACACAAAGCTGTAAGCCACATATTAAAAACACAATTGTTGGTTCATATGACTATGACTGCACTTTTTAAACCATGATTTAGTCATTGTTACTAAATAAACTAGAACTGTCTCAATTCTTACATTAAACCATGTTCTAAAAATCCACTGATTAGATTAGACAAAGTACTTTAAACCCAATTTATCAAAATATATTATAGGTTAATATGACGAGGGATGAGCTTCAAAAATTGCAGCAATGGATTCCCTGTCTTGTTGCTGGGTGGGTGTGGCCATGGAGGGCGTGGCCAAGTCGGCCTCTGCACCATGGCGGGCAGGGGATTTTTCGCCCTTCCCAGGCTCTGGAGGTTTTCCTCAAACCTCTGGGAGGGCAAAAATCGCTTTCCCCGGGCTCCAGAGGCTGGAAACAGACCCATTTCCAGACTTCAAATAGGTCCATTTTTTGCCCTCCCCAGGCTCTGGAGTCTTTCTTTGAACCTCCGGGAGAGCGAAAACTGATTCCCCTGGGCTCCGGAGTTCCTCTGGAGGCCGGAAACAGGCCCGTTTACAGGCTTCCGGAATCTCCAGTAGGCCCGTTTCCCCCCCCCTCCCGAGCCTCCGCACAGGCCCTGCACTTACCTGGCATGATGAACAGGCCGCGTGGAGACACGCCACGGGGAGGAGCAGGTTGGGCATAGCCAGCCAGTGATGACATTTGGGGGTTTGCCAAACTGAACAGAATCCCAGCTAGAGGATCTCCCGAACCGAGCGAACCCTCAGTAGGCCACCCCTGAATATGACACAAATCCAGTTCGTACTTGAGAGTTTAAAAAAAAGTTACCCAATTCATTCATCATGCGAAATCAAAATGCTATTTGATTATTTTAGCACAATGGATAAATCCACCTGTTATGGTTTATAATTCATCATTTGTAGCTTAGCATTACTGGCAACTACAACCACTGCAGTGTATGCTGCAGGTGGTCATTAAACAGTGCCTTAATACAATACGAAGTAATGCTGAAAGTGTTACTGTATGATCCCAACCTATCAATAGAGTGGACTAAAATGACTCTGTCACCTTCCCAGCTTAACAAAGACGTTGAAGGGGGAAAAATCTGTACTATCATCCTTTATATACCATCCAATAGCCAAAGTCATTCAGGTGGCTTTCAGTTTTTAAAAGCAAATGCACACGTAACATGAAGCCAGGCAAAGGATGCAATTGTCAATAAAGCCAAGCAAATTAAGAAAAATACAGCTGGTGTCCACCAGAGGGTTTTTTTTTTTAATGTTTTCTTTTGCCACGTTTGAATATGTTTGCAAGAAAGGATTCCCCTCCCCCAAGATTAATTCATGCAATTAAAAAAAGCCTGAACCCCAGCACTGAGTGATGATGGCCATTGACAAATAAGAATAAATTATGATAGAATAGTCCACCTTCATCTTCCCTACCAATATTTTGGCCAACTCAGTACCTGATCTGGGACTCTTTAACATATTGGCTTACTCAATTTCCTCTTTCAACATTGCTTTTGAAGCACGGTGTATTAACATCCATTTGAACAGAAGACAATGAAGGAGAAACTTAACCCATACTATATGCTGTACTCTTATTTTATATGCTGTACTCGTATTTTACCACTTTTTTAAAAAAATCTTACACTACATACATAGAACATACAGAACAAAAAATAAAGTGTATTTTCAGTTATAAGAAAGACAGCTATTGCTTAATGGAAGGTCTAATAATAGATGAAAACTCGCACGATTTTGTAAAATGAGACATCAGGTTTGAAATCTGCTTGAAAGCAGACTTGCTGCAGATTGAAGTGCTAAACAATTTCACACACACTAAACCAAGGGCCAGCAACTTGTGGCTCTGGAGCCACATGTGGCTCTTTCATCCTTCTGCTGTGGCTCCGTCGCCAGTTGGCACCACAATTTTGAAATGAGCTTCCAGTTTGGTGCGGGGGAGAGAAACAGGATGCTCCAGGAGGAGACTATGGCAAGGGGTGAGTTTTCCGGTCAGCTCCAAAATTGATAGGGCTTTTGGTTAGGACAGGTAGAGGAAAAAGGATGCCGCGCTAGGAGGAGACTCTATGGTGGGAAACCAGACTTCCAGTTGGCTCCAGAATTAAATGGAGGGCTTTCGGTTAGGACCTTTGTGGCTCTTTGAATGTTTAAGGTTGCTGACCCCTGCACTAAACCATGTTGGTTTAAACGCAGTATTGACTACTTTCATACTATTTTTGTAACTACTGAATTATAAACTATGGTTTACAAATGGCAATGTATGGATTCCAAAACAAATCACATTATGGCCATCTTAATACTAAATATATAGAGCAGTGTACTTAACTAATAATGTTCAGACTGTACACATTTGGGAGGTATTTTGCATTGCCCTGATTGAACATGCAGAGAAACTGTGCCACCTAGTTTTAACTTTTATCCTCGTAATCAGCCTATTAAATGGATTAGGTCAAAGCTTCCCAACTGAAAGTGAAAACATGAATTAGTCTTCTACATTTTAACTTTTAGCGGAATAGGAAAAGTCATGTATTTCTTCAGCTGGATATACTGTACTTTTAATGTTAATGCTGAAAATTAAACCTTTGACGTTTCTCAGCTAAGCCTTGGTGAATCTTGGTGGAAGTAATTTTATACACAAAATTCTTCCAAATATATCCAGTCCTCATATAGCGACCTCAGCGGGCAACCATTTGCAAATACAACAGTAATTAGCTTTCTGATCAAAGCGTGCACTTACGATTAAATTTTGTGCTCCTGACAATACATGCCAAAGTGAGAGTAATGGTGGCAAAGCTTTATGAGATCATTTTATCTGAATGAAAAAAAAAAACAGTTTGCAGCATCTCTCTCTCTCTCTCTCTCATGTATTCAGAAATGGTATTCAGCCAATTCACACTGGTTCACCTGAACCGGTAGCCAAAATTTTGCCCAATTCAGAGAACCGGTAGCGATGGCCGGCTGGCCACACCCCCGAACCAGCCCTCCTGTCACGAGTTGCTCACTCCATCCTCTTTTGCGCATACACATCCCATTGCCTTGCAAGTCCGCTTGGACTTGCAAGGCAATGGGATATGCATACGCAAAGAAGATGGCGGCGACGGCAGCCACTTTTTTGCCGACTGGAGGACTTTACAGCAGCCAGCTGCCAGCCTCTTTGAGAGCTGGTATGCAAAGAGGCGGTGGCTGGGAGGCTTCTTTGCCAGCCAGCCGCTTCCCAGCAGCGCCAACTGGCTGGGGGCCACTGAAAACTCCGGTCAGCTTGCCTTCCAGTCTGGACCTGCTGCCATGGAAGCTAAGCAACCAAAGAGGCGGTGGTGGTGGAGGAATTGGGGAAACGGGGGCGACTAGCGAAGGGAGGGCAGGGGTAGAGAAAAATCCTAAACCTTTTCCTACCTTTTCCTGTGGGCATGGCTAGGGGGGATGTGACTGACTGGCCATGGGTGACATCATGATGGCCACACCCACTCAGTCACATGCCCCCTACCTAGCCACACCCACTGAACCGGTAGCAAAAAAAATTGAATCCCACCACTGCATGTATTCATTTAGTATATTTCACTTAGCTAGTTTTTGGAATGGAATTCAATAGCTAAAACAGTTAAAGTGATTACAATGCAGTTATTAGAGGCTAACTCTGCCCACAGCCAGCAGTTCGATCCTGTCTGGCTCAATGTTGGTAAAATTAGGACCCAGATTGTTGGGGGCACTATGCTAACATTTGTAAACCGCTTGGAGAGTGCTTTAAAGCACCATGGAATGGCACAGAAATCTAAATGCTATTGCTAAAGGAGTAAGCATGCAGTGATTATGGAACCGATTTTCGAGAGGAAAAAGTTTGCTAAAAGTAGCTGTATCTAATGCATAAGATTTCATATTGTAAAAACAAAAAAAATATTCTCCAAATTAAATAATTTTTAAATATCCCTTTGCTTGAGGCAAAGGTTATTATACAAACTTCATGTTCTAATGGGGCATGTATGTATGTATATATGCACATAGATAAATTACCACAGATGAATTGTTTATAATTGTTTGATTTATTTTAATGGGTATCAGAAGCATATGAGCAGCAGCTGAGCTGAACTCAGTTGAGAGCCAGAAAACACTGGGTAAACTATGAAACAAGAACATGTCGGAAATAGAGACAACATGAAACTGCACTCAACTTTAAGCATCAATTTTATCCTAAGTGCAATTCAAAATACTAGTTTGGATGTATAAGTCTTTGAAAAGGCCTCTGATCACAATGCATGTCAAAGAAAATGCTATTATAAATGCTTGGTATCATCTTGAACAAACACATCAACAGAGAGCACAACACGT
This sequence comes from Natrix helvetica, assembly GCF_964273705.1. Taxonomy (NCBI): domain Eukaryota; kingdom Metazoa; phylum Chordata; class Lepidosauria; order Squamata; family Natricidae; genus Natrix; species Natrix helvetica. The sequence goes on from NC_138560.1 coordinate 15,126,524, forward strand.
GAGGCCTTGGTGGCAACATAACACTCTAGAACGCCTTTCCCCAAACAAACGCATCCATTTTGCTTTTTTTAGTACTTTCAAAATATTAATGAAGATATTAAAAAATAGTTATGTTATTCCAAATTGGAGCTGAGCATCTTGAAGGGGAATATATGTCAAATATTTGTTTTCTTTTCAAGCCATGTCTATTTGTTGCCAGTCGTCATACTAGAACCACACCGGTGGCTCAGCTGTTAAGATGCTGGGCTGGTCGGCGGGAAAGCCGCCAGCCTAGGTTTGAGACCCGCGTGCCATGCAACGGGATGAGTTCCCGTCCTCACTGTAGCTCCTGCCAACCCAGCAGTTTGAAAGCATGTAAGTAAATAAATAGGTGCCACTTCAATGGGAAGGTAACAGCACTTGTAATGTCATGCTAGCCACATGACTGTGGAAATGTCTTCCGACCGCGCTGGCTCAATGGCCTTGAAACAAAGATGAGCGCCAGAGGTGGTATTCAGCCAGTTCAGACTAGTTCAGGTGAACCGGTAGCTCTGATGATCAGCGCTCCCCCGCCCCCTACCTCTGATGATCAGCTGCCCCCCCCCACCCTATCCTGTCCTTTATTTCCTGCTTTCTAGCTCATGTAAAACACACGGCACAGCTGATTCCCACCCCCCTTGCTGTTTTACTTACTTTTGCTGACTTGGAAGGTAAGTAGCTGAGCTTCTAAATGCTTCATTTTCAGCACTGCGCGCAAGCAATTTAGACACATGCGCTCACCAAACCGGTTGTTAAACTGGCAGCATCCCACCCCTGATGAGCGCCAGAGGTGGTATTCAGCAGGTTGTGACTAGTTCTGGAGAACCGGTAGCGGAAATGTTGAGTAGTTCGGAGAACCGGTATATACCACCTCTGACTGGCCCCGCCCTCATCTATTCTCTGCCTCCCGAGTCCCAGCTGATTGGGAGGAAATGGGGATTTTGCAATAACCTTCCCCTGGAGTGGGGGGAGGAGAAATGGAGATTTTACAGTATCGTTCCCCTGCCACGCCCACCAAGCCAAGCCACACCCACAGAACTGGTAGTAAAAAAATTTGAATTCCACCACTGATAAGCACCGCTCCCTATAGTCGGCAATGACTAGCGAAGTAAAGTCCGCAGGGACTTTTTTACCTTTTTACACTAATAGTGGAAATGTTACCCCAACTGATTTAAGTGGAAAGGGGAAAATAGTCCACTCTATATTGATTTTTGATTCACCACCTTTTCATGACATAGCAACTGTTCAGCCGCTCACAGCTTATACTAGTACTAACTTCACATGTAACTCATTACATTATAGTTTAATGTTATATATATTCTCTTACCTTGGCCTCAAATTTCCTCATATTTAAAGTTCACAAGGGGTGGTCCTGGGGATGGAAAAAGGACACTTTGCATGCTAAAGTAGCAACTGGCTCAAAAAGCCATGGACTGAAAAATACAGATGTAAACAGCAACAGGCTTAACTTGATTACTGAACTCGCTCATTATTAGGTTTACACAATGCACTGATTCATAAGCTACACAAATGAAATTGGTTCATTCAACATGCTAAAACCACACGCACACAACACAAACCCAGCCAAAGTTAAAACTAAGAAGCTACCTACGTTATGTGACTGCAACTACTAAACCACGCCTTTTTGTAGTATAAATAGTATAAATTTGTAGTATAAATTCAGTCAATGGAATTTATTGACTAGAAGATATGCTGCAGATTATACTGCTAATCCAATTTATAATGTCAATACAACCTTTGTTTTTTTTTAAAAAAATAAATGATCTCTTGCTGTTTCTGTTTTACAGAAATATTAAACACGGCACTAACAGTTTAGAAAAGGATCTCAGTGACTACCAATATAATATATGCTTATTTGCTTAAAAATAAGTCCCACTGTGTTCAACAGGCTTATTCCCAGGAAGTGCACACATATTTTCAAACAGAATTATACATAAAAATGCAGTTTTATCATCTTCTGAATTGATGGAAGAGCAGTTTAATCATATCTTATCAATTACACTGATCATGCATTTACATTACTAGAAAAATTATCATTTATATCTGAATATATTGTTTTATGATAAAGCAAAGTCATGTTTTATTCTGGATGATAAAATGGTTCTGTCTTTAACCATGCAAATGTATACAGAGGCCTCTGTTACAAGCTTCTTTTTTTTAAAAAAAAAGAAGAGCCCAGATGTTGGTCAGGATTAAGGTTATACCAAACACATTCTACTCTGCCATATTCCAAGCAAAATGAAGCAGACAGAAAATATGGACAAGGAGATAACAGGAATGGAACATTAGGGAAGAGAATTTTTACACAATCCTACTATATTCAGATTTACTTAGTGCATTTAGAATTGTACCATGTGAAAAAAACACCAGGATTAAAAACATTACTAACAAATTTAATATTTGAGGTATTAATACTGTAGCACCATTCCTTAGATTTTAGAGATAAGAGCATTGGATGCATTAAGTCAATGGGAGTGTTTTGGTTTCAAGTCATTAAAAGGAGGTGTGAACTTTTTCATAAGTGTTACTGTGTACATAGACTGGCCCTAAGGGAAAAGTTTTGAAATTATGTATTCATACAAATTAACAATATAGGAAGATAGGTTGCAGGTGCAAATTCCAAAAGACAAAAATATAAATGTAAGGAATAATCATAAAGGAAAAGAGTTGGGTTCTTTGCCCACATGATGTCAATCCGTCTTCTGGCTTTGGAAGTTAAATTTTATCCCAAACATGCTTTCTGAAATGTCATAAAGAGAAAATAAGTTAAAATATGCTTTGGGGGTGGGTAGGTGGACAAAGACATATTTGCAGTACAAAATTATCAAAGAGGTGGAAAGGATTAAGCCATCCCTCCTATCCATCCATCAATTTTTTAAAAAAAAAGTCCAAATCTTTAGCATTATGAGAAAAAGTGAGTCTACCTCCAAATATGCAAATTCTAACATTCAATGGTTATCATTTGGCTTAAACATTCAGGGTTTTTTTTCATTTAATTATTCCTACAGGTTCTTCCACAAGAAAGGAGCTTAGTATTGCTTATTTAACAAATGCAGGGTTTAATCTTTAAATATTTTTTGAGTCAGAAATAAGGAAAAATAAAGTAGAAAAACCACACAAGCAAATTAAAAATATCATTGACTGGATAGCCTGTAAAATTCTATGACTAGAATGATAGTGAAAAGCCTTATCTGCTATCATATTTTTAAAAAACTGCACACAGTGAAAAGGAGTAAGAATGTTCTATATTGCCATTAAATATACAGCAATTGCGGTATTCTACCAGAGAAATATACTAAAGAAGATTCATGTTTGATCGTACAAATAATAGCAGCAGCTAGAATTGTATTTGCACAGAATTGGAAAGCAGACAAAATCCCATCGGAAGGAGAGAAAATAAAGAAGATATTAGATTGTGAAGAAATGAATAGGTTGACATTGAGAATAAAGGGCAAAGAGGAAACAGTGTACAACAGGACATGGGGGCGATTTTATGATTGGCTTGAAAAAAGATACAAATAGAAAGAGAAACAAACAAAGCAGAAAACAAATAACTCAGATGACACATTATTAAATCAGGGGGAGGAGAATAAGAAAGTATGAAAATGTAAACATACAGGCGGAAAAATGATATGAAATGATAAACGTTAAATAACAATTATAAGAATGTATATTTAAGAATGAATTTGAAAGGAAAAATAGAAAACTTTTATCAAGAAAATATATACAGGTGAAATTCAAAAAATTAGAATATCGTGCAAAAGTTCATATATTTCAGTAATGCAACTTAAAAGGTAAAACTAATATATGAGATAGACTCATTATATGCAAAGTAGGATAGTTCAAGCCGTGATTTGTCATAATTGTGATGATTATGGCTTACAGCTCATGAAAACCCCAAATCCACAATCTCAGAAAATTAGAATATTACATGCAATCAATAAAACAAGGATTGTACATAGAACATCATCGGACCTCTGAAAAGCATAAGCATGCATATGTACTCAGTACTTGGTTTGGGCCCCTTTTGCAGCAATTACTGTCTCAATGCGGCGTGGCATGGAAGCTATCAGCCTGTGGCACTGCTGAGGTGTTATGGAAGACCAGGATGCTTCAATAGCGGCCTTCAGCTCTTCTGCATTGTTCGGTCTCATGTCTCTCATCTTTCTCTTGGCAATGCCCCATGGATTCTCTATGGGGTTCAGGTCAGGCGAGCTTGCTGGCCAATCAAGCACAGCAATCCCACGGTCATTGAACCAGGTTTTGGTGCTTTTGGCAGTGTGGGCAGGTGCCAAGTCCTGCTGGAAAATGAAGTCAGCATCCCCATAAAACTCGCCTGTGGAAGGAAGCATGAAGTGCTAAAAAATCTCCTGGTAGATGGCTGCATTGATCCTGGACTTAATGAAGCACAGTGGACCAACACCAGCAGATTACATGGCTCCCCAAATCAACACAGACCATGGAAACTTCACACTGGACTTCAAGCATCTTGCAGTGTGTGCCTCTCCATTCTTCCTCCATACTCTGGGTCCTTGGTTTCCAAATGAGATGCAAAAGTTGCTCTCATCAGAAAAGAGGACTTTGGACCACTGAGCAACAGACCATGTCTGTTTTTCTTTAGCCCAGGTAAGACGCTACTGACGTTGTTTGTTGTTCAGGAGCAGCTTGACAAGAGGAATACGACATTTGAAGCCCATGTTCAGGATCCGCCTGTGTGTGGTGGCTCTTGATGCACTGACTCCAGCCTCAGTCCACTCCTTGTGAAACACTTTTGAATGGCCTTTTCCTGACAATCCTCTACAGACTGCGGTCATCCCTGCTGCTTGTGCACCTTTTTCTTCCACACTTTTCCCTTTGACAGAACTTTCTATTAATGTGCTTTGATACAGCACTTTGGGAACACCCAACTTCTTTTGCAATTACCTTTTGAGGCTTTCCCTCCTTATGGAGGGTGTCAATGATGGCTTTCTGCACAACTGTCAGGTCAGCAGTCTTTCCCATGATTGTGATTCCTACCGAACCAGACTGAGAGACCATTTAAAGGCTCAGGAACCCTTTGCAGGTGTTATGGCTTAATTAGCTGATTAGAGTGGGACACTTTGAGCCTAGAATATTGCACCTTTTCACAATATTCTAATTTTCTGAGATTGTGGATTTGGGGTTTTCATGAGCTGTAAGCCATAATCATCACAATTATGACAAATCACGGCTTGAACTATCTTGCTTTGCATGTAATGAGTCTATCTCATATATTAGTTTCACCTTTTAAGTTGCGTTACTGAAATAAATGAACTTTTGCATGATATTCTAATTTTTCGACTTTCACCTGTATATACAGCAATTGTAATACAGAAGGGCTGGCTCCAATTTCTGAAGAGAGCAAGCAAAAACTATCCCGGAATATGAAAAAATAATTCTGAACAGGATAACTTAAGGCAAATTGTATTTATACAGATTAAACCTTATTCAGCAATAATTAAAGGAGGCTACAATCAGTAATAAAAGAAATGAACAATCAACCTGGTTCACAACTGAGTTGCAACCTAATTTCGTTAAGAACCACCTTTACCATGGGTTAAAAAAAACCAGGAACAATTTAAAGAGCTCTGAATATAATGGCCCTAATATCCATTGACTGTCAGTTAAACCCCCTCGGACACAGCAGAATTTACTTCCAAAAAGCCCGCACAGAATAGGATTGAAAAGCTATCATAAATTATTTAAAAGTTTAAGTGATAAGGTCATGTATACATGACATCATCTACATAGGGGCAAATAAGTTGAGTAAACAAAGTATTACCTCTTCCTAAGGGGAAATCCAGATGCTGGGTTATTGAAAGCAAAGAGATTTGGAGTTTTAATTCAGGAAAATATCACAATTACCCCCAATTTGCAACTTGGCTTCTTGAGCCAATCCAATAGGATGGCATGTGAATGTCCCTTCCCACTTTTTACTGCATTGCCTACAATGTAGGAAAATCAGCAAGATGACCCTTGGATTCCCTGCATTGGTGCCAGTTTTCCAAAAGTCAATTGCTACTTTCTAGCATGTACATAACAAAACAATAACCAATGTTTTTACTATATGAGCAGGGGTAGTACACATTTTCTAACAGTGGAAAAAAGGTGCAAAGTCGGGGATATACAGTACTTTTGGTAAGCAACAGCACTACAGGTTCAAGTCCAAAGGTTTAATAACTTTGTCTGAAAACCAGGATTAATACACCATTCTTCGTTTGCATCAGTCCTTTCTTTCTTTTCTGCCAATTGGTCAGTTAATTTTAACATATTAAACAATAAATTTCTTAATTTCTTAGTTCAGTGGTCACCAACCAGTGGTCTCTGGACTACTGGAGGTTCATGAGAAAATGTTAGTGGTCCATAGAAAAATTATTTGCATTTTTTATATTGCACTAAATACTATTTATCTTTTTAAAGATGTTACTGTATATCCACAACAGAAAATGCTCTATTTCAAAAGATAACAGATGTATTAATGGGAAGAGCCAATTACTTTGGTTTAAAGTAATTCATTACATAATTAGTATAGAGTTATGATACAGCTGAAACATAACAAAGATGCAGAAAAGCTACAGAATCAAACCAAAATATATTGCTGCTGTCCGTAAATCCAACTAAATCACAAGAGTGCAAAGAATCACAGAATACACCAAGTGAGTGCTAGCTATGCTAACTTGTTTTTGTGTGATAAAGTTATCTGGAGCACTAAGCTGCTACTCTAATGAAATCTGAGCACCACAGTGCCAAAAAATAATAATTTGGAAAAAGTTGAAACTTCAGGCATCTAAGACCAAATTTAATGTAATGCAGTATTAAAGCTGGCTTTTGTCTGTTCCTCATAAACAGAACTGTCTAAATATCAAATCCTCTTTTCATAATCATCACTGTGGGGGAAACTGGCCTGTGTGCTCATTGAGTATACTCCTATGGGTATATCTTCTGAGACATCATCCATTGAACCCATCAATCCATCCATCACAAAGCCAGTTCTCAACCTGTCAAATCTAGTGCAGTTGCTCATTATGGTTAAATTAAAATGTAAGTTCAAGAATGGGAGATAGTGAAAGAACCAAATGTTCCTTACCACAAACCTAAATATATTTACCTAAAACTGTATTTATATTTTTAATAAACAAATAACCTTAGCAATTGGGCTTAAGTGCCCTTTGAACGAGGTTAATGCTGCTTAAGGCTGCAATACTATACCACGGTGAATTCATTGGTACCTGATTTAGTATAGGACAGTAAGAATTGAACTGGTGATCAATGGCTTATATTTAGATTGCCCAACTCACAGGGACTGGATCAGAGGTAGTATTCAGCAGGTTCTGACCAGTTCTGGAGAATTGGTAGCGGAAATTTTGAGCAGTTCGGAGAACCGGTAAATACCACCTCTGACTGGCCCCACTCCCATCTATTCTCTGCCTCCCGAGTCCCAGCTGATCCGAAAGAAATGGGGATTTTGCAGTAACCTTCTAACCTTCTCCTGCCACACCCACCAAGCCACACCACGCCCACCAAGCCACAGAACCGGTAGTAAAAAAATGTTTGAATCCCACCACTGGACTGGATGGCATACAGTTAAAAACACATTGCAACAAAAAGGCAGTAACTCATCTCTTGACATTTTTTCATGGATCTACTTTCATTTCCACTTGATTTTTTTAATATATTTTACTCAGCTGCCTACTTTTATTAACCCAGTATTTAGCATCCTTTTGTTACCTTATGCCATTTCCCCCTGACAATTATTTTTTTAATTCTCATCTCTGCAATGGACAGAACTGTTTAAGATCAGACTAAAAGCTGTGTGTGTGTGTGTGTGTGTGTGTGTGTGTGTGTGTGTGTGTGTGATTCCCCACCCCATGCCCAAACCAAATGCCTATAGGAAGTCTGCAAGCAGGATATACAGTATAAGACTGAATCCCCAGCAAATGTCTGATTCTGCTTTTACCACTTGGGCTATGCGTTATACATATCCACTCACAGACTCCCTTGGGTTCAATGAGAATTACTTCCAAATAAGGGTGTGCTGGATTTCAGCTGAGGAGAACAATCTCTCCGCATTGATGAAGTGCAGGAGGATGAGATGGGAAGATCCCCTGCAGGACAACCTATTGTCCTGACATAGCGTCAGCAATTCTATTGCACTGCTGTTCTGCTTTGGGTACCATGGGGGTAGTAGCTGTGCCCCTTCCATTAATTGCAATTGAAGAGAAATTGCTATGCTATGGGAGGTTTGCACACATCACCATTTTTTCTAACAAGTTGGATATATAAAAAAAGATGAGGGTACATTTCCACACTGCCTCTAGCATGCTCCATGCATATGCAACACCCCCCCCCCCCACACACACACCCAGTTGCTGGACAGTGTAATAGTTGCTCTTTGGTGGAGATCATGACAATATTTTTATTTATCTTTTATGTCACCTTTGCTTCCTCATATCTTGCTAATTTCAGCATACTAAGTAATAAAGAAGAACCAGGAATATTTTATAAACAGAGATAGTACATTTTTGGAATGTGTAGAGCCAGTCTAACTGGAACTAGCAAGCAAGTTATTCCATTTGATTACAGAATCTGGCCGTAATACTAAACATATGCACTTAAATCCCACTAAACTCATAGAAGTTAGTTATCTCCTTACAGTTGCTCAAGATTGTATTATCAGGCTTGTAAAAGTTGTGCTATAAAGTGTGGTATGAATATCCTGCAACTGCTCAATATTTTATTGATTATGGAAAGATATAGTACAGGTAAAACAAGACTATAACTGAAATATACTGTATATCAAAAAAATTGGACAAGAGATTAAGATAACATAAGCACGGAGGGTTGGCCAAATTCAGAGAATATAGTAGTTTCTCTTTTAACTTTAATTTCCTACTATTGTCTTTTGTACATGGAATAAAGCTGCAGAAGCTTATCCTCATTTGTATCTGGTCAAATCTATTAATACACAAATACACACTTACACAAAAAGGACATTATTTCACTGCAGATTTTTGCATTTACATTAGAATTGCCAATGCAGTTTCTAAAGATATTATCAAACGTGTTGAGTCAGGATAGATTCAATAAGCAATTATGGATCTTATTTTACCATAGACTTTACCAAACACTATTATTAAATCATATTCAGTTTTGCACAATAAGCACATTAAAATGTACTTGTAATGTGCAATTAGATATTAATTTTTAACAATAAAAAAGAACATTCAAATAAGAGTTACATTTGAGAAATGTGATACACAAAGAGGCGTGTTGGAGAAACAGATAGTCTTTCAGAAAGGATATATGCAGAAATTAAATGCCTGAAACGCATAAACTGAAGCCCGTAAACTGTTTTTAGTTTACCCTAATATGCAATATGTTAATTATACATGGCCTATAATATTTATTAGATTTTTACCCGACATTTACTGCAAGTAACTGAAGGTGGCAATCATACACAATACTCCTGCCTCCTATTTTCTCCACAACATCCCTGTGAGGTAGGTTGGGCTGAGGGTGAGTTACTAGTCCACGGTCACCCAGTCGACGTTCATGCCAAAGGTGGGAATAGAATTCACCATTTCCTGGTTTCTATGTAAGCATTTTAATCATTATGCCAAACTGGCTCTCCAATTTATTATTTATTTATTATGGTTCACTGTGCAGCCAGCCAGATGTTTAGACTGGATTTGGCATTTTTATTATTACATATTAACACAGTGATTAGGATAACAGGCAAAGAGGCACATCAGGGCCATGAATACTGGCAAGTATGAGGAAGTGCTAGGCTATTTCTGCAAGAATTACGCTACACAACCTGGCCATATTGTCATAAGATTAACATGTTCTTTGTACAATATCCAAAGCTCTGTTAATATCCTGGACTAGCTTGTTATCCTGTCTAGACCAGAGGATAAGATTCCAGCAAAGATTAGATCTTGACAGGCCCAGAACAATCCATACAGCTCCTTGATTGGGTTATGCTGAATAGCTAGGCTCTAGGCAAAAATGCATTTTCTAAACCATTCCAAAAATTAAATTGATACGATTCAACAATCTGAAATCGTTTTTGAATTGAAACATTCCAGTGTTTTAAGTCAAAACATTATGATACTTTGAGACAAAATATAATTTCAGATGGAAAGAAATTAACATTTTGAATCAAAAAGGAGAGTTTGAAGTGCAGCTGATCCACATATGTTTTGCCCTCCCATGATAGCAGGCTATTCTTCTATGGAGGATTTTGGAATCTGCTTATGTTTTAGGCGGAATTTTGAAAAGATAATGGTGTAAAAGGGGGAGAAAATCAGTTTAAATCCCTGTTGGTGTAGAAGTTTCTGTTTCATTTCATTATGATCAAAGATCAGCCAAAAACACAGTTTGGTACAAAGCAAATAACATATCCCAACAAATACCACTGTTACAAATTAAAACCCCAAAATCTTGTGTTGCCAGTAAACAAGATAGTGGCACTTAGCAACCCCCAGTTCCCCATAAGTGGGAACTCAATAAACCTTACAATACTTAAAAGAAAGTTTGCCCTCCAGGAAGGTGAGATGTACCTTTGAAGGCTTTCACAAATGGATCAAGTTTACTATAGAAAAAGGAGTTCTTTTTCAAGCACAGGAACAAATGTAACAGAGACGCCTTAAACATATGCCAGGCATGGAGTAGGAAATTGTATATATTCGATTTACATGGCCATCCACTCAAAAAGGCAACTCTCGGCAGCTAGCAAAGCTTAAAAACACTGCATACAAAGAAAAAGGATAAAGTAATAAAAAGCCCTGGGGGCCAGGCGCACAACTATTACCACGAGGTACATTTAACTGTACTTTTCTCCAGATGCTGGCCAGATACACCGCTAGAAAGTCAAGTCTTCATAGCCTACTCAAAGGCCAACCCAACTTTTGGGAGAAGGCCGTTCCACAGGCATGGCAATAGAGAAGCCGTGCCTCTGAGGTCTCATAAGGTCACACTGTCTAACTGATGGAACCCAGAGCATGCCCACTGTGTTGGATTATATAGGACAAACAGAGATAAATGATGCCACAAATATTCACGGCCCAATGCCATGAAGGTTTTGTAGATAACAAACAGCACTTTGAATTGCACCCAGAACATTGGTAACAAGTGCAACTTACAGAGTAGCAATGTTGCTAGCACTAGCCCTTAGACTTACCGTATTCTGGCTGGGGAATTCTGGGAGTTGAAGTCCACAAGTCTTAAAGTTGCCAAGTTTGGACACCCCTGCCATAGTTCAAACTAGATCATGGAGATGAACTGTAAATTCGGTATTAATAAAGAAACTGAGTACAAAGTAACCTTTAATCCTACCATTTTGTAATGATAGAATGTAGGAAATCTAAGTATAACTTTATACCTGAGGTAAAGATAGTTGTAAATTAAGCCCAACTCCTAATGCCTCTATGTATCCTATATATTTGGGTTAGGAAAGTTATTTTGAGGTGGTTTTGGTAAAACATTTGGATTCAAACCAATCAACTGCAAATAATCCTGAATCAAGTAAAGTATCTTCATCTTTCTGCCATCTGCATTTTTCTTCCATGATCCCCGTTTTTACTGCATGTAAATATATACTTTCTTAGTTTAATTGTCAAGCTAGAAAAGCCCAAATAACACAAGATTCTCATAAAAGACATAAACATCATTGCATAAACTAATCAAGCCCAAAGATCCTGGGATTTTGGTGATGTATAAGTAATGTTAAAAGAAGTAATGGTCTCTTACTATAAATGTTCTGCCATGGAGTGTTTTATCCTTATTCTTCCTAAATATTCTTTTAAGAAATGGACAAGATTAACAAGAATATGATATTAGCATATTCACTGAGTCTCAAATCACAAAACAATTAAGTTTACTATTACCTCACTTCCCTTTTCCATTAGATTGTCCCAGAGTATGTATCATCTTCTCCTCCTTCTACCTTCTTCTCCCTCTCATCCTAACCAATGATTCCTATATGTCTCATTTTAAATCTCAGACCTCTTAATTTTAAACTATCTAGTCCTTATTACCCAGCTGTAAACTGGTGATGGGGCAAAATCATCTATGGACCCACTTGATCCCTTATGTATTTCTCTGCATTCTCTTAAATTGTCTGTAAGAAAATATGATGATCTTTGTGATGATTTTTTCACTCCTATCCTTAAATATGTATATTAAATTATTATTATAGCTAACCACCAAACTGTGGTTATCCATTTTTCTTTGAGGTATAAAAATTAAAATCAGAATGTACAAAAAGTACTGATTAACAGAAATATATGTTGCTCATTAATACTATTTTGAAGAGAATATTTTACAGACCATTGGCCCTTTTATTGTATTCATGACACTCACTGTTCCATCAAAATTTTACCCATTTGGGATGCACTACGAGAAAATAAGCTTTTCTAACAATACTAACATAGTCAAAAAGTAAAAAAATTGTCATTAAAACAAACAATTCTGCAAAATGCTCTTTGTTGTTGTTAGTTGTGAAGTCATGTCCAACCCCATGGACAACATTCTCCAGGCCTTCCTGTCCTCTATCATCCTCTGGAATCCATTTAAGCTCACACTGACTGCTTCAGTGACTCCATCCAGCCACCTCATTCTCTGTCATCCCCTTCTTCTTTTGCCCTCCATCTTTCCCAGCATGAGGCTCTTCTCCAATGAGTCCTTCGTTCTCATCAGGTGGCCAAAGTATTTAAGTTTCATCTTCAGGATCTGGCCTTCTAAAGAGCAGTCAGGGTTGATCTCCTCTAGGACTGACCGGTTGGATCGCCTTGCAGTCCAAGGGACTTGCAGGAGTCTTCTCCAGCACCATAGTTCAAAGGCCTCAATTCTTTGGCGCTCAGCCTTTCTTATGGTCCAACTTTCACAGCCACACATGGCAACTGGGAAAACCATAAAAGTGCTCTTATGTAACTATAAAGCCTTAGTGCATTTGGTCAAATGGTCAATCACTCCAATGACTGTTTAGTAAAACCCTACCTTGGTAGGCTTAATGTAGCGGTGCCCTGAAAAGACTTCCCCTTGCTTTTTAATCAGTTCCTTGTCTCTTAAATTTTACATACTGTTTTTATGCTTTTAATATTATATTGCACACTGCTCAGCGTAAGGGAGATGGGCGATTCTTAAATATGACAAATATATACATAAGTAAAACAAATTTATATGTGTAACTAGAGGAAAGTGGTTTTCAACTCAGTTCTGAAAAGTCACAGAGAAGAGTGACATCAGTGACAAGGTGCACATGGACAATATTAAGCAATAATGTTTACTAAGTTTAGTAAATTGTGTAGATTTAGCCATTGTTCTTTGTAAGCCAGTTTGATTTAGCACAATATATGAAACCAAACAACTATGGGTTAACAAACCATAGTTAAGCAAACAGTGGTTTAACATAACAAGAAACTAGATTCACCTGAGACTTCAAAATTGTAGTTAGGGTCTTATAAAATCTCTTGTAACTCTTAGGTCATGGGTGTCAAACTCGCGGCGTCATGCTTGCTGTCATGTGATGTTTCGCGACCTTTTTTCCCTTTGCGGAGCTGGGGTGGGCATGGTCTGCGTTTGACGCATCCGGTCTGCAGGCTGCCAGTTTGACACCCCCTGTCTGAGGTAATAAATATTATAATTCTAGTGTGGAGCTCAATTCATGATATATTTCACCTGGTTATTGAATTAACCAATTTTCTTGGTTTGCTCAACTCACTGAACCGCAAATTAAAGCAGGCTGAGATTGCACAACATACTAAATCTTAAAAACAGACAAAACCAAAATGAATATTAATGCTTAATATGCAGTTACTTGATCCTTGCATAGCTTAACATATATAAATAGATCCTATATATATAACATACAAATACACTACCATTTCTATCATATTCATCTTGAAGATATTAACAAGGTTTGTGTTTCAGGAAATAACAACTGTATTACAAAAACTATTTTGCAGTGCAATCTCTTACGTTTTCTCAAAAATAGCTTCACCGAATTCATTGGGATTTACTCCCCAATAAAGGGTTTGTAATTGCAGTTCCAATGGTGATTAAAAAATGGATAGAATTTATGTGTCCACATGAGCATTAATGGCATGAATGGAATCTCCTATTTCAATGTTACCAAGTGTAATCTGTCTGCTGAGAGAAAACGCAAAACTGGTTAAACATTCTCTCTAGCTACGCATACATAACCTGCAAGCATTTCATTAACATTTATGATTCTAATCTGTGTTGAAATAACTTCTGTGCTTCAACAGATGGGGGAAGGGGAAATAATTGAAATATACCAAATATGCATTAAGAAACGAAAAGCCTATCTCCTATTTCTGACAGATTTTTTAAAAGAAAAGGTTAAATGTTTGGTGAACCAGAAGGAATTATAAAGATAATTGCAAAGGCGGAACATTTTAGCAAGAGTATTCTATACATTAACAGTATATCTCAGGCACAACACATTCAATACAAATTAAGAACCACCACTGCTAATTGTTATGAAGCAGCTCTATGCTTGTTTTCCAAAGCGGTGAGCAGTTGTGTGTGTTGGCTGTTAGATGTGACAACAAAATCAGCCGTGCAGATGCAGGGTTGGGTCTGGGAGTTTTTGGCTGGTAAGAGAAAACCAAACATAGAAAAAGCTGGGAGCCTTCTTTTCAGGACTAATGGGAGGGAGGCAAGTCATGGGAGCCTTGCTGGGGGATGGGAAGAGTGGAGGGGGAGGGGGAAATGCAGAGCAAGGCCTGAGAATTATCCTCAGTCCTCTCCTCTGTTCAGCAGGACTAACAGGAAGATGTGAAGCCTTTGTAGCTACAAATGGGAGGAGAAAAACCAGCAAGAATCAACTTGAACATTCTTAGGGGGTTTGCCCTATTTCTCAGGGTTAATAGAGTAAATAAGACATACTAAATCAGTCGAAAACAAATCTTCCAATCATTTTCTTTGCCCATCTCCTAGCTAGTTTAATTGGAGGACATGAAATTCTGGTAAAAATCCAGAGTTAGGATTTGTGGCGTCCTAGTGCTACATGCAATGGGCCTGAACAATCTTAATTTTCTTTACCTGGGAAGCAAACTCAACATATAATTGTCAATGGAAATAACATATCCACCAGGAAGTGGTACCAGATAATTTTATTAGGAAAGGGGAATTAATTAAATCCAAGATTTTGATCAAAAAAAATCACTATGTATAATTTTAATTTAGCTTGATTCCCGTAAAAGGGTTCCATGAAACGATTTCAAATATGACAAGATTAGACTTGCCTGTTTAAACTGGAATTTAATGAAGAAAGCAGAAATATAAACCTATTGAGTTTTTTCTTTCTGCAAAATTAATGGGAAGAAAGGTATGCTTAAGAGGAACCGCAAAATACATTAAATAACCATAAACTAGTCAACAATTTACAATGGTTGTGTTTTTTACAACATGCTAAATCAAAATATGCATTAAGGCCAGATTCACCCAAACACTAAGCTATAAGTATGTTTGCATGGTATGTTAATCACTGGCTTATAGTACTTAGATTTTACTCAACCTAATTTCCGGAGTCCACATAACATGTAAAATATACTATCTCTGCACAAAGTGCTTGGCTAAAATGTGATTAATTACTGTGATTCAATGCACTGTGCTCAGCTGTTGTGATTTGTAAAACCATGGATTACAGTTCAAGCACACCTTGTGAACAAAGCCTCATTCTTATACATTAACTATGTCTGCAAGTCTTTAAAAACAAGACGGTGTTTTAGAAAAGTGTGGTCAAGTGAAAATGTAGAAAGCCAAATAAAGTTTTCCAGCTTTTGTCCAACAAAACACGTCTGAATCTGAAGACACACTCTTATCAAGCATTTCAACCACCTTCGCCCAAGCTGAGCAATAGGCCAATAGCTTACAGTTCTGGGCAGCTGTAAACTCTGACAAAACCCTCCCTTTATTATGTATCTCAGTTGCTGTTCACTAGGCCAAGATACCGGGAAACAGTAATGAGCCACTGACACACCTAAAAAACGGGCTCTGCCAAAGAAGCCTCTGTGGGAACAATGCAAAAAGTCTCTTCCCCGCTTGGCTGCTGGTGAAAACGAGTTCAGGGGAAGCCGCCGAATCTCTTTGGAAATCTGGCCCCCGTTTAAAGCAAATAAACCTACCTGAATTCTGTAGGGTTTTTTATTTCCCGAAATATGGTTCTTTCTGTTTCAGCTCCCCTCCCGCCCCCCACCTTCACTTTTCCTGCCTGGGTTTTGTGTTCAACTGAACCAGGTTTCCCGAAATGCACGGTTTCGACTTAAGACGAAACCCCGAACCGTTTCGTCTATAAGTCAGCCGCCAACTCAAGCCTGCGTTGTTAGATGGCGACTTTTACAAAACCTAATCCAAGGCAGAAAAAATAGGCGCAGGTGAGACGGTTCCCATCGGTTCCTTCTCGTGGCTTTCTACGTTCTCACATTCACCTTCATACCAAGGTTCACACACCTCCATTTTTCATTCTGCTTCAAGCAAGGGTCTCTTCTTCCCCCCTCCCCACACACTCTTTTCCTAACTTTTCACCTCCTCCCTGCCCGGGAGTCATTTTCAATGCCTTCTACACAACGACCGTCGCTTTCGCAGCAAGGGCGACCTTGGCTGCTGGACAACGTGGAGGGGGCGTCGCTACACGGGGAAGGAAAGCGGCTGAAAAAAAGGAGGACTAGGCGCTTCCCCCCCTTTTTTTCTTCTTCTTCTTTCCTCTCTCGGATCGGAAGGGTGTCTACCCTGACTCACTTCCAGAGAAGCTCCGGCCATGTGAAACGTCTCCTGGGGAGGAAAAAACCGCGTTTTTGTTTCAGTCCATCTATGGGGCAACTCTGACGTTAAGGCAATGTTTGCACTCTGCGATCAGGTGTTCCGCGAGTGAATGCCTGCATTGGGGGAGGGGACGGTTTTTATTATTATTTCTTTTATTCATTAAACCTGAAACTCCAGTGTCAAGTTAACATTTAAAGATATGTCACAAACACCATTGACTGGCGCTAATGGTTCATACGGGTTGCTGGCAGCGTCCTAGGCATCAACCAAGTACCTTAAAATATGATGTTCCTAGTAGCGCGGGTTTTTTGCAGTTTCGCTGGCGTTATTGCAGGAAGCTGCAATTTCTTGATGCGCTTTTATTTTTTGATGTGTTTTTATTATTCTTTTTTTTAAAAGGTGTCTTTAAATCTACTCCAGGCGAAGGAAACACCTCCCCGAGGCGGGTGTAAAACAGCCCCGCAGGTCCACCGTGGCGAGCTGCAATAGCTCGTTATTTCCATCAGGGAAGTGGCCCTCCAAAGCGAGGCCTCCTTGCCCGAAAGCGGAGGCAGGCAGGCAGGCGGGGTGCGGGGAGGGCTGCCTGGAAGCGGCCCACCCTGGGGCTCGCGGCGAGGAGGAACGAGGCCGCCTCCCCCCCCCCCCTGGCTCTGGGCGAAGAGGAGCAGGCTCGTCACCGGAGCCCGCTCGCTGCCTCGGCGTCTCTTGAAACTCGCTGAGAAGCGCCCCCGGCGAGGGAGCGGAGGGGGGAGGGCGGGAGGCTGTTCCCAGCTCCGAGCCGCGTTTTCCCGCTCGCTAAACGAGCTCTTCGGCTCTCGCTCTCTCACGAGCCCCCACTCCCTCACGGGCCTCCGGGTGCTTCCGCCGCGCCCGGAACTCGTTCTTTCCCCTCCCCCTCAAATCTAAAACGGGCGCATACTTCCCCTCCACCCCGCCAGCGAAAGGGCGCGCCAAAGGCCATGCGGGACTCCCAAGCGGGTTTTTTCCTCGGCTGGCGTGGCGGGAGGGGGAGCAAAGAAGAAAAAAAGACGAGTTGGGTCGCGGGGACTCTTTGACGTGGTTGCCACAGGCTCGTCGGCGGAGGGTTCTGGCGAAGGAGAGGCGGCTGAGCGATACCGCCGCTCGGCGCTTCCTGGAAACTCCCGCTTAGGAGGAGCGGGTGGGGCCGGCGGGGGCGGGGAGAACGTCCTGCCCTGTGAGAGGAGTGGGCGGGTAGTCCGTCAGGTGAAGGTGAAACTCAGCCCCGGGCCCAGGACGGAGCTCCGGAGTAGCCAAGCGTGTGCTTGTCCTACGGGGGGGGGGGAGGGGGGGCGCCGGTAGAGTGCAGAAAAGCGACCCCCCCTCTCCATTTTGAAGGAAACACGGTTGACACCCCCCTCAAAAAAATCCAGCCCCAGAGAGAGAACAGCGGCGCTGATCCTCCCCATCTTCCAAAGAGGAGCGCACAAAGACCCCCCCACTTCCCCCCCCCGGCAAAAGGCATGTGGAGCAGCATGACCCCCCCAGAAGTCTCGAGCTTGGCTCCAGCACAGAACTGCCCCCTCCCCCCTGGGGTGGGGGCCGTGGGGGGACCCCTCCCCCAGTTTCCAAGACTAAAGAGGGTGGGGGAGAGTAAGCCTGAACCCCAGATCAGCCAAGCGAAGAAGCCCCTCATGCTGACACCCCCCCAAAAAAAGCAGGCTTAGATCGCCCTTCCCAACGAAAGGATGCAACTTTTCCACGCGCGCCTCCATCCCCAAAAGAGTTAAGCGAGCAGCCTCTCCCCCCCCCTCCGAAAACAAGCGCGGGGGGGGAGAAGGAGCAGCAGCCCCGCTTCCTGCGGATTTGGAAATCGAGCGCAAAAAAAAAGCTTTTGAAAGCGCCCTCCCCGCTTCTCTACATTTAGTTTGCAAGCTCTCCCTGCCCCCCCCCCTTTCACACACACACACACGCGCGCACTCCCCCCTCCTCTCCTTTCAGAGACCTTCAATTTATCCCATCACCAAGCTGCATGTCAGCTGGGAGGTGGGGAAGAAGCTGGCTGCAAACTGCAGAGGGTTAATGGCAGAGAAACTGCGCTGGGGGGAGGGGAGGCCGCCTTTGCAAATGGAAACATTCGCTACAGAAGCATTTAGCACAACCGAGAGGGAAAACGGCCCAACTGCAAGGAGGGAAGGAAAAACTCCCTTTGCTGCCCTCTGGTGCCAGATCTTGCCAAAAGGAAGCGGGGGGGGGGGTTGAGAAATGGGTACAGTAATATGGGTACCTAAACGGGGAAGCAGGCAAGGGGGTGTGGCGCTTTTTTATTTTTATGGCTTTGGGGGGGTGGAGGGGGAGGCGGAAGGCTGTATGGATTGAAATGCAGTTCCTTTGCATAGATGTATGTGGAAGGCAAGAAGGTTAGCTCAACTTCAGATGAAGTTTGCTGGTACAGATTACTTCTCTCACTATTTTTACGTTTCTGTTTTGTAGGTGTTTAATTCCCTGAAGGCTTTATCTGTGGAGTTTGGATGAGGAGTTGAATTAGACGAGGTAAAAGCAAATGAAAGGTTTTGAAAGTGGAAAGTCAGAGAATCCATGGTATTCAGGGGACTATGGGTAAGGCATTGACTGGATTACCTGTCTACCCAGAATCAATTCTTAACATCAACATAGATGGACTTTTCCCAGGGTGAGTTTCCTGGTTTGTTCTTTAAGGTCTCCCTGTAATTCAGTTCGTTCACTTGGCTACTGGTTGTATATTTCTATTTCCTTTCATCTTTCCTGTTTGTCCATAATATTCTCAGGAACGAGCCAATCTACCAAGTAGCCTTGTGTGACCAATTGGTGTTTCTTGAAAAATAATCCATTGCCAGCAGACTTCAACACAATCAGGAAGGCTCCACCACAGATAAGCTTTTGGCAGCTGCTTCCACTCCAAAAGACAGCACCAACATCTGCAAGTCTCATGGACAATGCCAGCTCCAATGCTGCTGCCGCATCTCTAATTGCCAAACAGCTGATTGGCACATCAGTATTCCTTTGCTGGTGTCCATAATTTTTAAAGGATCAATCTGAGCTTTTGCCCTCTAACACATTGTGTAACACCAACATTCAAAACAATCAGTACTGATTCTTCAAAGTCTTGCTTTCAATTTTGTAGTGTGTCACAAAGAAAATAATTGCTTATGTATTTCTGATATTTGTGAAAGATCTTTGTCAAAACCTGTGTGCCACAAATCTCACTGAAGGCAGTTTGAGGCAGCTTACAGACATTGAAGAATGTCCAGAATAAATCATTAAAACAATAAAGATCTTAATGATAGACATGTCATGGCATCTTTTCCAAGGCCTTGATTGCTAGCTTACCAATGCTAGTTTGCAGACTGCCGATTCTGGACTGCTGATTCCTTTACTATTTGTTTATTTGATTTATATCCCATCTTTATTCTTTTTACAACTCAAGGTAGTATATAGATAACCAACCACTAATAATTGATGCTAAAAAGCAGAAATCATTCAAACTTCAACTTCTTTGTTGTCACTGTTAAGGTTAGTTGCTGACCCATTGGCAGTGGTTTGGTCTTCATGTTTAACCTTAATGCCATTTTTTTCTCCACTGTGCTCGTGTTTTTGCATTTTCAGCTATCAGAATGTGTAATCAGCATAACAGAGATTATTGATATTTCTTCCTCCATGTTTAAGACCATGCTTGTCTTCCACTCCAGCCTCCCTCAAAGATATTCAGCATATAGGTTATGAATCTGGATTATGGCTTCCTGTCCTGTGTATAGGTTTTGGATGAGATTCCCATTTGCCGAAAGGCATTTTACACTTGTTGGCACAATCCAAGGCTTTTCTGTAATCAATGAAGCACATTTTTCTTTTGGGTATTCTTTAGTTTCTCAGTTATCCAGCATGGACCATAATAGTATCTCTTGTTCTTTGTCTCTTTTACCTAGAAAAAACCTATGGCAGAGCATACTGGTCTGCAGATTAGCCAGCTGTATTTTAGGCAGATACATTGTGCAAACACAGTTCCAGTATGTTATGCAAACCTAGGAACTTGGGTTCAGTCAATGAAATAAGCATACTATATGCTCACAGCTACTGTGAATTCTGGTATTTACCATAGAAATTAAGTTCTGGTAGAAGCTGTCACAAACTCATTCATCGCCTGGATATAAATCAGAAGGCCTAGCCCAGTGGTGGGCAACCTTTTTTTTCAACTGAGCCAAATCTCGCCAAAACCACGATTGAAATTTATTTTGAGAGCCACATTTTTAAAACCGAAAATACATAGGATGGTATACTGTTTTTAGTTTCAATAAACTCTGGCATTTGAAGCACGCAAGTCTTAAAGCTGTCAAGTTACAAGATCCTTGCACCCCTAACCCTTTAGAAAAAAAAACCCCAGGGGTCTTCAAACCTGACAGCTTGAAGACTTGTGGACTTCAACTCCCAGAATTCCTCCTCCAGTCATGTTGGCTCAGGAACTCTGGCATTGAAGCATGCAAGTCTTAAAGCTGTCAAGTTGCAAGACCCTTGCACCCCTAACCCTTTAGAAAAAAGAAAAAACCCAGGGTCTTCAAACCTGACAGCTTGAAGACTTGTGGACTTCAACTCCCAGAATTCCTCTTCCAGTCATGTTGCGGCGACGTCATCTGCGTGGATCCATCTTCGGCTTTTTTCACAGGGGGCAGGGCTGCTGCTGAAGATGTCGACGAGCCCCTGCCGCCACCAGAATAACAGCTGCCTCCTCCTCCTCCTCCAACAGCACCACTACATTTGGAGTGAAGCCGCCAAAGCTCCCGCTGGCGCCCCCCTCCACTCGGAGCACCGCGTTACCCCTGCTGCCTTCTCCGCCGCCGCCATGCTTTTGAGAAGCCATGAGGCCATGAGGCTTTTTTTCCCTGCTCCTGCCCCCCCCCCGCCGTCTTCCTACTGGCTCCCGCGGCCTCATGGCTCCTCAAAAGCACAGCAGAGGAGGAGGGGGCAGGGTAACGCAGGGCCCAACTCAGGTGCTCCGAACGGAGGGGGAGGCGCCGCTGACATAGGCGGGGGCGCCGGCGGGAGCTTTGGCGGCTTCACCTCTGCCGCAGCGTCGGGTGCTGTTAGAGGAGGAGGAGGCGGCAGCAGATATTCCGGTAGCGGCAGGGGCTTTACTTTAGCTGCAGCGCCGGGCGCAAGCAGCTAGGATTGGCCACCCACAAAGGACCTCCTCCCCGGGCTTGCTTTCCTGGCGTCAGTCGCCCCGCGCTCACCAAAACAAGTCCGGGGAGGTCCTTTGCGGGCGGCCAGTTCTAGCAGCCGCGCACCTTAGAGGGAACAGTGGGAGGGAGGGGAGCGGGCGCCCGGCACACAGAAGAGCCGCATTAAAATGTGTAAAGAGCCGCATGTGGCTCGCGAGCCGCGGCTTGCCGACCACTGGCCTAGCCCAAGCGGAGGACAAGTACCATAAAAAGATTCATGAAGAGAGAAAAAAATCTACCTTAACCAAATCATTCCAGCTACAGTAAATCCTAATTTAGTACAATAAGTTGCTACTGCCTTCAAGAAGTTTCCCTGAAGCATAAAGCAAAAAAAGAATTAGTAATATATACTGCATTAATACACACACATTCTTATGCCAATGGACTATGTGGTGTCTCTCATTGATCATTTTGTATAAATGACAAATGTGCAATATTTGGGCAAAGGTGCTTCATATCTTGCATCACACTGGATCCAGTGCACATTTGCCTGCTTTAGGTCCAAATAGTGCACAGTAACTCATGGTTGACCTTGGTTACCACTGGACATCCAGCCTCAAGTGCTGGTGTAATAAAGCCCTATAGGCTTGGTTCCTACTTGCAGGATTACTAGCCATGGTTTTTGGGGGTATATCATTTATATGCTCCCCAAGTTTTCTCTGTGGTCATTAAGTATTTTCAATTTCAACCATCTTCCTTTAAAATTCCTGATATTTTATATCACTGGAACTCTGAGCCCCTCTAAACTTTTTAGTACTTCCCTCATATACAGTATAGATTTAACCACTCCAGCTATATACTCTACACTCAGAGTAAATTTACTATTTATACATAATATGTAGTAGTATTTATACTCTGTATTAGCATGTCTTTTCCAAACAGGCTCTCCATTGCCTCAGTATTTTTTTTAGGCAATAGAATACATATGTACACATATTACATTGTTAAATCAATTTTCTTTGTCAAAATAAGAGATCTAGTCAACAAACTGTTTAAGCTGCAGAAGCTTCCCCTTCAGTCATGGAAGCGTATTTCAATTTAGAGCAGGGACTTCGTAAAAAAACAGTGTAATACCTACATTACATCCCCCTTCTTTCTTCAGCTTCAAATGCAAATACATAGGTACATATACAAATCCAACATGCTTAGCCTAGTATGATATTGCAAGACATAAAGATTGCTCTTTATTCTTGCCTTTATACTCCCTCAATTTAGGCTGAACGTGCAAGACAATTGAATTTGGTGTATGGAATATTACTGATGCATTCTAAAGTTGGATTTGTTTCTATCTAATCTTAGAACTTTGATCTCTTAAATGTGCACCAGGGAAAAAATGTTTTAAGATTTCCACAGTGAAGGCTGAAGCAGGATAAAAAAAATTAAATGTCCTTGTAATTGCAAGGTAAATGTGTCTCTCTCTGCTTTCTACTTCATGCTTTAATCATTTTGACACCAGGCTGTACAGCAGTAATTTAAAATTAATGTGATTGACATTCGATGGATAGCAAAGTCCAACATGGAGCTCCACCTCCTAGACAGGATGGCTCAGGTTGAGGTTTCAATTGGCTGCTAGACTTAAGACAGCTGACACAACACCTACCAAAACACGGCAAACAATTAATCTACTAATTTCATTTTCTCTTTAATTTGAAACCAGAAAATTGTTACCCATCAGCTCGGAAACATAGCTGTCTAGTCTCATGTTTCTCTGAAGAAACAGCGCTTGTAAAGTTGGTCAAAGCAGGGTGTATGTGTCACAAAAGTAAATACGGCAAAATATTTTTATTAACCAGATTGTGCTCCTTAAATACCAGAGTCAAATGAAGTTAGTGGGCTACATTTGGAGAAACAAAAGATTTTAATGAAAGGGAACAAGACAATACTATAATGCAGTTAGCTTTAAATAATCTGTTAAAGGTTATTTGTGTACCTTTAAAGTGGCTTGAGGTGATTTAACATTGTTTTAGCGTGTATTTTTCTCTCAAACATATTTTAAATTGAAGACAGACTCATCCTGACTACAGATTAGAAATGAGCTCAAAATGTATTCATTTCCCCAGCCTTCAATTTCTAGTGCAATATAGCCAAGAGATAAGCAACTGGTGCTTTTTAAATATTTTCAATCAGCTCTAAAATGTTCCGGAACTCCTCCGCCACTGTGGGTAGTGATTAGACACTATACATGTAGTCCTCAACTTAGGACAATTGAGCCACAAATTTATGTTACTAAGTGAGACAGTTAAGTGAATTTTGTCCCGTTGCATGGTCTTCTTGTCACAATTGTTAAAATGAATCCTAGCAGTTAAGTTAGTAACATGGTGGTTTAGTGAATCTGGCTTCCCGATGACTTTGCTTGTCAGGTCGCAAAAGGTGGGCACGTGATCAAGGAACACTGCAGCTATCATAAATAGAGTCACTTGCCGAGCATCTGAACATCGATGCTGCAATAGTCTTTAAGTGGGAAAAATGGTCATAAGTCACTTTTTTCAGTGCTGTTGTAACGTTGGTCACTAAATGAACTGTTGTGACTTGAGAGGTGCCTGTAGTAGCAACAAATCCTAAATATTTGAAGGATGTGAAAGTTGTCCGATCTTGGAATAGCCAACTATATATCCCAGATGTGAAAAAAAATCCAAAATCAAGGTTAATTCCTAGTATATCCATGCCAGTTGATGTCAAGAGCAATTCAGCAATTCAATGCCACTTATCCTCAATTTTTTTCCCAATTTACCTGTGTTGCATACATCCCTAAGATTTCCTGGTAGGTTCCCATCTAAGAATTAAATCTGGACATGTTTAGCTTTTTTATGCACACTGCTAAGGACACTAGGAGGTGTATCTTCTTGCGGTTGACAATGGACAGTGTTGCCTCCAGGGAAAGGAAATTTCTCATGCCCACCTACCAGACATCTGGAAACCAGCCCTAGTCAACAAACGAACCCCACCCACCAGCCAGGTCGTTACAACACAAAAGAACAATGGACACACAGCCAGCACTTCAGCCACACAGGATGATACGAAACAACCGACCAATCTACAATCTCAATCTACCAATCAGGATGCAACCACACAACCAATCAACCCACTTACAGCAACAAAGTCAGCACTTCACACACCCTCACCAAGATTTATAGAAAGACGACAGCTTTGACCACGCCTTACTCGCACAAGCACGAAGTCGAAAACACCAGCCTGAAGATGGGGAGTGGAAAAAAAATAAGGTGCAGGAAAGCAAAGAAGAAAAAATAGAGAAAAACCTCTAAGAAAGCAAATTTCACCCTCATTACGATAGGTATAAACAATTTTACTATCTCTTCACCTTCTCTTATTTAACAGATATAAAATTCTTCATTCTATTGTTTATCTCTTAACTCTAGGAACATCCAATAAGTAGTGCTCTTTCTAATCCAGCAAAAGTCTAAACCGAGCCCTAATATAGTATAATTAAGTAACATATATTAAACTCAACACTCCACATCTCAACTTTGTAAGGAAGTTCACATTTAAAAGCCATAGAGCAGTCCCATTATCCTATTGTGAACACAAAAGACTAAAGTTTAACATGAGAAAGAGGGACAATTTCTCTTTTAAGAGAACAAGATCCCAAACATTTGTTAGTGTACCTTGAGTGAAAAGACAATTAGATACAAAGTCAATTTAAGTGCTGACAGATTAGAATATATAAAGTAACTGTTAAGGAAAAAGGCTTAAAATATTAACTGTAAACAAATTCAATACACATTTTTCCAGTGTAGATATCAGCAAATCTGAAAAGAACTACCCCGAATAACAACATATCCCTTTCAAAGAAACATTCCATATCTCATCTATAATCAAATCCATATTTAGAGGCATAAAGTAATTCCAGTATTCATTTTTCCGATCCATATATTAGCAAATCCAAAAGGAAGTATACAAAAGAACATGTCCCATGTTAACCCTGATCAAATAAACTGACTTTGTGCTCCTTTTTGCATAAAACCATCTTGTTCTTTTCATTCAGACAGTTGTTGTCCATGTTTAGAATTTCTTTAATAGTTCAATCAGCCTCTTTTCTAAATCCAGCCAAAAAATATATTCCAATTGCTGACTGAGATTGTCATTTTTAATTCCTCCTTAATCTTCAGATAAGACTTTGTTGCCTATTTGCATCTTCTGCTAGGAACAGGCTTTTCCCAAGCAGACACAACATGGCTAACTTTATTGATTCGAAGTCCCAATGCAGCTCTTCAAAAATATCTCTGAATGCCATTATAAATTGTTTGTCTTATCCTAATTTACAGGTAGTGGTGGTGGTGCTGGAGATCTTCTGATAGATCCATGGATAAGATCTACCAAACTAAAGTTCAATTAAAAAAAACATGAAGATACTATCAGTTAAGTGGTTTCTTGGTGCAGATGCGTGAGTTTAGTTGGGGTGGTGGATTTAAAACTTGGTTATAGTTAGGTTAATAAGTCATTAATGATCTAAACAACTCCTGTAATATAGAATGTTTTTACACCACTTTGGTAAGTATCCTAGTTATGTCTATAATTAGGAAAAAAATTCCTGGATGTAATAATCCATGTTCTAAACTGCCATTAGAATTATTATAATACATTGTCCTACCTTGAAAACAGACTCACGGAGAAACAAATGAGTAAAATACAAGGCACAGAAAGAGTATTAACTGAAAATTGATTTCCTTGCTGTATTTTAAGCTAGAGAGATTGCAGAGTAACAAGGTCACAACAACATATTTTTTTATGTACCTGGACTTGAAAAACTCATCAAATTTAGAAGGTATAAAATATTTGTCACTGTATTTTCCAAAAAGCACTGTCTCTTCATTCGTTCCATGGAAACTGATTTTTTTTATTTGCAAACTAACAAAAACTTAGTCAATAACTCATCCACAGTTAGCATTGCAATTCTAACAATGGAGGAAAGCCATTTCATTTCCGCGAAAGAGCAACGAAATCTCTAATTGATATAATTGAGCAACTGCGCCACTGGATTGATGGAATAGAGAGTGGGAGCAGGTGTCCTGATGGAGAAAGAAATGAAAAGCCAAGAGGAAATATTGCTACAGAAAAGATAGAGGTACTGTTGCTATTAAATCACTTTGTAACAATCGTAAACATTCACCCACACCCACCAGATTATTTGCAATGTATTTTACAATAGAGTAAGATTGACAGAGGTTTCATAGGCAAGGCTATCTGTGCAGCCTCAAAGACCAAAAGCATCCAAAATACATTTGGGTAATTGAAAGAATTAAAATGCTGGCTAGTACAGTCTTTCTGTTGTGTCCAAACTACTTGACAATATTTAATAAACTTTAATATGAAACTAATAATAAGATTTTCTCATTATTAGCTTATGGTATATATTAGCACTTATTATGCAAGAGGTTTTTTGTTATTTCCTTTATTGATTCTTTATTCTGAAATAGATAAAATAACCATCATTTTCCTAAGTATGTTTTAAATTTGAATAGCTAATCCATCAAGTTAGCATCTTCTGCAACCTCAAGAAAATATCCCAAAGTAATGATACAAGAACGGCAATCATGTAAGTCAATTAGCAGTTTCTGAGTAAAAATAGCAATCATTTAGTCAATTAATGGATTTTGAGTAAATATATAAACAAACACATTTTAACTTCCCTGTTATGGCTTAATCTATTGATCTGTCATTTAGTGTATTTTAACAGCCCATCTTCCGAATTTTTTGGACTTAAAAGAGTGAAAATAATAATATATAATATGGAGTTCAATTAGCATACTATGGAGTCCCATCTACACATTTTTGTTGTAATGTCTCCGTATAATCCCGCTGAGATATGAGGAACGTTTCTCTGCTTGTGGAAACACTGTTATGTTCTCAAATAAAATTTTATATCCCATCAAACAGAACAAAATCTAACTCAAGCAAATTTACAACAATTTAAAGGAAGCCACATAACAATTGTTGTTTAACCAACAGAAAACACCTGTCAAGAGAGCACAAACTGTAAAAACATCATTCTGAATTTGAATAGTAGCATTTATTATAACCAAGTTTTCAAAGCAGGCATAAAAATGGGCAATTCTTTTTTAGGTGGCAATGCCAGTAAAAGGTAAGGCATGGAATATAAAATAACTATTATTTAAATACCTCCAGTTATATTGGGCTACTGCAGGAGTGTCAAACTTGCAGGTCTGATGCATCACGCACCAGCCATGCCCACCCCGGGTTTAGCGAAGGGTGGGGAAAAGTCATGATATGTCACATAACGAAACAAGATTGACATCCCTGGACTACAGCTCCCAGAATTCCATGCCAGCAGAGCGAAAGGTATCCACTTGACAATTAGTAAAAATGACTCCAGAATTAAGAAAATCACTGTTGCATGGTAGTTGTTTCCATTCATTTGCAAAACAAGTTTTTCTCTTGCACAGTGTGTTCCCATCTGTCCTGCTCCTAAGCAGTCACCTATGCATTCCTGGTGGCCAGACACTAAGCCAGAGACTTATCAATTACGCTTATTTTTTCCTAAATGGAAGTAGCTTACACTTCCCCTTTAAGTTCCCCCTATTAAAATGGCTCCTACTGTCATAAAAGATTCTAGTTACCCTTGGAGTTTATTAGGATTGTGTGTTCTGGAATCGGCACAAAGACTTCAGAAGCTACATGGCTTCCGTGAGTTGTGCATGTTGAATATCCAAAATTATTACATGAAAGAATCATCAGTTTGGCAGGAAATTAAAGAGTATATGGTCCAATCTTCTGCACAGTGCAAATCTTCAAATGAAGAATGTTAACTGCATTCAGATCATGGTCCTCTAATCTCTACTTCCATTGGAGAATCTCCAGTTTCCAAAGTCAGATTAATTAATCTACTGTTAAGCAATTCTTAGAAATTTCTTTTATACTTACTTGTATTCTGCTTTCCAACAATTTCCATGCATTGTTTATGGAGGGAAGGTAAAACAATCTCCTGTGTCAGCCATTTAGAAATTTAGTAGCATTTCTCCCCTTGATTTCCTGCACCCAAGGCTTAAACATTCGACGGTTCCTCATATCTTGAAATACCCCCGATAAGCAAGTAGTAAACTCTCTCAGTTCATCTGCTTTAATGCTTTTTGTGATTTCTTTGTATTGCATGCTGGAAACTAGGTCCATAAAGATTGAGGTAGATCAACTAAGAAAGAGTTCCCCAATTTAGTAAGAGTTAAACCAGCCACCCAAATGCTTACAGTTGACATCAAACAAATTGGTATTATTACATACTTGAAAAACCTAAGCCGCTGATGACTATTATACAGGAAAATGTTTTTCAAGGGGAAAATTGTTGTTGGGATTCTGTTTATCAAAGTCTTCATATTATGTAAAAAGGACTTTTCTGAATAGTCACTTCAGACGATTTATATTACGTACCGTATTTTCCATTTCTATGTAAATATGCGTTCTATCCCATTAGGCGGGTTATTTGAGGGAGAAGTAGGATACACGGCCACATTATAAAATTTTAGCTGCCACCCCACTGCAGTCAGGGTACGTGCTTTCCTAGTGACAATAAACTGGGGAGGATCAGCAAACTTTCCTTGATATTCCCTATTGCAAACTTACCTTCATATTGTGGTAAACCTATATCAGCAAATCCAGAATAAAGAAAGCTAAACAGATGGATAGAGAAAGACGAGAGATAGAAAAAAATAGTGTCAACAGCAACAGCAGAGCATTCAGTAAATGTAGGTAAGGTAGAAACAATCTCTATACTGCTAAAATTCTGGCTCCTGTAACTGATAACTGGTTGAAACGGTGCACCATCAGGCAATTTTATTTTTGAAACAAGGTATTTCAAATAGCAATAGCACTTTTATATACCGCTTTACAGCCCTCTCTAAGCAGTTTACAGAGTCAGCCTATTGCCCCCAACAATCTGGGTCCTCATTTTACCCACCTCGGAAGGATGGCAGGCTTGATGCTCCAACTTGCAGAAGGCATCCAAAATCCAAGACCCACGATTCCCCTGGAGTTGAAATTTGGCAACTTTGATAGAACATTTTATGACATTAATATCACGAAGCAGTTTATGTCCCAATATGTCATAAAACTCCCTTGACTATGATGTTTGACTCTGCTATACAGTTCAGCATGGGCTACTTTTCAAGGCAGCTACACCTCTGACTGCATCCAAGATTTTCCAGCGAAAGCAGTGCATTAGATGTTTTGTCATCATTGAAGGCAATGAGGAATCTGTTAAGGAAATATCTCTGAAAGGAATGACCTAAGAGGGCAGGGGTTGTCTAGTTCCATTTAAAAATCAATGGTGACAACAAGACAGCTGTTGCTGATCGCTTCCCTTCTGCCAAATAAAAACCAATATCTTTATTTGAATATTTCCTAAAGAAAAAAATGTACATCATTAATAAATCTAATTGGGCAGTTCTTGTTCATCACATCTGTTCTATTATAATATGATATTCTTCTATTATCTTATAAAACAAAGGATGAGGTTTGCATTTACATTAAATATCAACACAAATGAGAAAGCAAACTTCAGTCATCATCGTTCCAGCCAGAGTGGAAAAAACACTGGAATGTTGTGACAAAAATATCTATCTATCTATCATCTATCTATCTATCTATCTATCTATCTATCTATCTATCTATCTATCTATCTATCTATCTATCTATCTATCTATCTATCTATCTATCTATCTATCTATAGAGAGACAGACAGACAGACAGACAGACAGACAGACAGACAGATATGAGATAACAGATTCTGTCCCATTTGTAAGCAAATTAGGCAGCCACTCAATTTAAAAAGCATATTTATCTTTTCTCGTTTGGGCCATGTTGGAAAAAAATATTTTGTGACATGGTTCATTTTCTATTGAATTGTCATTAAGCAGTGTGATTTACAATTGACATATGATACATTGGGACCATAAATGTAAGCCATAATAATATGATTACTGTATGTACATAAAATAGTATATTAATATGGAGATCCCAATAGCACAAAGATCCATCCAGACAGGGAAATGCAAGGTTAGTCAGTAAAGTAACTTCAAGCTGCATGATATGATTTATTTCAAAATTCAGACAGAAACCCTGAGTTACCAGCTACACAATCAGTTAAATTAAAAAAAAAAGAGCAACAAAGACCTTTTTTTGCACTTTTTTTGCAGTTAGCATCATGGAGGTGCTGGATTGTGCTGTTTGGCAGAGATTAAAACAAACAAACAAACAGAAACCCTCTTCCCTTTCTCCATCTAGAAAATCTGGACATCTTCACCATTGCAGGCTCATTACACATTTAAAAGCTAGATACAATCTGGCATAGATTTCAAGAGTCCACAGGATTTGTGGAGCTAGAAAAAGTATGTAATTCCAACCAGTCGGATGGAATTGTCTTCAATCACATGATGTTGAAAAGGGAAAGCGGGAAGGGATGAGTCAAGAGTTGTTCAAAACCATCTTGAGTAACAGCCACCTGGCTTGGATGATAAGGAGCAGGAAGTTCAGCTTGTGCACACGAGAACTCACAAATCATGTAAAAAGTGTGTGTCGTTAAAAAAACAAAACAAAAGCATCTCCACTGGAGTGGTCTTGATGAGAGAAGCCGTGAAAGCACACTTTCAGCTGTTACCAGGTTTGAGTTGCTGAGTTGTCAACTTGTCTAAGGCATGACCATTTGCAGGTAGAGGCGTTTTGCGGGAAGATTATTGCATGTTCATCTTCTTACCTACATCTACATAATTCCCTTTTGAAATAGATTCTCTGTTCATTTAAGAACAACACATCACAACAACAACAAAAAAGACATCCATAAGGAGAACAAGAGCTAATCTTTCTGAAGGCACTTGGCCCTGATGGACTTCTTGGTGGAGAGACGCTCTCCTGTGCCCCTGGAAATACCAGGGGAGTTTGTGCAGAGTCACAACTTGGTGGGATGGTGGAGAATTACCCTGTATTCCCGTATCACAGAGTGGTAGATGGGAGCTTCTTAACCCGCCTCTGTGCCAAGAAAGAGGCTTCAATAGGCTTCAGTTGAGGACCTGGCTTTGAGTTGTTCAGTGCAGAGTACGTGGCAGCCATGGCACCCTGGAAGAGAGATGAGCCACAGGAGTTTGCTTAAGAGACAGACATGTATATGTTGCATGGGCACCAGGGTTGACATCACTACCAAAAACTGATTATTTGCCGACCCCAAAGCACTAAACCATTCACTCCCATCTACCCATGCTGTTTGGAGACGTAGCATTTTCATTCCAACCTAGAACTAAGGAGAAATTTCCTGACAGTTAGGACAATTAATCAATGGAGCAACTTGACTCCAGAAGTTGTGGGTACTCCAAAACCAGAAGTTTTTAAAGAAGAGATTGGACAACAATTTTTCTGAAGTGCTACAGGGTTTCCCGCTTGAGCAGGGGGTTGGACTAGACAGAACTCCAAGGTCCAACTCTTGCTATTCTGTTATTCATTCAGTTACTCATTCTCAAGAATCAAATCTTTTCCTGCTGGTATCTGGAGGCTTTCAGTTGGGGAAGGTGGCTTCAACGTATCCCTCCGAAGGGTGCTCCCACAAGGTCCCAGCTCAACAAGCAATGATGATAGGGGCAACTGATAGACTCGCCTTTCCTAGTTCCGAGGCTCTTATTAATCTCAAAGGTTATCATCTGTTTCACTATCCATGGAAATCTCATTGCCCAAGATGAACAATTTTACTAGTGCTAAGCCTCAACTGTGGTGGAGCAATTTAACCCTGCTTAAGGAAACGAAATCAAGATCTTGAAAGAAAACAAGGATCACTTATGTGTTGGTTTCTTCAGGCAAAAATAAGAATGGAGCCAGAAGTTTTGCAGACATCCATGGAGTAATGAAGTCCACTTTTCTGGGAGTCAAAACTAACTGCAGTTTCTCCACAGAATGTATTTGTGGTAGGAGAGCCATTTACTGTGTGAAACAGCCTGACTTGTTCTTAAAGAAATGTAACGGCTAAAGTTCCTGAAAGGAGGGCAGCCTTTTTACTTTAATGCTTTCAAGTCAATCTTAACTCTTGCAACTGCCTGGACAAATCACTGCAGTTTTCTTGACAAGATTTTCCAAAGTGGTTTGCCATTGCCTCCTTCCTAGGGCTGAATGTGTTTGACTGTCCAAGGTCACTCAGCTGGCTTTGGACCTAAGGCAGGACTAGCCTGAAAACTTCAACCAGTGTACCAAATTGGCGCTCTCTGCCTTCCATTTACAGACTAGAATTCCGTCTCTCTCTCTCTCTCTCTGACTGGTGTTTTCCTGCTAGAAGCAGTATCTTATGATTCTTGATCAATGTATTTTTCCTTTTTCCTTTTTTCCCTTTTATGTACACTGAGAGCATCTGCACCAAAGACAAATTCCTTGTGTGTCCAATCACACTTGGCCAATAAAGAATTCTATTCTATAAAGAATTCTATTTCCTCTGGCAAAAGCTATATGTGGAAGTTTTAACCTAAACAATCTGAAGCAGCTTAGAATATCTAAAGAATGATTTCCAAAGGGTTTCGATCAGGTGTATGCACATACATAGGATAGGGAGAGAGAGACTTACTACTCCTATCCTGATGAGGTTACTCTAGTGTTTTAATTACTTTTTAAAGTACCATCAAGTAGGGTGTAGGAACACAGAAGTGCCAACTTCTTCAGCCCAGACTAGTATTGCCTGCTTTGGCAGCACTTGTCTTGTTTTTTTCCTTCTTTTCAAACATCAGATGCCACAAATGGAACATGGATTTCCCACAAGTAATCTGAGTTGTGCCAGCCTCTCTCACTCTCATGTTTCTCTTTTTCCTCACTGATCCAAGGATACTGAGACAAAACTAGGGGGGAAGTAGGACAGAAAGTATGCAAATCTCTTCATACCTTTACAAGCTGCACATCCTGGTGACTTAATTGGCTCTGAGGCAACTTGTCCTTCTGGGTTATCCAGGGATGTTGGAGTACCTGTTTAGCAGTCAAACGCTGATGCGGATCAACATGGAGCATCTTGGATACTAAATCCTGCAGTAAGTATTCAGAAAACATAGCTGCTGAATATCTTTTTTCCCCTTGCCAGTTTCTTGGCTACAGTGAAGGAGACAGTGCTGCTTCTTGGTTAATTTGAAAGTTACCTCCAGGTTTATCATATCTGGCAACAACAATGCCTAATTAGCCAATACTAATAAACTTTTTTCTTCCTTTCTTCCACTACATTTGGACATCACATCTGAATCTAACCCGTGGCTTGTTCTTTACAAAGCAGACATCAGCCAGGATTTGTTCTCTAAAATCACCAAATGGGAGTCACTAATTTGTTCTGGTACCCACTCTAACAAGAGGCCAAAAAAGCACAATTGCATGGCAGATGTTGACATCCTTTTCATTCACACGAGGTGCAAACAGCCTTTTTTAGGAGCTTAAGCCAGGGGTGTCCAAACTTGGGAACTTTAAGACTTGTGGACTTCAACTCCCAGAATTCCCCAGCTGGCTGGGGAATTCTGGGAGTTGAAGTCCACAAGTCTTAAAGTTCCCAAGTTTGGACACCCCTGGCTTAAGCAATCCTCAATTTTCTTCATTAATCCTTCATCTTATTTCTTGCAACCTTTTTATTGCCTAGTCAACTAACTCCAAAAATTAAATCAGAAGAGTTAGTTTTGGGTATAATGAATCCAGGGCTATTGCAGCCTGAATTAATTGCTAAAAGAGTTAATGGAGTGTTGATTTTCCCTGCTTCAGAAACAAACAAAACCCACAAAAATTGGGTTTTACTATGCACCCCTTTTTATTTTGCACCTTCCACCTTCCCCGATGGAAAGACCACCAATCCAACCACGGTGATGTTCATTCCAGTTGGACCACCATAATTTTGATTTTCTTTTTTTCATTTGCCAAAAAAAAGGAGAGAAGATCAACCCAGGCAAACTTTGGAGCAGCTGCTGGGCCTTTAAAAAGAATTTCTACAGAAATGACCAATCGTGCACTGGCAAATCAGGGAGCTGAATCAATTGTTCTAAGAGTTTTAGTCCATCGTGTTATCCCAATGGAGCCAAAGTCTCTGGTTTTCTATCTCAAAAAGAAAGTATGAGTTTGGGGGTAAAACCATGGAGCTTTAAAAAATTATACATTGGGTGTAAAAAGCAGACCGGAATTTTTTTTAAAAAAAAAAAACTTTGCCCTCTCTCCCAAAATTAGACTCATTCAGTGAAACTGAATTGTTAGCGATAAAACAATTTATAGAGTTATAAAGCATAATTTAACCTGTGGGATTGGCTTTAGCATTCCTGGATGAGGGAGTTATGAAAAACTCGTAACCAAGACCCCAAACTCCAAAATTCCTAACTTTTAACTGTATCAGAATGGTTAAAAATTACTCTCTAGAATCAATGCTCCTCATGAGGAGTGTGGATAGGAGGGTGTGATGGCTCTCCTTAGAAGCACCTGACCACCTGACATACAGGACACAGGAGGTGCCGGAGCTCTGCGGGGGGGAGGGGGGGGAGGGGGGGGAGAGAAGAGGCAACATTGAGAAAACTCAGATCACAAAAATGAACTTGAAAATCTGTGTGATATAAAATGATTGAAATTATCTTAAGATAAAAGTTTATTGCTGACAAAATAGTACTAAGTAATAACAAACCAATGTATTAGTAAATGAAAGTTATGAGAATGAGGGGGAGGGCCATTTCCTGCATAATGTAACTGTCAAAATTTGTACTTCATCCATTACCCCTTTCCTTGAATATTTTGTTTTAAAAAACCAATAAAATTTTGTTTTTTTTAAAAAAAGAAGCACCTGACCAGCCATTGGACAAAATGAAAGTGGACTACATAAGCCATAGCTCCAAGCCATGGGACTTTCGGGTTTTATGACTCAAGCTGGAAGCTGCTTTATCAGTGGCTGAACCTAAGAGACTAAACCTTACTTTGGCTGCATCAGAAACAGTGCTCCAATTTCCTCCTTTGAGGGTAAACTTTCCGCCGCCTATCCGAACAAGGATCTCTTCAGGGGTGTCACTGGGCCCATTTGCAAAGGGAGTATACCTGGAAAAGGCAGAAGGGGGCAGGGAAAATGACAATAGGCACATATTTAATACATGCAATAGCATCATGTCAGATAGAAGAGAACATCTACAGCATGGCTTAAGCTTTAGCTTAAGAGAAAGAAGGACTAGGGGAGACATGATAGCAGTGTTCCAATATCTCAGGGGTTGCCACAAAGAAGAGGGAGTCAAACTATTCTCCAAAGCACCTGAGGGCAGAACAAGAAGCAATGGGTGGAAACTAATCAAGGAGAGAAGCAACTTAGAACTGAGGAGAAATTTCCTGACAGTTAGAACAATTAATCAGTGGAACCACTTGCCTCCAGAAGTTGTGAATGCCCCAACACTGGAAGTCTTTAAGAAGATGTTGGATAGCCATCTGTCTGAAACGGTATAGGGTTTCCTGCCTAGGCAGGGGGTTGGACTAGAAGACCTCCAAGGTCCCTTCCAACTCTACTATTGTATTGTATTGTATGAGGTGAGAGTAGACATGGGTAGAGAAGACAGGAGGGCTGCAAATGAGGGAGATTCATCACCACCATCTCAACAGCATCCAATTCACAGACAACCCTATTCAACTCCTGGTAGAGATTTAAGTACACATTATTTTCACTGTAAGGTTTGGTTGTTTTTTTAAAAAAATCACGGAGATCCACACATATGCTCGGCGGAAGCTGGGATTCTCAGGAGACAAACGAAGACAGACTCTGAACTGAGAGATTTCACAATTCATTATAATTATGAGCGTGTAATAAGTCACAGTGCCCTATTATGGAGCTGAATCATACGGTCTAGTCTGTTAATCATTGGTTGGGAATGGAAGATTTGCTGTGGGGCAAAGAATTGACCAGGCTGACCTTCAGGTTTGTTACAGTTCTCCAGTTTAACAGCAATTGCCAATACATACCTGTAGCAGCTTGGAAATGTACAAGCTTCAAGTGCCTACTTTAAGCAAAACAAAACAAAATCTTCATTGGGATAGAGTGAGATTCAGATTACAATTCCAAATGAATCAATTTTTTACTTACTGATGGGAGAGAAAGGTTTAACGTGGGTGAACTCATTTTTGTATCAGTCCCCATAACATGTTATGCCAACCCTTCCGAATATTAATGTGTCTTGTGTGACTCTAACCACTGTAGTAGATAGGGCATGATTGCTACCTACAAGTGATGTGAACCCAGCAATTCTGGCATACTCAACAAAACAAACTTAAAAGAAACCATGGCTTAATAATAGTGAAGTTGTCAGTAGCAGGGCACAATACAGAATACCAGAATTGGAAGGGACCTTGGAGAGCTTCATGTCGAACCTCCTGTCAAGCCAGAGACCCCAAACTTTTCTGGGCAAATTGCTACCCAAACTCTTCTTAAAAACCTCTAGTTATGGAACACGCACAACTTCTGAAGACAAGCTGTTAATTGTCCTTATTGTCAGGAAATTTCTGCTTAGTTCTAGGTTGAATCTCTCTTTGATAGGTTTCCAACCAATGGTGAAGTTCACTTTTTTTTTTACTACCGGTTCTGTGGGCATGGCTTGGTGGGCATGGTGTGGCTTGGTGGGCATGGCAGGGGAAGGATACTGCAAAATCTCTATTCCCTCCCCTTCTGGGGCTAGCCAGGGGTGGCATTTGCATGTTATCTGAACTACTCAAAATTTCCGCTACTGGTTCTCCAGAACCTGTCAGAACCTGCTGGATTTCACCCGTTTCCAACCATTTGTCAGCTTTGGAAGATATATTAACATTCTTGTGCTTGGAAAATTAGGAGGGGGATTTAGTAGAGGGAATGTAGTTAGACAAAATAGCATTCTTCTTTTCGGTGAAGGTCATCGTATCCTGCACCTGGAGAAGGAGTGGTTGAAGTGATGTCTCGAGTTGGGACAGATTAGGATTGGACGAGGTGATGGATTGATGGGTGCATGGGATGGGTTTGGACTTTTGACTTACTGAGGGAAAACCCGGAAATCTCAGATTTCCCAGATGTGCCTGTATACCTACTCTAATAAACGGGAGCTTTGATCCCTGTCTCGGAGTTTTTCTTTGGAGTTGGGGTTTTCCGGAACACGGACACCATTACTTCTTGCCTTGCCCTCAGGTGCTTTGGAGAAGAAGTGGTCTCCCTCTTCTTTGTGACAGCCTCTCAAACATTGGAAGGCTGCTATCATGTCACCCGTTAAGAATGCAGCCAAAGATTCTAATCCCTTGCTCAAACAGGAGATTCATCAAGCAATCTCAAGTTAGTCATCATACCTTTGACTTGGTTCATACACTCTTTGCTCAACATACAATAATACAATACAATAGTAGAGTTGGAAGGGACCTTGGAGGCCTTCTAGTCCCACCCCCTACTCAGGCAGGAAACCCTATACCATTTCAGAGAAATAGTTGTCCAATCTCTTCTTTAAAATCTCCAGTGTTGGGGCATTCACAACTTCTGGAGGCAATGTTGTTCCACTGATTAATTATTCTAACTGTCAGGAAATTTCTCCTCAGTTCTAAATTGCTTCTTTCCTTGATTAGTTTCCACCCATTGCTTCTTGTTCTACCCTCAGGTGCCTTGGAGAATAGTTTGACTCCCTCTTCTTTGTGGCAACCCCTGAGATATTGGAACACTGCTCTCATGTCTCCCCTAGTCCTTCTTTCTCTTAAGCTAAACATACCCAGTTCCTGCAACCGTTCCTCATATGTTTTAGTCTCCAGTCCCCTAATCATCTTTGTTGCTCTTCTCTGCACCCTTTCTAGAGTCTCCACATCTTTTTTACATCGTGGCGACCAGAACATGGGTTGATGGGTTCACATTGCGCGTAACACCATGACTCAAAAGTGAAGACACCACGATGGCTAGGTTCACATAAAAGATTAAACCATAACTAAGCCATAGGATGGCTTCATTCAGTTGAATTGTCTCGCCCTATCCTGTCTCACAGAAGTACTGTGAGATAAGGAGAAGCAGAGAGCCACCTCTCTCTCTAGCATTCTTTGGAAGGAGAGCGGGCGGAATGAAAATTTAATAAAGAAATGCAGTCAACTTTTTTTGTTCTCCCCCCCAAAAAACGCAATACATCCACCTTACCCTGCTAGCATTGTGTAGAGGAGGATTCCTAAGCTCCAAATATCACAGGCCTCATCGTAGCCTTGGCGCTTCAAAACCTAAATTAGAACCAGAAAACATGGAGACATAATTATCAACTGTAGGAAGAATGGGAAGAGCCTATTGACCCAAAAAAAGGGAAAGCGATGAAGCTGACGATACTCCCGATAATTTTCTTGGCTCTGAAAAAACAGAGAAGAAGTAAGAGATGCAAGGGGGACATCTCCAGCAAGAGAAAAGTCTGCAGACAAACCATGAGGTAGAAAGCAGCTCAGTTTTGAGTTTCTCCTCTCTTATCATTCCTGCACATCCTGTTAAGATGATAATCAGGACTTGTTGGTCTTCTTTACCTTTCCTTATCCTCTTTCCATTTCCTGTTGTGTCCTTTAAGAAGAAGTCAATTCCACTAATTTCCAGCCATTGGCTGTGCTATAAACCAAGCAGGGATGTGCGGTCAGGAGAGGCAGGGGAGGCAGAGCCTCACCGCTCTCATCATGAAAAAAAATGGAAAAGGGAAAAGGAGCTGAGGAGCCTCGGGGAATGGGACTGCACGAGCCGCGGTCCCCTTCATGTTGACTCAGGAAGGCGGGGAATGGGACCACGTGTGCAGGACAAAGGGAGGTTCAGGAGGCTCCTCTAGCCTCAGCCTCCCTCCTGCACACGTGGTCCCATTCCCTGCCTTCTGTCGGGTTCTGACGCCGGAGCTCATGTTCCAGGGCGAATGCGCATGCACGAGTGGCTCCCTTCCTCGCACTGAGCAACGTCAGGTTTACGGGAAGTTGCTCGCGAAAGCAGAAAGTGCGACGGTCTTTTCGGACCGTCGGCTACCGTTTCCCTGCCAGCTTGCTCGCGAAAGGACCCTGGAAACCGAGTCGTGGCCGGCGCCTTGTTAAGAATTCCCCGCCTTCCTGATGACGTCACCAGCCTCACCAGCCATAAACCTCACCGCACGTCACTGAAACCAAGGGTGTTTTAAATACC
The DNA here is from genome assembly GCF_964273705.1 of Natrix helvetica. Classification (NCBI taxonomy): domain Eukaryota; kingdom Metazoa; phylum Chordata; class Lepidosauria; order Squamata; family Natricidae; genus Natrix; species Natrix helvetica. Next base: position 15,166,685 of record NC_138560.1, read on the forward strand.
GTGTGGTTACAAAAAAAAGCAATTGGTCTAATTATGAATAGTTTCTAAACACAACCGTCCCCATGGTGGATCTTCCAGATCAGAGATCCTCAATCCCCAGACCGTGCCCCACAACCGAGCCTTGAGCCATTCAGAACCAGGCTGCGGGAGAGCTCGTGCAGACTCATTTGTGCGAATGGTGTAGCCGCCCCTCGCGCAAATGGAGCTGCATGCACGCACTTGTCCTCTGCTTCTGCAAAACCATCCCCCCTTTCCCCCATCCCGGGCCGGGCTGCAATACCAGAAAGGTTGGGGAACTCTGTTCCCGACGACTTCAGCTTGCAACACCAAAGATGGTTTTATCCTAGGATAAAGTGGGAGAAGCTTCACTCCAAAGGACAAAAACGGTCCTTTTTGCAATGGCAGAATGTCCCATTCTTGCCTCCTAGCATTAGCACTTATATACTGCTTCATAGTGCTTTTACAGCCCACTCTAAGCGGTTTACAGGGTCAGCCTATTGCCCCCAACAATCTGAGTCCTCATTTGACTGACCTCGGAAGGATGGAGGGCTGAGTCAACCTTGAGCCAGTCAAAATCAAACTCCTGGCAGTGAGCAGCCTGAAATACTGTATTCTAACCGCTGGGAGGAGGGAGGGAAGGGAAGGGAAGGGAAGGGAAGGAAGGAATAGCACTTAGACTTATATAACACTTCATAGTGCTTTTATAGGCCTCTCTAAGCGGTTTACAGAGTCAGTCTCTTGGCCCCAACAATCTGGGTCCTCATTTTACCCGCCTCGGAAGGATGGAAGGCTGAGTCAACCTTGAGCCTGGTAAGATTTGTACCGCCAAACTGCAGGCAGTCAGCAGTCAACAGAAGTAGCCTGCAATACTGCATTCTAACCACTGCACCACCTTGGCTCTTACATCTCCCCTTTCAACATTCTCCGATCAACTCTCCTCCAGAGATACGGATTACATCCCCTCAGTACAGAATGATCATGGTGTAATCCTCCCAAACAATCTGGAAGGAGTCCGCTTGATGGGGGCCAAGACTACCTCAAAAGGGTCCCCCAGGCCTATCAGATAAAACAAAGGCAGCATTCGGAATTCCAGGTATATTCTGGCTTTCGTACCTAGAGGACCCCATGAAAGTGCAAGAAAGGAAGCCATGAGAATTTGTGATAGTTACTAAAATTCAGATGCAGTTAGGAACAACAGGAGGAGAAAAGATCCAGTTTCCATGTTAGCCTGGATCCCCAACCCAAACATGCTAATATGATGACCTGTGGAAAATCTGCAGAAGGAACATAACTCAGGGACTTCAGAGGATTCAGCTAAGAGCCATGGTGGCGCAGTGGTCAGAGTGCAGTACTGCAGGCTACTTCTGCTGACTGCCAGCTGCCAGCAGTTCGAATCTCACCAGGCTCAAGGTTGACTCAGCCTTCCATCCTTCCAAGGTGGGTAAAATGAGGTCCCAAAATTGTTGGGTCAATATGCTGACTCTGTAAACCGCTTAGAAAGGGCTGTAAAGCCCTGTGAAGCGGTATATAAGTCTTATTACTACGGCTAAGAGCAGAAGTAGGCTTTATTTTCAGTTTGGGGGACAGATGCCAAGTGTTCAAACAACCGTTGCACCCGATTCGATTGTAGCACATTACGCTACAAACATTTTCCGGCACAAAATGTATCAAATCAGGTCTTCCATTCATCCCAGTTGGTTGGAGAAAGTGAGAACAGGAGTTTTTCCTGAAATGAATGAAATCAATGTAACAAAAGTATGTTGGGAATTTGACCCCCAACAAACCCCGGTTTATGAGCTGCTTACCTCTGGAGCAACAAAGTTGGCAGTATAGCAAGGAGTCATGAGGAGCCCGTTATCTGCCCTCAGTTGCTTGGCAAACCCAAAATCACAAATACGGATACATTCTGGGTTGCCGGACTCATCTACGTAGAGGATGTTGCTAGGTTTCAAGTCTCTATGGACCACCTGCAAAGCAAAGATGGAAATTGCAGCTCATGAGTTTGCAACTGCTTCCTTCCAGTTTATCGCTACGTGCTCCAGTCCAGATGTTAAACTTCATTCTGATCCTACAACTGCAGTGTATTTCTTTCCTGCTTTGGGGTTACAGAGCCCCTAATAAGGATGACAAAAAAAAAAAAAAAGGAGAAAAAGTAGAAAAAAAGGGCGCACTAAAACAGAACTCACAATACGTTGATAGAAAAGGATCGTTAAAATAATGTTGCAATGGAAACTACCATCAACCTGAGGCTGAAGCCACAGATTTTCACCACAACTACGTTCTAGAGCAGTGATGGCTAACCTTTTCCTCCTCGCATGCTGAAATTGCCCACATCCATAATGCCATGTGTCCAGCACCCTACGCATGCGTGTACGACCCCCCATGCTCCCGCCTGCAGGCGCGCCCCCCATTCTGGGCCTAGCAGGCCTCCCTAAACCCTCCTGGGACCAAAAACGGGGTGCGAGGGAGCATTGCACCCCCTTGCATTCCCCCACCTCATGTTAAACATACTAAAACATGCAACGCACATAAACAGTGTTCTGACTGAGGCTTCCCAAGAGCATGAAGCAAACTCCTGGTCCCGACAAAAAACCTTTTTATTAACTTACTGTGAATTCTTCTCATTCACTCCAGCAAAGTCTTTCAAGGGAGGATTTACAGTCACAGACTTTCTCTGGCTTGGAGAGCTGCCAGGCAGATATCTGCAGAACTTGGCAAGGAGCCTCGGAGAATCACCAACCAATTAAGCAAACTAATTGTCTCCTGCAAACTTCACTCCCTTTTCGCTCCTCTTTTACTTCCTCTGGGAGGGGCCATTCATCGTCCACCTGTGGCCTTACTCCCAAATCAACCCCTGTTCTTTACTTGTTCCCTTCGTCTGGAAACTCTGCGCATACACACACTGGGAACAGGCTCCAGCTGTTCATCTGGCTCAGTGATGTCTGACTCTGAAGGCAGCTGATAACTGGCATTCGGCTCTGGCCCCATCTCTGCCTCCGACACAGAGCCCTGATCAGAGCCTTCCCCAGACTCCAGGACTGGCCCATGTTCCTCCCCAACCTCCTCCCTGTCCGAATCTGCTGCCAGCTCCACTGGTGGACCACAACAAAAAGTTTGTCATGCATAAAAAACAAGTGACCATCTTGACATTGTGACCGTACACCCTGGCACAAAGGCAGGGAGGCCCAGGGAAGCGGGAGGGTCCCTGCCAGCATCTTCTACTCACCCCTTGGGAGTGAAGATATTCCACGGTTTTGCCGATCGTGTGCAGGACGGAGCTGGCTTCTCTTTCCGAAAAACACTTCTGCTTGAGAATCCTGTCTAGCAATTCCCCGCCTCTCATTAGTTCAGTCACCAGGTAAACGTGTTTGCCATCATCGTACACCTGCCAAATGGAAATCTCTGAGCAGGTCCTGAGAAAAACGATTTAACACGTTTCCCAAAACCGTCTCCCAACTTCATATACGTCATAGACATCAGGGGTGTCAAGCTCAGGGGCCGCATCCAGCCCACAGGGTGCTTAGATCTGGCCCACGGGCCTGCCCTGGAAACAGTGGGCTCTGCCAGTGAAAACGGAGCTTAGGAGGACCACGCGCAGCCCTCCTGGGCTCTGTTTCTGGCCGCAACGGCCTCCTGCAGCCCTCTGCCAGTGAAAATGGAGCCCAGGAGGGCCGCAGGGCTCCATTTTCACTGGCAGAGAGCTGCAGGAGGCCGTCATGGCCAGAAACGGATCCTCGATGAGTGTCGTTGAGCTGGCCGTGCCCACCCTGACCATGCCACCTCTGCCCCCCTCCCCCAGGTCAAACACAACCCTGATGCGCCCCTGGAGTTTGACACCCCTGCTATACATCCAACTTGAGGCCTGGAAATTGCACAGGATGCAATTCTGTATAGGGATAAAGATTTCCACAATACATAAACAGCATCTCAACAAACATGGAGCTGTCATGTATGATGTCTGGGCTCTGAAGCAGAGGTGTGTGTGTGTGTGTGTGTCTGTGTGTGTCTAGCAATATTATGCTGAATCAGAATTGACCTGCATGCCAGCAGAAATGAGATTACATATTTTTAGGGCACCATATACATAGGGACAACTCTTTCACTGTAACCTCTGCTTGTTTTTTCTTCTTCTTATATTTTACTTCAAACAAACAGCCCCTATAAAAAGGAGAGCCAGCAGGGGAGATACAATGGTGATCCCATGATGACAGGGCGCTTGGCAATTCGATGTAAGTGCAAACCAGCTGCCAAGCACTCAGTTTGCAATCATGTAACTGGAAGGTCACTGCCATGGCCGTAACATCAGGCGTGGGGCGCAAGTGCTTTATTTAGCACTGTTGTAATTTCGAACAATTGCTGAACGAACAGTTGGGAAGGCGAGGACTGCCTGCACAAATATTCTGATCCACTGCCCTGCCCTAGTCATGAACGAACAACTGCTTTACTCTCTCAAGCTTAGTCTGTTGATAAGCTCTATTTTGCTATGACACTCACATCCTTCAGTGTGATGATGTTTGGATGCTGTCCGTACCGTAGGAGTATCTCAATTTCCTCGGAAGGATCTCGCTTACTCTTGTCAATAATCTGCAAGAAGTATATTCCGTTTTAGTACAATTTACTGCAACTTACTATTTTTGAAAGGGGTGTGTGTGTCAGATTATATTTAAAAGTTGAAAACATAACATACATATTTAATTTCAATCTCTCCCTTAATCGTGCAAGGTTTTATTACTTGATTATTCCCTGTACCTCTAGCCCATCCAGTAGTCTTGAGTCATGTACAAAGCAATTAAAACATGCTATAAAATATATATTAAACCAATCTAAAAAAGACTTTAATTTATAAAATTAAGCAGCATAAATCAAATAGCATCAATATACAAATCAACATCCATAAAAATAGCAGTAAATGCTGAATATAAGAATAAAGTTCTAAAAATCTGTACAATATGTATTTTAAAATCCTTTTTAAAAAAATACGGGGAGGAGAGTCTGATGTGGGATGCAAGAGTGTAAAACATCATTTACACAACTACCTACCTACCTACACACACACACACACACACACACACACACATTATGACCTAGAATCCCACCCAAGATGCCTGTCCGGTCAGCAAATGGCAGTGGTGAGTTGTGAAATCAAGGATTTTTCCTATCATTCAACTCCAGCGTTACATCCATTCACATCTGGGATTGGCAAATACAGTTTTGAACACCCAAATTCAGTGATACGAGGCTAAGACTTCCTTTGGTCAGGCCTGGAAGCCATCTTTTGCATTGGGCCTTCAGGCCTGCCACATTCCATGCTGTGGGAATATGGGAGGGGGGATTATATGGAGTATGGGAGATATATAGTCAAAATAACATTTCTTTCTCAGAGAGTCAAGGACATCTTGCCCTGAACCTGGTGGGGTGTGACTGGGAGGCATCTCCAGTTGGGACGGTGCCTGATTGGGCCGTGTGATGGACATGGGGGTGCTGGGCAGGGGCTCGGACTTCCTTTTGGGTGAGGAAAACCTGGAAACTTTCAGATTTGGGCTTTCCCAGATGTGCCAATATGACATCTCTAAATAAAATGGAACTTTGAGGAATCTCAAGCCTTGGAGTCTTCTTTCGTTGGGGGTGTTACTTGGAACCCTGAACACTTTGCATTCAGAAACCCAACTTTGCTCTCCTGCATTAATATCCCCAGGGAAGCGTCTCTTTAAAACGAATAGTGGGATTTTAAAGGATTTCACCGTTCTCAGGCTTGAAGAAAGAGGAAGCTCTGACCTTGACTGCGTATTCTGTGCTGGTTGCCTTGTGAATGCACCGCTTGCATATTGAATAAGAGCCCACACCGATGGCTTCTTTAACCATGTAACCATCATTAAACTGGAGATTTTTCCCATGCAGTTGCTACAAGGAAAAGCAATAAGGAAAAAAAAATCAAGTTTGCTAGACTATACACAAAGTCTCTCAGCTTATTGTGACCCGCCATTGGCCAGCGGAGCTGGCAGCAGATTCGGACAGTGAGGAGGTTGGGGAGGAACATGGGCCAGTCCTGGAGTCTGGGGAAGGCTCTGATGAGGGCTCTGTGTCGGAGGCAGAGAGGGGGCCAGAGCCGTCTGACAGTTGTCAGCTGCCTTCAGAGTCAGACATCAGTGAGGCAGATGAACAGCTGGAGCCTGCTCCCAGTGTGCGCATGCGCAGAGTTGCCAGGCGAAGGAAACAGCTAAAGAACAGGGGTCGACTTGGGAGTAAGGCCACAGGTGGATGGTGAATGGTCCCTCCCATAGGGGATAAAGAAGAGTGAAAGGGGAGGGGTGTTTGCAGGAGACAATTAGTTCATTCCTGCATTCTTGCCAAGTATTGTGGCATCTGAAAGATATCGGCCTGGCCACTATCCAAGCCTGATAAAGGTCGGTAATTTTGAACTATCTTGAAAGACTATTGGCCGGGACTTTGCTGGAGAGGAATTCAGTGTAAATTAAATAAAAGGGGTTTAACGTGAGGAGGACTCGGCTTCGTGCTGCTGGGGAAGCCTAGGTCAGAACACAGCTGCTGAAGCTGAACCAGGGTGGAGAAATCCAGGTTAGATTGTATATACAGGTAATCCTTAACCTGCAACTGTTCATTTAGTGATGGTTCTATGTTACCAAAGCGCTGAAAGAAGTGACTTATAAATAGTCTTCACACATGATCACATGATCACTATTTGCAACCTTCCAAGCTTTCTGCCAGTGGACAAAGTCAACGGGGGAAGTTGGGTGCACTTAACAACCGATTGATTCACTTAACAACTGCAGGGATTTGCTTAACTGTGGGGGAAAGGCCATAAAATTGGGCATGATTTACTTAACAACCGCCTTGCTTAACAATAGAGATTCTGGTCCTGATCGTGGCTATAAGTCAGGTGTCCAAACTTGGCAACTTTAAGACTTGTGGACTTCAACTCCCAGAATTGAAGAGTTGGCAGAGCTGGCTGGGAAATTCTGGGAGTTGAAGTCCACAAGTCTTAAAGTTGCCAAGTTTGGACACCCCTGCTATAAGTCAAGGGACTATCCGAATGCTATTTTCATATAAGGCATAATTGTTGCAGAATGAATTCCTAATTAAAATTCCCCTCCTCTCGGATCTAAATTGGCATTAAACATCACAGGACAAAGAGCAGTTTTGGAGCAGGTTAGATTCAACCAATGCAAAAACGGTGTTGACATTCACAGATATCATAGAAATACATACAAATCATCTTTGACAGATGCATAAATGGGCAACAATATATTTATCCATGTATGTACATTTTTTTGCTATGTTGAGAGACAACTTTGATATGGCTTTTAAATTACATATGAATATTTGATTGATTTAGAAACAGCCCCCACCCCCCAAGGATTCTACAGGCTTTAAATTCTTTTTCAAGAATTCTCCAGCCTTTTCTTACCTGAACTACAGAATGCAAAGGCACAGGTGGCGATTTAGCTTTCTCATCCTCTATCAGTCCAGTGGCTACAAAGCTGAATCCTCGGAAGAGCTGATGGGCTCCTGCACTTGGTGGAATTCCGGGTGAATCTAAAACAAATTTGGGAGGAAAAATATTAGAACTCAAGTCACTGGAACAATAGCATGTCAGGAACTTGTACCACTAGCTATTCCTTCCCCAAACATCCAAGACAGAGGTAGGATAAGAGCTGGCTGGGGAATTCTGGGAGTTGAAGTCCGCGCATCTTAAAAGTTGCCAAGTTTGAAAAAGTCAGCTCTAATATTTAGACACAAAGACCAGAATGAGGAACCCAGTGGTGCTGGACCAACTCCTTTCCCTCTGACCACTGCTGGCTTGGAGGTGAGAGTCCAACATCTGGAGAGTTTGATGTTCTCCATAGCTGCCATTTCTTTAATCCCATTAACCACAGGAACGTAAACGGCTCATCTGAGATGTACAGAAAGGAAAGAATTGTACAGAGAGTCCCAATGCCTCTTTTTATGAGTACTGCATGCAGTTTTGGTCACCACACTATAAAAAAGAGGTTGAGACTCTAGAAAAAGTGCAGGGAAGAGCAACCAGGATGATTAGGGGACTGGAGGCTAAAACATATGGGGCATGGCTACTCTAGGGAAGAGACGGACCAGGGGAGACATGATAGCAGTCTTCCAATATTTGAAGGCTGCCATAGAGAGGAGAGGGTCAAGCTATTTTCCAAAGCACCTGAAGGCTAGACAAGGAATAATGGATGGAAACTGACCAAGCAGAGATTCCATCTAGAAATAAGGAGCAATGTTCTGACCGTGAGAACGATCAACCTATGGAACAGAAGTTGCCTTCTGAAGTTGTGGGAGCTTCATCACTGGAGGCTTTCAAGAAGGGACTGGACTGGCATCTGTCAGAAATGGTGGAGGGCAGTGATGGCGAACCGATGGCATGCGTGCCACAGGCGCTGCCCTGTCAGCTGGCCAGCATGCATGTGCGTGCTGGCCAGCTGAGTTCACCCTTTTTAAAAGCCATTTTTCGCCCTCCCCAGGCTCCAGAGGCTTTATAGGAGCCTGGGGAGGGAGAAAAGAGCCTCCCACGGAGGCCCTCTGGAGGCTTCATGAGCTTCCCTGAATCCTCTGGAGCGCAAAAAACCAGCCCTATGGGCAAACCGGAAGTTTGGCAACGGATTTCCGGTTTGCTCGGAGGTTCATTTTGACTGCTCCGGAGGCTTCAGGGAAGCGTCCTGAAGGTCCCTGAAGCCTTTGGAGCACTCAAAACGACCCTCCAAGCAAACCGGAAGTGATTTCTGGTTTGCTCGGAGGTTCATTTTGACTCCTCTGGAGGCTTCAGGGAAGCCTCGTGAAGGTCCCTGAAGCCTCCAGAGGGCTTCCAGGGGAGCGGGGGAGTCTGTTTTCGCCCTCTCCAGGCTCCTATAAAGCCTCTGGAGCCTGGGGAGGGCGAAAAAAGCATTAAAAAGGGGGGTCGCGCCTGTAGTGTGCGCATGCACACTGGGGTGTGTGTCGCACAATGCATTACGGGTCCGGCACGCCCGCACACGACCCCCCCTGCGCTCCCCCCACTTATGGCACGCGAGCCAAAAAAGGTTCGCCATCGCTGGTGTAGGGTCTTCTGCTCGGGGGTTGGACTAGATGACCCATAAGGTCCCTTCCAACTCTGTTAAAAACTGTTGTATTTATTTTGTGTGATGCCACTTTTCGGAAACAAAACACCTTTTCTCTGTATTGGGAGAGAGTTCAGGATCCCAAATCTAGCTGAACCTGATATATGCAAAAAAGCCAGAAGAAAAGGCCAAGGAAGGCAGGAATCTTTTTCTCGTGGGTATGAATGAAATGATTTAAAAATGGAGGCAAGGGCTACTTCTGTGTCCTTTGAACAGGTGTCCATAAAGTGAATACAGGTACATACACACATACCATCTTGTCTTCAAATTATTAAAAGCCAAACACCAACCTTTGGGTGTGCGGGACGTAAATTCTTTGTCAAAATAAAAGGTATCGTCCGGCCGGCCCACAGCAGGTTTGAACGGTGGCTTGATTTCTCGACGGAAAAGCTTCTGGAGGATGAAAAATCATACCGAAATAAGAGAGTTAGTATCAGGGTATGGATGCACCAAGTGAGCCAAAAGTAGAAAAAAAGAAAGAAAGCCTTCGTTTTTCATGGAAACGATGCCCAAATATTTCAGCAGTACCAGTTTAGCTATCAGGAAGATGCCAAGCTGGGTTCTAATTGGTCGGCGAACTGCAAAAGTTTGGAAACCAAGAAAGTGTGTGTGTCCTGGGGGGACTCAGATCTATTGTTCCAGGAAACAAGCCAGCATATCCAGAGTGGCTTCTATTGGTTTGCTCCAGAAACAACCCAAATCTATATACAGGTCATCTTTAACTGACAACCATTTGTTTGGTGACAATTCAAAGCTATAACCGCACTGGAAAAAGTGACTTAGGACCATTCCTTGCATTTCAGATTGTAGTAACACTCGCATGGTTGCGTGATCAAAATTTGGGCTTACACCAATCGCAGTGCCCCAGGGTCATGTGGTCACCATTTGCGACCTTCCCGGCTGACGTCTGACAAGCAAACTCAATGGGAGAAGATGGATTTGCCCAACAGCCACATTATTCACTTAACAACTGCAGCGATTTCTTTTCACTGCGGCACAAAAGGTTGTAAAATCGGAGGCGACTCACTTAATGATGACCATGCTTAGCAACACAAATTCTGATGCCAATAATGGTCATTAAGTCGAGGACTACCTGTATTGTCCTGAGGCTGAAACCGGAATTTTAAGATCGTACCAAATGAAACGGGAAGCAGACCAAAACAATTCACATACTCACATTCCAGTCAATGGTAGAGTAGAAAGGGTGACGTTTGATTTCTTCAACACCGTCTGGGCCAGATCCTGCAAAGCCAAGCGCACTCTTCTTGACAAGTTCTACACACTGCATAGTGTTAAGGCATGAAGAACAAAGGTGGGCAACTATGGCAGCTTTACAACCTGTGGACTTCAACTCCCAGAATTCCTGTTGGCTCAGAGATTCTGGGAGTTGAAGTCCACAGCTCATAAAGTTGCCATAGTTGTGCAGCCCTCGTAAAGAACGAGGAGCAGAATCCTTTTTGTTTGGGTGTGTTCTGACCAAAAGAAGAGCTTCCCGAGAGCATGAAGCAAACTTGCCCCGACAAAAAACCCTTTTATTAATTGACTGTGAATTCTGCTCGTTCACATCCAGCAAAGTCTTTCAAGGGAGGATTTATAATCAGGCATTATCTGGCTTGGAGAGCTGCCAGGCCGATATCTGCAAAACTTGGCAAGGAGTCTCGGAGAGTCATGAACCAATTAAGCAAACTAATTGTCTCCTGCAAACTCCACTCCCCTTTCGCTCCTCTTTTATTTCCTCTGGGAGGGGCCATTCATCGTCCACCTGTGGCCTTACTCCCAAGTCAACCCCTGTTCTTTAGCTGTTCCCTTTGTCTGGCCACTCTGTGCATGAGTACACTGGGAACAGGCTCCAGCTGTTCGTCTGCTTCACTGATGTCTGACTCTGAAGGCAGCTGATAACTGGCATACGGCCCTGTCCCCCTCTCTGCCTCCGACACAGAGCCCTCATCAGAGCCTTCCCCAGACTCCAGGACTGGCCCATGTTTCTCCCCAACCTTCTCACTGTCCAAATCTGCTGCCAGCTCTGCTGGCCGCTGGCGGGCCATAACAGGGTGCTAGAATTCAACTTCTTGATTGTTTTTAGTTTTGACAGGTTTTAACAGTATCGTGCTATGCAGAAAACCTGCTGAAAGGCCTACTGGGGTCCATTTGACTCCCGTGCGTCATGGATGGGCACACCACGAGGATGCGAGGATGCGAAACTTGCACAAGGCTCTTACCTAACCTGTTGACTGGGTTCCTCTTGAAAAGGGCTCGCAGAAGACTTTGAGCTTCACAGCTTAGAAATTGGGGCATGCCCAGCTTTGCTCTAAATGAAAAGATATAGATGTATAGATATATATGTGCAGAAATGGACACGAGACAGCAAAGGGGAGGGGGGGAACCCTGCAGCACCCCCGTTTTTCAACTTCCCAGTGTCTCTCTTTGAGGATCAAAGTAGTCACTTGGCACAAACTAGCCAAGAGGCTCCAAATGACATCCCTCAAAGGCTTGGTTTGTAAAGAATGTGAAGAAAAAATGATTGGACAACCTATAGAATTCAAGCCAGAATTATTTCTATTATTAATACCTATTAATTAGGTATTATAACAGAAGGCTATAGCAAAAGGTCAATATACCTAATACTTCCCATCCTAACAGCAGCGAGAATGGTGTATGAACAGCAATGGAAAAGTGAAAACACCCCTTTGCAAAAGGAGATAATAAGGAAGATATTAACTTGCGCAGAAATGGATAAACTAACGTTAGAATTAAAAGACAAAAGAGAGACAGAATATTATGACAAATGGAATAGATATTTATCAATGGCTGTAAACACGAGGTGGGAGTCAGAACACGGAAAAAATTAGGCTAAGTAGACCTGAAATGAGCTATTATATATGTATTAGAATGAATATGTTGGTCAAAAATAATAACACTGTGTAAGTAGTATATATGTTATTTGTCTTTCACTTTGGTTTCTATGGCGGATGAAACGCCAGGACGGTCACACTGTGTTCAATATACTCCTATGTAAATAATAAAAATATATTTAGAAATAAAAAAATAAAAAGGAATGCGAAGCAGGGCTCACTATTTGTAACCCCTGGAATAAATTCATCTCAGAATCAAGTGATGGGTTTCCACCCATTTCAGAGCTAAGCAACTTTTGGGGCCCACCAGGAATTGTGAAATTCTGTTGAACCGCTGTTGTTGTTGTTAGTTGCGAAGTCGTGTCTGACCCATCGCGACCCCATGGACAATGTTCCTCCAGGCCTTCCTATCCTCTACCATCCTCTGGAGTCCATTTAAGCTCATGCCTGCTGCTTCGGTGACTCCATTCAGCCACCTCATTCTCTGTCGTCCCCTTCTTCTTTTGCCCTCAATCTTTCCCAGCCTTAGGCTCTTCTCCAGGGAGTCCTTCCTTCTCATTAGGTGGCCAAAGTAGTTGAGTAGAACCTCTACATAGCCACAAGTGAGTTAAGTGCAACCTTTCCTTGAATTCTGTTGATCCTTATCAAACTTGCAGATGCTTACCATGAGTTGAGAATATTCCTGAGCAGAGCAATAAATCAATTGATTTGGACCTGGTCTTTCCCATCTAACTTTTACCTATTCACCTAATGGCTTCCATGGCCAGGTGCACCCAGTTATAAAATAAATATTTATACAATAGAAACTGGTAGAGATGCTCACCCTCCCCATCTCTCACAATTCCAGGATGGTTTCTACCATCACTACATCTAGATCATTTTTTCTTCTCCCCCCCCCCCCCCAATAAAAGCTCAAAGCACTGAGCTGAGGCCACTTTTCAATTTTACTTTCTAAGAATGTCAATGTAGCCTGTGAGATCCAACACGTTCTCAGAAACAAAAACGATGCTGGAAGGGTTTTGTAGCCTCACTTTAGTAAATAAGCACATTTCATGAAATTAAAGTCAAGTACAGCAGGGTCTAGCAGATGCCGAGGCACCCTGGCATCCATAAACCCCCCGTGCCTACGTTGCTGCCATGCATCTGGAAAGGATTACAGCTTGTCTCCGTATGTCCTGCTTCTTCATTACGAGAACCGAAATTCAACATATTTAAAGAGTAGTGGATCAGTACAGCTGGATTTTTGTGGCCATGAGGTTGGCAGCCAATAATTTGGAGGGGGGAGCATGGGGGTTATATTAGCTTCTTTTAAAGCAAGTATTTCAACTCCTCCTTTTGGCGTTCTGACAATAGTCAGCATGATCAACCACTTTTTTCTTTTAATTATAGATCGTAACATTGGTGAAAGCTCAGAAGGACAACGAAGGTCGGTGTAAGTGCATTCAAGCACCAGGTAACCTGTTAAGGTATTGAGATTTAAGAGCTGATCAGCTGTAAAGATGATGCAACTGTAAAAGCTGATGAAATGTAAGGCTGATGCAATTAAGAGTTAAGAAGAATATTGATTACTTGTCAGGTATTTTCTACCACGTATATTTCTGTATATGTTGTATATAAACCACTGCTAAATGTTTAAGTCTCTGTGTGCTGTGTTTTGTTCCTGGGTTGTCTCCTAATACCCTGTTTCCCCCAAAATAAGACCTCCCCGGATAATAAGCCCAATTGGGCTTTTGAGCGCATGCGCTAAAATCACCCCTCCCCTGAAAATATTGCAACACAGCAGCAGCCATGAGGTGACCACGCTCGCCGCCTCCTGCACCTCAGAAATAATAAGACCTCCCCAAAAATAAGGCCAGGTGCTTATTTCGGGGGTCCAAAGAAAATAAGACTGTGTCTTATTTTCGGGGAAAGATGGTAGTAGTCACACTTCAAATGCTCTGACATAACCTCATCAGCTTCCATCTATTTCAGGGGTGTCCAAACTTGGGAACTTTAAGACTTGTGGACTTCAACTCCCAGAATTCCCCAGCCAGCATTCTGGGAGTTGAAGTCCACAAGTCTTAAAGTTCCCAAGTTTGGACACCCTTGATCTATTTCCAAAGAGAGACTTTCCACAGCAATTCCCCAACCGGGGGGTCAACTTGAGGCAAACCCTCCCCGGGGTCTGCATGCGGAGACTTACTTGAGAATGAGCGTCATCGTTTCCTTCCTGTCCTTCCCTTGAAACGGCAAAGCCCCTGTCAGCATCTCAAACTGCAAGGAACAACACAGAAGGAAATCAATCAGCCAGGGAATTCCACACCCTCGTTGCTTTATTTACAACACAGAACATAGAAGAATAGGGTTAGAAGGGACGTTGGAGGTCTTCCGGTCCAGCTCTTAACCGGGGGTCTCCAACCTTGGCAACTTTAAGCCTAGCAGACTTCAACTCCCAGAATTCAACATCCCAGGGAGGGCTAACCTTTTTCTCATGTGCCAAAGTTGCACATGTGCGCGTGACAGCACGCAACATGCCCCACCCCCTGCGCATGCCACATGATGAGCCCCAAGACACTGCGACCGTCATTACTATGAGTTGCTTACCAAGTGCCAGAATTTTGATCCACGGGGATGCTGCAACCGTCGTAAGTGTGAAAAACGGTCAAGTCACTTTTTTTCAGTGCCACTGTAATGTTGCATGGTCACTAAATGAACTGTTGCAAGTCGAGGACTGTCTGTGTTAAGGAGCTTGTCCTCCATTATTCAAATCAAATAGAAACGGATAGTTCCGAGCCAGGCCACTTTTACTGGTAATGGCCACAAGAGGGCAGCACGTATTCAGCTTTAAAACCACCCTTGATTGCATTGCAGGCGCTTTTACAAAGGCAAAGCATTTCAAGGCTCTACTGAAGGGGTCCCTAAACGTGGCAACTTTAAGACTTGTGGACTTCAAGTCCCAGAATTCCCTAGCCGGCTGGGGAATTCTGGGAGTTGAAGTCCACAAGTCTTAAAGTTGCCAAATTTGAAGACCTCTGCTCTACTGCTTGAGCTGATTTCAGGGGTCACTCAGGTGTGGTGTGGATGACCTCAGGAGGGCTATCCAGAAGGTTTAAAAGGCTTCTGCTCAAGCTGCCCAGTGGCGTAGCGTGGGTTATCAGCACCCGGGGCAAGGCAAGTAATTTGCGCCCCCTAACCCGTGGATTTTAGCACTCGAGTCTCTTCCACTAGATTAGTTAAAGAAACCCTTACCCCTAAGCACATGTATTGTTTGTTATGAAAATACTGATGTAATTAAAGTAAAATACATCTAAATACAAGTTTATTTTCAAACACTTTATTGAGTTTAGTGATCCTGCCTATGCCCTGCTAAGTGTGCAGCGTGCCCCCTTTCAATGCGGAATGACCAGCGTGCCCCCTTTCAATGCGGAATGACCAGCATGCCCCCTTTCAATGCAGAGAGACCAGCGTGCCCCCTTTCAATGCAGAGAGACCAGCGTGCCCCCTTTCAATGCAGAATGACCAGCGTGCCTCCTTTCAATGCAGCCGGGGGCCCCTGCACCCCCCACGCTACGCCACTGCCACAGAAGCATCTTTGGACAATGATGGCTCGCTCGGCTAAGAAAGGGAGATGAGCACTGGCCCCTAGAATCAGACATAACCTTTACCTTTTATAAGTATTACAGATAGTCCTTGACTTACAACCACAATTGAGCCCAAAATTTATGTTGCTAAGTGAGACATTTGTTAAGTGAGTTTTGTCCTATGTTAAGAAATTGCGGCCAGTTTCTTGCCACAATTGTTAAGTGAATCACTGTAGCAGCACGGTTGTTAAGTGAATCTGGATTCCACATTGACTTTGCTTGTCAGAAGGTCGTAAAAGGGGATCACATGATCCCACAATACTGCAAGTCATAAACACGAGTCAGTTGCCAAGCATCTGAATTTTGATCATGTGACCGTGAGGATATTGCAACAGTCATAAGTGTGAAAAATGGTCATAAGTCACTTTTTAAAGTGATGTTGTAACGTCAAACAGTCACTAAATGAACTGTTGTAAGTCAAGGACTTCAGTCTGTCTCACTAGGTATAGATATTTGTTAATATTTTCATAATGACCTTTGAGGGAGTTCTGTATACAGTCACAATTAACAGAGAGTGCTTAATTTGAATCTCTTTAGTCATTTCCTACATTCTACCTTGCACTTGGCTAGGAAGAATTTATTATTTAAGAGTATTGCATCTAATTAAGATGTCAGCCTCTGCTTTTTAGTCATCAAAGTTAGGTATTTTCTATTGCAATTATCTAGTATTTTGTATAATTACATAATTATATTCCTTGCTTGAATACTTTCTTCCTGAAAATAACATAATGATATTTAACAGAATCAAATGCACATTTCTTCCCTTAGAAATCATAAATGAAATCTACAGGTATAGGATGGAGGACATGGTGATGTCTTGGTAATAGAACTTATGCAAGTATTTTGAAAAGATAAAATAATTGCATACAATATATGAGTGAATGTTGCAATGTGGCTGCAAAAAAGGCAAGCACAATTTGTATACTTTTCAAATCACAGGAAGGAAGTGTTCCCTTTCATTCTGTGTTGGCCAAATCGCATGCTGAATTATTGTGTACAATTTAGAGCATCACACTAAGAAGGATTTAGACAGATTCAGAAAATAACAGCAGAAATAAATGCAAGGGAATTTAATATGCTCCAGTTATTGTGTCTGCAACTTTAGGATTATATTACTCAATGGCAGCTGTGTTTTATGTACTCCCAAACACAGAGACTTTCACAAGACCATCCTAATGTCCAGACACTTTATTTTGCTTACTATTGATTTAAATTCCCAAGAACAGAAACTGGATTGCCAAGATTGGTCAAACATGCCTGCTTGCAGAAGAATCATATTATGAGGGGTCTTTGGTGCTCTTTGAGCTTGCTTGTTTTCTTGCAGAGGTTTCATTACCCAAACTAGGTAACATCATCAGTGCTAGTAAGGAGTGTGGCGTCACTAGCACTGATGTTACCTAGCTTGGGTAATGAAACGCAAGCAACTTCAGGGAGCACCAAGGACCCCTCATATCAACCCTGAGGTACAAATATTTCTCTTTTATTAGAATCATACTACTTTACTCCTGAATCCACAGATTGCACACGTCTTATTCTTTAATTAGGCATGAATTTGTATGAATGCAATTTAGTCAACAAACCACAGCTAAGCCAACTATGTCTTTTCATGGAAACAGATTTCAACCCCCCCCCCCCCCCCAGGTAAATCCATAGTTTGCTTACTCCTAATTATTTCGCTAAGCCCGACCTGTCTCCGCTCACACATAACGTGTGACTTAAATGCACATCTTGATTTACAAGCCACAAGTAAGCAAACCACCACCTGTTTTACACAGGTGCATAAATATGTTCGCCCGCTTTGGTTTCTTCCAGATTACTTGAGGGATGCAAGAGACTTTTGATGTCCCACACAAACATTTAGCGGAACCCAAATTATGTTAGTATCAGAGAAAAAGGTCAGCCGGGACAGACATGTTTCACCCTGGCATGACTTCTATTCTTCGAAGAGCTGCGTGAACGGGAGGGCAAAGCTCTACCGAGCGGATTTCAGCCCCCCCCCCCCCCGAGCAGATCTAAGTTGGCCCCAAAAGTAGCAGCTCTGCAATCGCCTTAAAGGCGCAGGAGGTCCGTCGGGGGGGGGAGGGGGGAAGGCCAAGAGCGGCCACGAAGGACCGACAAGGGGCAAATGTCTGGCGTAGGGAGGCGCTGGCGGTGTCTTTAAGGCGCTGTCCCCGCCCCGTTTTCAGACTGCTGGACACCCCGCCTTCCTCCTGCCGAACCGGCGGAGGAGGAGCGGGCAGTACCGTGAGAGCTACGAGCCGCAGGTGTAGGCAGGCGAGTGCGAGCGCGCCCCTCTCAGATGTTGCGCCCGGTGCGGCCGGCCCCCCCTGCACCCCCCACGCTACGCCACTGAAGCTGCCTTTTAGAATAGGGCTTCCATGCAATTACCCAGGCCTGTTCTAATTTTTCATCAGTCTAACTTCACTGGAAGCCATGCTCTTCATTTAGCGTTTCCCTTCAAGGCAGAAGGGCAATGCCTTGTTCTTGTGGGGCATGGGTTTTGTATTATTTATTAATTAAATTAAACTGCCCACCAGCTGAAATGTTCTCTGCAGTTTCCACTAAAAACACACTGAAAAATACAAGTTTAAATCAAAACGTGTGCAATTAAAAAAACCCATATAAACTAGGGAGCTGCAAAGGCAGTCCATTCAAATGCTAAAACGAGATGAATTAAAATACAATTAAAAGCCCATTAAGAAAGCGGGGAAAATAATAGCAAGGTCTTGAGCCAGAACAACAATGTGGTGAGTTGAGCCTCTTTCTGTGGAGGGAATTCCATAAATGGTGTCTCGTCACTGAAAAAACTCATCCCCCTCCCCCCTTAGAGGGATCCACCTCACCTCCTTTGGGGAGGAGATTTGGAGAAAGGCTTCAAAAACTGATCTTAAAGTCTATCTGGGGCATTTCTCTCCTGCTCCAGGATTACAACCTGTTCTGACCCAGGCTTCCCAAGAGCCTGAAGCAAACTCCTTGTTCCAAGAAAAAACCCTTTTATTAATTGACTGTGAATTCTGCTCAATCACATCCAGCAAAGTCTTTCAAGGGAGGATTTACAGTCACAGACTTTATCTGGCTTGGAGAGCTAATAGGCCGATATCCGCAAAACTTGTCAAGGAGTCTCGGAGTCACAAACCAATTAAATGAACTAATTGTCTTCTGCAAACTCCACTCCCCTTTCACTCCTCTTTTATTTCCTCTGGGAGGGGCCCTTCATCCTCCACCTGTGGCCTTACGCCCAAGTTGACTTGGCCAATAAAGAATTCTATTCTATTCTATTCTATTCTATTCTATTCTATTCTATTCTATTCTATTCTATTCTATTCTATTCTATTCTATTCTATTGTACAGCAGAGAATTTTTTTTAGCAATAAATGGCTTGCCTAGTAACTAATGGCGAAGGAATATTCAGAAAGGTTTCTATAGGTATTTTAACTAGCAGTGACATGATAAATTTGGATTCAATTGACCAGGCATTTGTCAAAACACTTAAAGATTGACCAAGCCAGCTCTGGGAAGTAGCAAAATGCCTCTGCAATCTTTCCAGAAAAAAAAAAAAAAGCCTCTTGTGACACTGATGAATGCTCCTATTGTTGACTAGTCGATGCTCGAGAAGATGAAAATTATGCAACTCTGCCCTGCTTGGGCTGAAATCCATTTCTTTGCAATTCATTTCGGTCTGTTTCTCAACCTGGGTTTCATACCAAATTAGCTTGGGTCACCTTCCCTGAATAGTCTTCTTCGCCTCGCTCTTTCTCCACAAGCAGTGAAGCAAGAGAAAGTCTCCCTACTGCAGGGATGTCAAATTTGATTTCGTTGAGGACCGCATCAGGGTTCTGTTTGATCTGGGAGGGCCGGGAGGGGGCGGGTGTGGCCAGGGGTGTGGCCATGGTGGGCATGACACAGGACTCATCAGGGCACCTCTGATGGCCAAGTGCTAAGGCAGGACTTCCCTGAGACCCGCCCTCCCTCACATAATCTCCTTCCTTCCTTCCTCCTTTTCTTCTTTTTCCTTCCCTCTTCATTCTCCTTTCTTCTTCCTTCCCCTCTTCCCTTATTTTTCCTTCCTTGTTCTCTTCCCATCTTTTTCTTGGTCTTTCCTCTTTCCTTTTCTCCTTTCTTGTCCTTTCCTGCATGCTCAAATGCAATACAGGAGGCATTTCTCCTTTTCTTTTGTTTTTAGTTTGTTTGAAAATGGCATGCGGGGGCCCCTACGCCCCAGACAACCTTCTGCAGTCCTCTGTCCGTGAACAACCGCCCCTCCCCAGGGCTCCATTTGTGCTGGCAGAGGGCTGCAGGAGGCCATCCAGCCGAAAACGGGGTGTAGGGGGGGACTGCACACGGCCCCGAGCGCCATTTTCACTAGCAGAGGCACCGTGGGTTGGTCCTTTGCTGTTTCCAGGCCAGCCCCATAGGCCAGATCTAAGCATCCCATGAGCTGGATCTGGCCTGCCAGCCTTGATTTGACACCCCCTGCCCTAATGGCAATGGACAATCTCTAGAGTGGTCTTCTCTGATTCCAATGCACTTGTTAGCTGTACTTTTAGCTTCACGGTTTCAACCTGCTGTGGGACTATTTCTATGCCATCTTTTGACTAAAGACATGGATGCTGCCAACTCTCTGAGAGCATCTGAGCCAGTAACCAACCGACAGAGGGAACTGTACCATGAGTACTCCGTAGGACCACCAGTCTGCGCTCTGGGTGTGGCCCTGGCGATTCACTACTTCCGGCGCCATGTACTCCACGGTTCCACAGAAAGAGTAGGCCTTCTTCTCGTGGTCAATGGCTTCTTTGCTTAAACCAAAGTCTACAAGAGAGACAAGGGTTGGGGGAATGAAGAGCATCAGAAAATAAGGGAAGGGAAAGGTAGAAAGATAGGTTGGTTTTTTTAAAAAAAAATCACGTACAAGAAACATCAACCAGAAACAAGAGAGGCCATACCTGTAAGTTTGATGTGTCCTTCGTCATCTAGGAGAATACTGTGAAAGGAAAAAACACACAATAGAACATAACAAATAAGCTAGAATAGCTGAAATAAAACCAGGAATTAAACGCAACTAAACTACCAAATATCAACTAAACATTCCAAAGCAGAATGCAATCACATTCCTAGAAGACCCAAGATTTGGGATAAGCAACACTCCTAGTCTGAGCTTAAGCTTTGAAAACCCTCATGAGCAGAGGTGGTATTCAGCCGGTTCTGGATAGCGGAAATTTTGCGTAGTTCGGAGAACCGGCAAATACCACCTCTGACTGACTCCGCCCCTGATCTATTTGCTGCCTCCCGAGTTCCAGCTGATCGGAGCCCCAGCTGATCAGTTGGGTCTTCTTTTGTTGCCCTGCACAGGAGAACGGAGCTGGAAAGCACCCCTGGAGTGGGCTGGGGAAGGGATGTGTACTTTGCAGTATATTTCCCCTGGAGTGGGAAGGAATGGAGATTTTGCAGTATCCTTCCCCTGGAGTGGGGAGGGAATGGAGATTTTGCAGTATATTTCCCCTGGAGTGGGAAGGAATGGAGATTTTGCAGTATCCTTCCCCTGGAGAGGGGAGGGAATGGAGATTTTGCAGTATCCTTACCCTGGAGAGGGGAAGGAATAGGTATTTTGCAGTATCCTTCCCCTGGAGTGGGGAAGGAATAGGTATGTTGCAGTATCCTTCCCCTGGAGTGGGGAAGGAATGGGTATTTTGCAGTATCCTTCCCCTGGAGAGGGGAGGGAATGGAGATTTTGCAGTATCCTTACCCTGGAGAGGGGAAGGAATAGGTATTTTGCAGTATCCTTCCCCTGGAGTGGGGAAGGAATAGGTATGTTGCAGTATCCTTCCCCTGGAGTGGGGAAGGAATGGGTATTTTGCAGTATCCTTCCCCTGGAGTGGGGAGGGAATGGAGATTTTGCAGTATCCTTCCCCTGGAGTGGGGAGGGAATGGAGATTTTGCAGTATCCTTCCCCTGGAGAGGGGAGGGAATGGAGATTTTGCAGTATCCTTACCCTGGAGAGGGGAAGGAATAGGTATTTTGCAGTATCCTTCCCCTGGAGTGGGGAAGGAATAGGTATTTTGCAGTATCCTTCCCCTGGAGTGGGGAGGGAATGAAGATTTTGCAGTATCCTTACCCTGGAGAGGGGAGGCAGGGGAAGGATACTGCAAAATCCCCATTCCTTCCTTACTGCAGGGGAAGGATACTGCAAAATACCCATTCCCACCCCATTCCATTAACCTCTTTCCAGCTCTGTTCTCCTGTTCAGGGCAACAAAAGAAGATCAGCTGGGGGGGGGGAGTAGGGGAGGGACCAGCCTATTTGCTGGTTCTCCGAACTACTCAAAATTTCCGCTACCGATTCTCCAGAACCTATCACAACTGGCTGAATGCCACCTCTGGACTCAGCCCCCGTAGGCCTACCTTCTCCAGTTTCCACCTTTCTTCAAAAAGGGAAACTAAATGCATTGACAAAATTGGGCACATAGGGACCAAATTACAAGGGTTTTAATCTCTGGGTCCTTGAGTGCCATAAATGGGCTACTGGGTAAGACTTAAGGTTGTTCAATTGTTGGGTAAGGCATTACACTCCACTAACACTGTTATTGTAAGCCGAAATACACACACCCCAGAACTATGTTGTTCTCTTCCATTCCTTCTAGCACTGATGAGGTTGCCTAGTTTGGTAATGAAACATCTGCAAGAAAACCAACAAGCTCAAAGAGCAGCAAAACTCCACAGTTCAGGCCTGAGCTACAAATATTTTCTTCTGTCATTAAAACTATGTTGCTTGGATGAGTTAGTGGTCCCTTGAGCATCCGCTGAGTAGCCCCATCCACGGTATTCACCACCCAGTAAGATAACCTGGAGGAAGCCAGTCAATGAGCCTATGCATACTTCTCTGGCTTGAGGTCCCTGTACACGATTCCCAAACGATGCAAGTGGCCGAGTCCCAGCGCCAGTTCTGCAAGGTAGAACTTCACATCTTCCTCTGTAAACATCACCTGAGAGGAAAAGAGAGCGTCCCGTTCAGGTCAAGTGATACAGAAAAGGAAAACAAGGCTATCTCTATACAGGTAGTCCTTGATTTACAGCCATTTATTTAGCCATTTTCTGAAGTTATAATGGCACAGGAGAAAAAGTGACTTATGACTGGTCCTCACGCTTACTATCATCGCAGGATTCCTGTGATTGAAACTCAGGCGCTAGGCAACCGACAGGTATTGGAGCAATGGGTGGAGCTGCGGTGGCCCAGTGGTTAGAGTGCAGTACTGCAGGCTACTTCTGCTGACTGCCGGCTGCCAGCAATTTGGCAGTTTAAATCTCACCAGGCTCAAGGTTGACTCAGCCTTCCATTCTTCCCAGGTGGATAAAATGAGGACCCAGATTGTTGGGGGGCAAGAGGCTGACTCTGTAAACCGCTTAGAGAGGGCTGGAAAGCACTGTGAAGCGGTATATAAGTCTAAGTCCTATTGCTATTGCTATTGACGTCGGTTGCAGCATCCCAGGTCACATGATTTTTGTGATCTTCGCATCTGGCTTGCAACTGGCAAAGTCAATGGGGAAAGCCAAATTTGCTTAAAGACCTTGATTCACTTAACAGCTGCAATAATGGCTTAATGACCGGGGCGCGGGGGGGGGTGTCATAGGTGATTCATTTAACAGCCACCTTGCTTAGCAATGGAAATTCCGGTCCCAATTGTAGTCATGTGGAGGTCTACCAGTACTCTGTGAGGTTGTTGTCAACCCTGAAGCCATTTTGGGAGCATCTTCAGGGCTGCCACAACGAGGCTGGTTGGAGCTGTGGGAACATTGAGAGGGGAGAGAGAGACAGCTGGGGGGATGTGTAGCCAAAATAACATTCTCTCCCATGGGAGCCAAGGATGTTCTATCAGGTGTTGGAGGTGCATGGACAAGAGCCAGCCAGAGCATGAAGCAAACTCCTTGTCCTGACAAAAACTCATTTCATTAATCTACTGTGAATTCTGCTCATTCACATCCAGCAAAGTCTTTCAAGGGAGGATATAGAATCACAGACCTTATCTGGCTTGGAGAGCTGCCAGGCCAATATCTGCAGAACTTGGCAAGGAGTCTCAGAGAGTCACGAACCAATTAAGCGAAGTAATTGTCTCCTGCAAACTCCACTCCCCTTTCGCTCCTCTTTTATTTCCTCTGGGAGGGGCCATTCATCCTCCACCTGTGGCCTTATTCCCAAGTCGACCCCTGTTTTTTAGCTGTTCCCTTTGTCTGGCAACTCCGTTCCTTCCGGCAAAAGTTAAAGACTCACCTATTTCAATCAGCTGGCCTGGCACTTTCTTAGTTTTACCTCCCGGGATTTATTTATTTTAATTGGGTTTTAAGGGTTTTATAGGCTTTTAACGTATTATATTTATTATTCGATTACAGTCTCACAACCTCCTTCACCAGTATTAATTTAATTGTTTATTTATGTATTTTACAACGTATTTTAGTGACTGTACACCGCCCCGAGTCCTCTCCGGGAGAGGGGGCGGTCTATAAGTGTGAATAATAAATAAATAAATAAATAACTCTGCGCATGCACACACTGGGAAAAGGCTCCAGCTGTTCTTCTGCCTCACTGATGTCTGACTCTGAAGGCAGCTGATAACTGGCATATGGCTCTGGCCCCATCTCTGCCTCCGACACAGAGCCCTCATCGGAGCCTTCCCCAGACTCCAGGACTGGCCCATGTTCCTCCCCAACCTCCTTGCTGTCCGGATCTGCTGCCAGCTCTGCTGGCAGACCACAACACTGGGACTGGGACCTGATTGGGCCATGTGATGGACTTGTGACCTGGGAACAACAATTTGGGGTTTTGATTTGGGTGGGGAAAACTCCGGGTGCTTCAGATTCAGTTTTTCACCAGCTGTGCCAATATGACTTTCCTAATAAATCCATACGTTGAGGAAACTCTAGGCCTCAGGGCTTTGATTGATTGGGTCTGTACCTTAGAATTCTGACAGGTGTAGGGACTTGCATGTGTGGGCAGGACCATATACAATAAGGGTCAGAAAAGTCAAGATGGCAGCTGTGACGGCCGGAACAAAGTCCACTGCTTTCTTATTATACACATTGTAAAGTTGCAGTTGTCAGCATGACCTTTTTAACCCTGCATCTGTGATTATAAGGCTGTGGAATAAACAAGGACACTGTACTCTTGAGTTGTATTCTGCAGTGTAAGAATCCCTTTCCTCCTTTCTTTTAAACCATGTGTTTCAAAAACGTACGTGATGCAGCAGTGATTGGATTAACCACAAACCCGATTTCTCAGCAAGCTCTCCTTTGGATGGGGTGGGGGGCAGGCTGAGAAGGGCAGAATTCTTAGAATACCAGCTGTTTTCCGGCACACAAGATCAACATTTCCATGCAACATTTTTGTTGCTACAGAAACTGGACTCTCTTTTACCAGAACATGTGTCTTGCACCCAAGACCCACTGTCAGCATGATTAATTTGAGAACCCATCCCACCCTGTCAAAGATCATCTCTTTTCTGTCTATTTTGTTAAAGGCACTCGGTGTACTCCCTTGCCTCTACTTTGCAGGCAGGTCACAGAGAATGCATCAGTTTTAAAAGCATTGTTGGAAGTTGCTAAGCAGCAGGAAAGAAGGGGAAAATACGGTAAAGAGAGCAGAATCCTTATTAAAAGCTGTTCTGGTTCTGTTCTCTAATGCAAGTAATAATTAATAATAATAATTTATTAGATTTCTAGACCGTCCCCTCTCCCCGGAGTAGTCCCCAACTTATGACTACATTCTGGGTGCTCAGCAATCAGCCCCTATTTATGTCTGTTGTAGCAACCCACAATCATATGACTGTGATTCATGATCTTTTCGACATAACTCAGCGTTTACTTCTAGTGTCAGGCCACAACTACACCGTACCAAATCACAGGCTCGTTTCATGACCCATGGTACCAGGGTTCCAAGTAACACACCCGTAGTACACAGAACTCCTACGCAGGTAAATTCCTCAAAGAACAGTTTTATTTGGATATAACATATTGGCACAGGCGGGTGAAAGCTGATTCTGAATGTCCCCACAGTTTTCACCTAATTAAAAGTAAAAGTTTTCCTCCTTCAGTCGCATGGTCCCAATCAAGGTGTTGTCCAGTCGACTGACAACTTCACTCCTCCTCTCTCCGACCACCTGTGGGAATGTCCTTGGTTCCCAGGAGAAAGTACTTTGTTTTGGCTACAAAGCCCAGCTATCTCTATTCCCCCTTCCCTATCCCTTAGCTCCAGTGATAACACTGAAGCTTCAAAATGGCCTTGGTCAGGTCAGCTTCAGGGTTAACACATGGCGTCCGCTTAATGACTGTTGCTAAAAAGGCTGTAAAATGGGCTGCCTGGGGAATTATGGGAGCTGAAGTCTCCTTCCTCCTGCCAATCGAAACATTACTTTAGGTCAATGATGCCAGTATCCTTACAAAATGCCTATCCTGAAAATCCTACCCCCAATAAACAATGAACGTCCCATAATAAGCCATGTAGCGTGCAAAGACACTCACCTCTTTGGAAAGGCGCATGAAGAGGTCCCCCCCTCTGAGAAAGTCGAGGATGAGGTACACTTTCCCTTCGGTTTGGAAAGCTGAAATGCAAGGCAAAGAACAGAGATCAGCATTCCCTAAACAATTGGGGCAGCCTTCTGCAGTGGTAGCCTTGCATCATGGAAGCTGGGGAAGGCTGAATCTGCTAAACTTGAGGCATTCTTCCCCAAAACGCATGGCTTTCAGACCAGAGGTGGTATTCAGCCGGTTCTGACCGGTTTTGGTGAACCAGTAGTGGAATTTTTGAGTAGTTAGGAGAACAGGCAAATACCACCTCTGACTGGCCCCGCCCCCATCTATTCTCTGCCTCCCGAGTCCCAGCTGATCGGCTGGGTCTTCCTTTGTTGCCCTGCACAGGAGAACGGAGCTGGAAAGCAGGTTAGTGGGGTGGGGAGGGAATGGGGACTTTGCAGTATCCTTCCCCTGCCACGCCCACCAAGCCACACCCACAGAACTGGTAGTAAATTTTTTTGAATCCCACCACTGTTCCAGACATATAATCTTCAACTCCCCAAATTCTCAGAAATGGCTATGCTGACAGGGGCGCTCTAGGAACTGAGGTTCAAAGTGAAAATGCATATGCAACAACATCAGTGATGACATACAGAAAGTCCTCGACGTACGACCACAAATCGGAACCACTAACAATGCGGTTGTTAAATGGTGTTGTTCTGTTATGTTACTTCTTTTCTATTTACACTACTTTCATTTCTTCCTTTTTATTGTTCCAAGCCCGCCTAGAGTAGCCCCAGCTAGGTGGCAAAATATATTTAACAAATAAATAAAAATGAGTCATCCCATGACCACGCCTGATTTTATGACCGTTTTGCTGTGGTGGTTAAGCAAATCACATGATTGTTAAGTAAATAGGGCTTCCCCAGGCTTTGCTGATTGGAAGCCAGCTAGGAAACTTGCAAATGGCGATCACGTGACCCCCACACACCCCGGGGCGCTACGACGATTGTAAATACAAGTCGATTGCCAAACACCTGGACTGCAATCACATGACCACAGGGACGCTGCAACAAGTCGTAAGCGTGAGGACCATTCATAAGTCACTTTTTTTCAGCATTATTGTAATTTTGAACAGTTGCTAAATGAATGGTTGTTAAGACAAGGACTACCTGTACATCAGGGGTGGGATTCAGCCAGTTTGGACCGGTTCACGTAAACCAGTACTTCCGGTGATCAGTTGGCCCCGCCCACCTGCCCCTGCTCTATTCCATCCTATATTTGTTTGAAGCCCAGCTGATAGGCGCGACAGAGCAGATTGCAGCGTCTCAGCTGTTTTACTCACCGGGGCTACAGTAGAAGGTAAGTTTTAGAGCTGTTTTGAACTGAACTGCGCGTGCACAGAGTGAAGCAAACCAGTTGTTACACCAGTTGAATCCAGGGGCAGGTTCCTGACAGTTCTAACCTCTTCTATAGAAGAGGTTCCACAAATCTACAGAACCGTTTAGAACCGGTTCCAGCTCCCTCCCCCCCCCCGCCCGTCCACACATCATCAAGATGAAGAGCGAGAGGAGGAATTCTGGGAGTTGAAGTCCACAAGTCTTAAAGCTGTCAAGTTTGAACACCCCTGGGGTTTTTTTTTCTAAAGGGCTAGGGGTGCAAGGGTCTTGTAACTTGACAGCTTTAAGACTTGCACGCTTCAAATGCCAGAGTTTCTGAGCCAACATTTTGGTTGCTAAGCAAGAGCGTTGTTAAGTGAGTTTCACCACATTTTACAAGTTGGCCACGCCCACCCAGTCACATGGCTGGCAAGCCACTCCCACCCAGTCACATGGCCAGCAAGCCACTCCCACAAAGCAGGCCACACCTACAGAAGAGATTCTAAAAAATTTTGAAACCCACCACTGGTTGAATCCCACCACTGCTGTACATATAACGACATGCAAACATCATCATTAAAAATTTGTGGTGCCTTTGGCAAGAACTTTAGCGTTAATCTGGCAAGGCTATTCATGCTTGTGTCATTTGTTTCTCCTAATTCCACATCCAAAGATGCCTATGGGTGCAATTTCTTTTATACTTGTAATCAGCTTTTCGTAAGAATATGTTTGAAACATGTATTGCTTTGCATGGATAATTCCTAGTATATTAACTTAATGCTTTTAATTTTCTAAATTTTATTTCTAAAAATTGTATTAAAGCTCATGTGGACTTGCTTGAGCAGAAAAGCAGGGCACACCAATAGAAAACAACGCATACAATACAATACAATAATACAATAGTAGAGTTGGAAGGGACCTTGGAGGTCTTCTAGTCCAACCCCCTGCCTAGGCAGGAAACCCTATACCGTTTCAGACAAATAGCTATCCAACATCTTCTTAAAGACTTCCAGTGTTGGGGCATTCATACTGGAAATCAGAAGTCCCCAAAAGTTTTGGCAACTTTAGATTAATGGGCTTCAACTCCAGGAATTGCCTAGCAGCTGAGGAATTCTGGGAGTTGAAGTCCACAAGTCTTAAAGTTGCCATGGTTGGGGACCCCCGCTGTAAATAAATAAACACCTCAGAAAACCAGCTGCATCTATGCTCATGCTATTTGGGAACTTTAAATAATTACCTGCTCAGACTCTGCTCCGTCTCTGCTACTTGGTAGGGTAGAGACTCTGCTCTACTCTATCAAGTAGCCTACAAAAAAGTCACTTGCCTGTGATTTCCTCCCCAAATCAAGAAGACAAGAGCCTTGTACTCACCATAATGGAGTTTCACGATGAACGGGTGGTTTACTTCAACAAGAATATCTCTTTCCATTTTGGTTCTTACACGGTCACGCACTATCAACAGAGAAGAGCCCAAGTCAGGTGGAGTAGATCTAAAAAAGTGCACAGCACCAGCCCCAAGACCCATGTGCAACCCAAAGCTGGCAACTTGTGGGCCGTATCAATGAAGCATGGAGTCAATCATTGTTTAAAGGAATATTATCAAACAGAGGCTAGAAGCAGGGATCTCCAAACTTGGCAACTTTAAGACTTGTGGACTTCAACTCCCAGAATTCCCCAGCCAGCTCTGCTGGCTGGGGAATTCTTGGAGTTGAAGTCCACAAGTCTTAAAGTTGCCACGTTTGGAGACCCTTGGGTTAGAGGAAAGCCAAGTTAATGAATGTCCCGCATGTATTCTGCTGGCCAATAAATTTAGATTCATAAGCATATAATCTGTTTCTCTGAAAATAAAACCTCCCCAGATAATAAGCCCAATTGGGCTTTTGAGCACTTGCGCTAAAATAAACCCTCCCCAAAAAATATTGCAACACGGTAGCTGCCTCCTGCACCTCAAAAATGATAAGGTCTCCTCAAAAATAAAGCCAAGCACTTATTTTGGGGGTCAAAATAAAAAGAAGACCCTGTCGTATTTTCGGGAAAACACGAGTAGGACCACCTGACCTTTCAGAGTCGCCTTCTTGAGGACCTTCATGGCGTAGAGGTGGCTGTTGTCTGGTGGGGTGATTTTTCTGACAAGAAAGACCTGTGCAGAAAAGTTCTAGATGAGAAACAGCAACACATCTAGCAGAATTTTGAGGGGAAACAGAAACGGGAAGTAGTTTTGGAGCAATGTAATGCAAACGCACACCGTTTACATTAAACTATGAACTATATTGCCTCACCTTGCCAAAAGAGCCCTGTCCAAGAACTTTAAGGAGCTCAAACTGAGATGGGTCGGCCTTCTCGGAACCTTCTTTCACAAGATATGTGATCGTATATTCTTGGACAGAACCTTCATTCTGAATGGGAAGGAAGAAAAAGGAGAACAAAAACAGGGTAAGCAAGGAGCGGGTGCGCGCACACAAACACACACAGTTTTACTGCAAATGGAAAGATAACAAGCATCAAAAGATGCACATTGGCTCCAAGTTTACAAAAAGTATGCAAATTCTTATGACCCTGAAAATCAGGCATATGTTAGTAACCATACTTATCTTACAACACAATAGCAGAGTTGAAGGGACCTTGGAGGTCTTCTAGTCCAACCCCCCGCCCAGGCAGGAAACCCTATACGGTTCCAGACAAATGGCTATCCAACCTCTTATTAAAGACGGTGAATTGATTGAACTTGTGCATATGGAAACGCTTTGAGCATATAAGAAAAGAAGGCACGAATATTCAATGATAAATGAGAGACATGCCAAGGTCGAAGGAAAATACAAAGGCAGATAGAGGAGGGAGTCATCCATTTAGCCTACATTACCACGCGACCCCTTCTGCCCACGGGCAAACAGGAACACAAAGATTTTTTTTTGAAAGGAAGTCTTTTTGGCATTTGTTTAATTTCTTCCAGTTTAGGGACCAGGTGCACTTCATTTATGCAAAAGCAGGTCACAATAAGGTGCAATTAGAAGGAGAGATCAGGCAGGCTTGACTCGCCAAGCTGCAGTTTTAAAACAGGCTTAGGTAAATGCATCTGTTTCACAAACTCCCTAGAAAGGATTTCTATAAGGGTTAAGTGGGACAGACAGATTATTGGCACTATAGCTAGAAAGGGCAATTTGGGGAAGGTTTTGCTCATGATCCGCATCAGTAAAGTTGACCAAAGGCCTGCCTTAAACCAGGGGTCAGCAACCTGCAGCTCTGGAGCCGCATGTGGTTCTTTCATCCCTCTGCTGTGGCTCCCTGACGCCGATAGGCGCCACAATTTTGAGAGAAGCTTCCAATTTGGGACGAAGGGGGGAGCACAGCTTGCCAGGAAGAGACTCTATGGTAAGGGGCGGGTTTTCCGATCAGCTCCACAATTGATAGGGCTTTCGGTTAGGACAGGTAGAGGAAAAAGGATGCTGCGCTAGGAGGAGACTCTATGGTGGGGGGAACGGGACTTCTGGTTGGCTCCAGAATTGAACGGGGGGCTTCTGGTTAGGACCTTTGTGCCTCTTTGAGTGTTTAAAGTTGCCGACCCCTGCTTTAAACATACCACTGAAAAACTGTATGACCTGTGGAATGGCTCAGGGATTCTGGGAGTTGAAGTCCACAAGTCATACAAGTTGCCACGGTTGCCCATCCCTGCTCTTGGGGCTATCTTTGATTCAAGGTGATGAAGCTTAAGCCTTATAGGCTGACCTGGCAGATAGCTTCAGTTTCTGAAGAGTCCTGAGTAATTAGATGTCCAACTAAAATGTCCTATAATGCCTCGGATTAATGTCACATCTGTGGCAGTTTTAAAAAAAAAATCAGGTTGTGTCAGAAGGAGTCAATTTGTTGATTTCATTATGCGCCATGCAATTGGTATTGTCCCTTTCAATAACCTGACAGATTATCCTGGAGAAGTTCTACCTCCACCTGGTGGCTTTCAGGCCTTGTAACAGTGGAACAGTTGCTACAGTAATTTGAGTCCTCCCCACCCTTCTGGTGGTCTTTGTTTAGTTCCTTCCATCCCCCCGCCCCTGAAAAAAATCTTTCAATAATGTACTTTCAATAATGTAGGTCTTTCAATAATGTACATAAAATATGATGATTTGAAAATAGTAATTTATGCCTCAGGTGAAAACTATGGACTGCTTTGTTCTATGAGCCGTTTATTTATTTATTTTTCCTGGCTATCTGAAGCATTCTTGCGGTTC
The DNA here is from genome assembly GCF_964273705.1 of Natrix helvetica. Taxonomy (NCBI): domain Eukaryota; kingdom Metazoa; phylum Chordata; class Lepidosauria; order Squamata; family Natricidae; genus Natrix; species Natrix helvetica. The sequence continues at coordinate 15,198,388 of NC_138560.1, forward strand.
TTCTAAAACACCAAAGTTTAAAATACCGTCAATATTCTTCCTCTCCCGCTTGTTCAAAATCCAACTTTCACTTCCATTTGAATGTCACAACTCAAACTGATGCCACCATGATTATGATCTTTGACGGTATAGCTGCATCACAGCCTCTTCTTCTCCGAGGACTTCATTGTTACCCCGTCAAGGGCTAGAGTGGGTAAAGACAGGGGTGGGCTGCTATGGATTTGCCCAGGTTCGGGAGAACCTGTAGCTAACGCCTCCAAATCCCACCCCTGGCTGGCCTCACCCACCCTGAGGGGGGAAATGGGCCTTCCAGAAGTTCCCAAAGGCCAGAAATGGGCCTCTGGAGCCCGGGGAAGGCAGTTTTCGGCTCCCAGAGGCTCGAGGAAAGCCTCCAAAGCCTGGAGAAGGCAAAAACAACACATACACACACACACACGTGGTGCAGGAGGCCGGCTAGGCCACGCCCACCCAGCAACTGGGCAGAGAACCCGTTGCTAAAATTTTTGAAGCCCACCCCTGGGCAAAGCTTAAGAAACATGATTTTGATGAAAATACGGAACAGCCATTTTCTACTTTAAAAAAAAATAAATCCACAGCAACAAGATAACATTCAGAAGCAGGTCAAGCAGAGGTGTCCCTGATTTACTGAAGTATGAAAAAGGGAAGAAGGCACAGCATAATTAGACTTACAAGATTCTGCTATTACAGTAAATGCTAATAAAGATAATTTTAGTCTTCCTGTGGAGTTGATTTCCTGATCTGGTCTATTAGTGGGCGGACTTACAATCTGTGTCATATTTCTTGACTGCTGCTTCTTTACTGTCGATAAGTTGATCCTAAAAGACAGAAGTTATCTACCAGTCCAATATCTTTACTTTCGATGCTAAGGCTGATTGCTGCACCTGTTGATCAATTGGGGTTTCTATTATATTTAATTTCAGAAACTGAAGGCTTGATTTTTGGCTGCTCCAGTGGAAGCAGTTCAAACTAATGCCATCAAGGGCACAATTGAAAAAATAATAATAATCGCAAAATGATTCAGAGGGCAGATTGTGCAAGGCGCAGCAGAAACAGAAGATCATATACTCAGCTTGTGCAAGAAGATCACACAAACTGACTATGAACAACAAGCCAAAATGATTCATTGGAACATCTGTAAAACTTATCATGGGCCAGTTAATGAAAAAGTGGTAAGAACACAAGAGTTGAAAAAGTAGAAAATGAGTAGATTAAAACATTACGGGATTTGCAAATACAAACTGACAAAGACTTGGCTCATCTTAACTGATCGGTTGTGGTTGAGAAGAAGAAAGTGTGATAATTGATGTGCAACACCAGGAGATAGTAGAATAGAAGACAAAGAATTAGAGAAAATTATAACATATCAAGTTCTGAAAATTGAAAGATTATGGTATAAACCAACTGTGGTGCTCCCAGTGGTTACGGAGCATTGAGGGACCTACAAATATTGGACGGTATGTAGAAAATCTGCATATTGGCAAAATTTCCACGTCAGTTACTAAAAGCCACACCGCTTGAATCTGCATGTACAATATACCAATTCACTGTGAGCCCCTAGGTTCTTAGAAAGAGCTCCATGCAAATGAAAGGCAACACCAGCTAAAGAACTGGCAGCTGTATATAATAATATGTTTTACTATTTTTAAGCATTTTTACCAAATGCGATTGTGGGCAATGTTTACTGCTTTCATTGTATATGCACCTTGTACATGCATGGTAAGACTGCAAGCTGCTTAATGCTGTCTGATAACTGGAACAGCATACAAATGTAGAAAAAATAAATACAATACAATACAATAGCAGAGTTGGAAGGGACCTTGGAGGTCTTCTAGTCCAACCCCCTGCCTAGGCAGGAAACCCTATACCATTTCAGAGAAATAGCTATCCAACATCTTCTTAAAGACTTCCAGTGTTGGGGCATTCACAACTTCTGGAGGCAAGTTGCTCCACCGATTAATTGTTCTAACTGTCAGGAATTTTTTCCTCAGTTCTAAGTTGCTTCTCTCCTTGATTAGTTTTCACCCATTGCTTCTTGTTCTATCCTCAGGTGCCTTGGAAAATAGTTTGACTCCCTCTTCTTTGTGGCAACCCCTGAGATATTGGAACACTGTTATCATGTCTCCCCTAGTCCTTCTTTCTATTAAACTAGACATCCCCAGTTCCTGCAACCGTTCTTCATAGGTATTATAAAGTGGTATTAACCCTTCACGTGATCTAGATTCTATCCCTCTGTTGATGTAGCCTAGACCTGTGTTGGCTTTTTTGGCAGCTGCTGCACACTGCTGGCTCATATTTTAATGGTTGTCCACTAGGACTCCAAGATCCCTTTCAGAGTTATTACTGTTGAGCAAGGTACCATCTATACTGTACCTCTGCATTTTGTTTTTCTTGCCTAAATGTAGAACCTGACTCTTTTCACCATTGAATTTCATTTTATTAGATAGTGCCCAATGTTCAATGACATTGATGCATTCTTGCTTGGAGCGTTTTATCCATGAAAAGCCAGAAAGAAAATTTAGAAAGAAAGAAGCCTCGCCATCTGATGGAGACCTAGACAACCATGTTTTATGCCCTTCCAGTGGTTTTTTTTTTTTAACTTGGCTTGTATCCTAAAAGTTTGGGGGCGGGGAGGGAATCCCTTATCTTTTTTTTCTCTTTTTAAACCACATTTATGTTTATCCAGTGCAAGGTCTCTAAACTCTATGCTGGCTGGGGAATTCTGGGAGTTGAAGTCGACAAGTCTTAAAGTTGCCAAGTTTGGAGACCTATGATCCAATGAACAGTAATGGCCTTCTGTCTTTAATAACAACATTCCCAACCCTGGACCTCCTCTACAGAAGTGTGCATTTTGTATACATACAAACGTATCTTCATATCACCTCATGCATCTGGCAAACCAAGCAATATGTTTGATGTTGAGACTCTAGAAAGAGTGCAGAGGAGAACAACAAAGATGATTAGGGGACTGGAGGCCAAAACATAAGAAGAACAGTTGAAGGAACTGGGCATGACTGTTCAATGAAAAGAAGGACTAGGGGAGACATGATAGCAGTGTTCCAATATCTCAGGGGCTGCCACAAAGAAGAGGGAGTCAAGCTATTCTCCAAAGCACCAGAAGGCAGGACAAGGAGCAATGGATGGAAACTAATCAAGGAGAGAATGAACCTAGAACTAAGGAGAAATTTCCTGACAGCTACAACAATTAATCAGTGGAACAACTTGCCTCCAGAAGTTGTGAAGGCTCCAATACCGGACATTTTTAAGAAGATGTTGGATAACCATTTGTCTGAAGTGGTGTAGGGCTTCCTGCCTAAGCAGGGGGTTGGACTAGAAGACCTCCAAGGTCCCTTCCAACTCTGTTATTCTATGAATATACTGGCAACCCTACGAGTCTTGAAGCTCCAGTGCCCTGGTGCACACAGTCGACAAGTTGCCAGATCCACAGCTTGATAACTTGCAAGCATTTTGCTCTTTTCATCCATCCCTTATGTGTTTCCCACTTCCTAATTCCACACTCACAACATCACTCTTTTCTTTTGCCATCTTCTTCTCATCCCTTTGGGTGGGTGAATGTTTATGCCATCTAAATTACCCACTGTATCGCAAACATAAGCTCGAGTTTGTTGCAAAACACAGTTTCTGTGGCTGGCACAAACACCGCAGGCATCCTGCCAGCTTCCCCAAACCATCTGTTCAGCCTCCTGAGCTATTCAGTAGACCCCCCCCCCAACATACACACACACACACACGTCTCTTGGAAATCTTTGGCCCAGCAATCCTTCCTCTCTGCTTGGGGGAGATTGAGATGGTGCCATTGCTTGCAACTGGCACAAGCTGAAAATGCCTTGCCTAGGATCAAATTCCATTCAAAAACATGCTTCCTATTAGAATCCTTAGAAGGAGTAAGTAACCACAAGCTATACTCACAGATGGGGGAGAGGGAACTCAGCCAGTTCGGACCAGGTTGGGCGAACCGGATGCTAATTTTGTATCTGGTTCGCTGAACCGGTAGTTGGAAGGACTGGCTGGCCCTGCCCACCCTGCCCCCTTCCCTCCCAGGAGTCCTCACGCGGCCCGTTCATTATGCCAGGTAAGTGCAGGGCCCGCGCTGAGGCTCTGAGAGGATGAAAAATGGACCTCCCAGAAGTTCCAGAAATCCGGAAACGGGCCTCTGGAGCCTAGGAGAGGTCATTTTCGCCCTCCCGGAGGCTCAAGGAAAGCCTCTGGAGTCTGGGGAGCCTCAAGGAAAGTCTCTGGAGTCTGGGGAGGGTGAAAACTCCCGCCCCTGGTGCAGGAGGCCGAGTAGCCCCCCCCCCGTCCATACCCACCCAGCAACCAGGCAGAAAACCAGTTGCTAAATTTTTTCAATCCCGCCCCTGGGGGTGGGGGCAGTTTTGCTAATGACCAAAATGCTTGTGAACACTTTGCCAAATACCACTTATAAAAGTCATGGGCAGTGTGGAAACATTGGAGCAGGTCCAAGTAGACCCAGGTTCAATTCCAGCATTAGCCAAGGAAGCTGCCCAGGATTTGGGGCCAATTATGTTTTCTCAGCCAACCTGACTCATAGGATGATGGTTATGCAGAAAAACTGATGGATGGTTTGTTTGTTGCCTTGAGCTGCAGGAGAAAAGGCAGGGTATAGATCTAACTATGATTACTATAATAAAAAAGGGGGTTGCTACTTAGCTGAAACACCTCTTCTCATAGTGGGGGAGGAGTATCCAAGATGGGTTGAGCTTGTCCTCTCATTGATTGGACTGAGTCAGATAAGCTCTTTTAGCCACGCCTTGGTCACCAGGCTCCACCCAGTTATTGGCGAAGAACTCTTATCCAACTCGCTGCGTCATCCACTCTAGACTTTATTTTAGTTTCAAACCTTTATTTATTACTTCAACAGAACAGTTCAACAAACAACCTAACAATTTCGCAACATGCCCATATGAGGGAGGGGCTGGATACTCCTCCCCCACTATGAGAAGAGGCGTATAAGGTAAGTACCAACGCCCTTCCTCCATAGTGAGGGGAGGAGTATCCAGGATGGGACGTACCAAAGCCTACATGTCCCTAGGGAGGGTTACACATTTGAGTATATGCCCAAACTTATGCCTGGTGAGACCTCTCCCCCGCCCTGTGAACAGCCTGCAATACCCTACAATATCCGAATGATACTTCCGCAGAAGCAAAGGAGTCCAACTTGTAATTCTTCACGAATGGTGAGGGGGAAGACCCCGTGGCTGCCCTACAGATCTGAGATAGTGAGGCCTGCATGGCCAGGGCCGCCGAAGTGGCCGCGCTTCGTGTAGAATGCGCTGTGATAGAGCTCGGCATTTGCAGCCCCCGTGCCTGATAGGCAGAAGCAATACAGGTTCTTAACCACCTGCCTATCGTTGTTCCCCAGGGACCCCGGCTGGAAGAAAACAAATATGGCTTCCGACTTCTTGTTCTTCTGAGGTAAATCCTCAGAGCCCTCCTCACGTCCAAGGTGTGCCACTTCCTCTCTAATGGGTGAAAAGGGTCCAGGCAGAAATTGGGCAATATCAGCTCCTGCGAGCGATGGAAGCAAGAACACACCTTGGGTATGAAGGAGGGGGTCCAACCTTAGCACTACCCTGTCCTGGTGGAACACGCGGAGATCTTCCCTGGTAGACAGAGCCTGCAGTTCGGATATCCTCCGAACGAGAATGAGAGATTTGGAAAGGCCATTGGAGGTGCCTTCTGTTCCAGGCAGAAATCTGAATTGAGGCATTCCTAAGAAATACTGTATCTTTAGAAATCTCACAGGTAGGACGTGAGATTAAGAAATCATTCCCAAAGTGATATACTGCCTGTAATCATGCCAACATCTAACTATCATGACTAATCAGCTGCTTATGGATTATTACCCAGACACCAAATGAGAGCAGTGTCTCAGGGGCTGCCACAAAGAAGAGGGAGTCAAGCTATTCTCCAAAGCACCTGAGGGTAGGACAAGGAGCAATGGGGTAGAAACTAATCAAGGAGAGAAGCAACTTAGAACTAAGGAGAAAATTCCTGACAGAACAATTGATCAGTGGAACAACTTGCCTCCAGAAGTTGTGAATTCTCCAACACCGGAAGTTTTTAAGAAGATGTTGGATAACCAAATCATTGTTTATTTTACTTTCTTGAGCAAGCTAGAGTCAATCTTGAAGTTGATCAAGGCTTTTTTGACCAATTCCTGGTATGATTCCCTTCATATTTTTGCCACTTTTATTTTATCTCCCTCTGAATTGATTAGAAGCTTAGACAAAGAGCACAAAGACAAGCCAGGGAACAAACCAGAAAACTAAATCATGAATGACATCACTACTCCACTACATCATTACTCCTATTGGTAAGTCAATGACAACACATGATACCAAACTGTGGTTAGCTGTCATGAAAATAAACCATAATATAATCATTGATTTTCTTCTCACATTACACTAAGCCAAAACCAAACTATATAATTTAATCTATACTTACTATCAAGTCATAACCCTATGTAGGAAAGTATTAACTAGAATACTCTCTAACCTGAGCATCTTCCAGAGATGTAAACTACAATGCTCAGAATCCTAAGCGCTGGCTAGACTTCGTTGAAGGACTCTTGCGGCTGAAGTCCACACAACTAGAGTGTTTCCAGACTGGGGCAGAGGAATTCTAGATTTTGGCAGAAAATAACTCTTTCCCAACCTTTGTCTGAGGTCACTGCGGACAGTAAATGTTGACTGCATTTCTGCAGAAATGTCCCTGGAAAAAAGCTTCCTTGTGCAAGCTACTGTGATAATTTCCAGAAGTAGGATGTGTGTAAGCCATCCCAGGAGTTCATCCAGGTCAAGATGAACTGGCTGGGGAGTTCTGGGAGCTAAAGTCCACAAGTCTTAAGAGTCGCCAAGGTTGGAGTTGGATCTACAGGCTTCCATCTTCCCAAGCTAACATCTCCTGTTAGACTATAACTCTCAGCATTTGTCCAACCACCATGGACTAACTTGGGAATGAAGACAGTTGCCATCAGATGTATCCAGATGGCAGCAGGATGAAGCAGTCTCTCATCCGTATTCAACCCAGAAAATTTTGCAGCCTCACTTTCCCACTTCAGCAGGCACAGCATCTTCAATCAAGTAGCCTTACTCTATTCTTGTGGACGTTCAAGCTTCTTTCATTCCCCTCCTTCAATCACTTTTGTTTGTCTCACAAGGTTGGACAGTTTCAAGGTTTCCATGCCTCCTCTATTAAACAAGAACTGAGCCTTACGAAACCAGCCAGCAGATGTTTTTTTGGTTGGATGCCATTCTGGTAAAGTTGTATTATTCTTAACATGACTAATTTCCAGATATCTAAGTTTAACATAGCTGAGAGACAAATTATGTTTACTGAAAGTGCTCTGACCCAATCCAACAAAACTTTATTAAAACAATAAAGGGAAAGGCTAGATAAGGTTCAACAGCATCCAAGGGAGGTAGGATTTGCCCTCTTGTCTCTCCTTAACTATTCCAGACTGATTCCCCACTTGACCCCCTCCTCCTGACTGGGACAGTGTCTCTCCGACACAATCATGATCCATCCAGCCCAGTTGTTCACCTAGGACAGTGATGGCGAACCTATGGCACGCGTGCCACAAGTGGCACGCGGAGCCATTTGTCAGGGCACGCGAGGCGCTGCCCTGTCAGCTGGTCAGCGCGCATGTGCGCGCTGGCCAGCTGAGTTCACCTTTTTAAAAGCTATTTTTCGCCTTCCCCAGGCTCCAGAGGCTTTATAGGAGCCTGGGGAGGGCGAAAAGAGCCCCCCCCGCCCCCCGCGGAGGCTTCAGGAACCGTCCCTGAAGCCTTCGGAACACTTAAAACCACCCTCCGAGCAAACCGGAAGTGACTTCCGGGTTGCTCAGAGGGTGGTTTTAAGCGTTCCGAAGGCTTCAGGGAAGCCTAGGACGGTCCCTGAAGCCTTCGGAACGCTTAAAACGACCCTCCGAGCAAACCGTTCCGGTTTGCTCGGAGGGTCGTTTTAAGCGCTCCGAAGGCTTCAGGGAAGCCTCGGACGGTCCCTGATGCCTTCGGAATGCTTAAAACGACCCTCTGAGCAACCCGGAAGTCACTTCCGGTTTACTCGGAGGGTGGTTTTAAGCGTTCCGAAGGCTTCAGGGACAGTCCCTGAAGCCTCCGGGGTGGCGAGGGAGGCTCTTTTCGCCCTCTCCAGGCTCCTATAAAGCCGCTGGAGCCTGGGGAGGGCGAAAAAAAACATGTAAAAAAGGGGGGGGTCGCGTGTTGTGCACGCATGCGCACTGGGGGGGTCATGCGTTGCATTATGGGTGCGGCACGCCCGCACACGACCCCCCTGCGCTCCCCCCAGTTGTGGCACGCGAGCCAAAAAAGGTTCGCCATCACTGACCTAGGATGAAACTTTTGGCTATGTTCCTTACCACTACTACAGCTTTTTCCCAGCCTGGCATCCTTTTATTGCACTAGTGGAAAAGTCCCATAATTTCAACCCACTTTAGCTAAAGGGCAGCAATTGTAAAAGCTATGGATCAAGATACCCAGAGCATGCCGGCCTGGAGAAAGCTGAAATAAAGACCCTCCTAGGCAGCTGAGAGAACTACCCAAAAGAAGAATTTTTCCAAGCCACCTCACCATTCATCATCCCTGAAGCTGCCTCGTTGCCCCAACTCATGAACAAACAAGCAGACATACGTAACCAGAGAGGATCTGGCCTGCTCTACTAACCGGGTTATTGACACTGCTAGCAGAAATCAAGGGCAGGTTGCAGGCTTCGGCACGCCGTTTCCCCAGAGTCAACTGCGTTAGAAAGGCAAACAGGCAAGGAAGCTTGAGCTGCTTAGCCATTTCCACTGTCCCCATCCTGGTCAAAACAGCCCATCTCCAGCTGCAAGATCCCTACAGGAACATGGTTGAAGGCTACAGGCACACCATCCGATCAGGCGCACTTGATTTCACAGAGGACCCGCTCCCACCATAAAAGCAAACCCACCGGAAGTGCAGAAGCTGCTTAGCTCGAAATGCAAAGGAGGTTAAAACGGGGCTTCCTGCCTCCACTTCTTCTGTACCACGGGTTGTGGTATGTAAACTTCAAACACGTCAACTCTCTCACGTCACGGCTTTATTTTTTATTTAAGACCAAGCTTCTACCCATAACTTCAGCGATTTTGCTCTCTGAAAGAGTTAATTTCCTCTCTAATAACAGCAAGATTTAGTCATTCATTTCAGGGTTATGCGATGGGGTAAGCTTTGGCAATGGTTTAATCTCTGAGCTTGCCATTTAGCTCTCGAACGTTTTGTTACTAGGCTAGGTAACATTATCAGTGTGATTTTGGTCAAAGTGTCTTGCTCTACTCCTCCTTAGCTTATGTACCGTATTTTTTGGAGTATAAGACGCACCGGATTATAAACTGTTCCAAGATTTTGAAGAGGCAAATTAAAAAAAAAGTTTTTGCATTCTGCAGACCTCCCCAAAATGGCCCATTTTTCACGAAAACGGGCCCATTTCGTTTTTTAAAAAAGGGCATGCATAGCCTTTCGGGGGCTTGCAGAGTGCTCCTGGGGGCTGGGGAGGCAAATTGAGCAAAACATGGCCTGTTTTTCATTCATTTCTGCCCTCTCCAGCCCCCAGGAGCACTCTGCAAGCCTCCTAAAGGCTCTGCATGGCCATTTTGGTGAAGGGGGCAGGGTTTCGGGAGGCAAAAAATGCTGTATTCAGTATATAAGATGCACGCTGATTTTCAGCCTCTTTTGAGGGAAAGAGGTTATGTCTTATACTCCGAAAAATACGGTATGTCTTGTGTGCCAGTGTGGTTAGTTGGTCACGTGACTTGCTGTTCATTTGATGCTATATTTAAATTTTGAGAAGTTGTTGATTGGCCATTCGAATGGCCTGATGTCTTACATGTTCGTATGCTGGATCTAAGTCAATATGCTTGTTAATTTTACTCTGCAACCCAACAAGACAGACACAGACTTCAACGGATAATTAGAATTTCAGAAAAAAAACAATTGCTACCAACCTGCCTTCCATTGAGGATTTGTATACTGCACGAGTCAAAAAGAGGGCTGTAAAAATATTTATAGACCCCTCACATCGTAGAAATTAATTGTTTCAACTTCTGCCCTCAAAACAATGCTATAGGGCACTGCACACCAGAACAACTAGACACAAGGACAGTTTTTTCCCAAATGCCATCACTTTGCTAAACAACTAATTCCAACAACACTGTCAAAATATTACTAAAATTGTATTACTATTATTCTTCTCATTCTTCCTAGTCCCTATCTCTTCCCACTTATGACTATAACCATGTTGCTTGTATCTTTATAATTTATATTGTTTTATTTGTTTCCCAGTAAGATTTGATTGCTTATTAGTAACCTATGACTAACACTAAGTGTTGTATCTTATGATTCTTGATGAATGTATTCTATTCTATTTTTCTTTATGTACACTGAGGGCATCTGCACCAAAGACAAATTCCTTGTGTGTCCAATCACACTTGGCCAATAAAGAATTCTATTCTAGTCTATTCTATTCTATTCTTCTTTATGCACACTGAGAGCATATGCACCAAAGACAAATTCCTTGTGTGTCCAATCACACTTGGCCAATAAAGAATTCTATTCAATTCTAATTGGGATGCTAAATGGGATGAACTGTTACGATGGAATGAGAAGTCAACTCGCCTACTCTAGCTCCATGTTTATTGGGTTTCTTCTCTTTTAAATACCAAAGCATGAGAAGTTGACATGCAGCAAAGCAACATGACAAGCAACCCCTGGGTGTCCACAAGCATCCTGTATGTGCTTACATGACTGCATGAGATTGTTCCAATGACACTTGACATTAGAACAGGCAATTTCTGGTTGACACCATTTTTCCTTTTTTTATTTTATTTAAAGCATGTAAGTGGTACTGAAAGCTCTCTGAGGGCCCCAATTGTTGTTCTCAAGAATTCTTCTTCCCTTCCCCTGCGGCCCCAGAAACATCTTGTAGAAATAAAAATAATACAGATAGGGAACCATGGCAGCATAGGCAAAACACGGGCAGAGCATTTAACTTCTTGAGAACTCCAGTTTCCCCTTTGCCCTTCTTTTAAAAGAAGTCTTTTTCTGTTTGCCGATTGAGAAACTAAGCTTAGAATAATGTGGGCAAGATCTGGAGTTCTTCCAGAACTAAGGTAAGCTGCCCCTGACTGCTTCTGTGTGTCTTTTCAGCCTTTATCCTGATTTTTGAAGGAAAGAAGAAAAAAATGGAAGGAGGAGTGAGTGGGCAGGAGATGGACACAAAAGGAGGAAGAGCCACAGATGGCCATCGGGCTCAGAGCTCAGACAGCACCAAGGACCCCTCAGTTCAACCCTGAACTACAAATATTCTCTTCTATGGGTACCATAAAATTCTGTTGTGTAGTAGGGTCATTGGATGCTCCCAAAAACATCTCAGAAACCAGAAATACAACATTATAACTTCTTGGAACACCTAGATCAGTATATAGCAAATATGGCAGGGGAATGGAGGCAAAGAACAGCTCTGGATATCTTAGAACAGTGATGGCAAAAATATCGTAAAATTGGGCAAGATTCACTTCGCCTTGCTTAGCAATGGAAATTCTAATCTCACTTGTGATCCTAATTCAAGGACTATCTGTAAACCCGTGAAGACCTTGTTCTTCCCCCAGGCTGATGATGATGATGATGATGATGATGATGATGATGATGATGATTATATACTTATTCATTAAACATGAAACTCAGCCAACTGGACATTCAAAAATGCATTACAAATACCATTGACTGGTGTTAATGGTTGACACAGGTTGCTGCCAGCGTCCTAGGTATCAACCAAGGACCTACTTAAAATATAAGATGTTCTGAGTAGCGCAGTTTTTTGCAGTTCCCTCCATGTTGTTGCAGGAAGCTGCAATTTGTTGATGTATCTTGTAAAATTCTTGAACATGGTGCCAAGTGCCCCGATGACAATGGGTATCACTGTTGCATACTTCATCCATAGCTGTGTCTTTTCGATGGCCAGGTTGCGATATTTCATTATTTTTTCTAGTTCTTTTTCTTCGACTCTGGCATCTCCAGGAACAGTAATATCAATAAACTGTACATTTTGGCCCTTTACAACTGTGATATCTGGTGTGTTGTGCTCCAAATGACGATCCGTTTGTATTCGAAAGACCCACAAGATCTTCACCTTCTCATTTTCGATAACATTTTCCACTTTATGTTCCCATGACTTTCTGGATACAGGTAAATCATATTTTTACATAATGACCAGCTGATTAATTTAGCAACATGTCTAGCTTTGTAATCAGTTTGTGCGATTTTGCTGCATTCACATATTAAATGTGAAACAGTTTTGACTTTGTTATTGCAAAGTCGGCAGTTTGGGTTGTCAGTGGATTTTTGTATCTTCGCTTTCATGGCCTTAGTTTGTAGTGCTTGTTCTTGAGCAGCCAGTATTAAACCTTCCATTTCTTTCTTGATAGTTCCCATCTTAAGCCATGTCCATATTGTTGTTGTTACTATTATTATCATTACTGATGATGATGTTTAGTTGACTGACTTTCATGTTTAATGAATAAAGTATAAAATAATAATAATAATAATAATAATAATAATAATAATAATAATAATAATAATAATAATAATAATAATAATAATAACCTGGCCATCAAAACTACACAGCTATGGATGAAACATATAACAGTGATACCCATTGTCATTGGGGCACTTGGTACCATGTCCAAGAATTTTACAAAACACATCAAGAAATTGCAGCTTCCTGCAATAACACCAGTAGAACTGCAGAAAACTGCGCTACTCAGAATATCATATATTTTAAGAAGATACTTGGTTGATACCTAGGACGCTGGCAGCAATCTGTTCCAATCGTCACTACCAGTCATTGATATTTGTGACACATTTTTAAGTGTTCATTGACTGAGTTTCATGTTTAATGAATAAAAGAGACAATAACAACAACAACAACCCCCTGCTCAGGCAGGAAACCCTATACCATTTCAGGCAAATGGTTATCCAGCATCTTCTTAAAAATTTCCAGTGTTGGAGAATTCACAACCTCTGGAGGCAAGTTGTTCCACTGATTAATTGTTCAGGAAATTTCTTCTTAGTTCTAGGTTGCTTCTCTCCTTGATTAGTTTCCACCCATTACTTCTTGTCCTGCCCTCAGGTGCTTTGGAGAATAGCTTGACTTCCTCTTCTTTGTGGCATTGCCTAAGATATCGGAACATTGCTATCATGTCTCCCCTAGTCCTTCTTTTCATCAGACTAGACCAGGCATGGCCAAAGTGCAGCCCGGGGGCCAAATGTGGCCCTTTTTCAAATTTCAAGCAGCCCGCAGCCTCTTCTCCCCACTGGAGTTATTTGTTTAGTCTTTCATTAAATACCGTATTTTTCAAAGTATAAAGATGCATCTTTTTCCCCTCAAAAAAGAGGCTAAAAATCTGGGTGCATCTTATACACTGAATACAGCATTTTTTGCCTCCCAAAACTCTGCCCCCTTCACCAAAATGGCTGCGCATAGCCTTTAGGAGGTTTTCAGAGTGCTCCTGGGGGGGCTGTGGAGGGCATAAATGAGCAAAAAACGGGCCATTTTTTGCTCAACTTTGCCCCCCCAGCCCCCAGGAGCATTCTACAAGCCTCTTAAAGGCTATTCATGCTCTTTTTTTAAAAAAAGGCCCATTTTCATGAAAAATGGGCCATTTTTGGGAGAGTGCAAAAACTTTTTTTTAATTTGCCTCTTCAAAATCTTGGTGCGTCTTATACTCCGAAAAATACGGTAGTTAATTCGCATTTAATGTTAAGGGTTCAAAGAATGTCCGGCTGAATGATCGGCCCCACACATTTTCACCTCACCAAATCTGGCCCTCCTTGCAAAAAGTTTGGACACCCCTGGACTAGACCTACTCAATTCCAGCAACCGTTCTTTATATGTTTTAGCCTCCAGTCCCCTAATCATTTTTGTTGCTTTTCTCTGCACTCACTCTAGAATCTCAACATCTTTTTTACATCGTGGGATTCTGGTTCTATGTTTTTTTAGTTGCTCCAACCACATTTAATTATTGTTACATTGTCTTTCAAATTGTCTTCATTGTTCAGTTATTTTTAATTGTTAACTGGTCAAAATCATGTGTTAGGTAGATGGACATATAAAGGGAGTTCAAGGCCCACCTTAGCCATGAAAGCCAGCTGGGTGACTTGGGCCAGTCCTTCTCTCTCAGCCCACTCCACTTCAAAGAGTTGCTGTTGCGGGTAAAACAGGAGGAGGACAATGTGTTGGATATGTTCACTGTCTTGAATTATGTGTAAAAATAATAAAGGTGGGATACAAATAAACAAAGAAAAGCTAACTAACTAAAGCAGGGGTTTCCAAACTTGGGAACTTTAAGACTTGTGGACTTCAACTCCCAGAATTCCCCAGCCAGCCATGCTGGCTGGGGAATTCTGGGAGTTGAAGTCCACAAGTCTTAAAGTTCCCAAGTTTGGACACCCCTGAACTAAAGAAATGCAATTCAGACCTACCATTCACAACTTGGGGTGCTCTACTTTATTAAATATTCAGAATATGCAAAGATGCAAAAGTCAACACATTTGGAAGGCACCATCTTATGCAAAGGGCTGTGTGTTTGTTTTTGCTTTAATTTGTAATCTTTGAAAAGGGAACCCCAATTTTAAGGGACATCCAACACCAAAGGCCCTTAAGATTATTTCTTTTAAAAGGCCCATGCTAAGATTTTCCAACAGCTAAAAGCACAAGAAATTTAGCATAGGTCCTACAATTGCAATCTTCTTCTTTCATGAATAACCCCAGATTTTTAGCCATGTGCATCAGAATAGCAGGTTAGCTTCATCTCTCCAGGCTGATTGGTCCTGAAAATCAACTTCAGTCTCTCTTCTGCTTTGGAGATGAAGCAAGAACTTAAAATCCTCCCTCTGCCCTGCACAATGCACCAGTCTTCTGCACTTCCAAACATGGGCTCAAAGAGAGCATCATGAGAGCCTATAACCTCAGAAGGAAAGAATGCAAAAAGTCCTATGTTAATTCAGTTTCAGTCCAATGCAGAACGATGCCAATCATCTTACAGCATCCGCCCTCTCTGAAAAAGTCAGGTGCAAAACAAAGAATCTTTCCTAAGAAGTGGGTGAGAACATAACTGACTGAGCCTTACCTTCTCTGTGGTTTTCATGTCTCTCTCTATCCAAGCTGGCTCCCGCTTTGCCTGCAGAATAAACAGGATTTACCATCTGAGTAAGAAGAAGAACAGGCAGCCAAATAACTTCCCCCCAAGATGTTAAGCTGAGCTCTATTCCCAAATCATCAAAGAGGAATAAAAGACATTGGCGAATTCCTGTGGTTTTCAGATCTGGCTGTGTGGTGCAAAGTGCAAGATATTTTGCATATTAAACTTCCCTTTAAAAAAAAATAACACTATCAAATTTCAAAATCAGGCATTAAAACATAATAGGGACCTGATTTTTTTCAATACAGAAACAATAATACAACCTCTAGGTTTTTAAGAATAATACCAATACTTAAAATATCATCGAATACCAATGCTCAACATTCCAAACAACCAGCATGCATAATGCATTCTTGTCTTAATTTTAATTGAATGTATATTGTCAAATATGGAGAACTATATAATTTTAAATGCACAATATTTCTCTGGTTACATCAAATCGAATCCTCAAAATCAAAAGCCATGATTTTTCTCCTTGTCTTGTAAGAAATCTAACAGCGGTCTCCAAATTTTAAGAAATATAGCCCAAATACAGGTAGTCCCTGACTTACATTGACAACTGAGCCCAAAATTTCTGTTGCTAAGTGTAACAGTTGTTAAATAAATTCTGCCCCATTTTACAACTGTTCTTGTCACACGTGTTAAGTGAATCATTGCAGTTGTGAAGTTAATAACATGGTTGTTAAGTGAATCTGACTCCCCCATTGACTTTGCTTGTCAAAAGGTTGCAAAAGGTGGTCACATAACCCCGGGACACTGCAACGGTCATAAATATGAACCAGTTGCCAAACATCTAGATTTTGATCACGTGACTATGGGGATGCTGCAACTGACTTGTGAAAAACATCATTAAGTCAATTCTTTCAGTGCTATTGTAACTTTGAACAATCACTTAACAAACGGTTGTAAGTTGAGGACTACCTGTATTGTCTCTAATCAAGGCAGTCAAGTTCATCATCTTGGCTAGCAGCATTAGTTTCAAACTCTTCCGTTGTGGTCTACGTGCCTCTCTCCATCTCTGTGCATATAGCAACCTATCAATCAGTGGAGCAAGTGGGCAGTTTTAGGTTTGTGGGTGTTATCATAAAAGAGGACCTGACCTGGGGCAACTCACATTGCAGCACTGGTCAAAAGGGCCCAGCAGAGATTATACTATCTGAGAGCTCTCAGGAAACAACTGAGTGAAAAACTGCTGGTGACCTTCTACTGCTGCACCATAGAGAATATTCTAACTTACTGCGCCTGTGTATGGGTTGCCAATTGCAAAGTGGCAGATAGGACAGTGCTCCAGAGGGTTAACGTCATTTCCCAGAGGATCATTGGTTGCCCTTTTCCCTCTTTGGAAGAGCTTTATAGCTCCCGCTGCCTTAAGAAAGTTCAAAACATTCTTAAAGATCCATCTCATCCTGGGCGCCCTTTTTTTGAACTATTACCACTTGGCAGACGGTACAGGATAATAAAAGCAGGACAAATAGGCTGAAAAACAGCTTCTATCCCAGAGTAATAACTACAGTATAATGAATACTACGGTATAGTGGCATGATGGCGAACCTATGGCGTGCGTGCCACAGGTGGCATGCGGAGCCATTTGTTAGGGCACACGAGGCATTGCCCTGTCAGCTCCAGCACCTTCTTTTAAGGCTGTTTTTTGCCCCGAAAAACCACCCCTTTGGGCAAACTGGAAGTTTGGGAATAGGGCTTTCCTGAAGGCTCCGGAGGGTGAAAAATGCCCCTACGAGCAAACAGTTTGGCAGTAAGGCCATTTTTCATCCTCTGGAGTCTTCAGGGAAGCCTCCTAAAGGCTCCAAGGGGCAAAAAACAGCCCTACAGCCAAACCGGAAGTCCATTCCCGATGGACGGGAAGCCTTGGCAGGGCCTCAGAGGGGCAGAGGAGGCTGTTTTCGCCCTCCCCAGGCTCCTAGAAAGCCTCTGGAGCCTGGAGAGAGTGAAAAATGGGTCCATCGTGTGCCAAAAGCAGAGGGGCATGCACGGGGGGGGGCGCATGCGCCACGCACATAGCATTATGGGTGTGGCACGCCCGCGCACGACCCCCCTGCATATCCTCCGCTTTTGGCACGTGATGGGAAAAAGGTTAGCCATCACTGCTATAGTGCAATATGATTGCAATATTCGCTTTTCAATTTCAATTATATAGCATGTGAAGGATGTGTGTTTGCAATGACAATAAAGTAAAGTAAACTAAACCTTGCATCTTAACCTTCCATTCTGAACATGACATTTCTGGTTTGTACTGATAGAGGCACCAAAAGGATGGGGCCCCTCCAATGTTTTCTTCCTTGCTAGAAATTCAGGCTGAATCTTACAACCACAAGGCTACTAAGCCAAATAGAGCCATGGTAAACACAGATTAAAAAATCAAGATGGCAATCACAACTTTGCAGCTGAAAATCTGCTTGATTTTTTGGTAGGTTGCAGAATTTTGATTGCACTATTGCTGTTGCCATCTGGATAATTTTGACCATCATACTCGGCAGACAATCCTGCTGGCCAGAATCCAGAAGCTACAGTGTTGGGAATAGGCGCTCAACTAGATACAGTTTTCTTGTCATAGGTCCTATGTACCCACTTCACTATTTGTGAAGCGACAAAAGTTTGCTTTTGTTTTGAGAAACCCAGCACACGAAAAATGGAAGTAAATATTATCACCACCACCACCTTTGATGTTAGAAAAGTTAGTTGCCATCCTTAGGGAGGGGAAGAAGAGTTTTTCCTTCTAATTGTTGCAATTCACATATTTGCAGTTTACAACACAGTTGTATAATACAATACAACACAATACAATACAATACAATAGCAGAGTTGGAAGGGACCTTGGAGGTCTTCTAGTCCAACCCCCTGCCTAGGCAGGAAACCCTATACCGTTTCAGACAAATGGCTATCCAACATCTTCTTTAAAACTTCCAGTGTTGGAGCATTCACAACTTCCGGAGGGAAGCTGTTCCACTGATTAATTGTTCTAACTGTCAGGAAGTTTCTCCTCAGTTCTAAGTTACAATGAAATTGGTTGTATAGAACAGAGAATTCAGATTTGTTTGTTTGTTTGAAGCAACTAATTCTTTCACAGACAAAAATATTTTTACGATTTCACTACCCGCATCTAGTCAAATTTACCACTATTCTATTTTTAAGTTTCTGAAGAATCTATTTAATAGTCTAGATATCTATGAAAATTTTCCCCAAATGGAAAATACTAGTTGGTTTGTACTATTTATGAGTGGTGGGTGGGTGGGTAACAAAGATGAGGTGATGAGGAATTTGTAAGCTATTTATGAAATATTTCTCTAACCTGGGGCTATCAAGATGGCCTAGGAATTATATAAGCTACTTTCTGACCACACCTGAACATATCAAGTTAAAGAAGATAGTATTACGAGAATCAGGAAGAAGCAATATAGGAAAACTCTAAGGATTATCAATAAACTGGTACAGGCTTTTATCCTCCCAGTTATACATAAAAATTCAGATCATCTTCACAATACCCAAAAGATCAGAATTCTCACTCCACTGTCTCAGTTTCAAATTCTAAGTATTCTAGTAAACAGATCTGCCTTATGGGATTCTTTGTTTTAAGATTCCCAATCAAATATGTTTCAGAATTCCCAGCCAATCTGGCTATAATTGAAAAAAAAATGCTGAATAATGTATTCATTACAAATAATCTCTGTTCCCCTCATGCAGAGCTGCTTAACCAACAGTGTGTGAATTTGGATGGGGAAAAATGCCTTTATTATACTAACTTCTAACTGAAATTTAGCTTGTTATTGATTTAATGGATTGATAAACACATCATGTATTTGGGTTTTTTTTGTTTAGTATTTTCATAACTGTTAATTCTTTAACATAATGTTCCAGTGACAGGAACCTGTCACCCTTTAAGCAGGGGAGGGCTTCAAAAATTTTAGCAAGGCGTTCTCTGCCCGGTTGCTGGGTGGATGTGGCCATGGTTGGTGTGGCCTAATCGGCCTCCTGCACCACAGCAGGGGGGGTTGCCTCCGGGAGGGCAAAAACAGCCTCCCCAGCCCTGTTTTTTGCCCTCCCCGAGCCTCTGCACGCATCCTGCACTTACTTGGATCGAAAACAGGCTGCATGGGGACTCCTGGGAGGGGAGGGGTGGGTGGGGCCAGCCAGGAGTGTGATTTGGGGGTTCTCCAAACTGGACAGAATCTTAGCTAGAGGTTCTCCTGGACCCCTGAGAACTCCCAGCAGGCCACCCCTGCCTTTAAGAGAAGATGAATACAATTCCCAGCAGCTGCGGCTGCAAGGGCCAATGGCTTACTGAGAAATGTAGTTGTTCTCTTTATAACTTTTCTATTGTACCTTTCACCAATAAATCCCACCAGCAACATCTTTATTTTATGGCAAGGTGAGCAACTCCTTCAATGTGGCGCTGTAGCCCTTTCCTCATTAGTGTCAGACCTATTCGCCCAGACACAGGATGGTATCAAGATGGTGGGAGCGTAACATGCAGAGGTGTGCTTGATATTCAAGCTAAGGTGCAGAAGTCTTTGGGAATTAACCAATAGCTTTATTTTTCATCGTGTATGTTTACTAACCTTTTCCAAAGCAGATGAGAAAATGGATTGTTTGCTTTTCAGACATGTTTATTTTCAGTTTAACAACAACTGCACCGTTTCCGGTCAATGGATTATATTTCAGCTTTAATTAGAAAATGGTATGATGAAAAATTGACCATGCCTGCAGAAAATTCAAAGCTATGTTTATTAATGTAGTTTTGCACCATTTGCAGCATTGCGTGGAAGCAGGGGCAAAAAAGCAAGGACTTCATCACATAGTTTTGATATTAACTTTTTGATCTCTCTCCATCCTACGCAGACGACCCTGATGCTATGAACAGCATTTGGGGCAACATTAATTAGATATCAATTGAAGCTTCCAAGCAAAAGAGGTTGGATACCTATAGTAGTTAGTCAAATGCTGAGAGGAAGTACAAGCAGGTCTCAACTTACAGCCATAAAGGAACTTGCCCATTATGGTTGTAAGTCGTGAAAGTCATAAAGCAGATCGCTCACACCACCGACTCAATTTTACAACCTTTTTTTCTAGCAGCTAATCTATCACTGTGGTTATTAAGCAAATGCAACAGTCGTTAAGCAAACTAAGTGTTCTCTGCAGGTTGCCATTGACTTACAACCATTTGTAGTTACAATGGCGCTGAAAAAAAGCAACTTATGACTGGCCCTCACATTTACAACCTATGACAGCCTCCCCATGGTCACATGATCAAAATTCAGGCACTTGGCAACCAGCAACTGACATCCCAGAGTCATATAATCACCAGGTACAATCTTCCCAGGAGGCTTCCAACAAGCAAAGTAGTGGCGATGGTGGGGAGATGGATTTGTTTAACAACAGCATGACTCCCGTAAAATCTGCAATGCTTCACTTAACAATTGTGGCAAAAAAAAAGATTGTAAAATCAGGCAAGGCTCATTAAATAACTGACTTACTTAGCAATAGAATAGAATAGAATAGAGTAGAGTAGAGTAGAGTAGAGTAGAGTAGAGTAGAGTAGAGTAGAGTAGAGTAGAATAGAATAGAATAGAATAGAATTTTTATTGGCCAAGTGTGATTGGACACACAAGGAACTTGTCTTTGCTGCAGATGCTCTCAGTGTACATAAAAAGGAAAAGATACGTTCATCACGAATCATAAGGTACAACACTTGATTATAGTCATAGGGTACCAAATAAGCAATCAAATCATACTAGGAAACAATCAATATAAATCGTAAGGATACAAACAACAAAGTTAAAGTTATGCAGTCATAAGTGGGAGGAGATAGGTGATAGGAACGCTGAGAAAATTAATATTAATAGTAATGCAGACATAGTGAATAATTTGACCGTGTTGAGGGAATTATTTGTTTAGCAAGGTGATGGCGTTCGGGGAAAAACTGTTCTTGTGTCTAGTTGTCTTGGTGTGCAGTGCCCTGTAGCGTCGTTTTGAGGGTGGAAGTTGAAACAATTTATGTACAGGATGTGAGGGGTTTGTAAATATTTTCACAGCCCTCTTTTTGACTCCGGCAGTATAGTGGTGGGCATAATAGGAATACTATCTGTATAGGGTGGTTTTGCCAAAATCCAGAAATAAATGCTGGTTTATAAAATGAGATCACATGACTGCAAGGACACTGCAAATGGCCATAAATGTGGACGGTTGCCAAGTGCCTGAAATGCGGTTGTGTAACCCTGGGATGTGTGTGTGTCTCTGTGTGTGTCTGTGTGTGTGTGTGTGTGTGTGTGCGCCATGAGAACTTCAGAATCAGGTCATAAATACATAAATTTACTTGTCCGGAAATGTTTTTTCCATTACGAATAATCTTGGTATAAATTAAAAAAAATTGAAATGGAATAAGCAACTCTACAATCATTGGTTACCTTCTGAGTGAATTCTAAAATATGCTCTCTCAAAAAAAAAAAAAACCCCAAGGCTATATGAAAATTTCATTCTATTAAAAAATGTATGTGTCAGGGATATGTGCCTAAGACTTTTGCAAAACCAAATTATGCATGACCATTAATAAGTATGTGAATTTATACAAATTACTGTAACCTGAGAGAGAGAGAGACAGAGAGACAGAGAGACAGAGAGAGAGAGACAGAGAGACAGAGAGAAAGAGACAAAGGGAGACAGACGTGGATAGATAGATAGATAGATAGATAGATAGATAGATAGATAGATAGATAGATAGATAGATAGATAGATAGATAGATAGATAGATAGGCTAGATAAGCTAGCTAGCTAGATGGATGGATAGATGATAGATAGATAGATAGATAGATAGATAGATAGATAGATAGATAGATAGATAGATAGATAGATGATAGATAATCTGATCACTCTTGCATATCACTTCTTTGGATAAGGAATGGAATTAAATCACAATTTCAAAATGGAAAAAGAGAGACTCTTCTGTTTATTTGGTCTGAAGTTTGCCCTTACAATAAAGAGCCTAAAGGAAAATGAACAGCACAGTTTCAGCATTTAAGGGAATTTGCAGTATACAGGTGAAACTCGAAAAATTAGAATATCATGCAAAAGTTCATTTATTTCAGTAATGCAACTTAAAAGGTAAAAGTAATATATGAGATAGATTCATTACATGCAAAGCAAGATAGTTCAAGCCGTGATTTGTCGTAATTGTGATGATTATGGCTTACAGCTCATGAAAACCCCAAATCCACCATCTCAGAAAATTAGAATATTACATGCAATCAATAAAACAAGGATTGCACATAGAACAATATCGGACCTCTGAAAAGTATAAGCATGCATATGTACTCAATACTTGGTTTGGGCCCCTTTTGCAGCAATTACTGCCTCAATGCGGCGTGGCATTGAAGCTATCAGCCTGTGGCACTGCTGAGGTGTTATGGGAGACCAGGATGCTTCAATAGCGGCCTTCAGCTCTTCTGCATTGTTCGGTCTCATGTCTCTCATCTTTCTCTTGGCAATGCCCCATGGATTCCCTACGGGGTTCAGGTCAGGTGAGTTTGCTGGCCAATCAAGCACAGTAATCCCACGGTCATTGAACCAGGTTTTGGTGCTTTTGGCAGTGTGGGCAGGTGCCAAGTCCTGCTGGAAAATGAAGTCAGCATCCCCATAAAGCTCGCCTGTGGAAGGAAGCATGAAGTGCTCCAAAATCTCCTGGTAGATAGCTGCGTTGACCCTGGAGTTAATGAAGCACCAACACCAGTGGACCAACACCAGCAGATTACATGGCTCCCCAAATCAACACAGACCATGGAAACTTCACACTGGACTTCAAGCATCTTGCAGTGTGTGCCTCTCCATTCTTCCTCCATACTCTGGGTCCTTGGTTTCCAAATGAGATGCAAAAGTTGCTCTCATCAGAAAAGAGGACTTTGGACCACTGAGCAACAGACCAGGTCTGTTTTTCTTTAGCCCAGGTAAGACGCTTCTGACATTGTTTGTTGTTCAGGAGCGGCTTGACAAGAGGAATACGACATTTGAAGCCCATGTTCAGGATCCGCCTGTGTGTGGTGGCTCTTGATGCACTGACTCCAGCCTCAGTCCACTCCTTGTGAAACACTTTTGAATGGCCTTTTCCTGACAATCCTCTCCAGACTGCGGTCATCCCTGCTGCTTGTGCACCTTTTTCTTCCACACTTTTCTCTTCCACATAACTTTCTATTAATGTGCTTTGATACAGCACTTTGGGAACACCCAACTTCTTTTGCAATTACCTTTTGAGGCTTTCCCTCCTTATGGAGGGTGTCAATGATGGTTTTCTGCACAACTGTCAGGTCAGCAGTCTTTCCCATGATTGTGATTCCTACCGAACCAGACTGAGAGACCATTTAAAGGCTCAGGAACCCTTTGCAGGTGTTATGACTTAATTAGCTGATTAGAGTGGGACACTTTTGACCCTAGAATATTGCACCTTTTCACAATATTCTAATTTTCTGAGATTGTGGATTTGGGGTTTTCGTGAGCTGTAAGCCATAATCATCGCAATTATGACAAATCACGGCTTGAACTATCTTGCTTTGCATGTAATGAGTCTTATCTCATATATATTAGTTTCACCTTTTAAGTTGCATTACTGAAATAAATGAACTTTTTGCACGATATTCTAACTTTTTGAGTTTCACCTGTGTTTCCCTGAATAGTAGTAAACTCTGGGACACAGGAGAAACAGAGAAGGATCACTAATATTAAAGCCTGCTGCTCAGGTATGTGTTGACCTAACGGAAGGGCAGACCCAGCGTAAATCCAGTCTTCACCAAGTTCAACATTTCCAACCATGGAAGAATTCCAAACCCTGCCTGCTCACTTCTCTACAAGTACCTGCATACACACTCAAATATTTTGGCAAAAAATACTGTAAGTGTGCAGAAAGAAGCAACAATGATCCAAATTCCCCACCCCCACTCCTAGCAAAAGACAGGGGCACTCTAGTTCGTGGAAAAGAATTCTGTTTCCTGTCAAGTTACAACTCTGCTCTCAAATGGGTGCATTCAAGAGATGCTGCCCACAAATCTCGTTTCCTGCAGAATGACGGAACAACAACACCCACAACATTTTGTTGCTTTTCTGCCTTTGCATTTTAGTTGAGGGGCGTGCTAGGTGGGCTGCTAGGAGTTTTAGTCCAAAATATTTTAGGGTTATTACTTGTAAAGGGGAGGGGAGAGAACTACAGGCGGCTTCTCTGAGAAATACTTGCTAAACCTCAAAAACACACATAAAGGAGGAGGAGCAACTTCTTCCTTTACTTAAGTCAGTGGTGTCCAAACTTGGGAACTTTAAGACTTGTGGACTTCAACTCCCAGAATTCCCCAGCTAGCTGGCTGGGGAATTCTGGGAGTTGAAGTCCACAAGTCTTAAAGTTCCCAAGTTTGGACACCCCTGACTTAAGTGAACAAGAAAAATTGCAACAGTTCTTTGATAAGATAGAAAGAAAGAAGAAAGAAAGAAAGAAAGAAAGAAAGAAAGAAAGAAAGAAAGAAAGAAAGAAAGAAAGAAAGAAAAGAGAAGAGATGAATTCAGCCAGGCAAGTGAAGCTTCTGAGATTATATTTTGTGCTTGTAAACAAGCTGTCATATTACAGAAACTACGCCCACGTTTTAGCAAAGCTTGCTGCTAGAAAGAAGCAGAAGTTCCTGTGCTTAATACACTTCAGAGCTGTTCACCATAATAGGATGAATAAAAAATATGACTTAAAACACCATTTATATAAATCAATACTGAAAGAAGCTTGGTGCTAGTTTTTTAGATAAACTAGCTAAGTTTAGATAACTTGTAGGTTTTATGGGAGGCCATGAAAGAAAACTACACCGTACATTTTTGCCTTTTGAAATGAAGTCGCTGAAACGCTCGCCAGTCCAAAACAGTCTACATGAACTTGGCAAAGTGGTGCCGAGTTGTTCAGATTCCAGATTCACCTCTAGAATTCCCTTTTCCTCTCTCATCCCTTCCTCCATGACGCTACCGGAAGCAGGTTGGTTCCTTGTTGTCTTCCAGGTGAAGCTCTTAAAAGCAGGTCTAGTGTTTGCAATTACTACACTTCAAAAAAGAAGTGGGGTTAGATACCCTCCCATCTCACTGCACTCTGTCCTTAAAGTTAAAGGTAAAGGTTCCCCTCGCCGTTCCCAATTCTAGGGGGCAGTCGTTCCCAATTCTAGGGGGCAGTGCTCATCTCTGTTTCAAAGCCAAAGAGCCAGCGCTGTCCGAAGACGTCTCCGTGGTCATGTGGCTGGGAAGACTAAACGCGGAAGGTGCACGGAACGCTGTTCCCTTCCCACCAAAGGTGGTTCCTATTTTTCTACTTGCATTTTTACATGCCTTCGAACTGCTAGGTTGGCAGAAGCTGGGATAAGTAACAGGGAGCTCACTCCGTTATGCGGTGCTAGGGATTCGAACCTCTGAATTGCCGACCTTTCTAAACGACAAGCTCAGCGTCTTACCCACTGAGCCAGCACTCTGTCCTTGCCAATACTCAAAACATCATTTGTTAGATTTCTATTTGGCTTTCCCTGAGAACCTCAAGCAGTGTTCAGAGCTACACAGAACAACCATCCTGAGAAGTAAGTCGGGCTCGGAGAGGCGGTTTGACTCAAATCTTCCCAGTGAACTACAGGTAGTCCTTGAGTTAAAATGGTTCATTTAGTGACCGTTCAAAGTTACAACAATGCTGAAAAAAAGTGATTTTCACCGTTTTTCACACTTACAACTGTTGCAGCATCTCCATGGTCACCTGATCAAAATTCAGATGCTTGGCAACTCACACATATTTATGACGGTTGCAGGGACCCCCTTTGCAACTTTCTGACAAGCACTGTCAATAGGGAAGCCAGATTCACTTAACGACTGTCTCACTAACTTAACAACTGCAGCGACTCACTTAACAACTGTGGTGAGAAAACTCGTAAAATGGGGCAAGGCTTACTTAACAAATGTTTCACTTAGCAACAGAGATGTTGGGCTCCATTGTGGTCGTAAGTCAAGGACTATCTGTATTAGCATTCCGTAGTCCTTGTCCAAGAAGTAGAGGTAAGCATATTTCAGCTATGGGCTATAAATTAAACAAACCAATCCATGTTATCCATAGAACAAGCCAGTGCCAATCCAAGCTTAATCCAATCTTAACCACTATACCACAGTTTGGGGGTTGGGGATTCTGGCTATGTCTGACACAAATGTTGTGAATGCCCCAACACTGGAAGTCTTTAAGAAGATGTTGGATAGCCATTTGTCTGAAACGGTATAGGGTTTCCTGCCTAGGCAGGGGGTTGGACTAGAAGATCTCCAAGGTCCCTTCCAACTCTGCTATTGTATTGTATTGTATTGTATTGTATTGTATTGTATTGTATTGTATTGTATTGTATTGTAAATCCCGATTTTAGCTTTTGCATAATTAGGTTCAGAAGTGAATAACAATTAGAGAGTAGGAATCCAATAGAGAATTTTTAAAAAGGATAAATGCAGTTAAAGTATGAGCAAGTCTTTTGTTTTTAGCCACTACATTAATTCTAACGTTGGAACTCAAGGCTCATGCAATAAAATTACTTCCAGTAGATCGGGGGGGGGGGGGGGGGTCACAAACTTTTCAGACCTCAGGGACCACTAAATTCATAATTTTAAATCTCGCAGGCCGCTCATATGAATTTTTTAAAAAGATAAATAGTATGTTTAATTTTTTTTAAAAGATAAAACAGTATTTTAAATTCCGCAGGCCACTGGCTGGTGACCACTGCAGTAGATTACATACCAGAAGACATTCATCTTCATATGTAGGAAATCTCGGTATCAAAACACTATAGAGGTTTGCTTTCTCGTGAAATATTAAAGAAGGAAGAGTTCCTAAAATTCATTCAATTTTACACATTATGTATCCATGTCTGTCTGTCTGCCTGCCCATTCTTCCTTCCTTCCTTCCATCCATCCATCCATCTGCCACACAAAATGTTCTTTCTCTTCTACTTTCCAAATGGCATCCCCAACACATCTAAACACATCTGAATGAACACACTGCCTGAATAATGATGAATAATAATTTTATAAAGAGTTAGTCACGTGAGTCTCCTGCAACAAAAACAACCATGGATTTTGTGGCCTCTGAAAGACTACCAAAGACATAAACTCTTGGGGACCACAGCCATTTTCAACAGTGCTCGAGTATGTTATCCTGAGATAAAAGTATATATACACACACCCATGGATGGAAGGTAGAACAAGAGCAAAATAAGATCTGATACAGGTGAAGCATGAATAAAAATACATTAATCTGAAAAGAAGAAGAATCGGGATTTTAGATTATTTTCATCGTCCAAAGAAAAATAAAATCCGCTCATCTATGTTTGTGCTTAATCCAAAACAATCTCCTCCCCATATTAATAAATTAAGGAAAATCCTTGCTTTCTTTCAGAAAGGAAGTGCAATTCTGATAAAGAGATCACAAATTCTTTTTACAAAAATCAAAGTGAAAGAACAACCAAGAGCCCAAAGGAGGGAACATATAGGAAGCCACGAGGTTCAGCCCTAGACATCTTTGCCAATGGAAGAGAGTCCTCACCACCTCACTTGCTAGACAGCCATATTGGGGTTAAGATGGATCTAAAGGGGCAAGAGCCGTACTAAGAAGCATGGTGCAGCCTTATGACTTCTTTATTTAAACGTCTGCGTCAGGATTATGGTCCAGGGTCATCTCAAGATAGGTTCCACAAGCCCCATGACACTCCTTCCCAGCTACTCTACAAAACGTGGAATGATCTGGGCTAGGGAATGGGTCCCATTCTCTCCTTCCACTGTTTCCTCTTCCATTCCTGGTGGTTGCACCCAGACTAGCTAAGATAGACCAAGCTTCTCGTCATCGCCCAAGCTGAGCCAAGCCGAGCTAAACCGAGCCCAGCCGAGTGCAAAAGACAGTCGCACTTGCCTTGGTGCGAAACAGCAGCCTCATCATCCTCTCCACAATCGCCGGGGAGCTCTTCTCCCATTGCCCGCCTGCTGTCAGAGCCTGGACATCAAAACAGAGAACACTCCCAGCAGAAGCTCTCTGTGGGTCATTTGGATAAAATTCAAAACTTTCAGCAGAGAGGAAACTGTAATTTCCCCACTGATAAACCGCAAGAAGAGTTTCCAGCACAGAGCTTGGCTGATGAATCAGATAGGTACTAAAAGAAAGACGAAGAAAAAGACAAGAAAAACCTCTGGCTTGGGGAGGGGGAGGGGGGGTGGAGGATCCTAGATCGCCCTATTTAGGGGATACTAACCAAATATATTTTCCCTGCTGTTTCCTGTGGAGCAAAGCTTGAAGCAGCTAAGGCTAAAAAGGAAGTGAAGGCAACCGCAAAACATCTTTGCCTTCTCTGTCTTCTTGATGGTAGCAAGTCCCAACCACCTTGCTTTGTTCTCCAGGCAGGAGATGCTAAGCCCATCCTAACTCTCCCGCTGTTGCTAAGGGTCCTACAGCAATACAGGTAATCCTTAACTTACAATGGTCCACTTAGTGTGGTTCGAAATTACAATGGCACTGAAAAAAATGACTTTATGACAGTTTTCCACACTTACGACCAATGCAGCCTCCCCACGGTCACATGATTAAATTTTGTCATGTGATCTCCCTTTGTGATCTTCTGATAAAAGCAAAGTCAATGGGGAAGTCAGTGTTCTGACCGAGGCTTCCCAAGAGCATGAAGCAAACTCCTTGTCATTGTCAGCAAAGTCTTTCAAAGGAGGATTTACAGTCACAGACCTTATCTGGCTTGGAGAGGTGACAGGCCAACATCTGCAAAACTTGGCAAGGAGTCTCAGAGAGTCACGAACCAATTAAGCGAACTAATTGTCTTCTGCAAACTCCACTCCCCTTTCACTCCTCTTTTATTTCCTCTGGGAGGGACCATTCATTGTCCACCCGTGGCCTTACTCCCAAGTCAACCCCTGTTCTTTACTTGTCCCCTTCGTCTGGCAACTCTGCACATGCATACACTGGGAACAGGTTCCAGCTGTTCTTCTGCCCCGCTGATGTCTGACTCTGAAGACAGCTGATAACTGGCATACGGCTCTGCCCCCCTCTTTGCCTCTGACACAGAGCCTTCATCAGAGCCTTCCCCAGACTCCAGGACTGGCCCATGTTCCTCCTCAACCTCCTCACTGTCTGAATCTGCTGCCAGTTCCGCTGGCCACTGGCAGGCCACAACAGCCAGATTTATATAACAACCAAGTTGCTACCTTAACAACTGCAGTGATTCACTTAACAACTATGGCAACAAAAGTCACAAAATGGGGAAAAAGTCACTTAGCAAATGTCTTGCTTAGCAACAGAAATTTTGGGCTCAATTGTGGTCATAAGTTGAGGACTATCTGTAGAGTCATACTTTGTGGCTTGAGGACAAGAGGAAATACTATAAGGTTTGGAGTGTTTCTTTTTTAAAAATAAAAGGCATTTTTTTGTGGATGCTTCTTTTGCCTTCTCTTTCTGTGTCTTCACCTCTTTCTGTGCTCACCAACTTTGTTTGCTATTGTTCAATTATCTTTTTTCCTTCCAGAAGCTTAAGGCTGTATATATTCCTTCCCTCCTATTTCCCCCCCCCCCCGATAACCAGCAAGATGTTGGATTAAGACATACCGAGTCATTGAATGTCATCTATTAAACTTTTATTGCTAGGTGTTAACTGTAGATGATGAAGTTCTATAATCTTAACAAATTAATCGTGCATGAAATCCAAGTGAGGGATTTGGGGGGTCCCCTCTATTTTGTGTTCCTGCATTTACCCCTTTTGGAGTGAGGCTTCAGCACACCAATCAAAAGCCCTGGACCCCAAAAAGCTGAAGATCTCCTGCAAACAATATTGAGTCTAGTGGACACAGTGTCTGAGTGCTGTTTGGAGAAAATATGTTATATTACATGTCCCTGCAAAACTGTTCAGTTGCTGTATGAATAGGGAGATTATCTTAAAGTAAAAGTAACTGAGAAGTAGGTGGCATCTTGAGAAACACAATTTATAATCTTATGTTTAATCACTTGTCTATCCTAGATGAATCAATCATGGTCTCTTAGCTAAAACATGCATCTTCTGTCTGGTATCTTCCAGATGTGTTGAGGAAGCCACTTTCAAGAGCTGGATTGGAATTCTGGGTTTTATAATTTCATCTGGAGTGGAATGTTTTGGGGGGAAATAATTTAATGTATCCTACAGGACTGGTGAGATGATTTAAACAAGCTAACTCCCTATGAATTCCTTGCAAGAAAACTTTTATGAGCCAAAATCTATTTAAAATAATTTAGTGAGTATAAATTTCATAGATTGCTAGACCAACAGCACAGAGGCACTACCTACATATTAGAATTCATGCAAGTATTTTTAATGTACAGGTTGGATTTGATCTCAAATCAGTCTTAGCTGGTACAGGACCAGCCCTCCATTAGACAAAACAGATAGCATTGAAGAAACTGATTTTTAGCTGTCATGCAATTGCTTAAACGTTTTACGAGGCTTGATATATTACTGTTATTTATTCTCTTGCAGAGGGACTTCTGAAATTTGCACAGGACTACTGAACCCATATTATCATCAATAGCTTTTTCCCTTTAATGGGATTGAGGTAAAGGTAAAGGTTCCCCTCTCACATATGTGCTAGTCGTTCCCAACTCCAGGGGGCGATACTCATCTCCATTTCAAAGCTGAAGAGCCAGCGCTGTCTGAAGACATTCTCCGTGGTCATGTGGCCGGCATGACTCAACACCAAAGGCGCACGGAACGCTGTTACTTTCCCACCAAAGGTGGTTCCTATTTTTCTATTTGCATTTTTAACGTGCTTTCAAAGTGCTAGGTTGGCAGAAGCTGGGACAAGTAACGGGAACTCACTCTGTTACGCGGCGCTAGGGATTCTAACCGCTGAACTGCCGACCTTTCTAATCGACAAGCTCAGCTTAGCCACTGAGCCACCACATCTCAATGAGATTAGCTGGTATAAAACTAGCACCCTGCAGTCGTGCCACTTCAAAGTAGCTGGTATAAAACTAGCACCCTGCAGTCGTGCCACGTCAAAGATTGGGTGAAATGGCATTTGGGCTTTCCGGGCGCCTGAGAGGCTGAGGTTGCCAGGTAAAAGAGTTGCCCTGTCTTCTCCCAGCAAAAGGGGACGGCACGTCAGCTCTCTGTTCCTATCAGCAGATAAGCCACAGGGCTGGTTACAAGCAGAGTTGCAAGTACAGATCAGAGTTTCAAAAACAGGAAGCAGACATTCTGGTAAAGAAACTTCAAAAGAGCAGCTGTTCTTACCTGATGAGAAAGAAATGGTCTCTAGGTTCCACGGAGAAGACTGCAAACGATGACTGTAGGTGAACATATTTCAACTTCGACTCCCACCCCCACCCACCCCCCACACCCATCACATGCTAATCTCCCTGGGAAGGTATATGGCAAACTATTTTTTTTTAAAAAAAAGGATCTTCTACTACGCTAATCTGAGGAATAGCCTCATCAAGAGATGAATCAACTAACTTTCTGGTGCCAAGTAGAATACTTTTTATACCCCGGGGCATTTTAACAAAAGAATTTACAAGTTAGACTCTTGATCTATGTGGCTTGCCGTTTTTATACACTCACTGGCAGGGATGCAGGCAGATTTCCCATCAGTGGCTGCCTTGGTGATGGCCTGGGGCAATTTATACGAAAGTATAATAACTTGACAATTGAGGCTTCAGAGAGCTGGTTTTCTGTCAGGAGCAAGCCTAGAAATGTTAACAGCTTGCTCATGTCAAAATATGCCGGGTCTGGAGATTTGGAGATGCCTTAGTTTGCACACAGGAAAATCTCAGCACAGAAGCAACTTTTCAAAAAAAAATAAAAAATCTGGAGGAGTTTGACAGCACTTTTTGAGAGTAGCAAGTGTTATTATAAAAGGCAAACATTTTCATAATGGTGTTATGCTTTCTCATAAAAGGTATTAGACTGAAGAGAGGCTACCAGATTCCTCCAGTTTTTTGCTGCCATAAATCAGTGTTTCTCAATCTTAGCAACTTTTGAGATGTGTGGATTTCATCTCCCAGAATTCCCCAGTCAACATATGAGACATCTGCCCAGGATACTGTACATTCTACCTAGAGAGCCACGTTGGCACAGTGGTTAGAGTGCAGTACTGCAGGCTACTTCTGCTGCCTGCCGGCTGCCTGCAATTTGACAGTTCAAATCTCACCAGGCTCAAGGTTGACTCAGCCTTCCATCCTTCCGAGGTGGGTAAAATGAGGACCCAGATTGTTGGGGGCAATAGGCTGACTCTGTAAACCACTTAGAGCGGGCTGCAAAAGCACTACGAAGCGGTATATAAGTCTAAGTGCTATTGCTTATTTGGGGTAACTGACCCACCAAGTTCACCAACCCACAGCTGCTGCTCATGGTTTTAGGCAGCAGCCCTTGGGAAATCTTCCCAAGGAGGACTCAACCACCAATGGTCCTTCCCCATTTAAAATAAGTCTTCTCAAATGTTTACAGCTTAGATGTGTTTATACACGACCATCAACTGATATATTGTATTATTATAGTGGCTGTTTATGGCGTTTTTTAAAAATAAACTGTACTGTAAACCAATCTAAGAATCGTGGGAAGGTGGCATTAAAATGGTTTAAACTGGACAAGTGGAAAGATCACATTCCAGGAATGGGCCTGCTCCAAAAGGAAAGGGTCTGCCTTTCATACTTCAAAGCCACATCCTGGACAGTTCACAGCTTGCCAGTAGAAGTGAAGCAACAGGCCTGGAATAATGATTCAGAGGTATGTATTGTAATCCTAAGTATTGTAAAACCTAAAGTGTAAAACATACTGAGACATGCTTTGAGCATGTCTCAAGTGATTTAGGCCAGCGTTTCTCAAACTTGGCAATGTGAAGAAGTAAGGACTTCAACTTAAAAGAATTTTTAACAGTGGCCATGCTGGCTAGAGAATTTTGAGGATTGAAGCCCACACATTTTAAGGCTGACCAAGTAGGGAGACCATGTGCACTATGCATATACTGTATGTAGGGGTCTATAGATCTAGAGCAGGGGGTCTCCAAACTCGGCAACTGAAGACTTGTGGATTTCAAGCTTGCTGTCTGGGGAATTCTGAGAGTTGAAGTCCACAAGTGTTCAAATTGCCAAGTTTGGAGACCCCTGATCTAGAACCCTCACAGAGTACTTAGACCTCAAGATCAAGGTTGCAACTGATCGTCCACCCATATTTTATGTACAATGAGCATAAAAAACAGACAGAGCTTTGGTCATGTTGGGAGAGGTGAGGGGTTTTTTTGGGGGGGGGGGACAGGGACAATAGTCTGTGAACAAATTTAATTCCTGGAGAACATTCATGTAGAAATGTCTCCTGCAGTTTTCTTGGCAATAATATGCAAGTGCTTTATCGCAGTCTTGTTTCCAGAATGCTTTTCCTGCCGGTTGCTGAGATATATAAATCTATAGATACACAAAAATACCATGTGCTGACACCCTGTGGGCAAATGATCAATTTTATTTCTGCAGAAGCAATGCATTTGCCCCTGCAGAGTTGAGTTTTAAAATCTGCATTACTCTTTCCGCGTTACAACTTATAGAATATCACTCAGAGGCTGTTTGACAGAAAGGGAGAG
Source organism: Natrix helvetica (assembly GCF_964273705.1). Lineage (NCBI taxonomy): Eukaryota > Metazoa > Chordata > Lepidosauria > Squamata > Natricidae > Natrix > Natrix helvetica. Next base: position 15,232,307 of record NC_138560.1, read on the forward strand.
GCCCCCATCATTCTTGGCCCAGTTTGTTGGGCCGTGCAGTAACCCTTCTGCACAGAGCGCCTCCCACAAAAATTTTTTCCACATCTCTGTATGCTGCAAGAGATCAGTAGAGATTAACCGCTGTTACCATTATGATGTTTTCTCAAACGTTTAACTAGGGTCAGTCTTCCTGCCGTGTAGGAGTCTAGAATTCTGGGGTGATAGGTCACATCCTATCATTTTGGTGGCATCTTTCCAAGTTCTTGAAGAGCACCAGCATTTCTAAGGCTTAATATACCAGTTTCCCGTGTTCCTCTCAATAGGGTTTCTTTTTGGATTCACAGATCATTCTTATTGCCCATTTGAATACAGAGTAACAGAGTTGGAAAGGAGCTTGGAGGTCTTCTACTCCAACTCCCCACTCAGGCAGGAGACCCTATACCTTTTCAGACATATGGTTGTCCAATCTCTTCTTACAAAACATCCAGCGTTGGAGTATTCACAACTTCTGGAGGCAAGTTGTTCCACTGATTAATTGTTCTAACAGTCAGGAAATTTCTCCTTAGTTCTAAGATGCTTCTCTCCTTGATTAGCTTCAACCGATTGCTTCTTGTCTTACCCTCCGGTGCTTTGGGGAATCCCTCTTTTTTGTGGCAGCCCCTGAGATATTGGAACATTGCTATCCTATCACCCCTGGTCCTCCTTTTCGTCAAACTAAACATACCCAGTTCCTACAACCGTTCTTTGTATGTCTTAGCCTCCAGCCCCCTAATCATCTTTGTTGCTCTCCTCTGCACTCTTTCTAGAGTCTCCACATCTTTTTTATATCGTGGTGGCCAAAACTGGATGCAGTATTCCAAGTGTGGCCTTACCAAGGCATTATAAAGTGGTATTACTAGAGAAGATTGTTTGAATTGTCCCACCTCCCTTCATTTTATATTTTAAGGATTAATATGAAACCAGATCATCTGGCCAGTACAGAATAGATTGCAACTGTTATATCCCATGGTTGGGAAATTATACTGTGAATGAAATAATGCCTAAAATATCACTCGCCAGTGAAGGAGAAGGAAACCTCTCCTGGACAAGCTTCTTGCCTTCCAGGAGAATCTGAATTTTAAAAACAGCCTGAGAGGCTGCCACTGAGACCCTGTGTTAAAAAGTGTTCTGTGTTTGCAGCAGAACACATTAATGAAACATGCCCCTGGCTTGACACAGACTGAAGTAGTTAAGTTAGGCAGAATTAGTTCAGTTACAGTATGTTGCGTGTATATATAAACACATAGCTTTCAAAATCTCTCATAGCATGCTCGCTTCCATTTCACATACACACCCGCCCTCAAAATAGCTTCTGGGGGACTTTGGGTTGAGGCAGTGATTTGCCTCAATTAATTCATTAATTTGCCACCCATCTAGTTTTGAAGCCATTCTGGTCGGCTGTCAAATTGCCCAGTAAGGTCCTATGGTTGGTGTGTTTATATGTGTGAGTGCATGCGTTTGAGACTTAAACCGGGATTTTTCCCAGCCCATCATCGCTTCAACATTCAAGTAGTCATCTAACTCCAGAAAGTCTCACAGAAAATCTGATTGCATTAATCATTAAGGGCAACAATAAATATGAAAAATATTCAGGATTCAGGAAAAATGGAAGGTGCCATTTCCATTTGAGATTAATCTTCTGCATTGCTTTTACTGATCGGTGTGAAACTTACACCTGTCAGCAGTGGATATAGAATCAAAACAACACTTCCTAAAACCCACTGAACATTTCCTATGAGAATGCCAGATGCCTCCCTTGGCAAGACAGCAAAGATGGAATTTCCTCCTACCATAGTTAATATTAGAAGCTTAGCCCATTGCTCCAGTGTTTCTCAACCTATTGGCTGAGGAATTCTGAGAGTTTATGTCCACACAACTGATCATTACCAAGGTTGAGAAACACTGCTGTAGTCCATGAATTTTGCACAATTAGCTTTTCTCTCTTCGCCTTTATTAATTTCGGATAATAACAGGTGTGTGATGTTTGTGGGCTTTTTAAATATTGTCTAGGAGGAGGAAAAAGAGGAGAAAGAGGAAGAAAAGGTAGTAGTAGTAGTAGTTACTTTGGTTGCCTTGAGCCAGGAAAACAAGAGAAAGTATTACAAATAAATAAGCTTGCCAGTGATGGAAACAACTGAAGTTGCTGGGATAAATCATTTAGTAGATAATGTAGGAAAGCTAACCACATATATGGGTGCCATGCAAATCAACATGTCAATAATTCTGCCTGCAGCTATCTGTGTCCTTCAAATGTTTGTGTTTATTTGGGTGTAACTTAACTCTATATTCTTACTAAGTGGCAAATAAGATCTGGAAACTCAATATTTTCTGGTGAGCTTTCTGCATTTCAGCTGAGAAAGGTTGACAATGTTACAAAGTGAAACGGGTACTAAAAATAATAAGCAATGGATAAAATTAAAAATAAAACAATGACAAATAAATGTAAACATGCATAAACACCAGATTCTCTGCTTTGTGACTTTGTAACTTTAGAGACAATCAACAGTTGAAAATCTTTAGGTAGCAAAATTGTGTTATATCATACACAATAGTTTATGACTGAAGTGGCCTATAAGCCCAATAAAGCAGAATTTAAAATAAACATCAAGACTTTAGCACAGGGCGTCCAACCTAAGCAACTTTAAGACCTGGGGACTTCAATTCCCAGAATTCTCCAGCCAGCCAAGGCTTTACATTCTTACTATTTTGAACAGAAATCAGGAACCTGGTAGTACCTTCCTTATCTCACACATTTTAATAGGTTAACAGAGTTGGAAGGGACCTTATAGGTCTGTGATGGCGAAACTATGGCACCCGTGCCACAGGTGGCATGCAGAGCCATTTCTTAGGGCACGCAAGGCATTGCCCTGTCAGCTCCCAACGCGCACTGGCCAGCTGATTTTTGGGCTTCGTTTTTTGCCCTCTGGAGGCTTCCCTGAAGCACACTGGGCTGTTTTGCGCCCTCCGGAAGCTTCAGGAAAGCCTCCTGAAGCCTCCGGAGGAAGAAAAATGGCCCAATGGGCAACCCGGAAGTCCATTCCTGAACTTCCGGTTTGCGTGTTGAGCCATTTTTTTTGCCTTCCCCAGGCTCCTAGAAAGTTTCTGGAGCATGGGGGGGGCAAAAAACAGGCTTACCGGGCCCACCGGAAGTCAGAAAACGGGCCGTTTCCAGCCTCCGGAAAGCCGTTTTCACCCTCCGCAACTCCAAGAAAGCAGTATGCGAGGGGGGGGCACGAACGCATGCGCAAGGGGCACAGCATGGGGAGAATTAGGGGGGTGGGCACACAAATGCATGCGATAGCCATCACTGTTGTAGGTCATCTAGTCTCAAGCCCCCTCAGTCTCCTCCTGATGTTTAGCTACAATAAACTAACATGGCTCTCCTCCTACAATGTCTATTTTGGACAGAGTGTCTCCTTTTACGGAACTTAGGAATAAGAACTCTCAGTAGTTCCAATCAGTATGACCAACAGGACCCGATTGAGGATTAGAATACAGCCAGATCTTGTATTCCTGTTTCTTTTTTTCTCGGTTTAATATAATTAATATAAAAGAAAATTTTACATACATAACAACGCATGGAAACATAAAAGGAGAAGTAGGGGAGAAAAGAAATAAGAATAAAAGAAGATATGGAAAAGAAAAAAGAGATCTAAAGCGACTCTCTATGCTCTTTGCAACAGTTACCCGTACAAACATTGTAATTACCATTTCCACCCTCTGAAATTATTCTTTATTCCTGTTTCCACGTAGCCTGGACAGTGACTGGAGGGCATATGAAATGGATATGAACAAAAGAAGTTATTTATGTCTCAATCTCTTATTACAAGGAAGAAAGTTGCCACAGGAAGGAAGCCTTTTTTTCGAAAGGTGTGAACTCCAGCAGATCACAAATAGCATCTTCCTTTCACTCTGAGGAAATTTGGGGGTGGGAACCAGTCCTTGAAGGGCTGGAAACTTGGTTCCATGTGGTTTATTCTCCCTTATCAAAGGTTAATGGGCAGGATTTTAACTTTTGGCATACGCCTTCCCTATCCTAAACAAACCGACGGGAAACCCCAGAAATAAAGTTTCTACCAATCCAGTAACCCCACAAGCATCCTGTACAAGCCACGATTGTATCAAGGGCATCATGAGAGCTATGCATACGTAATTCAAATTATGTTATTGGTCAATTTGCACCATGCAACTTAATGCAAGTTATCTCATGCATTCATTGCACTATAGCAATGTTGGCGAACCTTTTTGGCACCAAGTGCCCAAACAGGAACATGCGTGTACACGCGCCTACCGAAAACCGGAAGAGCAGCTGCCCGGTGCGCCGGGAAGATGATCTTATGGTTTCCAGCACACGCATGCGTGCAGGCCACCTGGTCTTCCGCTTTCTGGTATGCATGTGTGCGTGAAGACCAGCTGGCCAGGGCGCATGTGCGCTCTGGAAACCGAAAGATTATCTTCCCAGCACATGCATGCATGCCGGGCAGCTGCTCTTCCGGTTTCTGGCACTCCCACATGCATGAAGAACAAGTGGCTGGTGCGCCGGAACCCAGAAAAGCAACGGGCAACGGGTCACGTGCCCAGAGAGATGGCTCTGCATGCCTCTTCTGGCACACGTTCCATAGGTTTGCCATCACGGCACTAAAGTAATATAGTGAATATGTTGTATGTCTCCACTTGTCCCTCCTGTGGATAGTTATGAATATCACACTCAACATTTAACCACCACCAGGGCCAAGTATAGGGATAAGCATCAACTTGTAGTCTATTTGCATTGGATTGAAGGAGTATATGAATCAATATTGGCTTCTGCGTATATTATTGCATACTGTCAGGAATTAGTTGTTTTCTACCCTAGCAAATTGTAACCTTAATACTGGACGGCGTTACTGCAAATGTTATCTCACTGCTGCGTCTCCCTTCTATTCTTGGCTTCAAAGCTAGGCACATTCTTGAAAGCTAGTAGAAGAAATTGTTACATGGGAATATCAGGCCGCATAGATAAAGGAAGCAAACTAGGGAGTTTTCCTGGCTCATAAATACAATACAATACAATAGTAGAGTTGGAAGGGACCTTGGAGGTCTTCTAGTCCAACCCCCTGCCTAGGCAGGAAACCCTATACCGTTTCAGACAAATAGCTATCCAACATCTTCTTAAAAACTTCCAGTGTTGGGGCATTCACAACTTCTGGAGGCAACTTCTGTTCCACTGATTAATTGTTCTAACTGTCAGGAAATTTCTCCTCAGTTTAAATCCTTAAGTTTAAATCCTTAAAAGCATACTGCCGAAGAAACAACTTGGCAAAGGGGGGCTGTCACCCCCTCCACAAGTCCATAGGAATACTCCATAGATAAAGTAGACAGAGACAGGAGCTTGAACAAAAGAATGCTTTAAAGATCATGTTGGTAACAAATCTTTGTCTCTGATTTGTTTCTATCTGCCTAAAATGTATATAATACTCTGAGCCACTCTTGCAAGGTGTGACTATTCCAGCACTCTTGCAGGTGCCGGCCCAGAAACCAGGAGACTGTGAGTTCAAGTCCCATCTTAAGCACGAAAGCCAGCTGGGTAAACTTTGGGCCAGTCCCTCTTTCTTGGTCCAACCCACCTGTCAAGACTTGTTGCTGTGGGGAAAATACGAAGAAGGAGCCTTGTGCATTTACGCCGCCTTGAGTTACTTATAAAGTAATAAAGATAGGATAAAAATCCTTTTTTTAAACAATGCAAGGAGTTTTCAACATGTATTTAAAAGAGGCGGTAATACTGCTTCTTCAGCAGCCCAGCCCAGCCTCTTTTAAATACATGTTGAAAACTCCTGTGACATGAAAGAAAACTCAAGTCACAAGGCAGAGTTTCAGATTAGCAACTGTAATTGCAGCAGGAAGTGAGAACTGCGCCACAAGTCCTCTCTTGTACTTCTGCTTTGTTGTTAAAAGCTGGGCAGTTCCACATTCCTGACAATTTTTTGTACACATACGCACACACAAACACACACCAAGTGTTACCCAAGAACTCTGGCCAAGCCTATACATGCAGCAGAGTAAGGAGCGTACCACTTGAGATGCGGGGGGTGAGGGAACGATCACGTTTTTGAACACTCTGTGCGTAACCAGAAAACTAGGGAGACCCAACTGGTTGCATTCCAGTGTTTCCACCCTCCTTGTTACACTAAACACCCTTGCTTTTTTTGTGTGGGTGGAGCTTTGATTTGCAGCAAGAAGGAATACTCAGGACTAGAATCCTGCATCTTCAAGTGAAATGGTATAGCCTTAGTCCCGCCTTGGAAGAATAGCCGATGATAGTTACCTAAAGACATGCTGTTCAGCCAAAGTGTCTTTAGGCAATCCAGCATGGCCTTCATACAATGCACAACCTGGTGACTGTCCAGCCACTCATAAGCAGGGGAGAAAGGGGACCCCCCTCCTTGTTCCAAAAGAACAAATATTAATCTGATAGGGCAATATCACAAGTCAAAAGCCTCCCATCCCATGCACCTTCATTGGTCCTTGCTCTACCACCTACCGCAATTTCTGTTTAAATTTTAAAACAGAAACAATCAAAGCTCGTTACCTGCAACTTCTGTTTAAAAAAATGTCTTTGAACCAAAGGAGGAAAAGGGTGAGTGAGTGTGAAGGAATAGAGGTAAGGCTGCGTATAGACATGTGCAGTAAAATGCCATCATCTCAGTAGCACCTCGGATACCTATGAGCTCACCTAATTAGCAGAAGCAGATGTGGGAAGAGAGGAAAGGTTACGTACAGACATGCGCATTAGATGACCATGATCTCAGTGACCAATTACCTCGACTGTTTATGAGAACCAGGTAGTACCAGGGAGATATGTGAAGCCTCTACTCTGGCTGGGATGGACTTAAAGATTGACAAGAGTAATAAGAGAGAATGGACCAAGAAGATGCTGTTGCTACCCCTGCTTTGCTTTGCTTGCTAAAACTGTATAAAAGCCAAATAAACTCTGCGTAAGGCAGACAGACATTTTGGACACCACTGCTTGATGGATTTCTGAAAACCTACATGAGTGCAACCTGATGCATTTGGAACAAGAAAACGGTCAAAAATGTGCTAGGAGCCATGGAGCACCCTGAGGTGGAACACTGCAAAATTGCCTTCTGCGTTAGAAAATGACAAATGTTTCACCAGAGCTCCTACAGCCACCTCTTCCTTCCACATTTGCTCAGAGGTTTTCTATAGATTTGTCTAATTCCTCTTTGAAGACTTCCACGGTGAAGTCCATCATCATCATCATCATCAATCATCATCACCACCACCACACTGCAGAGACTTCTCAGCCTTCCCCAGCCTAATTTATTTCTTTATTTGTTAAATTTATTGCCCCCTGTCTTGACATGGGGCTGCTCAAGGAGGTTTACAATAATAAAAAGGAAGAAAAATGAAAGGAGTGTAAACAGAATGGAAGTAAAATGATTGAACAATAAAATAAACAATGAGAAGAATACATCAATATGATAGCCAAAACAATGGATGGATGGATGGATGGATGGATGGATGGATGGATGGATGGATGGATGGATGGATGGATGGATGGATGGAAAGCAGACAGCGAGGGGTGGAGGGGAGGTGGAGTCTGCCATCAATCCAGCTACCTGCAATGTGGAACTTTCACATTTTGTCCACTGGCCAACAAGTCTTCAGGCTCTTGTGGAAGGATAGGAGGATGGGGAGAGATCTTACCTTAGAGCAGTGATGGTGAATCTTTTTGGCACCAAGTGCCAAAAAGGGAGAGCACGTCCATGCGTGTCCTTCGTGCTTGCATGTGCGCACTCATCTGGGGCGCAACTTGGAAGAGGAGCTGTCCAGGGGGCATGTGTGCACCGGAAAATAAACTTCCGGTTTCCAACACATGCATGCACAGTAGCCAGCTAGTCTTTCGGTTACTGGCATGCATGCGTGCGTGCCAATCAGCTGGCTGGCACGCATGCTCACGCTGGAAAATGGAAGACCAGCTCTTCCTGTTTCTGGCCTGCCGCACGCACAAAGGCCAGCTGATCGTCACACGTGCATGCGCACCAGAAACCCAAAAGAGAAAAAGGCGGCACTGCGCATGCCAAGCAACATAGCTCCTTGTGCCACTTTGGGCATGCATGCCATAGGTTTGCCATCACGGCCTTAGAATGTAAGATTCCAGAATAACAGAGTTGGAAAGAGCCTTAGAGGTCTTCTAGTCCAACCCCCTACACCGTTTCAGACAAATAGCCATCCCATTTCTTCTTGAAAACCTCTAGTGATGGCGGACCAGGGGTGGGTTCCTGCCAGTTCTAACCTCTTCTATAGAAGAGGTTCCAGAAATCTACCGTGCCATTTAGAACCGGTTCCAGCTCCCTCCCCCCACCTGTCTGCACCACGCTTACCCCGCCCACCGCTCACTGATTGGCTGGCTCACCAATTGCCCCACCCACCTCTTAGAGTCCTATCTAAACCATAAAGTCTTAAAGCTGTCAAGTTTGAACACCCCTAGGGTTTTTTTTCTAAAAGGTTAGCGGTGCAAGGGGCTTGTAACTTGACAGCTTTAAGACTTGCGTGCTTCAAATGCCAGTTTCTGAGCCAACATTTTGGTTGCTAAGCAAGAGTGTTGTTAAGTGAGTTTCACCACATTTTACAAGTTGGCCATGCCCACCCAGTCACATGACTGCCAAGCTACTCTCACTTGGTCACATGGCTGGCAAGCCACTCCTACCCGGTCACATGGCCGGCAAGCCACTCCCACAAAGCAGGCCACACCTACAGAAGAGGTTCTAGAAATTTTTGAAATCCACCACTGTGGCAGACCCACAGCTTCTGGAAGCACGCTGATTAACTGTTCTCATTGTCAGGTGTTCCAAAAAGTTCCTAACACTTAGCAAATGTGTTCAGTTGCAAATTCCAGCTTCCTTAACTCGTTTACACAAGATATCCAGTCAATATTTCAACATGTGTCCATACTGGATTGGGCAAAAATTGATTAACACCAACTTCCCAAAAGCAAAGGTAAACTTCCATTTCTTAATGTGGCTTGACACAAACGGTGATGAACCACTGCAGTGACACTACAATCCTCTAGGGGGCAGGAGAACTCTGCAGGAAAAGGTTTGCAAACTTTGTTTCCAAGAATTAGCTGGTTTCCAACTCAAGGTCCCCCACAGCCTCCATCATCACCATCAGGAAAACTTTATGTCCAGAGAACAAAAGCAGAGAACCACAGTTGGATGGGGGAGGCAATAAAAAAGCGACCCACTTAATGACCACAGCTACTTACAGCAGACCTTCCAGGCTTAGTTGTGGTTGTTAAGTGAGAACTACCCATGCCATAAAACACTGAAGTCCTAACAATGCTAAAAGGCAATGGTCCTGGAATTTTAAAATCATATCCTAAACGTTCTTCTCAGTTATCCTACCACAGGAAATCAACTTTGAAACAGCTGTTCCTTGCTGAATCGCCTTTTCCAGTTGTTTGAGCAGGGAGACTCTATGGCAGAAGATCATCTTCACAGTCCTCTCTAAATGTTTATAGCAGGGATCGGCAACCTTAAACTCTCAAAGAGCCATAAAGGTCCTAAATGGAAGCCCCCCATTCAATTCTGGAGCTGAACAGAAGTCCAGTTCCCCCACCATAAAGTCTCCTCCTAGCACGGCATCCTTTTTCCTCTGCTGACCAGAAATCTGGTTTCCCACCACCACCACCATAGAGTCTCCTCCTAGCACAGCATCCTTTTTCCTCTGCTGTCCAGAAATCTGGTTTCCCACCACCACCACCATAGAGTCTCCTCCTAGCACAGCATCCTTTTTCCTCTGCTGTCCAGAAATCTGGTTTCCCACCACCACCACCATAGAGTCTCCTCCTAGCACAGCATCCTTTTTCCTCTGCTGTCCAGAAATCTGGTTTCCCACCACCACCACCATAGAGTCTCCTCCTAGCACAGCATCCTTTTTCCTCTGCTGTCCAGAAATCTGGTTTCCCACCACCACCACCATAGAGTCTCCTCCTAGCACAGCATCCTTTTTCCTCTGCTGTCCAGAAATCTGGTTTCCCACCACCACCACCATAGAGTCTCCTCCTAGCACAGCATCCTTTTTCCTCTGCTGTCCAGAAATCTGGTTTCCCACCACCACCACCATAGAGTCTCCTCCTAGCACAGCATCCTTTTTCCTCTGCTGTCCAGAAATCTGGTTTCCCACCACCACCACCATAGAGTCTCCTCCTAGCACAGCATCCTTTTTCTTCTACCTGTCCTAACCAAAAGCCCTATCAATTGTGGCCCCAACTGGTGACCGCGAGCCACAGCAGAGAGATGACAGATCCATATGTGGCTCCAGAGCCAAGGGTTGCTGACCCCTGGTCTATAGGGAGGGAGTTGAGCTAAAGTCAGGGACCAGGCAGAGTGAGGGACCAAATACCTTCTAAAAACCAAGAACATCCAATGAGGCAACCTAGGACAGGCTCTTCTAACTGGTCCCATCATCTAGAAGTGGTTGGTGGCACCAACAAACCCATGGTGACCAGGAAGTGACTTGCTCACAACAAAAGAATGATAATATTAATTTATTCCACCCTCAGGTCATGTCCCTAAATGCTACAAAGTAAAGGCTAGGTCAAATATATGTCCCCCTATGTTAACTGGGTATGAGATGTTCTGGATAAGCCTATGGATCCAAAACTCCAGTCTGATTCCACCCATGTCATAGAGGTTGAAATCCCCTTTACACACCAATCGTAAAGACCTGCCAATTGCCTGAATTTTGATTCTGTCTTGATTTTGACTGCGTCAGTCGTAAATGGGAGGACCAGTTGCTAAGTCATTTTTTGTTGTGGCCCGCCAGCGGCCAGCAGAGCTGGCAGCAGATTCGGACAGTGAGGAGATTGGGGAGGAACATGGGCCAGTCCTAGAGTCTGGGGAAGGCTCTGATGAGGGCTCTGTGTCGGAGGCAGAGAGGGGGCCAGAGCCGTATGCCAGTTATCAGCTGCCTTCAGAGTCAGACATCAGTGAGGCAGAGGAACAGGTGGAGCCTGTTCCCAGTGTGCGCATGCACAGAGTTGCCAGATGAAGGGAACAGTGAAGAACAGGGGTCAATTTAGGAGTAAGGCCACGGGTGGACAATGAATGGCCCCTCCCAGAGGAAATAAAAGAGGAGCGAAAGGGGAGTGGAGTTTGCAGGAGACAATTAGTTCGCCTAATTGGTTCGTGACTCTCTGAGACCCCTTGCCAAGTTTTGCAGCTATCGGCCTGGCAGCTCTCCAAGCCAGATAAGGTCTGTGACTGTAAATCCTCCCTTGAAAGACTTTGCTGGATGTGAATGAGAAGAATTCACAGTAGAGTAATAAAAGGGGTTTTTGTCAGGACCAGGAGTTTGTTTCAGGCTCTTGGGAAGCCTCGGTCAGAACATTTTTTTCCCATCACCATATTAACTTCAAATAGTTGTTAACCAAATGGCCGTATGTCGAGGACTACTTGTATTTTGTGTCTATAAACTTTATGCTTGCCTATGTTCAGTGACCACACCTACATAATATTGCATTATTTAAACCAATAAAAAACATCAACATACACACACACACACACACACACACACACACATATATCCTGCATTGATAGGTGGGACTAAAAAGCATGCATGGCAGCCACCGCAGAGATACAACACAGCCAGGGGACAGAGATCATCCTGGAGCCCCAATGGTTGCAACCGAAGTCCCTAGCCACTGCATGTAGCCACAAATCAAGAAAACTGCTGTTAAAAGCTTTCTGGCTAAAAGGATTCTTTTTTTAAAATAAAAAAAGAAGAGACAGGACACATTATCTTTCTAGCCCTCCTTGCAACAGCCGATTAGCTTGAAAATAGGGCAGGAGAATTAGACACCAGGGGCAAAGAAAATGCCATCATGCAATTTAAGAGCACAAAAGCCTAGGAAATGACTTTTGATCACACCAGATTATTGGCCTCTTTTGACCCAAGGAAGGTGTTCAAGATAACCATGAGGCCACATCCGGCATTATTATTATTGTTGTTGTTGTTGTTGTTGTTGTTGTTGTTGTTGTTGTTATTATTATTATTATTATTATTATTATTATTATTATTATTATTATTATATTAAATCAGAAAAACCAGACGTGGAACTTTGGACTTCCATTGGAGTCCGAGGCAGATTATTCTCTCTTCTTCAGTGTCTGGACTCTCATATCTTGAGGTATTCCCAAATGGTCGGAGACTTATGATCGCAATTAAGCCCAACGTTTCTGCCAGGCCGTTGTTGAAAGGAGCTGTTCCTCATTTTACAACCACTTTTTGTCACAGGTATTAAGCAAATCACTGCAGTTGTTAAGTGAATCATGCAATTGTTATAAGCAAATGTGGCTTCCCCCATCAACTTTGCTGGTCAGAAACTGGCTGGGGGAGGGGGGGGTTACAGAGGATTACGTGACCTGACCAGTTGCTAAGCACCTAAAGTTTGATCACATGATCATGGGGATGCTGCAACAGTCATAAGTGAAAACCGGTCATAAGTCATTTTTTTCAGCGCTCTTGCAACTTGGAAGAGTTACTAAACAAATAGTTGTTGTACACTGAGGACTACCTGTGCAGTACTTAGAACAACCAAGGGTAGGAGTCTGGCTAGGGCAGAAGGCTCCCCAAGAAGACAGCCTACGGTGCAGGGATGGGCTGCTACATGTTCGCCCAGGTTCAGGAGAATCCGTAGCTAACATTATAGCCAGTTCGGAGAACTTCCAAATACCACCCCTGGCTGGCCCCGCCCACCCTACTCCACCACTTCCAGGAGTCTCCACAAACTCCACAAGCTCAGGGATGGGGGGGGGGGAAACAGGCCTCCCGGAAGGCCTCTGGAGCCCAGGGTAGGCAGTTTTCGCCCTCCCAGAGGCTTGAGAAAAGCCTCCGGAGCCTGGGGAAGGCGAAAACGCCCCCCGTACCGCCCCGCTGTGGTGCAGGAGGCCAACTAGGCCATGGCCACCCAGCAACCGTGCAGAGAAGCCGTTGCTGAAATTTTTGAAGCCCATCCCTGCTATGGTGAAATATCACACCTGTCCTGAGGCCACTTCCCTGGCTGCCAGATTGCTAATATGGAAAAGGCAAGATCCGTTTACAAAGCCCAGCATGGTTGAGAGCCTGGATAGCTGGCAGAAGGCCTGCTCCATCATAGGGTGGAAATGCCCATCCTTGGGGTAGGGGGGTGTCACAGCTATCAGCCCTTAAGGGACACCTGCCTAGAGGACCTACTCCACAGGAATGCCCCGGCTGCGGAATTCCTTCCCTGTTGAATTACTGCATGGTTAAGTTGGGCCTCAAAAGCTTCCAGGGTCCCCAGTTGTTACAGTGCCTTCAGTTCCCTGGTACTGCTGGATGTTTCTCTCTGGGTGGGATTCCTGCCCTGTGTTTACACCGTTTTAACAAGTGCATGTTTTTTAAAACACATTTTATGGGTTTTATTAAAGGCTTCATTGTAAATGAAGTTAAGGGTTCTTTAAATTAAAGGGTTCTGTTTGTTTTGTTACCCAAACTAGGTAAACACTGATGATGTTACCTAGTTTGGCTAATGAAACCTCTGCAAGAAAGCAAACCAACCTTGGAGACCTCATTTCAACTCTGAGTTACAAATAGGGGAAGCCAACAGGGAGGATTGCAAGTTGGGGGTCATGCAACGTCTGACTTAAAGGACATTGGTGGTGATTTGCTTAACAACAGTGGCAAAAAAAAAGTTGTAAAATCAGGTGTGGTCACATGACGCCTTGTTTAATGACCGCACCACAGAACAGTCGCAACTGAGGACTAACAGTGCAGATGTGAAAGTGGCCAGGCCTAACAATGGCTGAAATACTACAGACATAATTTCTGAAATCCTTAGACCAGGGTGGGCTTCAAAAATTTTAGCAAGGGGTTCTCTGCCCGGTTGCTGGGTGGGCGTGGCCTAGTTGGCCTCCTGCACCACAGGGGAGGGGCATTTTTGTCCTCTACGGGGTCGTGAGGCTTTTTTTGAGCCTCCAGGAGGGCAAAAACAGTCTCCCCAGGCTCCGGAGGCCCTCTGGAGGACGGAAATGGGCCCGTTTACGGCCATCCCAAACTTCCGGTAGCCCCGTTTTTTGCCATCCCCGCACACCCTGCACTTACCTGCAACCAAAACGGGCTGCGGGGGGACTCCTGGGAGGGGAGGGGCAGGGTGGGCGGGGCCAGCCAGGAGTGGGATTTGGGAGTTCTCTGAACTGCACAGAATCTTAGCTAGAGGTTCACCCGAACCCCAGCAAATCCCCAGCAGCCCACCCTTGCCTTAGACACCCCCCCCCAACAGTGGCTCTCCCAACCTAGCTACCTCCAAAAGTATACAGTAGATGTAACTCCCAGAATTCCCAACCTCTGGGAATTCCAGACCACGCATCTGGGAAGGGTTAAAAAGGGGGAAGGCTATTCTACAGTAGAACACGAATCTCCTGAAAATGAAAGGCATCAGCAGTTACCAAGCCAGGAAGGTATACATTTTCTTCGCGCTGATTATGTTTTTGACCTTGAAACAGCTCAGAATGCAGGGTGTTCCAATATTACCTTTCAGGGCTGCAGGAAGCTATTACATCTCATTCCTCGCTCAGTAAATGCCATAATGTAATAACAGCTTGAGCATTTTAAAATCATGGTGTTAGCCTCGTGCTGGAATAGCTATCACAAAAGGTATGGAACCCTTTCCCAATATGGTGCCCTGCAGATGTTTTTTTGGGGGGGAGGGGATCTCCAATCATCTTTTTCTTGAACACCTGCTGGCTCAGGATGCTGGGAATCATAATCCCACACACCTTTTAAAAACATCCAGCCCGTGTACCTTTAGACAAACTACTGTATTGGCTGTATCAGGCACAGCTGAGGTTTTATTAACAATTTTCAGAAGCAATTTTATCACTGGCAATTAGAAACAGAAATAGAATAACAGAGTTGGAAGGGAGCTTGGAGGTCTTCTAGTCCAACTCCCTGCTTAGGCAGGAAACTCTCCAGCATTTCAAACAAATGGTTATCCAATCTCTTCTTAAAAACTTTCAATGTTTAGAGAGGAAAAGGAAGGAAGGAAGGAAGGAAGGAAGAGAGAAGGTGAGGAGAGGGAGATGGAAGGGGGAGGGCAGAGAAGGAGAGAGGGTAAGAAGGGGAAGAGGTAGAGGGAAGTAGGGGAGAGGTAAGGGAAGGGAAAGGAGAGGAGGAAAGAAGAAAGTAGAGAAGGGAGAGAGGGAGAGAAAGTAAGATAGGATAGATGAGAAGAAGGTGAGGGAAGGAAGATAGTGAGGAGGAGATGAAGATGGAAGGAAGAAGGAGAGAGGGTAGGAAGACGAAGAGAGGAGGAGGGGAGAGGTAAGGGAAGAAGGAAGGGAAAAGAGGAAGGAAGGAAGTAGAGAAGGGAGGGAGGGAGAAGAGGAAAGGAGAAGAAGGTGGTGTCAAAATAGGCAAGGGATGGTAAACAAAACAACCCGAATGGAATATTACAATTCTATAAATGGAATGACAAATGTATTAGAATTATGAATGTAAAAAAAGAATAATAATTATGTGAATGTATATATAGAGAACAAAACATAAAAAAAAAACTTTATTAAAAAAAAACCTCCAGTGTTGGAGCATTCACAACTTCTGGAGGCAAGTTGTTCCACTGATTAATTGTTCTAACTGTCAGGAAATTTCTCCTTAGTTCTAAGTTGCTAGTTCTAAATTAGAAGGACCTTAAGAGGCAGCAATGAGCAATTATTGGGAAACACACACACACACACCTTAAAAAAAGCATACAGGAAAGAGAATAAATTGCACATTCATGTGTCAAAATACATTGAAAACAACTCAGGGAAATTATTTCTGCACAAAAGTCTTGCAACTTCTATATCCATGAAAATCAGCCCGGGCCCAATTTGTGCCATCTTTCTGGGTAACGCAAGTTTGGGCAGGTAGGGGCTGTTGAAAAATGCATGACCCCAGGATGCCGCAATTGTCGTAAATGCATGCCAGTTGCCAAGCACCCAAATTTTGATCAAAGCACCACGGGGAATGCAGTGATGGTCGTAAGTATGAGAACCATTCATAAGTCACTCTCTTTCAGTGCCACTGTATCACTGTAACTTTGAATGGTTGCTAAACAAGTCATTGTAGGTCGAGGACTCCCTGTACAGTAGAATGCGTCTCTCCCACTCCTGCACACTTTTCTATTATATGCAGGCACACAATTTAACACATGCAAATTCACTGGGAGAACCAGTAGTATAATTCTACACCCGATTCTCCCCTTAGAATAAACAGGAATTTGGCCTGATTCATATTCCAGCTGAGAATTGTTATTGATTTGGCTGGGGCATAAAAGAAATGAAGACAACCAGATTGGGACCAAAATGTTTTTGTCATTTCCCAATTGACCGCACACAAATGAAAAAGGGGGATGCTAAGATTAAAATGTTAAATGGAAAAACAAATCATAATGAAATTATTTTTTTTTTACAAAAAGAGCTCAGACTTGTAGCCTGTGCATCCTCCATGTGCTGAAATCCAAGATACGTTGTTGTTGCTCTTTAAAAACACAAAAGACTCCAGTTCTCTTGATGCTTATTCAATATACTTAACAGGTAATAAATTCTTTTACAACTCTTTCTTTTGACATCTAACAGCAGCTAATGCAACACTTAGAAACCCTCCTTGATCTGTCAGTATCAAGATTTGTCCCCAGTGCAATAAAAGTGCTCGAGTAGCTAACCCAAGTACTCTGTTGACTGAATTTGATTATAGTAGAACTGCAAATCTTGTTGTTTATCAGGAATGCCAACTCCAATTTGTTCTGACAAAGGGAAAAATGCAGGAGGTCCTTGGTGCTCTCTGAGCTTGGTTGTCTTCTTGCAGACATTTTATTACGCAACTACCATAGGTAACATCTTCAGGGGTTGTCTTCTTGCAGACATTCCCTTATCCAACTAGTTTGGTAATGAAATAGCTGCATCAAACAACCAATCTCAGAGAATACCAAGGACCCCACAGTTCAATCCTGAATTACAAATATTCTCTTTGATAAGGAAAATGTGTGTGAGGAGAAAGTATATGTGGTACCTTGATCAATAGTAGTAACTGTGAAAGGGATCTTGGAGTCCTAGTGGACAACCATTTAAATATGAGCCAGCCGTGTGCAGCAGCTGCCAAAAAAGCCAACACGGTTCTAGGCTGTATAAACAGAGGGATAGAATCAAGATCACGTGAAGTGTTTAATACCACTTTATAATATCATAGTAAGGCCACACTTGGAATACTGCATTTTACGATGCAAAAAAGATGCGGAGACTCTAGAAAGAGTGTAGAGAAAAGAACAAAGATGATTAGGGGACTAAAGGCCAAAACATATAAAGAACAGTTGCAGGAACTGGGTATGTCTAGTTTAATGAAAAGACATGATAGCAGTGTTCCAACATCTCAGGGGCTGCCACAAAGAAGAGGGAGTGAAGCTATTCTCCAAAGCACCTGAAAGAAAGACAAGAAGCAATGGGTGGAAACTAATCAAGGAAAGAAGCAACTTAGAACTAAGGAGAAATTTCCTGACAGTTAGAACAATTAATCAGTGGAACAGCTTGCCTCCAGAAGTTGTGAATGCTCCAACACTGGAAGTTTTTAAGATGATGTTGGATAACCATTTATTTATTTATTTATTTATTATTCATATTTATAGACCGCCCCCTCTCCCGAAAGGGACTCGGGGCGGTGTACAGTCACTAAAATACGTTATAAAATACATACAAAACAGTTAAATAATTAAATACGTAGGTGGAGGAGGTTGCAAGACTGTACATAGAATAATAAATATTAAATATAGTATATAATGTATTAAAAACTTTTTAAAACCCCAAACCCAATTAAAATGAATAAATCCCCGGGAGGTAGAACTAAGAAAGTGCCAGGCCAGCTGATTGAAATAGGTGAGTCTTTAACTTTTGCCGGAAGGAACGGAGGTCGGTGGTAGTTCGAATGTCAGGGGGGAGGTCATTCCAGAGGGTTGGGCCCATCACAGAGAAGGATCTACTCCTAGGTGTCGCCCGCTGGCATTGACTAGCAGACGGCACCAGGAGGAGCCCCTCTCTGTGTGAGCGGATAGGTCGCAGGGACGTGTGTGGTAGGATGCGATCCTGCAGGTAACTAGGTCCACTGCCATGGAGCGCTTTAAAGATGGTGATCAATACCTTGAAACGCACCCGAAAGGCCACAGGTAGCCAGTGCAGCTCGCGCAGGAGAGGTGTTACGTGGGAGTAACGTGTACTTCCCATAATAACCCGCGCGGCTGCGTTCTGAACTAGCTGCAGTCTCCGGACGCGTCCCAAGGGAAGCCCCATGTAGAGAGCATTGCAGTAGTCCAGGCGAGACGTCACCAGCGCATGAGTGACCGTGCGCAGGGCACTCCGGTCCAGTAGGGGGCGCAATTGGCGCACCAGGCGAACCTGGTGGAACGCCCCCCTTGCCACGGCTGCCACATGGTCCTCCATTGACAGCCGGGCATCAAGGAGGACGCCCAAATTGCGCGCCCGCTCCACAGGGGACAATTGTTCGCCCCCTATGGCCAGCGATGGAGTCAGCTGGCTGAACCGAGGCGCCGGTAACCACAGCCACTCGGTCTTGGAGGGGTTGAGTTTAAGTCTGTTGTCCCCCATCCAGACCCCGACGGCTTCCAAACACCGGGACATCACTTCGACAGCCTCGTTGGGGTGGTTTGGGGTTGAAATATACAGCTGAGTATCATCAGCGTAAAGATGGTACTCAACCCCAAAACCACGGATGATCTCACCCAGCGGCTTCACATATGCGTTGAACAGGAGAGGCGAGAGGACCGACCCCTGTGGCACCCCACAAGTGAGTGGCCTCAGGGACGATCTCTGCCCCCCTGTCAACACACATTGCTTCCGGTCGGAGAGGTAGGAGCCGAACCACCGCAAAACGGTGCCTCCGACTCCCATCCCCTCCAACCGGCGCAATAGGATACCATGGTCGATGGTATCAAAAGCCGCCGAGAGGTCTAATAGGACCAGGATAGAGGAGCAACCCCTATCTCTGGCCCTCCAGAGATCATCGACCAACGCGACCAAGGCTGTCTCAGTGCTGTGCCCGGGTCGGAAGCCGGACTGGCGTGGGTCTAGATAGTCGGATTCGTCTAGGTGTCGCGGGAGCTGCTGCGCCACCACATTCTCGACAACCTTCGCCAGAAAGGGGAGGTTGGAGACTGGACGATAGTTAGCTAGCTCCATTGGGTCGAGCGCAGGCCTCTTGAGCAAGGGTCTCACCACCGCCTCTTTCAAGGCGGTTGGTAAGTATCCCTCACTCAGTGAGGCGCTCACCAGGCCCAGGAGCCAGCCTCGTGTCACCTCCCAGGCTGCCAGTACCAGCCAGGAGGGGCACGGGTCCGTTAAACAAGTGGTGGGTCGCAGCCGTCCACGCAGCCTGTCCAAATCCTCGGGGGCAACAGAGTCAAACTCCTCCCAGAATGGTCCCTCAAGACTCGCTGTTGGCGGCTCGTCTGGTCCACTGACGGAGGTCCACCCGCTCCGGATCTGATCGATTTTGTCCTGAAGATATTCCCCAAACTCCTCTGCTCTACCCTGTAAGGGTGTCTCCCGCGCCCCCTGCGATAAGAGGGAGCGAGTCACCCTAAACAGGGCGGCAGGGCGGTTATCCGCGGACGCAATAAGAGCAGCACAATGTCTACGTTTGGCCGCTCTTATTGCCACAAGGTAAGTCCGCAAATAGGCTCTTACCTGTGTTCGGTCAGATTCGGAGCGCGAGGATCTCCACCTGCTCTCTAGACGTCTCCTGTGGCGCTTCATCACCCTGAGCTCCTCAGTGAACCAAGGAGCCCGGGTGGGTCGATGCCGCAGGAGAGGTCGCAACGGCGCAACCCGGTCCAAGGCCCCAGTCGTTGCCCTATTCCAGGCAGTCACTAGGTCCTCGGAACGGGAGCGGGACAAGGCTACAGGTATTGGCCCAAGCTCCGTCAGGAATCTATCAGATTCCATCAGGTGCCTGGGGCGGTACCAGTTTATAGAGTCTGGTTCCGCCTCCTCGCGGTGGGGGATAGCGCCAGGGAAGTCCAGCCGGAGGGATGAGTGGTCTGACCATGACAGGGGCGTGATAACTAAATCCCCTATTCCCAGATCACTCGTCCACTGTTCAGATACAAAAATGAGGTCCAGTGTGTGGCCCCCTTCGTGAGTGGGGCCCTGCACTAATTGGGTCAGGTCCATGGCCGTCATGGAAGCCATGAACTCCCGAGCCACCTCGGAAGCCGCTCCCGTTGACGGCAAGTTGAAGTCCCCCATGACCAGAAGTCTGGGAGTCTCAACTGCCGTCGCTGAGATTAGCTCGAGGAGCTCGGGCAGGGCTGCTGATGCATAGCGAGGAGCCAAGTATACAATCAGCAAGCCCCACTGCCTCCCTGGGCCCCAACTCACACCAAGGGACTCACACCCGGGTATCTGAGGAACAGTGAACTCCCTCGGCTCTAAACATTCCCGCATAACCACCGCCACCCCACCACCCTTACCCAGGGCCCGAGGCTGATGGAATGCTCGAAAACCCGGTGGGCACATTTCCACGAGGGGTAAACCACCTTCGTGGCCCAACCAGGTCTCCGTTATCCCTGCAAGGTCTAGTTCCCCCTCTGAGATCAACTCATTAATGAGGGGGGCCTTGTTGATGACAGACCTTGCGTTGCAAAGCATCAGCCGCAGGCCCTGGCTCTGTAGCACCTGTCCACCTAGGCTGCAGGGGTTGGTACAAGCGACCGGGCGTAACCAGCAGCCACGGTCTCCCAACCGACCTTGGGATCTTATCCTGTCCTCGCATCCCCTCCTCCCCGCGACCGTTGTAATAGGACAACCCTCTGCTATCGTGACCTTTATATTCCCCCCCTCCACCGCATCCCCGTCCTTGTCTGAAGTGGTGTAGAGTTTCCTGCCTAAACAGGGGATTGGTCTAGAAGACCTCCAAGGTCCCTTCCAACTCTGTTATTCTATTCTATTCTATATGTTGGGGAATGGATCGTGGTATGATGTATGGAGAACAGGTAGCCTTCTCCCGCCCCCCAAAATATATATTTCTAATGTATTAAGGATTTACTAGATTGGTGAGAGTTATAATAGTACTGGCATCTGAAAAGTGTTTATTTGCTTGCTACGTATACAGTAATCGGGATCTACAGTCCCCACTAGACAGGAAGAGCCCTTTTTTATTTGTTTGCAGCCACAGGTTGCATTTTTTTAAAAAAAATGCAATCACAGTGCAACAGGGAAGTGGTCAATGATATCTTGATGTGAATGGGGTGGGCAGGATCAAACATTAAAACTTGCTTAATTTTCAGGATGTGACAGCACTTGTTCAGGCCAGGAGGCAAAGCGAGGTTGAGCTTGGGCAATGCTGAGATAGAAGACCCAGCATCAAGAAAAGTTTGTGTTTGTTTTGTTTTAAAATCTGAATGTGTACAAAAAAATAAAACAAGACCAGAAACTTTAGAGATTTCACAATATGCAGAAGCTGCACAACTGTGCAGCTGAATTATTTCTACAATGTTAGGAAAAAGAAAACAAAACAAACCCAAGCTGGTTATAGGGAATGCAGTGCTTTGAAAGCTGATCCTTATTCAATTATTAATTGGAGCCTGTAGCTTCAGAGAACAGAGGACTAAAATATCTATTTAATGGCACTGAAGAGTTTACCATTTCATGCCAAGGATTAATGGCAAAGAGCCTTGGGAGGGAGGGAGGGTGCATGTCCAAGAACACAGAAAACATTAAGGAAAAAGAAACCAAGTGCTTTGTTTATGTACAGATTGATGAGAGCACTGATGAGAGCGGATTCTTTTCGGGTTTAAGGTGAGGTAAAGGTTCCCCTCGCTCATATGTGCTAGTCGTTCCCGACTCTAGGGAGTGGTGCTCATCTCCGTTTCAAAGCTGAAAAGCCAGCGCTGTCCGAAAACGTCTCCGTGGTCATGTGGCCGGCATGACTAAACGCTTGAAGGCGCACGGAACGCTGTTACCTTCCCACCAAAGGTAGTTCCTATTTGCATTTTTACACGCTTTTTCGCACCTGGTCTACCGCACGCAAAGGCCATCTGGCCGATGTGCATCCATGCACCAGAAACTCAAACGCCAGGTGGCCGGCCCGCGCATGCGCAACAGCCAGTTGGTCTTCAAGTTTCCAGGGTTCTGGCATGCATGCACATTCTGGTTTGGGCATTTGGTACCGAAAAGTTTCACCATCACTGGTATATACTATGCATACATATCATCTGGTATCTTACAGAACTACAGTATTGTCAATTTAGTTTGGGGACTTCTGCTCCAGACGTATACCTTACTTAACCATGCCAGGAAGATGTCTATCGTGTTATGAAATTGATTATTTGGGTCTCTGAGGAGATGCAGAATAGGCACAACATCAAAAGAATGACAACTGGGAGTAGGCACTTTGGATATAGATCGAAGGCGCCCACTCCCAGTTCCTCACTTTTCCCTTTGAGGGCCAGCTCCTTGCCCTCAAGGAGAAAACTGATGCAGAGAAGTGAAGAAGAGTTTGCAAGAAAGGAATCTTTTTAGAAAACGGCAGCTCTTAGAACATGCCTCTGCAATGCTGTTTTCACCCCCAAGCAAAGAGCTTTTCTACCACCTTTTAGAAATCACAAGGTATTTGTGTTGTATTCTCAGGAAATAGACAGCAAATACTATATTATATACTTGTTCATACATCTACTGAGTAGCAATTGCATTCCGAAAAACTATTGACTGTGTTGTTTCAGTCTCAGAAGCTGTGCCAGATTTTGCTGCAGTACTTCTTAAATATGTTCAGGCTATCAGAATTCCCAGACAGGGGAGCCAACAGCTATGCTCATTGATTCTGGGAATTGAAATCCCAATATTTAAAGGGGCCTTTAATTGGAATAAGCTGTTCCTGAGCCTGGAACTTTGTTTTTAAAGACTTCTCTCCTCTTTCTGTATGGGAGCATGGAGAGAACCTTGAAGAAGGAATTCAATGATTATTTTGTAAACTTAAGTATGAAAGAGAGGAGAAGGTGATCCCACTCTGATTCTCTTTAGCCTAAGAGGCAGGGGTGGGCTTCAAAAATTTTAGCAAGATGTTTTGTGCCTGGTTGCTGGGTGGGCATGGCCATGGCCTAATCACCCTCTTGCATGGGTGATTTTGCCCTCCTCAGGCTCCGGAGGCTTACCTTGAACCTCCAGGAGGATGAAAACAGCCTCCCACGGGTTCCAGAGGCCCCCTGGAGGCCAGAAATGGGCCCATTTCCAGCCTTCCCAAACGTCTGGTAGGCCCGTTTTTTGCCCTCCCTGAGCCTCCGCGTGGGCCCTGCACTTACCCGCATCCAAAACGGGTGGCGTGGGGATTCCTGGCAGGGGAAGGGCAGGGTGGGCGGGGCCAGCCAGGACTGGGATTTGTGGGTTCTCTGAACTGCACAGAATCTTTGCTAGAGGTTCTCCCGAACCCCTGAGAGCCCCCAGCGGCCAACCCTGATAAGAGAGGCGAGGGGGAATCCTCCTCATTCTGTTATTACGATCCGCAACAACAGAATTTGAGCAGACTTTGGGGGACTCCTAGGAATGCTGGTTAACCAACAAGGTTGGTGAATTGAAGACATGCTACAAAGGAAGCGAAAGGCAAGTTATACTCCCAATCACCAAAATAGTAAGATCAAACCTCCAGGGCGGCCTTCTCAATGGCTCATAATTTCATAAAACTTTTTCCCCTCTTTCAAAGCAGCCAAACATTACAACATCTATCGGATAACAGTCAAGAGATCAAGTTGCTTGGAACTTCTTGCTCTTCTGTCAGCAGATTTATGCTTTGGCTGCAGCTTCAGAAAGACTCAGGCACTTTATCCCAATAAAAGGCAGATTAGGATGTTAAATGTGCCCATCCAAAAGATGAACGGCCCTTTTTTTAAAAAAAAAGCATCATTTTTGTTCGCTGCATTTTTAAAAGGTAAGCAGAATAAAATGAACATTTTTTTTTTAAAAAATATCTTGGAAGTTGATGCCCATGCTTGGTATAATTTGCTACGCTTCCTCTGTTCGGCAGAAATTCACTAAGGCTTCATGGAGGGAACCTGCTGGATGGGGGGAGGGGATTTGTCAAAAAAATCAAGGCGACAGTCCACATTGTGCAACTAAAGCTTCACAAAAAAATACAAGCACTCCCTCCCCCATACACACAGCACAAGTCTAAATCCTGAAGAGAAGACTATCATCACATGTGAAATGGTTGGGGGAAATAAATGTAGAATAAATCAATGTAGAATAAATATAGAATATTAGACGATAAACCGGGCCTTGCCCGGGTATTTATTTATAGGGGGCAAATGTCCGAACCAAACCTAATTTCTAATGTTGGATTTTCCCCCTTACCAGAGGGCGCCCCCTTGTGGAGTACTGTGAAGATGTTACCATGACAACTCCATTGCGCTGTACGGTAGAAGCCATTTTACGGAAGAAGCCATTTGAAGGCACAACAGGCTGTATCTTAACAGAACACACACACACCCCGAGGGGTGTTAGGGGTGTCTTACCCCCACAGTATTTTTTTTCCAGAGAGTAAGTCATCTGTGTACCAAGTTTGGTTGAAATTGTTTGAGGCATTCCAGAGTTATGCTGGAACACACAGACAAACAGCCATTTTTATATATATAGAATAGTCACTCTTCAACTTTCGTTAAACAATGGCATTTTAACTATACTACTCTAATCCAGGGATGTCACGGGGAAGTTCTTTTTCCATTTACACGTGCCATATAGGTAAAAAAAAGCGGGCTTGAGTCATTTCATAAAGCCCCTGCCCAGGATGTCCCTGCTCTAATCTTCAAAATCTCATTGATCATCCTTGCTCTGTCATCCAGCAAGATAAGCTGCCTCTGTTTCTCTCCACGGATCAGAAGCGCAGTTGATCCTACCGTTTTCTTATTTTAGAACAAAGGGGTGAAGCAACCTTTACAAGGGAAATGAAAGTATTTGTAAAGGCCGGTGGAGTCTTGCAACATCCAGAATCCGTAGAATAGAATTTCTCAAAAGAAAAGCCATTTTTAATAACCCTGACAATATTGATGGGGAAGAGAAGGAGTTGCAGACAAGACAGGCAGGTTTTAGTAACAAATTCCTGGTGAAAAACAGATGGCCGTGCATCTTTTGGATGGGCGCATCAACATTCAAATCTTACTTTTGTTGGGATAAAGTGCACAGCTGCTGCAGGGTGGGGGGGGAGGGCAAGTAGAGTTGTTTATGTACCACAGCAGTGTTTCTCAACTTTGGCAACTTTAAGATGTATGGACTTCAACTCCCAGGAATTAGAAGGATGGGATGGGATGGGATGGGACGCGGAAATGTGAAGAATACCACTTTATAATGCCTTGGTAAGGCCACACTTGGAATACGGCATTCAGTTCTGGTCGCCACGATGTAAAAAAGATGTGGAGACTCTAGAAAGAGTGCAGAGAAGAGCAACAAAGATGATTAGGGGACCGGAGACTAAAACATATGAACGGTTGCAGGAACTGGGTATGTCTAGTTTAATAGAAAGAAGGACTAGGGGAGACATGATAGCATTGTTCCAATATCTCAGGGGTTGCCACAAAGAAGAGGGAGTCAAATTATTCTTCAAGGCACCTGAGGGTAGAACAAGAAGCAATGGGTGGAAACTAATCAAGGAGAGAAGCAACTTAGAACTGAGGAGAAATTTCCTGACAGTTAGAACAATTAATCAGTGGAACAGCTTGCCTCCAGAAGTTGAGAATGGCCCAACACTGGAAGTCTTTAAGAAGATGCTGGATAGCCATTTGTCTGAAACGGTATAGGGTTTCCTGCCTAGGCAGGGGGTTGGACTAGAAGACCTCCAAGGTCCCTTCCAACTCTACTATTGTATTGTAAATAGAAGAATCAGAGTTGGAAGGGACCTTGGAGGTCTTCTAGTCCAGCCCCCTGCTCAAGCAGGAGAACCTATACTATTTCAGATAGTCTAGTTTCTTAAAAACCTCCAGTGATGGAGTTACACCCACGATTTCTGGAGGCAAAGCTGTTCTACTGGTTAATTGTCCTCACTGTTAGGAGGCTTCTCCTTAATTCCATCTTTGCTTCTCTCTTTGGTTAGCTTCCAGCCATTGCTTCTTGTCCTGCTCTTAAACATGCTGGCTGGGGAGTTCTGGGTTGATGTCCACACAACTTAAAAGTTTCTAAGATTGAGAAACAGTGTGCAGGTAGTCCTTGATTTACAACAGTGGTTCTCAACCTGTGAGTCGGGACCCCTTAGGGGGGTCGAACGACCCTTTCACAGGGGTCGCCTAAGACCATCGGAAAACACATATTTTCCATGGTCTTAGGAACCGAGACACCAATTTGATGGTTGGGGGTCACCACAACATGAGGAACTATATTAAAGGGTTGCGGCATTGGGAAGGTTGAGAACCACCGATTTACAAACATTCGTTTAGCAATCATTCCAAGCTACACTTACAACTGTTGCAGCTTCCTCATAGTCACGTGGTCAAAATTCAGGTATTTGGCAACCAACATGTGTTTATATGACCATTGCAGTGTCCTGGGGTCATGTGAGTGCCATTTGAGACCTTCCCCATCTGGCTTCAGACATGCAATGTCAATGGGAAGCCAGATTTGCTTAGTAACCCTATGATTCGCTAAACGACCGCTAAACTCACTTAGCAACCATCTTGTTTAGCATTGAAAATTCTGGTCCAAATTGCAGAGAAGAGCAACTAAGGCGATTAAAGGCATGGAGACTAAAATATATGAAGAATGGTTGCAGGATTTGGGATTGGCCAGTCTAGAGGGGGAAAAAAGATATCATCACCTTAAACCAGGGGTGTCCAAACTTGGGAACTTTAAGACTTGTGGACTTCAATGCCCAGAATTCCCCAGCCAGCCATGCTGGCTGGGGAATTCTGGGAGTTGAAGTCCACAAGTCTTAAAGTTCCCAAGTTTGGACACCCCTGCCTTAAACAGTCACTAAATGAACTGTTGTAAGATGAGAACTATCTGCATAGATGAGGAAATAGGATCTTTTGGTACATAAAGAGCAATGTTGGCGAACCTTTTCAGCACCGGATGTTGAAATGGGACCGTGTACACACGTGCCAGAAACTGGAAGAGCAGTCGCCCGGTGCTCATGCGTGAACTACGAAGATGATCTTCCGGTACCCGCGTGTACATGTGCCTGGTCATCACGTGTGCATGCACACCAGAAACTGGAAGTCTGGCTGGCCAGTCCACATGTGTGTGCCAAAAACTGGAAGATCATCTCTGCGTATGCATGAACACCAGGCACCTCCTCTTCCGGTTTCCAGCACTTCCAGCACTCCCGCGTGCATGAAAACCAGCTGGCCAGCATGTCATAACCCGGAAGAGCAATGGGCAACGGCTCGTTTGCCCGGAGAGATGGCTCTGGGTGTCACTTCCAGCAAGCATGCCATAGGTTCGCCATCATGGATATACAATATTGTTTTTGCTTCCCTCCAATCAAGGTTGAAAAAAAAGTTAGCATCTTTTAAACCAACGTTTGGGAAACTAAACTATATTGCCAAAAGTATTCGCTCACCTGCCTTTACTCGCATATGAACTTATATTGGCTCCCAATAGATATTCGGGTGCAATTCAAGTTTCCTGGTTATTGCCTTTAAAGCTTTAGATACCATAGAACCGAGCTACTTGCAGGACTACCTGATCCCCTCAACCTCTGCCTGCCCCATGCATTCCCATATGGACATGCCGCATGCTTCAGGTCTCTGCTGACTGATGTCTAATGGATGTTGTTACAAATTCTCTACCCAATACTCACATTAATACAGAACAGATAAATGAAAATCAGTCTGATTAAATCCAGACTAACGATAATTAGCACAAAGAATAATGAAAAAAGTCATTAATTTGGAGAAGTCACGTTATAACTGATATGCATCTGTAGGATAATAAAAACGAATGAAGCATGGAGTAGACTAAGGAAATATCTAGCCACATTATGGGCACGAATGCAGTGTCAGTGACTCAACAACGAATCCAAAGGGGAAAACAATTCTAACAGCAATTCAGTCGGGAAGACATAATCACAGGTGAAATACTGTAAGTTCGTAAAGGCAGGTGAGCAAATGCTTTTGGCAATATAGTGTATCTCCCACTCCCCCCCCCCATCCCAATAACGAAACTACTTTGTCCTTTTCTCATCTGCCGATGGAAACTGGACCTCCAAAATATATTTATTTATTTAAAATATTTATGTAGCCACCCACCTTATATCGAGCTCTGGGTAGCTCCCAACCACCAATTAAAATAACATCATTAATAAAACAATGTAATACAGATATCTATTAAAACATAAACATTAGAAAAAAATATGGATGGTACATTTGATTTAACCTTACTAGAGAAGCAAACCCAGGCCAAATGCATTGAGCAGGAAATATTGTGCTATAGAGAGCAGAATTATTATTTTTTTTTACATCTGGAGTCTTACCTTTGGCAAAGTCTGTTTTCTCTCCTCTGGAGCTGCCTGTCCATTCTGCAAAGCGAAAGAGCCAAGCATCCATTAGCAAGGGGCGCAGCATTAAGAAAAACCAAGCTATCTTAAGTACCTAATTCTTTTTTGGCTCCAAGCCCAAAGAAAACATCCATAGTTCAAGTTCTTTCTGTAGAAATGTCGTGTTTTACCTGTCCCTGGTTTGAACTGCCAACTTCAGAAAAAAATCAGACAACTACTGGAAGCCCCAAATTTGATGCAGTGAATGAAAATAAGAACAAGCGAGACGGCACCACACTAAAGTTCTTGCTGCGTGTGAGCAGGTAAACAAAACAGAAATGGCCAAGAACAGTTTAATGTGCTTTCCAGATCTAGAATTATTGCTAAGCTGCAGCAAGGTAGGATTCTTAAAGCAACAAAAATATTATGAATCCATCTTGTTTTTGCACTGAGCTAATTCTCTCTGGCTTGTTTAGCAGTTATTTCAATAGTAGGCTAGAATGCATTAGCACAATGCTAATTCCCAACTTAATTCACTAAGTTAAACAGTCTGGTTCATTGCTAGATATGGATGCAGCCATTGTATCTTGCCTTGGCAGAGATCCAATGGAGGATTGTAGTTCCTCATCAGTGTGCACATCTGCATTGCCAAAGGTTAGCTGAGAGAGTTATTCTGGCTTCAAATCTTTGACTTACAACCACAATTGGGAGTAGACTTTCCATGGCTATGAAATGCAGATGTTAAGTGAATCGCACAGTCATTAAGTGAATCCAGCTTCTCTCCTTGATTTTTGTTGTCAGAAGCCAGCTGGGAAGGTCATGAATGGTGATCACATGACCCAGTGATGCTGCAAATGTTGTAAATACTTGTCAGTTGCCGAGCACCCAAATTCTGACCCCGGGATGCTATGACGATTGTTAAGTGGGAAGACTGGTCATAAGTCACTTTTTTCAGTGGCATTGTTAACTTTGAACAGTTGCTAAACAAATGGTTGTAAGTCAAGGACTACCTGTATTAGAGTCTGTCTACTTGAGCTGCCTGATTTGCTACTCTGAGGATCTCATGCCCATTGAGCCAGATTGGATGAGGTCTTCGGAAAACTACTTATCCTATTCTTATCCAAAATATTCATACTAAATCCATTCTAGGGATGCAGCCATGAAAGTAGCAACGCTCATTAATCAGAAGGAAAGGTAGGGAGACTCTAATGTTTCTAGAAGCACTGCTAGAAGCATGAGCCGTGGTGGCGCAATGGTTAGAATGCAGAACTGCAGGCTAGCTCACTGCTCATGCCAGGAATTTGATTCTGAGCTGCTCAAGATTGACTCAGCCTTCCATCTTTCCGAGGTCGGTACAATGAGGACCCAGACTGTTGGAGACAACTTGCTGACTCTGTAAACTGCTTAGAGGGGGCTATAAAGCACTGTGGAGTGGCATGTAAATCTAAGTGCTATTACTATTTCAAACACTGAAAAGAAGGAGTGAGTTACCCTCAAAATAGATCAGCTAGTTGTCATTCAACATTCTGTACCCATGAAACAAGTACAAGCCTAATGGGTACAGAATGTCAACTGACCAACCTGTGAAAAGTATTCAGGAAGTGTTTCTGAGGTGTCTATGAATGTGAGAAAAAGAGAAAGGGGGAGAAAGAGAAAGAAAGAGAAAAAAAATCAGAGCAAAGGAAGGAAGAAGAGAAAGAGAAAGAGAGAAAGAAAGAAGGATAGAAAGAAAGAAAGATAGAGATAGATAGATGATAGATAGATGATAGATAGATAGATAGATAGATAGATAGATAGATAGATAGATAGATAGAGATAGATAGATGATAGATAGATAGATAGATAGATAGATAGATAGATAGATAGATGATAGAGATAGAGGATAGAGGATAGAGGATAGATAGATAGATAGATAGATAGATAGATAGATAGATAGATAGATAGATAGATAGATAGATAGATAGCATATGCATGGAATGGGACATCCTGAAAGAAGATATGGTTTGCAGGCATCCTGAACAATAGTCCCACATATTCATCTCCTTTTGCTGCAAGTCAGTTTTATAGCCTGAAACCTATCCGAGACTAACCGACTGTCATGCCAGTTCAAGGGAAGGGCAGGAAGCCTATTCTCAGCTGTGAGAAGTTGTGGGGAGGGGAAGGGAAATTCTATGGCATTAGGATGTGTGCCATTTTAACATGA
Organism: Natrix helvetica; assembly: GCF_964273705.1. NCBI lineage: Eukaryota > Metazoa > Chordata > Lepidosauria > Squamata > Natricidae > Natrix > Natrix helvetica. The sequence goes on from NC_138560.1 coordinate 15,263,046, forward strand.
GCTTTTCTTTCCGCCTTCTGAACCTGCTTCAGGAAGGGGGGGGGGGGGGGACAACCAAGGTCAGTGAAATGCAAAAGGAAGCTTCAATGTTTGCTGCCGAGTTCCTAACACAACACACAGACATTTGATCGCTTGAAAGGGACAGGCTGGGCCAGTGATGGGTAACCTTTTTCTAAAGGTGAGCCAAAATTGTGTGCATGCGCGCTATCGTGTGCGCGTGTGCGTGTCCACCCACCTGCGCGTACATGCACCGACCACCCCAGCCTCCGGAGCCTGAGGAGGGTGACAAATGGTCCAACGGCCTAAACCAGGGGTGTCCAAACTTGGGAACTTTAAGACTTGTGGACTTCAACTCCCAGAATTCCCCAGCCAGCCATGCTGGCTGGGGAATTCTGGGAGTTGAAGTCCACAAGTCTTAAAGTTCTCAAGTTTGGACACCCCTGGCCTAAACGGAAGTTCGGGAATAAACTTCCGGTTGGCCCATTGGACCTGTTTTTCGCCCTCTCTAGGCTCCGGAGGCTTTCCTGAAGCCTGGGGAGGGTGAAAATATCCTCCCCCACCCACTGGAAGGCTGAAAATCAGCTGGCCAGAGCGCATGTGCTTACTGTAGCTGATATAGGGCAACGCCTTGCATGCCCTCAGATATGGCTCTGCGTGACACCTGTGGCACGCATGCCAGGTTCACCATCATGGCCCTCTCCCTTCCATGCAAGTTTTTCTTCTGTCCCATGTTGTTGGAATAAAAGGTAATAAGGCTTAAATAAAATCAAGTTAAACATTGATATCCTCAGGGAGCAGTAAAGCAATATATTCACAAGAATGCCAAAGCCACAGGCAAGCAGCAGCTGGTTTCACTTTTCCTTCAACATCACCAAATCTTGTTTTAACATCAATGATTTCTTTTATTTATTAGACCACCTACATCCTGGCCACCATTCTTCAATCTACCCTCTCTGTGGACTGGGGTTCTTATTTTTTTCTTTATCCTAATGTATATGCGATTAACCTGAGCTTCTAGGGACTCAGTGGCTAAGACGCTGAGCTTGTCTGATTGACAAGGTCAGGAATTCGGCGGTTTGAATCCCTAGCACCACATAACAGAGTGAGCTCCCGTTACTCGTCCCCTTCTGCCAACCTAGCAGTTCGAAAGCACGTAAAAATGCAAGTAGAAAAATAGGAACCACCTTTGGTGGGAAGGTAACAGCATTCTGTGCCCATTTGGCATTTAGTCATGCCGGCCACATGACCTCGGAGACATCTTCGGACAGCGCTGGCTCTTCAGCTTTGAAATGGAGATGAGCAGTGCCCCCTAGAGTTGGGAATGACTAGCACATATGTGCGATGGGAACCTTTACCTTTAACCTGAGCTTGTTAGAGTAAAGTGCAATCTCTGCAGAAACTGATACTTTGCCCTCCCTGATGTTTATGTAACTTTTTCATCAAATCCTTGTTCCTGTCAACAGAAAAGAAAGAACTCCTGAAGCCTGCAATTCCAAAGACTGGAAGTGGAATTTTCTTAGTGCCGGGTGCAATGTTTACAAACCGAAAAGCAGAACTGTACTTCAGCCAAGGGTGGGACTAAATTGAAAGCTAAATCTGATGTATTGAAATGTGATTCAAATTAAATTAAATTAATTAAGTGCAGTTAATATGAATGTAGAGTTTTTCCAATTGTTTAATTGGTTGCTCCTCTAATTATCCTGTCAGGTAATAATTACATACAGGCCATCCTCGACTTAAGACCACAATCAAGCCCCAAAGTCTCTGTTGCTAAGCAAGACAGTTGTTAAGTGAGCCATGCCCCATTTTGCAACCTTTTTTGCCATGGTTGTTAAGCAAATCGCTACAGTTGTTGACATATTTTATTTTCCTGGGCTCCAAGATCACCGCAGATGGGGACTGCAGCCAAGAAATTAAAAGAGGCTTGCTCCTGGGGAGGAAAGCGATGGCAAATCTAGACAGCATGCTAAAAAGAAGAGACATCACCCTGCCAACAAAAGTGCATATAGTCAAGGCTATGGTTTTCCCAGTTGCAATGTATGGCTGTGAAGGTTGGACCAGAAAGAAGGTTGAGCGCCAAAGAATGGAGGCCTTTGAACTATGGTGTTGGAGAAGATTCCTGTGAGTCCCTTCGACTGCAAGGCTATCAAACCAGCCAGTCCTAGAGGAGATCAACCCTGACTGCTCTTTAGAAGGCCAGATCCTGAAGAGGAAACTCAAATACTTTGGCCACCTAATGAGAAGGAAGAAGGACTCCCTGGAGAAGAGCCTCATGCTGGGAAAGACTGAGGCAAAAGAAGGAGGGGACGACAGAGAATGAGGTGGCTGGATGGAGTCACCGAAGCAGTAGGCAAGAGCTTAAACGGACTCCAGAGGATGGTAGAGGACAGGAAGGCCTGGAGGAACATTCTCCATGGAGTCACAAATCACTATGGGTCGGAAACGACTTTGCAACTAACAACAACAACAGTTGTTAAGTGAATTGCGTGACTGCTAAGTGAACCTGGCTTCCCCCATTGATTTTGCTTCTCAGAAGCTCCCTAGGAAGGTTGCAAATGACAATCCAGGATGCAGGACGCTGCAACCATCGCCAAGCAACCGAAGTTTGATTGTGTGGCTGTGGGGATGCTGCAGTGGTCAGAAGTGTGAGTCACTATTTTCAGTGTCATTGTAACTTTGAATAGTCATTAAATGAATAGTTGTCATGGGCTACTACCTGTACTCAATGGGAAATGAAATGTAAGGCAATTGGCTGTTAATTTCTGTATTGCTAGAATTATACATAAGCCTATTATTTTTATATGCATTGGTATCTTGGTACACGTTGTTAATTGGTTCCACAAAGTGCAACGAATCCTAAAAAGGATGAGTACCAAACCAACCATGTGACTATGAGACCTTTTGTTTCGGTCAGGAAGGACTTCCTATCGGTCCCTTTGGTCAGTGACCTTCCCAGCATGGCCGACTTCCTGTCTGCCTTCTATGGTTGCACCCAGCTTCCTTTTGCAGCAATCTTCCCAGCATGGCCAACTTCCTGTCTGTTCTCCACAGCCTCCCCCTCTTCCTATCGCAACGCATTGAGTACTAAACAAACGCTGAGTACTGGGACAATATTTTCATGTCAAAATGCATTGGGTACCAAACTTGACCAGTTTTGAAACTTGAGTACCAAGATACCACTGCAAGATTACTATATGGCAGGGGTGTCCAAACTTGGGAACTTTAAGACTTGTGGACTTCAACTCCCAGAATTCCCCAGCCAGCCATGGGGAATTCTGGGAGTTGAAGTCCACAAGTCTTAAAGTTCCCAAGTTTGGACACCCCTGCTATATGGGATAAAAAGTGCAGAAAGATTCCACAATACCCACAATGGAGGAATGGCTGGTGAAGATGGCAAAACTAGCAGCAATGGCAAAATTGTTTGCTTAAAGAAAGACCCACAACTATATTAATGACTGGAACCGCCTTATGGACTTTTTCTTGAAACAAGGATAAAATGAACTGGTGATGTATGGATTTGATGGTAAGGACGGTAAATTAAGGAAAGAAGGAAATTATAATATAACCTTAGGAACTGTGTAAAATATAAATGTACTTCTAAACATATCTTAAAATTGGAAGTTACTTATTACTTTTTCTTTTTTCTTTCTTTCTTTCTTTTTCACTTTCTCATTATTTTTCTCTGCCCTTTTCTTCAATTTGAAATTTATATTGGTTTCATTCTGCTGATATTTTAAAAAAAGATTTAAGAGAAAATTATATATAAAAATCACTTTTAGAAATGTAAGGGAAATTTCCAGTTGCTTTGAAGTATTCTGAAACAAAAACCACACACCTTTGTGTGGTTAGCTCTATATTGGCTTACCTCTCTGTGCTGCGTGCTGCTAATAAGCCATCTCCCAGAATTATGCTTCAGTAAATTTGTTAAAACACTGCGGGACTCTAATATTCATTTCAGTAAGCATGTATAAGACGGCTGGAGGTGTTAGTGAAAGAAGAAGAAATAATGGAAAGTTTTCCCTTTAGATTCCTCTAATTCTAAAGTTGCACAGTAGTGGAATTTTTTTAAAAAACAAACACACCTTTTCTTCTGTAGAGAAAAGAAGAAGGAAAAATTAACCTCCTAATGAACATTAGACATCCCGAAACTCATTGGGACATTGTTTCAGGAAAAAATTCGTTACTTACACAGAGAAACAGAAACAGAAACGTGAGCAGGCAAAAAAACAGTGAGGAATGACTTTTGATTTCCTGTGGGCTTCCCCACTGACTTTCCTTATGGGAAGCTGGCAGGGAGTATTGGAAATGATGATAACATTGCGGCTGATTACAGTGGTGTGATGGCATGGTGATAATTAAAGTAGCCGCAACTTTGCCAAACTTCAATCCCATAGCAGTCATGGGTCCTGGATTTTGGATGAATTCTTCAAAATAACCCAACTGATGTATGTTGATTCAAAAATTGTTGCCCTAGGATGCACTGTTTTGGCCAGTGAAGGTTCTAAACAGGCAGTGTTTTAGAAGTATATAAATACACAAAGTCCTGCAACTCCAAAATAGGGAATATGTATTGCCCCACTGTTGAACTAAACCTTAAAAGCCAATGCTACAAAACCAGAGGTGCAGTCGGTCCTAAAGTCTGTGGAGAACTTAAGAAGCTTATAGACAAATGTGGAATCATTTTTTTCCAGCAACTAAAAGATTGCAAAGGATGTTTTAAGTGTCCAAAATCTTTATGAAGATTTGCTTACTCTTTTTTCCAGCCTGAAAGCAGGAGGGAATTGCATTGCCAATTTTAAGCAGTAGGCCATAGGAAGATAGATGGGGCTCCAAATGAAGGGGCTATATTCAATCCATAAGTTGCCCATCTCTAGTTTAAACTTTGAGACTCTATAGCAGTGCTGAAACTGGAGCGCACAGCCCGGAGCACCAGAACCTGGAAGAGAGCAGCTGGCTGGTGTACATGTGCAGGCAGCTCCTCTTCCGGGTTCCGTTGTGTGAACACCAGCTGGTCGATGCACATGTGCGCAATGGAACCCAAAGAGCAGCTGCCTGCCGCGTGCATGCACTGGACAAGCTGTCCGGCTTGCACATGCGTTTGATGGAACCCAGAAGCAGCTGGCGACGACGTACGTGCCCACAGAAAAGGCTCTGTGTGCCACCTCGGGCACCCATGCCATAGGTTCACCATCACAGCTCTAAAGAGATAACAACGTGTTTTACTTTGCCCAAATTGTGGGTGTAATCAAGGTCCCAAGGAAACAATTCATGAACTGTCTTGAGTTTATAGCGGCAAGCCCAACTTAGTCCTGAATACTGTACTTAGCACAGGTAGTTCTCGACTTGCAACAATTCATTGAGTGACCGATCAGTTACAACATCATTGAAAAACCTGTGACCTATGACCGTTTTTCATACTTTCAGCGGTTACGTGATCGTAATCATGTGACCAAAACTTAAGGCACTTGGCAACTGCCATGCATTTGTATCATGTGATTAGCTGCAGTGCCCTGGGATCATGTGATCAATCCCCTTTTGCAACCTTCTGACGAGAAAAGGCAGTAGGGAAGCCAAAGTCAAGTAACAAAGGTGTTACTAACTTAAACAACTGCAGTGATTTATTTAACAACTACGGCAAGGTCGTAAAATGGGGCAAAACGCACCTAACAAATGTTTTGCTCAGCAATGGAAACATTGGGCTCACTCGAGGTCATAAGTTGAGGACTACCTGCATTTCACTAGTGCTGAAGGGGCACCTCTAGATGCTGATGAGGTCCATCAGCAGTTCCCAGCATTCTTCATTATGGAGAGGGATTCTGGAAGTTGGCTGGGGAATTTTGATGGGGAGTTGATGTCCACTGGTCTTAAAATTTGCTAATGTTGGACACCCCAGGCTTAACAAATGCTTGATCTCCTATGGCAAGACAGAATCATATAGAATTTTTGCAGATATAGATTAACAGAGTTGGAAGGGACTTTATAGGTCCTCTATATGTCTAACCCCCCCCCCCCCCGCTCAAACAGGAAACCCTACACCGTTTCTGACAGATGCCAGTCCAATCTCTTCTTGAAAGTCTCAAGTGATTCGTTAAATTTAGAGCATCATATATAAAATGAAGTGATAATGGATACAGTTAAATAATTGATTGATAATGATGTAATGCATATATATATATATTGGTTTGATAAGAGGAAATTTGATATAAATTGCAAATGGTGACTACGAAAGGAGGTTTAGAAACTCTGTTACTAAATATAACCAATTTTTATAAAGAAAATGTTATAAAGATGTAATGTTACTGGATGATATTGGGAAGAGCAAATGAAATGCCATTATGTGGTCTTGCTTTAAATTTGGAATATTTTATATAAAAGGACGTAAAAACAATTATAGTCAAAATGAAGGTTGAGGTATGATGATAGTAATATATATAAATATCCTTGATTTAGAATATATATGATTTGATATGAATTGTAGGTGATGACTGTGGAAGGGATGTACGGAAGTTTTTGTAACCAATCAACACACTTTCTACAATTTGTAATGGAAGATGGTTTTGTGGTTTTTGTTTGTGTGTGTGTGTGTGTGTTTTGTCTGTTTGTGTTTATTCAAAAATAAAAATCTTTATTAAAAAAAAGTCTCAAGTGATGGACCTCCCACAACTTCCAAAGGCTGTTCCATGGGTTGATTGTTCTCACTGTCAGAAAGTTCCTCCTCATTTCTAGGTTGAATCTCTCCTTGGTCAGTTTCCATCCGTTATTCCTTGTCTGGCCTTCAGGTGCTTTGGAAAATAGCTGGACCCCTTCCTCTCAGTGGCAGCCCCTCAAATATTGGAACACTGGTATCATGTCTCCCCCCGGTCCTTCTCTTCACTAGACTAGCCATGGCCAGTTCCTGTAACCGTTCGTCATATGTTTTAGTCTCCAGTCCCATAATCAACCTGGTCACTCTCCTCTGCATTTTTTCTAGAATCTCAACATCTTTTTTATAGTGTGGTGACCAAAACTGAATGCAGTACTCTAGGTGTGGTCTTACTAGGGCTTTATAGAGTATTAGTACCTCCCTTGATCTTGATTGTATCCTTCTGTTAATGCAACTTAGGATTGCATTGGCTTTTTTGGCTGCCACTGCAGACTTCTGGTTCATATTTAACTGGTTGTCCACTAGGACTCCCAAGAGCCCGCTCATAGTTGCTGCTGTTAACCCTGGTTTCACCCAGTTTTTATGTGTACCTTTGGTTTTTCTTACCTAAATGTAAGATCTGACCTGTCTCTACATTGAATTCCATTTTGTTACATAGGGCCCAGTGTTCATGTCTGTCGAAAACAGACAGGAAATCAACAAACATATTTGGGCATAGGTTTTAGTGACTTGTTTGCGAAGCCATTTTAAACACGTTTAACTAGGTTGATCGGTTTAAGTTCTGCTTTGGGGCATATCCTCATGCAACTGTTTTGACATCTTGCATCAACCTGGAAGCGTATTTCAACAGCATAAATACAATTTGATCCACAGCAAGTGAACAGGCCCATGAATGAGGATCCGAAACTCATTAAAACCTACACCGAAGCAGAACTCTCAATCCTGCCCATGCAAAGAAAGCCGATCCCTGTAAATGTTTAAAAAAAAAAGCATTTTACGCTGCACACAGACCTAGAGGAATCAAGCTACATTCAAATGTCCCTGGAGACCGAGATATTAGGTTGTATTATGTCATGTGCAAAGCACAGCAGTTTTTGTTAAGTGTTGGTCCACAGGGGCACAAGGGCAGACCAAAAGAGTTCAATTTATGTGAGGAATGAATTTCTAAAAACAACTCCACATAAAGTAAGGGAGGCTTAGGGATCTGTAGAGGAAGATTTTTAGCTTGTTCCAAACACATTGCCCAGAGCTCTTTAGGAAACCCTCTGACAATTGCAGCAGCACAAAACGGATACACATTACAGAGGAAGTATGCATCAAGGTCAATGTTATAGTTGCGGCATGTGGTATTTGTGTGTGTGTGAGGGGGGGAGGCAGGGAGGGAGGGAGAATGAGTTTTGCTCTTTGCACTGGTCTGTTCTTTAAGGGGGGCAGGGATTGCTGCAAGGAGAACATTGAAGGAGCTCAAGCGTATTCTCCTGGAGGTCTTTGAACCAAGCCCTTTCAGATTAGGACAGGTACCAATATACAATCAAAACCAGAGAAAGGAGATCTTGAAAGTGTCAGTGCCTTTTAGGCTACATTTATTGCCAAATGGTTTATGAAAAGAAGGACCAGGGGAGACATGATAGCAGTCTTCCAATATCTCAGGGGCTGCCACAAAGAAGAGGGAGTCAAGCTATTCTCCGAAGCACCTGAGGGCAGGACAAGAAGCAATGGGTGGAAACTCATCAAGGAAGTAAGCAACTTAGAACTGAGGAGAAATTTCCTGACAGTTAGAACCATTAATCAGTGGAACAACTTGCTTCCAGAAGTTGTGAATGCTCCAACACTGGAAGTTTTTAAGAAGAGATTGGACAACCACTTGTCTGAAGTGCTGTAGGGTTTCCTGCCTAAGCAGAGGGTTGGACTAGAAGACCTCCAGGGTCCCTTCCAACTCTGTTAATCTGTTACACTCTCCAAATTATAAAAAATGCTTATAAAGAAGAATATCTGTAACGCAGGGTTGAAATAAGGGGTCCTTTCTCGCAAATGTTTCATTACCAAACTAGGTAACGTCATCAGTGCATCTGGCATTGTTCCCTAGTTTGGGTAATGAAATGTCTGCAAGCTCAGAGAGCACCAAGGACTCCCCATAAATATATCCTGCCCTAAACATTGGCTCAGAATACACCCACAGACTTTGTCAATCCCACACACTGAACCTGCAGTACTGCAACACCAAAAACACCGTATTCCTCGACTTATGACCACTGTACGCTGATGATACTCAGCTGTACGTTTCAACCCCAAACCACCCCAGCGAGGCTGTCGAAGTGATGTCCCGGTGTTTGGAAGCCGTCGGGGTCTGGATGGGGGACAACAGACTCAAACTCAACCCCTCCAAGACTGAGTGGCTGTGGCTACCGGCACCTCGGTTCAGTCAGCTGACTCCAACGCTGGCCATAGGGGGCGAACAATTGCCCCCTGTGGAATGGGCGCGCAATTTGGGCGTCCTCCTAGATGCCCGGCTGTCAATGGACGACCATGTGGCAGCCGAGGCAAGGGGGGCGTTCCACCAGGTTCGCCTGGTGCGCCAATTGCGCCCCCTTCTGGACCGGGATGCCCTACACAAGGTCACTCATGCACTGGTGACGTCTCGCCTGGACTACTGTAATGCTCTCTACATGGGGCTTCCCTTGGGACGCGCCCGAAGACTGCAGCTAGTCCAGAACGCAGTCGCGCGGGCAGTCATGGGGAGTACCAGGTACTCCCACGTAACACCGCTCCTGCGCGAGCTGCACTGGCTGCCTGTGGTCTTTCGGGTGCGTTTCAAGGTTTTGACCACCATCTTTAAAGCGCTCCATGGCATAGGGCCTAGTTACCTGCGGGATCGCATCCTCCCACACACATCCCTGCGGCCAATTCGCTCTCACAGGGAGGGGCTTCTCCTGGTGCCGTCCACTAGGCAATGCCAACGGGCGACACCAAGGAGTAGGGCCTTCTCTGTGATGGGCCCAACCCTCTGGAATGACCTCCCCCCCGACATTAGAACCACCACTGACTTCCGCTCCTTCCGACAGAAATTGAAGACACACCTGTTCCGACTGGCTGGCCTGGCATAATTTTAACGTCTACCTCCTGGCATACATATTTCTTACTGGTTTTTTAGGGGGATTGTTCTTTTAAACTTAATTTTATAGGATATTGGGGTTTTAAATTTTGTACATTTTAAATTATTTACTTAGCAGTACAGTTCTGTATATCTTTTTATCCTCCTCTTATTTATGTATCTATCTACTTAATAATTTTAATTGTTTAAATTTTATAGTTATTTATGATGTATTTTTGATATGGACTGTACACCGCCCCGAGTCCCTTTCGGGAGAGGGGGCGGTCTATAAGCGCTAAGAAATAAATAAATAAATAAATTCGGCCCAACATTTCCACTGCTAAGCAAGGCAGCTGTTAAGTGAGTTTGGTCCCATTTTACGACCTTTTTCCCACAGTTATTAAGCAAATCCCTGCAGTTGTTAAGTGAATCTTGCGGTTAATAAGCGAATTGGCTTCTCCCATTGACTTGGCTTGTCAGAAGCCAGCTGGGAAGGTTGCAAATGGAGATCGCATAAGCCCAGCAACTGTCATAAATACATGCTAATGGACAAGGACCCAGATTTTGATCATGTGGCCTTAGGAATGCTGCATGTGTCACTGTAACTTTGAATGGTCACTAAATGAATGGTCACAAACCAAAGACTACCTGTATTTTAAATACAACTAGCCAATAGCCTGGGTATTTATTTATATGGGCAAAATGTCTGGACCAAACATCATTTCTAATGTTGGATTTTCCCCCTTACCAGACAGAGCCCCTTTGTGGAGTACTGTGAAGCTGTTATCATGGCAACTTCCACTGTACAGTAGAAGCCATTTTACGGCAGTACAGTAGAAGCCATTTTAAGGCACAACAGGTTGTATCTTAACAGAACACACACACTGCGGGGTGTCTTACCCCCACAGTATTTTCTTCCCCAGTGGGTAAGTCATCTGTGTACCACGTTTGGTTGAAATTGCTCAAGGCGTTCCATAGTTATGCTGGAACATACACACACACAGAGCCATTTTTATGCATATAGATTAGCATATCATGAGCATAGCTTCCTCTGTTTCTTAGATTTAAAAACATTTATCTCAAATTTAAAAACATTTTTTCCTTTATTTGAACCAAGAAGCATATTAAACATTGCTGTAACAAACAGATCAATAAGGCTGTTCTTCAGGCTCTTGTGTCTGTTATTTAAAATACTGATTATTTGCTTTTAGTGAATTCATTATTAAAGTATTTATATTGGCAGGTGTATAAGAGAACTGAAGTTTTGGAAAGGTTCAAAGTCTAGGCAAAGAGCTTGAAGAAACAGGGGCTGTATCCTGCCCAAAACACACAGCCATCTGGTCTTGCGGGATTAATAAATAAACCCCAAACGGGTCAGGATTAACTTTTCTTGGAGCTATTTGCTCCATCATAAAACAAAACATTTCCACCGGATGAGGAAACCAAGCCATCCACACTTAACCTAGCCACTGGAAATAAATACCCTTTTTTCCCCAGGTGGTTTAGTGTCCTGCTTGTAATTTCAAGCAAAGTTTGTGATCTGAGATAAAATAACTGTCCCCATTGATATGTATTCATTTTATGTGTTCATGGCCATGTTATACTTATTTATAATAATAATAATAATAATTTATTAAATTTCTAGACCGCCCCCTCTCCCCGGAGGGACTTGGGGCGGTGTACAGGCATAAATTTAAAACATATAAACAATCAAACACATAAGTAAAAATCAGATTAAACAGCCCCTGTACAATTTATAAAAATTAAAAAACAGACCTTAAAACCAATCTTAAAAAATTTAGAAATAGGACTGAGGTGGGATAGGTGGAATTAGGCCAAGCCGGCTAGCTGGAATAGGTGGGTTTTAAGTTTCTGACGGAAGGAACGGAGATCCGTAGTCATTCTAATGTCGGGGGGGGAGGTCATTCCAGAGGGTCGGGCCCATCACAGAGAAGGCCCTTCCCCTAGGCGTCGTCCGCTGGCACAGCCTAGTGGACGGCACCCGGAGGAGTCCCTCTCTGTGTGAGCGAATCGGCCGGAGGGATGTATGGGGCAGGATACGATCCCGCAAATAACTAGGTCCTGTGCCATGGAGTGCCTTAAAAATGATGGTCAACACCTTGAAGCGCACCTGAAAAGCCACAGGTAGCCAGTGTAGCCCACGTAGGAGAGGTGTTACGTGGGAGTAGCTAGAGACTCCCGAGACTGCCCGGGCGGCCGCATTCTGAACCAGCTGTAGCCTTCGGGTGCATCTCAAGGGGAGCCCCATGTAGAGAGCGTTACAGTAGTCTAGCCGGGACGTCACAAGCGCATGAGTGACTGTGCGAAGGGCGCTCTGGTCCAATAGGGGACGCAATTGGCGCACCAGGCGAACCTGGTGGAACGCCCCCCTGGCCACGGCTGTCACATGGTCATCCATGGACAACCGGGTATCCAGAAGGATATCCATCTATGTGTACCAATCTCATGCGATAATGTCCATGTCTATACTAATAGCTATTACCTTGTACCAGTGGTGAAATGTAATTTTTTTTTGCCACCGGTTCTCTGGGCGTGGCTTGCTGGGGTGTCATGTGACTGGGTGGGCGTGGTCAACTATTTAAAAAAAAGTAAGCATTTTTTACTACATTATTCGCCGGAATCGTTAGTAAAAAAAATGCTTTAAGAAGTGAAAAAAAAGGTTCAGCTGTGCCATGCAATTGTGGGAACCTTTTTTTCACTTCTTAAAGCACTTTTTTCCTGCCTGTTCGACCAAACCGGCAGGAAAAAAATGCTTTAAAAAGTGAAAAAAAGAGCTTCCTACGATCGCGCGCACGACCGTCAGAAGGCCCCCCCCCCCGCTTTTTAAAGCATTTTTTCCTACCTATTAAATAGATAAATAAATTTTAAGTTGGAGATACTAAAAATCAAATATGCACAGACAGGAGATTCACACGGTCACTGTCAGGCATCCCCAGATGATATTCCCACCAGAAGGCTGGCAGCCAGAGAGTCAAGGACACAGCTGTGCTGAGATTGTCACTGCGGATACAATACTAGAAAAACCCTTAATAAAGCAGGAAGCCAACCCAACCAGTTCAAGTATTCAAGTCATGTCTACAGCAGTTCCAAAGTTCAGATTCTACTCCTCATTCTCTCAATTTTACAGTGTAACTAATTAAGAGCTGCCGATTTTTCGGAGTGAGAAGCAGTTGGTGCCAGTGTGTCCTTATTGTACAGCATCCCCATGGCTGTTAACCTCACCTGCTCTTATTTTCATTTATTTAGATATTAATCCATTTATAGGGCCACCCATGTTGCAAATCTAACTCTGGCCAGCAAATAGCACATGAAAACATTTTTTTTAAACCCTTAACAAGCTCTTGGCCTCACAGTCATCACTGAAGGAGCCAACCCTGGTCCTTCTATAAAGGAATTAACTGGGGGGGGGGAATAGTCACCCTGGATCAAATTAGCAGACTCTTGGCTGAATCCCCATTCCCTCCCCAATCCAGGGGAAGGATACTTCAACATCCCCATTCCCTCACCACCCCACTAACCTGCTTTCCAGCTCCATTCTCCTGAGCAGGCAACAAAAGAAGACCCAGCTGATCAGCTGGGACTCGGGAGGAAGTGAATAGATTGGGGGCAGGGCCAGCCAGAGGTGGTATTTGCTAGTTCTCTGAACTACTCAAAATTCCCACTACCGCTTCACCAGTAGCAAGTAGCTCATTTATTTGGGTTGCTCTTTTCAACAAAGGTGTAGAACAGGGGTGTCAAACTCAAGGCCCGGGGGCTGGATCCAGCCCATGGGGTCCTTAGATCTGGCCCATGGGACTACCCTAGAAACAGCAAATGACTGGCCTGCAGTGCCTCTGCCACTGAAAATGGAGCTTGGGGGACTGTGTGTGGCTCTCCCAAGCTCCATTTTCACTGGCAGAGGGTTACAGTAGGCCGTGACAGTTGAATACGGAGCTCGGGAGCCCGTTTTTGCTGGCAGAGTGCTTGGGCCGCCACAGGCGCCCCCGACATGAGTGACGTCGAGCTGGCCATGCCCACCCCGGCCTCCCAAGGTCAAACACAACCCTGAGGTGGCCCTCAATGAAACCGAGTTTGATACCCCTGGTGTAGAAGAATACTGGCAATTAATCCGGCCATTCACTTGGTATCATCCTCACTGCCTGCATTCAAAGAGAACACTAAGCGAATGTAGGTATATTCCCCCTTCTGGCTAAGCTAAAACCAAACCAGTCACTGATTGTCTTGTACAACCTATTTGGTGGATGGTCGGATTTCAGATCGGTGTGTTTCTAGGCTCTACTCAGAGATGCCAGGAATCGAACCTGTAGTCTCTGCATATACGGTAATGCAAATGTTCTGCTCTAATTTTTTTCAATAACTGCTCATAGGTAAAAGTAAAGGTTCCCCTCACATATGTGCTAGTCCTTCCCGACTCCAGGGGGCAGGGCTCATCTCCGTTTCAAAGCTGAAGAGCCAGCACTGTCTGAAGATGTCTCCATGGTCATGTGGCTGGCATGACTAAATGCCGAATGTGCATGGAACACTGTTACCTTCCCACCAAAGGTGGTTCCTATTTTTCTACTTGTGTTTATTGCTTTTGAACTGCTAGGTTGGCAGAAGCTGGGACAAGTAACGGGAGCCCACTCCGTTAGGCGGTGCTAGGGATTCGAACCACCGAACTGGTGATCTTGCTGATCAACAAACTCGGCGTCTTAGCCACTGAGCCACAACGTCCCGTTGCAGGAACTGCTCATAGTCCCAATTAAAGCTGCTGCCTTTCCGGCCAGCGTGGATAGCATGCATGGAATGAACGAATGCCAGGAAAAGGATTAAACAAATGAAATGAGCCAAAAGAGAGGTAAAAAAGGATATACCATGAAGGTGGAAAATAGGGGAGGGGGATTTCAGCTCCCAAACTATTTGGGCAGAGAACCGCCTGCATTTTGGGAAGGGGGAGACCCTTCCAGCTCACCTGCTATGCATAAGCTTGGAATAAGTTGGAACTCTACAAATGCATGAGCAAAAGAAGAGTCTGTTGCTATTTTAGAGCACTGAGGAAGCATCCCAAAATATGCTGTGGTATAACAAACAATGAATTACAGGATATGAGAGTGGGCAGGCTGGCATGGTCCCCCATACCCTGAATGACCCTGAGATGTAATGAGACCCCGGTGCTCGCCCTCCTCCTCTTCCTCTTAAGCTGGTCATGATTGCTTCATGGACCCTTATTAGAAAGCTTCTATCTGGGCTTCACAGGCTGCCCATACACACCAATTATATTTTCCTTAAGGCAAGGAAACCGGAATAATTTGAAAGTCATGGTTTCTGGTTTAATATGGTATATGAATGCAGCCAACTGTGGGTCAACAACTTATGGCTTAGCATTATGGATAAAGCCAACCTGTGGTTACCATATATTCTAATTCAACACTTCCCAAGCTGCTATAAGAATAATTATTTCTCAGTTCTCCAATTATCACAACTTTAAAGCTGCTGATGTAGAAACTGCATGTGCCAATGCTCGCTAACAGACAAACTGATACAGGACGGGCTTTTTCACTTTCAGAATATCCACAAACTTTGTAATCTCTGAAAGTCCCCTAGATTTTCACAACGCTTTCTTTTAAAAATATGAACCCACTAAAAAGAGGAAAAGGCCTGGCACAGTACATTTCTCAATACAATGGTACCTGGGTACTAGATTGCTTTGAAACTCATTGAATTTGGTACTCGGCGCATTTTGACATGAAAAACTTGTCCTGGTACTACTCATTGTTTGTTTGGTACTTGAGGCCCTGCAAAAGGAAGTGGGGGTCAACTGCAGAGAGTGGGCAAGCAGTCAGCCATGCTGGGATGGTCACCGTAAAAGGAAGTGAGGGACAGCCACAGAGGGTGGACAGGAAGTCAACCATGCTGGAAATGTTGCTGACATTGGAAAAGGGGCAGATAGGAAGTCCTTCCTGACCGAAACAAAAGGTCACATGGTTTGTTTGGTATTTGTCCTTTTTAGTACTCTACGGAACCAATTAAGGACAAGTACTGAGATACCACTGTATGTGGTTAATTTAAAGTGGGGGGATATTAAAAAGATGTATGTATGCACTGACAGCCTAAAGTGCGATTGCCCCTGCCAAATATCTCCGATGGTTCTTGCAGGCAAACAGCTTTTTCCTACCCTGCTAATCCCACACCTGTTATCGGCTGAGCCCCGGAGAACACAAGTCATTTTTTGCCTTCCCATACTTATCCTGCACCAGGCTCCGTGCCAGAGTGTTCGGATTCTACCTATAACTGTGAAGACAGCTATTAGTTTGTAATGGCATGTGAGAATGCCCTTGGAAGATGGAAGGAAGAGAAGCTGCCCAGGAAATAATCAGATAAATGGGAGAGGAGCCCACAAATGAGTAATGGGCAAGAAAGAAACTCAAGAAAGAATCTACCATAAGTAACCGGGTGGTAAAAAGAGACAGTGGGAGATTTGTACTTTCAGGCTTGCAAGTTTCTGTTCATATTCTTATAAGAAGTTTGAATTAGTTCATCTTGTTGTGTTTCCTGTCTGGACTATCTTAGGAGGCTGACATGGCTCTGGTGTCATGTGAGGACGAGGCATTTAAAGAGTGTATCACTCACATTTTGTGTAAAGATTTGCTCTTATAACTTCACCTATGGAGAAGGGCCAATTTAAGTGTCATGAGCTCCTATCGGAACAGGGCATCATTAAACTGTTACTGGGCAGGCAGTTGGGAAGAACAAAGCAATAAATATGTTTAACCTTCTTTTTTTTTAAATTAAAGTTCTAGAATGTGTTTGAATACTTATCGTACATCAGTTAGCTCCAAAGTATGTTTCCTTTCTTGCTTCCTGGTTGAGTTTGTTTGCTTTTGATAAAGAGCAAAGGAATATGGCCTAACTTTGCCAGGTCTTGCTATTCGCCTCGAATCAGTCAGCACTACCAACCTGATGGTGAGGCGGAAATGGAGGGTGGGGAAGCAAAGAGCTTTTAAATAAAGGAGAATATTTGTAGCTCAAGATTGAAATGAGGGGTGCTTGGTGCTCTCCTAGCTTGGTGGTTTTCTTGCAGACCTTCCATTACCCCAAACAGGTAACATCAACAGTGCTAAAAGAGGGTGGGTTTGCACCCATCTTATATACTAGTGGCTTGCCCTATAACCCACTGGAGGAGTTGGTCTTAAGAGGTTCGTTGCTTGGGCTGCTTACTGTCAGCTTGTTTGGCAGTTCCTCAATTGGGGTATTAAATACAGATTAATAGAGTTGAAAGGGACCTGGTAGGTCAGGGGTGTCCAAACTTGGCAACTTTAAGACTTGTGGACTTCAACTCCCAGAATTCCCCAGCCAGCTCTGCAGAGCTGGCTGGGGAATTCTGGGAGTTGAAGTCCACAAGTCTTAAAGTTGCCAAGTTTGGACAAGTTTGGACACCCCTGTGGTAGGTCATCTAGTTCAACCCCCCCCCCGCCCAAGCAGGAGACCCTACACCAGTCTCTTCTTGAAGCTCCCACAACTTCTGAAGGCAACTTCTCTTTCACTGGTTGATTGTTCATAAGGAAATTTCTCCTTATTTCTAGGTTGAATCTCCCCTTGTTCAGTTTCCATCTATTATTCCTTGTCTGGCCTTTGGATGCTTTGGAAAATAGCTTGACCCCCTCCACTCTGTGGTAGCCCCTCAAATATTGGAAGACAGCTATCCTGTCTCTCCTGGTCCTTCTCTTCACTAGAACAGCCATGCCCAGTTCCTGCAACCATTCGTCATATGTTTTAGTCTCCAGTCCCATAATCATCTTGGTTGTGTTTACTTCTTGATTGTTGGACTGATGCTAATAGTAAAAAAAGCCCAAGCAAAGAACCTCTAAGACTGACCCCAACAACACTGTCAGTTGTAAGCCACTAGAATATAAGCTGAGAGCAAACCCCACACCTTACTAGCACTGATGAGGTTACCTAGTTTGGATAATAAAAGGCCTGCAAGAAAACCACCAAGCTCAGAGAGCACCAAGAACTCCTGAAAGAATTTTTCATCATCACAGAGTAGAAATGATATCTACCCATCCTTCAGTAGGCGTAAAACTAGTCTGAGATGAAACAGACTCTCTCATTCTTATCCGGTAACAAAGCCTAACAGAATTACACACTTTGCATGGCTCTTGGATGGTATTGGCAATCAAGAGAAGAACCCTACAGTTAGTCCTCAACTTATGGCCATAACTGAGCCCAAATTTATGTTGCTAAGCAAGACAGTTAAGTGGATTTTGCCCCGTTTTATGACCTTTCTTGCCACAGCGGTTAAGTGAATCGTTGCAGTTGTTAAGTCAGTAACAGGGTTGTTAAGCTGGCGGGGAAATTCTGGGAGTTGAAGTCCACACATCATAAAATGACTTAAGATTGAAAACCATTGCTCTACTCTGTTGCACAATTAGCCCAAGGCCTAGATCCCCAGCAGGATACTGGGGGCACTCAACTGCCCAGAATTCTCCAGCCAGCAGTGCCAAGTCCCTTGACTCACCTGGTTTCTTATCTTAAAAAACGTTTAAAGCAAACACGATGAAGCTTCCAGCATAGCTTTTATTTGCAAAAGAGCTTGCGTGCTTTAAGGGGTTGCTTAGAAAATAAAATAAAAAATAGCAGGTAATTGCACCCGGGATTCTCTTGGAAGGGTGCCCACCTGCCAGAACAAATAAAAACAAGGGAGAGACATATGCTTGGGGGGGAAGGGGGAGGGGAGGAATTAGAGAGGGTAGCAGGAAGCTTTTCTACTTTAATGAAGTCTCATTACAGCTATTTTATGAATGGCCCAATCTTCTGCCGCAATCCCTCCCTGGAATGCCATTTTGGGAGACTGTCCACCACACAATTCCAAATTTAATCCCCCAGCCCCCAAAGGTTGGGGACCCCTGACCTTTAGGTTAACCCAGCAGCTGGGAAATATTGTTTTAGAAACAATTAATAAAACGTGCACTGCCTTGGGAGTCTGCCAGGCTCCCTGTGAAAGGTGTGAAGCCGATTGAATGTTTTAATGAGGCAACGTTATTCTTTTCAAGCACAGAAAAGAACCCCGGAGGACCAAAACAATTTTCGAGTGGGGACAAAGGTGCGGTGAGAGCCCATTGCTTTCCTTCCCTTTTATGGCGCAGGAAGTTTAATAATTCCTTTGATTACTTGCACGGAGCCAGCTACCCGTGAAGAATAAATCACAACAGTACACACACAGAGAGAATAAAGATGCCGTTAGGAAAATCAATAGCTGATCCTGTGTGCAAGCACACCTAACTAGGCATACAGAGTGTATGCAGGGTGTATAACTACTCCGCTGCAAAATGAAGGATAGAGTTCATACAGCCTTGAAAGAGCTGTAATTTACTCTTTTAACAGCAGTTATCGGAGCTGAACCCTCAACCAGGGTTAACAAGCGAGAGCGTCTGTGGTTCATCTCATACGCCTATCCAAATGATTAGCATAATGGCCAGGTTCATCTACGAAAACATAATAGAGCATTTGGCTGAGAAACTATGATTTATAAAGCCTGATTTACATTTAGCATACACTTCGCTAAAAGGGTATTTAAAAAAAAAAACCCACACACACAAAGACTTTAATATCATTTTAAAAGTCTTGCGGCCCCGTGGAACTACAGACCACTGTACAGAAACCTCAGTATTTGGAGCAGAAGTGGCATTCAGATGGTTTGGAACGGTTCAAGCAAACCAGATGTGGAGATCGTGGGTGGCCCTGCCTACCCGGCCCGGCTCTATACCGTCCTATTTAGCCACGTTTTTGAGGCCGGGCGCATGCGCGAGAGGCACATGCGAGAACAAAGTGCATGCGCGGAAGGCCGGGCACATGTGCGGTTGGTGCACGCGCGGGGCAAAACAGTGGTAAAAATAAGTGAACCCCACGGCTGATTTGGAGTTGAGCACCTTCAAAGGCAGCTGTTCCTGTTCTGCCTATTCTACATCACAGTTAACCTGAGAGTTAATTCTGACCTTATGTTACTGTTTTAAAATGAGTTTCAGAGTGCAGAGTGACAAAGCCGACATTCTCTTCCACCGGCTCATTACCTCCGCTTCCCCAAGGCTCATTAGTAGGAGCCGGGGCTGCTTTCAGAATGGAAAGTGGACTTCCATCAGCCCCTGCTGCCAACGTAGTCAAAGCTTGAGGACAACATTGTCCCCAGTGGTAAGAATTCTTGTTTTGGCAGATTTCTTATTGAAATTTAAAGAGACAGGGTTATCCAGTTCCCAACAATTTCCTGCTAGCGCTGCTGGCTTCCTGCACTTGTCACAGAAAACATCTCCAAGGGGATGCAGATGTTTCCCAGACCGTCTTCTCACATCCCTACTTATGCACCAGAGGATGCTTACCAAGAGCTGGTGTTAGGGACTCAACTAAACGCCTTCCAGATGCTTGGATCTTCCTATTGGGTCGTGATAGCTGGCACTGATGGAAGTTACACTCCCAAACATCTGGAAGAGACCATCTTGTTTTCTCTGCCTAGATTTTTGGACTTTGACTCTGCTCTTTATCTTATGGGCCAGCCTAAGTCTCAGGCATCCTGGCAGCCAACTTTCTCCTTCCTCACCACTCCCTGCAAGTTACCGTTCCTTATCAATGCTTGTCCTCTCTTTACATTTGTCCTTTAGAATGAGTTTGCACCAGCCTGCAGTTTGCTAAGCCTGCTTGGTGGCACCGGCCACACTGCAGTTGTTGAAACCCAGCACATTGGAGGAGCACGTACGGGGCGAGATTAATCGCACATGCAGTCTGCAGGTGGGATTCATCCTTCCTTTGCAAAGGGGAATAAACACAACACCAGTTCTCTTCAGAGCAGCAATTTCACATCGCTCTCACATTTATTGTCATTTACATAGACTGCTTGTAGGAATAAAGATTCCCCCCCCCCTCTCTACTTGTTCTACCTGCTTGGACCATTTTACCTGAAATCCAACCACACTTCATTTCAGACCGTCAAGATATAGGTCTGGCCATATACAGTATATACATATACTCTGTTATTACAATCTTCAAAACCCCAAAACTTTAACCTTAAACTGTTTATCTCACCCCATTCCTAAGAGGTCTGTGAGGAGGCATACAGAAGCGCACCGCCGTGCCTACCATTCGTACCCATTTCATTCGTACTCATGTTTATTCTTATACCTATTCTCTTGTAAACGATTGACAAATCAAATCAATAAATCAATAAACTCCAAGAACTAGACCCCTTCCTGAAAAGCAAGCTGACCTCAAGACTGAAGTCTAGACCTTCCCAGAGGTGCAGCCCAAATCCAAGACGGTCCCCTTCCTCCCCATGTCATGCCTTGCAGCCTAAAAAATCCCCCCAGGGGGGGGGGAAGCGGCCTGAGCTACTCCTCCCTGCCGGTGGGGTCTCCCCCACTTCTGTCCTCCTTAAAGCAGCCCTCCAAGCCCTGGCAGCGGACCGTTGCTTCAGCCCTGGCAGCAGAGCAGGAAGAGGAACCGTCTCTCTCTCTCCCCTCGGCCAGCACCACCCAGCCCGCTTTCTCAACTCCTTTCCGCGAGGAGGCCCCAGCCGTCCCCCGAGGGGCGTGGGGGGGAGGGGGGCTCCGGAGGGGCTTCGGAAAGTCGCTCATTGATCGGATGAACCAGGGAGGTTCGGATTACTTTAATGGGGAGGAAAAAGCTCTCCGGGACGGTGCGGTGCCCTTTAATGGCTTCCAGCACAAGCAAGCCGGAACGTTGCTTCGGGGCCAAGGGCTCTTATTGTGGAGACGGTGCAAGTCGGAGCAGGGGCTTCCGAGAGCTCCAGAAGCACCGCTTTCACCCGGGGTGGAGGGAGGTGTGTGTGCGGGGGGGGGGGGGACACGACAGTCCATCTCCGGTGTTTTCCTCAGCTTGATGAACGGCGCCCCGGGGACGGGCTGGGGACCGGCCACCGCCGCCGCTCTTTCCAAGCCACGGTCGCTCCATAGCTGAGCCGGGGCGGGGGGGGGGGGCAGGGGGTGTCCGAGGCTGCCTTATCCGGTTGTGCGAACCGGCCAGGTGCGGCTCCAGAGCGAGTCTCCCGGGCTTTGAGGAGAAGAATGGGGCGGGGGGGGGGGGGTTACAGTCCCAGCCCGGCGCTGGAAGCAGAAAAGCTCGGGGCTCCGCTCAGCCAGCCCTGCCCGGGGATAGCGGGCTCTCTCAGCTCCAAAAGTCGGAGCGGGGGCGGGGGGTGCAAGTCAGGTCGGGCGAAGGCGCGATACTCCGCTCTCCTTTTCTCCCACGCGCCGCCGGAGAACGCCCCGCCCGCCCGCCCGCCGCTCACCTCAGCCGCGTCCAGCTCCATGTCGACCAGCTCCACCTCGGGCCAAGGTTCCGCTCCCAGCTGGGCGAGCGGCATTTTGCGGCCGCTTTGGACGAAGGGCTCCCGGGAAGGCTCGGAGTCCGGCGAGCAGGGCGAGCGAGGGGACTCTCCTCTGGCGCGGCGCCGGCACACTTGGCGCGCCTCGCGCTCGCCCTCCGCGGCGTGGGGCGCCTGGCAGCCCGGGAAGGGGAAGGCGAAGGCGGCGTCCAGCGCCGGCCCCTGGCGCCCGATTGCTTGCCGCACAGCTGGCGGGGAGCGGGAGGGAGGAGTTTCGCGGAGGGCTTCGACCGGCTCCCGACGACGCCTGCCTGCTTGCCTCGCTGCCTGCAGTCCGGGCTGGCTCTGCTCCCGGTTCTGCTCGCGGTCTGGTTGCTCCCCGCTTTTGGAGGTAGCCGAGCGGCAGGTCGAGGCTCCTCCTCCTCCTCTTCGCCTTCCTGGTTCCCAGCCGCTCTCGCTCGGTTAGCGAAGGTGGCCGCGTTCCCACGACACCGTGACTCGTGATTTCCTTTTCAACCCTGTGTTAATCTGCATTTTGGGTGCAGGCACTCAACACCTTTGCCGTGGCTGAGGGAGCCCCGCTTGCTTAATGAGCCCTCCATGAATGCTGTGTGTGTGTGTGTGTGTGTGTGTGTGTGTTTGCACGAATTCACAGGACGCGGTAAAAAGTGAAATCTGGGTTAGTCATCCCAATGTTCTGGGCTGGCATCACGGACTGCACCACTGAGGAGAACTTTCCTGGCAGTGAGAACAATTAATCAGTGGAACAGAAGTTGCCTCCAGAGGTTGTGAATCCTCCAACACTGGAAGTCTTTAAGAAGAAGTTGGATAGCCATTTGTCTGAAACGGTATAGGGTTTCCTGCCAAGGCAGGGGGTTGGACTAGAAGACCTCCAAGGTCCCTTCCAACTCTGCTATTGTATTGTATTGTATAATCAATCACGGGGTGGGGGGGGGACGCCCCACATGCTGGGCTTAAAAAAGGGGGTTGCCTCAGGGGCGATTCAGAGTTGGTGCGACCCCGTGGTGTGTCCTGCACTATGAACAAGGATGCCAAAAATCATAGTTTCAGGAGGAGAATGAGGAGGGAATCGTACAGGAAAAAAAACACTGAAAAATCTGCTGCTTTGTAATGTATCCCAGCTTGTTTTACGTGTAACCAGCATGTCCAGAAATCTCATCGAGAAGTTCTACAGGACAAGAGTTGAGGGAGACTATCTTCAGTCAAGATTTTGTCTCAAGAATACCATAGCAGGCCACAAAATAATCATTGGAGTGAAGCATATTTAAGGCTTCTCAATATGCATTTGATTAAAACTCTTGTGTCTCTTGTCTGATTGTTTGCCATCTTCGATTGCGTGAAATGGTGCATCATAGGGCAACCATTTTTGAATCAATGTACCTCAATTGTAGGGGCGTGGTGGCTCAGAGCTTGTCCATCAGAAAGGTCGGCAGTTCTGTGGTTCGACTCCCTAACGCCACGTTAAGGAATGAGCTCCCGTTACTTCTCCCAGCTTCTGCCAACCTAGCAGTTCGAAAGCATGTAAAAAAAAATGCAAGTAACAAAATAGGAACCACCTTTGGTGGGAAGGTAACAGCGTTCAGTTCCCCCTCTGGCATTGAGTCATGCCGGACACATGACCACAGAGACGTCTTCGGACAGTGCTGGCTCTTCGGCTTTGAAACGGAGATGAGCACCGCCCGCTAAAGTAGGGAACGGCTAGCACATATGTGCGAGGGGAACCTTTACCTTTTTACCTCAAATGGGGTAACTTACAGAATCTATGACTCCCACAGGATTGAGATTTGGCAAAGTTGTGACTGCTTCACTGCCACATTCAGGTAATCATCATTTCCAACACTTCCTGCAGGCTTCCTGCAAGGAAAATCAATGGGGAAGCTGGCAGGAAGTCAGAAGTCACTCCCACCTCCACTACTTCCTCCCCTACCTGTGCTCATTCTACTTCTCCGCTTAGGTAAGGAAATGTCGCTGAAATGATAGTACTTTAGAACCCAGTTCCGAAGTTCAATGGTGGAAGCTCCCAACCACCCCCATGCCACGCCCTGTGATCACATGACCACATTTCAGGTGGTTGGCAGCCAGCTTGCTTTAATGGCCAGTGACAATGTTCCATGGTCACATGACCAGACTTTAGAACTTTTCTGACAGCTTCCTGCCTTGCTGGTCTGTTTGGCAAAAAAATAAAAATAAAAACGGCCCATAGGAATGAATTGATTTGCTTTATGAGTACTGCATTTATTTTACAACTGCTGCAAAAAAAATGTCATAAAATTGGATCAGTTACATTAAGTGACTTGACTTGCTAACATCATGACTTACAATGGAAATTCCAGAGTATTAGTAGAGGGTTGCCTGTATTTATTTATTAAATTTATACCCCCACCCCCCACCCCATTTCACAGTCCAAAGAGACTTAGGGCAGGTGTATGGAATGCATTTTGCTGCTTCTCGGTCTGTTTCATTGTTGTTTGAATTATTAGCATTTGGGTGCTGTTTGTGTCTCAGAAGGACTGATAGTCCAAAAGGGAATTCAGAATTTGTATGTAGGTCCTATAGGGAAGTGGTGGCTCAGTGGCTAAGACACTGAGCTTGTCGATCAGAAAGTTCGGCAGTTCAGCGGTTCAAATTCCTAGCGCTGCATAACGGGGTGAGCTCCCATTAGTTCTCCCAGCTTCTGCCAACCTAGCAGTTCGAAAGCACGTAAAAATGCAAGGAGAAAAATAGGGACCACCTTTCATGGGAAGGTAACAGCGTTCCATGCACCTTCAACGTTTAATCATGCCAGCCACATGACCACGGGGATGTCTTCAGACAGTGCTGGCTTTTGACTTTCTAATGGAGCTGAACACTGCCCCCTAGAGTTGGGAACAACTAGCACATGTGCAAGGGGAACCTTTACCTTTATCTTTATGTAGGTCCTATGGCCCCTTTTAAATATTTTTACTGACAATCAATAAAAACAGGTTACTCGCATCTGATTGACCTCAATATCCAGCCACAATTCTTACTATCTTAGGTCACATTGATGGGAAATAAGAGTCTATGGCAGAGGTTCTCAACCTGTGGATCGGGACCCCTTTGGGGGTCGAACGACCCTTTCACAGGGATCGCCTAAGACCATCGGAAAACACATATTTTCGATGGTCTTAGGAACCGACACACCAATTTTATGGTTGGGGGTCACCACAACATGAGGAACTGTATTAAAGGGTCACAGCATTGGAAAGGTTGAGAACCACTGGTCTATGGACTAGGCGTGGTGGGGATTGGAGAATTAAACTATTAAGAATAAGGTCTCATTTGTTCTTCATTTATTGTCAGCTCCTGTGGCAATTAAGCTGTTAATCTGTGAAAATGGCACAATTTTTCTTTGTCCGATTTGCGGTAAAATATTTCTTTGACTATCCTTCCTAAGCAGATGAAAATGTACTTTTAGCTTGAAAATGTGATTTTCAGGTGAAAAATAAATGTAACTGTGTTTTTTATGTCATTTGCAAAGGTATAAGAGACATTTTCCAGAAGAAATGTCAGTGAGGACAGTTGCCTAACAACACAGAGAGAAAAGATGAATAACATTTCCAGTAAATGAAGGGTACCTGTAGTGGCACTTTTCTTTCTTTCCCTGAAATAAAAGATGGATATGCTACCCCCGTGGAGCTTGCCTTTGCAGGCTGCTACAATCATGCTTAGAGAAAGAACACATCGAGAACATGACTGTCATTCAAAGCTCCGTTATCTCCTTTGATGTGAACAAAAAGGAGGAGAGGAAAGCAGTTCGGTGTGTCAGTGAAGACAAAACACAACGGGGCAAGTGGAATAAGCTGCTGTCTCTAAAGCAAAAAAAGGGACTGAATGCCAGAACCTGAAGCAAAAAGGCAAGTGGGAGAGCAGTGTTTCCCAACCTTGGCAACTTTAAGAGGGTGGACTTCAACTCCCAGAACTCCCTCCCAGCCAGCATGAACAAAAGTTGAGAAACAAAAAGGATCCAATGCCAGACTGTCCTCCCATCACCTCCACTGTTAGGAAGATTTCACGGGACTCTTTATTTACAGAGACTTTGCCCTTGTGGATCCAGAGAGAGAGAGAGAGAAAAACTCTCACCCATGTCCTTATAGGACAGCAGTCACCAACTGGTGGTCCTTGAGAAAATTTTGGGGGTCTGTCAAAAAATTATTTGCATGTTTTATATTGCACTAAATCAGACGTCTTTAAACTACAGCCCCTGGGCCAGATATGTGCAATGAAAGCTTGTGTTGCTGCAGAGAATCTCCCTCTTCGGGGTCTTTTTGTGGGAGTCAGAAGGGGGGGGAATTCTGACTTTGGATCTTCTTCACCAGCTCCTGGTGCAGGGTTTTGGGTGAAGGCTGGAGGGAACCGCCACTGGTGGTAAAGAGCCAGAGGGCCTTGTTCCAGTGGGACTGCATCATGGCCTGGAGCTGGCTGACCATTTCATCCCAGTGAGCCTTCAGGCACCGGTACCTGTCCTTGCACTCCTGCAGGTCTTCCCTCTGCTTGGAAAGCCTATGCTCCTAGTCCTCAGTGAGGTGCTTCTGCTTAGCCTCCTTCTCGATCAGATCCAATTTGAACTGAGCTGTTTTGCCAACTCTTTTCTTGTGGTGGCTGCTTAGCTCCAACAACTGCTTTCTGTTGGGGCCCCAAGGAGCCCGGGTGGGCAGGCGAGGAGTGGCAAGTAGAGGCTGGCAAGGTGCCCCTCAACATGAGTGACATTGAATTGGCCACGCCTACCCAGTCACATGACCACCCTGTCACACCTACTCGACAGTGACGTGCGGTGAGGTTTATGGCTGGTGAGGCTGGTAACGTCATCAGGAAGGCGAGGAATGGGACCACGTGTGCAGGAGGCTGAGGCAGCCTCAGCCTCCTGCACATGTGGTCCCATTCTCCGCCTTCCTGAGTTAACATGAAGGGGACCGTGGAGCGCAAGCCGTGGGACCGCGGAGCGCGAGCCACGGTCCCCTTCATGTTGACTCAGGAAGGCAGGGAATTGGACCATGTGTGCCTTTTCCCTTTTTTTTCTTTTAATGATGAGAGCGGTGAGGCTCTGCCTCCCCTGCCTCCCCTGACAGCACTTCCCTGCTACCCGATCATTAGGCAGATCATATTAGTAATCCGCGGGATTTAAAATTATGAATTAAGTGGTCCCTGAGGTCCAAAAGGTTGTTGAGCCCTGTTATAGGATGCCCTTTCTTTGATGCCCCGAGACGTGCTCTGATCACCCCAAACATTTCCAAATATGAGGGTCATGCAAATATTTTCAAATATGCGGGTCATGCATTTATTATTTAAGGGATGGTAACCCTACACGTATATATCAATCTTCACCAAGTTACGCATCTACACAAAACCTTTAATTAAATATGCTAATTTTATTGTCCTGTTTTTGTTCCTTTTCCCAATAACAAATAAAATCTTCCTTTTATGACCCTGTGTAAATCCCTTAATTAGGGATAGAATTGGGGCAACCATATGGAGCTGAGCATTTACTGGCCAGATAACCCTCCCGACACCACACAGAGTTTGCAGCAGGCATTTTTTTTTGTTTGCACCCTGAGAAACATCAGCAGCTACTTAGGATTGAACTTTAAACCTTCTGAGTGGGAGGCAAGCATCTTCGCCACTAGGCCACCACTCTGCTCTTTTCCCAATAACAAATGGAGGTATTAAACCAGGGGTGTCCAAACTTGGGAACTTTAAGACTTGTGGACTTCAACTCCCAGAATTCCCCAGGCAGCATGGCTGGCAATAACTGAAGCAATAACTGAAATTTCTGTCTCAATTGGAGTTCTAAGTTGAGGGCTACCGGTAGAAGTTATTGAAATAATGACATGCAATTGTGAAATTGGATTATAAAGCAGCACTAAATTCATTTTCAAACTTTAGATCCTGTTGCAGTACTTTGCAGAATTGCACATTTAGTGAACTTAAAAATAACAGCAAAATCCCTTAATGGTAATAGTGGTTTGTTGGCTGATTGGTTTAAGGAAGATAGGTCAACATCTGTCTACCTGCAATTACAACTGTGTTTGTTTACTTTCACACAATTAACCTGCTGGTTGACCCAGACTCAATTACACTGCTGTGGATAAGAGGTTGCATTGTCTCCTCCCCTATGCTCTATGGTAGTTAGCAAATACCATAATCAAGAGGAAGAATATAGTTTACATCGCAAACAAAATGTTCTACAGTTGCATTGGGCTTTAAAGTTTTCTCTCTCTCTCCCTCCCTCCTCCCTCTCCTTCTCTCCCTCTCTCCCCCTCCCTCCTCCCTTTCTTCCACCCTCTGTCCCCCTGTCTCTCCCTCCTTTCCTTCCCCTCCCTCCCTAACTCCCTCCCTCCCCCTCTCTATATCTCTCCCACTCCCTCCCTCCATCGCCCTCTCTCTCTCTCTCTCTGTCTCTCACTCTCCCCCCACTCATTCGCTCACTCACTCCCCACCATCTCTGTCTCTCTCACTCTCCCCCACTCACTCACTCTCCCACCTCTCTTCCACATTCAGGATTTGAATTCAGGACGTGCTAAGCAAAGATGGCTTCTTGGGTTTAGTATGTTGTGCAAATCCAGTTGTGACTCTCCAGCAGAAGGATTTAGAATTTACTGCAGGCTACTTCTGCTGACTGCCAGCTGCCTGCAATTTCAAATCTCACCAGGCTCAAGGTTGACTCAGCCTTCTATCCTTCCAAGGTCAGTAAAATGAGGACCCAGATTGTTGGGGGGCAATATGCTGATTCTGTAAACCGCAAGGAGAGGGCTGTAAAAGCACTGTGAAGAGGTATATAATTCTAAGTGCTATTGCTGTAGTCATCAACTTGGTTGCCCATTTTTTTTCGTTAAAGAAAAAGTCTAATTTTACTGTGATTTAGAGCCCAGTTCGGGGGTGAAATCCAGCAGGTTCTGACAGGTTCTGGCGAACCGGTAGTAGAAATTTTGAGTAGTTCAGAGAACCGGCAAATACCACCTCTGGCTGGGAATGGGGATTTTGCAATATCCTTCTCCTGCCACACCCACCAAACCATGCCCACCAAACTACACCCACAGAACCAGTAGTAAAAAATATTGAATTTCACTACTGGCCCAGTTATCAAATTAATTTGCACTAAATTCATCTGGAATCTTTAGAAATACGTTGCTTTTCTCTGTCTTTGATTTAAAACTGCATACTGTGGATGCTTCCAGGGGAAAGCATTTTAATGCCTGCAAACAGCGGAAGATGGCATTCGAATTTCCATGCCCCTCTTAATACTTATCACAACTGAAAACACCAGGAAAAAGTGCTTTCACAGGAGATCGGCTGCTCCTTTGAAGTCCTGCTTTTAGAAGGCTGCTTCACAATATCAATTTCCCTGCAACTGTGTAAGCATGTGATTATATTTAGATGCCTTTGTTTGTAAGCCTTTTATTGGAGGAAGGAAATACATGAATACAACACCATTATTTAAATGTAAATCGGTTCAGTTCCCATGAGGTTTTGGTTTTTTTTTTACTGGTCGAATACAGAAAGCTGCAGGTAAAGAAATTCCAATATAATTCAGATTAGCTTCAAACCCCTACAGGTGTTTCTTGCGTCATTTAAATTGGTTGGGTTAATTAGGGGATCGTAACTTGTGCTTATGGGATTCAGAACTGGAGAAATATATATTAATCTTTTGAGTCCTGGTTTTAGTCTTGATTCTTTTAAAAAAGCAAATTACACGGCTAGTTGGAAATGCAGAAGAACCAAGAACTGAGAAAATTCATCGGGAACTCTTGATCATTCTCAACTCAGGGTCCTCTATAATTTCAAAATTCGTTCTAGCTATTTTTAAGAGCATGTTATTTATAAGTAGTCCTCCACTTACAACCATTTGTTTAGCAGCCAAAGTTACAACAGCTCCAAAAAAAGTGTGTTATGATTGCTTGTTGCACTGGTGGTACAGTGGTTAAGTATACCATTGCAGGCAAACCAGTGGTGCAATTCAGCGGGTTCTATCCGATTTGGGCGAACTGGTAGCGGCGGTGGCAGCGGGAGGCTCCGCCCACCCGCCCAGACATCACCACGACCCGCTTTTGACGCTCTGCACATGTGTGGAAGGTCCTGCACACGCTCACATTTGCGAACCGGTAGCGAAGGTAAATTGATTTCACCCGTGAGGCAAACTCTGCCCACAGCCTGGAGTTCGATCCTGAGGGGGGCCAAGGTTGATTCAGCCTTCCATCCTTCTGAGGTTGGTAAAATGAGGACTCAGATAATTTGGGGCGGGGATATGCAAATAATAAGGGATGTGGTGGCTCAGTGTAGATGTAAGACATCTTAACTTTGTCAAAATTGAGAAACCCTGTTCTAATACTTAGAGTAGCGAAGAGGATCCTGGGAATTACACCCCTAGTACTTCCCATCAGCATGGTCAATGGAGAAAGATGCTACATCAGCATTATTTGGGGGTGCCACGCATTCTCCATTCCAGCTAACATTCTGACCCCTATGTGTATCTTTTAAGCAACACACCCAAAGGTACTCAGTGGCATTTAGCATTTCTTAGTAAGGCAATTTGAAAACCCTTCTTCAAGCAATTTGTGAAATCACACGCATTTAGACAACGTACATGTTATTTAACCTTGCAAGAAAGTTTTACCCAATTAAGGGTGTTGGGATGCCTAATATTTAACACTGTATGTGTTAATTCCTGCCCCATGTCCTTAAGGATGACGAGCATTATGTTTTGCTAAATTAAGAAATATATGCAAATGTCTCTGGCTTGTACATATCCTTTAGTTTTGCAAAACAGAAGCTATCAAGTTACAGAAACAATTTTTCAAGGTAGAGAAATTCAACCGTTAGTCCTCATTTAGTAACAATTGGAAGTGGCAATTCGGTGGTTAAGTGACGTGCTCGCTAGGTGAAACTGACTGTGCTTTTGATTTTATTAGAGTTTTCCTTTGCCTTACAGTACTGCAAAGGTTGTAAATGCAAGCATTGGTCACAAAGATACCTTTTCATCACTGTCATAACTTTGAATGATGACAAAGCAAGGTATTTACTGAAAAAGGACTACCTGTACTCACTACAGTAGTGGCCAAAATTGTGAAAACCTTTTGGGAAAAGTGTATTTTTGAGGTTTGATGGCTAATAACATCACCTTTTTTTTTTGAGTTTCAAAATAATTATATTCCACTGCTGGAATGGCCTGGGAATAGTCCAGACCTTAACCCAGTTGAAAATCTATAGAGCCGACTAAAGAGACTTGTTAATCAGAAGCAACCCAGCAATAAAACCCAGTTAACAGAAGCAATCATTCAATCTTGGTTTCACATTATAACAGCTGCAGAACTAAAGGACTTGGTTCACTCCATGGGAAGACATTGTAAGGCCGTTATTATGCTAAAGGTTACCCAACTAAATATTACCATAACTATTTTTGTATATTTTGTTTTTTCTATGATGATGGTTTTTGTATATCTCATTTTTTCTACATTTTCAGTTTTCTTCTTTCTACTGTAACTGCTATTCTAATAGCAAATCCTTTATAAAAGTTATTGCATTACATGCTTGATTAAATTATTTTTCTATTGATATATAATTTTATCATGCTACTAAAAAAAGTGGTGTTATTAGCTAGTTTTAGAAAATACACTTTTCCCAAAAGGTTTCCACAATTTTGGCCACCACTGTATTTTTAACCCATTAACCTTTTCTTCTCTTTTTATTTCCTATTCTTATTCCCTTAGCCATTGTATAGATGCATAAGGAAATGTTGGCATCAACTACAACATTCATCCGACGGTATACATTTTGTACACATAAGCTTGTACATTTCAAGATACAATAGGGTGTAAGTTGTTCTATTTGAAAAGAAAGGAAGTGGAGCCCCCAGTGATATTGTCAATTAAAGCATTCTATCCAATGACCTCAGGCTCCAGATTTAAAACAGATGAAATTTACTGAGCCACTATAGAATAATTTCTGCTTCTGGCAGAAATTCATTGTGCTAGAAATGGTGGCCCTCACATTCAGCCCTCTTAATTTAAACCCATCATTTTCTTAAGGTGAGTTTTTGCAGATGCGGGACTACAAATCACATCACCCCAATTAACGTTGGGTCTATATCCCAACAACTAGTCTTGAAAGATCATGGATATGGAAATCCTTCACTTTTTGTGTGTGTTTCAAATACAAAGGATGTGTGTCTGTGTAGTGCTTTAAGTTCATATCTTCAGACTGGCTAATCTTCCCGCTGCTCTCAGAAAGTGGACTCTTGCAAAGTTATAATACAATACAATACAATAGCAGAGTTGGAAGGGACCTTGGAGGTCTTCTAGTCCAACCCCCTGCCTAGGCAGGAAACCCTATACCGTTTCAGACAAATGGCTATCCAGCATCTTCTTAAAGTCTTCTAGTGTTGAGCATTCACAACCTCTGGAGGCAAGTTGTTCCACTGATTAATTGTTCTAATTGTCAGGAAGTTTCTCCTCAGTTCTAAGTTGCTTCTCTCCTTGATTAGTTCTCCACCAATTGCTTCTTGTTCTACCCTCAGGTGCCTTGGAGAATAGTTTGACTCCCTCTTCTTTGTGGCAGCCCCTGAGATATTGGAACACTGCTATCATGTCTCCCCTAGTCCTTCTTTCTATTAAACTAGACATACACAGTTCCTGCAACCGTTCTTCATATGTTTTAGTCTCCAGTCCCCTAATCCTCTTTGTTGCTCTTCTCTGCACTCTTTCTAGAGTCTCCACATCTTTTCTACATCGTGGCGACCAGAACTGAATGCAGTATTCCAAGCGTGGCCTTACCAAGGCATTATAAAGTGGTATTAACACTTCACGTGATCTTGATTCTATCCCTCTGTTTATGCAGCCTAGAACTGTGTTGGCTTTTTAGGCAGCTGCTGCACACTGCTGGCTCATATTTAAATGGCTGTCCACCATTGTCAAGTTATTGTTGAAGAGTGTAGCAGCTGCCACAAAGAAGAGGGGATCAACCTATTTTCCAAAACATTTGAAGGAAGAACAAGAAGCAATGGATAGAGAACACCCGCCTAGAACTAAGGTGACATTTCCTGACAGAATCATGAAGCAATGGAACCTCTTGCCTTCAGAAGTTGTGGGTGCTCAGAAGTTGTGGATGCTTTAAAAAGAGATTGGACAATCATTTGTCTGAAATGATATAGGGCAGGGATGGCTAATCTTTTCCAGAATGAGTGCCCAAACCGTGCATGTGCGAATGTGTGTGAACATGCTCGAACCTCCAAAATGCAATGCATATGCAGCCCCATGCATGCACCATGCACCCCCATGGGCATCCATGCACAGCCTCTGCATGCACCCCGCCTCCCCGGGCATGTGTGCACACATCCCATATGCGCCCCACCCTGTGCATGCCCTACACACACGCCCCGCTCCCTGCACATGCAAAGCAGAGAGCTGACGACCAGCTGCCCGGTGCGAGGTGCGCACGCATGCGTGGTGATGGCTCTAGGGTGATGGCTCACATTTCCACAGAGAGTGCCGTGTGCCACCTGTGTAAACAACCATCAGTTTAGTCTGCATCGGTGGGAGATGCCTTCAGCCTGGTTGGCCAAAGTATCATGGCACCATCTTTTAAGGAGTTGGAGAAGCTGAACCAGTTCAGAAGGAGGCAGCAAGAATAACAAGAGTTAAGAAATTAAGACTACAATGATTTTTGGTGGAGGCATGGCCTCATGGAGAGAGACAGAGTAGGACCATGGTTAAGGCAAAGAACCAGCGGGTAGACCAATTCTTTTGAACCTCTTCAAACAAAGAGGAGTGGACAAGAGATCCCCCACATAAACTCTGGATGGCTGCTCATCCTGAGGAGACTTCAGGATAGCCATCTCCTGAAAGACTGGACTATGGGAGATAAACAGAACAGCTGTCATGCTCGTCGCCTCAAGTGAGCCTTTCAAAGGACACCAAACCCACAAAGCTCACTTTGTAAGTTTTTAGAGTTTGTTAACAAAAAGTACACGGTCTTTGTTATATACATTGCATCGTTCTGGATAAAGAGTAGGAATCTACCCTTGCAGCCCCCAGATGTTCTCGAAGTACGATGATCTCACACTGGCAGGACATTCAGCTACAACTGGATGGTGGCAAGGGCAGGCTACACATTACTTTAAGTCATATGGTTTGATTGTGTCTTAATGGGGTAGATGAATTTGGCCAGTTCTTGTGGCTGATTCAACAGGCTGAAATAGCAATAGCACTTATATACCGCTTCACAGTGCTTTACGGCAGTGGTGGGATTCCAGATCTTTTCCTAGTGGTTCTATGAGAGCATGCTTTGCACACGCATGCAACACTCAAAACACCGCCATCGGTGTCAGCGCTGGTGAGCTGAGTTGTGTTTTAGCTCAGCTGAGGTGTGGCAATCCACTCTGCTGCGTGAATCAGCTGAGCTAAAAAAAACAAGGGAGTATAGGACAGGGAACGATGGAGGCGGGAGGGCAGGGCCAACCAGAGGTGGTATTTGCCGCTTCTCCGAACTACTCAAAATTTCCACTAGCGGTTCGCCCGAACCGGTCCGAATACCACCTCTGCTTTACAGTCCTCTCTAAGCGGTTTACAGAGTTAGCATATGGCCCCCAACAATCTGGGTCCTCATTTTACTGACCTTGGAAGGATGGAAGGCTGAGTCGACCTGAGTCAACCCTGAATCAAATAGCACAACACATCAAGTCACCTAAAGTGTATTTCCATTCTGTGTTAGCCAGGGGTGTCCAAACTTGAGAACTTTAAGACTTGTGGACTTCAACTCCCAGAATTCCCCATGCTGGCTGGGGAATTCTGGGAGTTGAAGTCCACAAGTCTTAAAGTTCCCAAGTTTGGACAGCCCTGGTGTTAGCTATGCATGCAAAAGACAACACTTTGTTTTTTTCACTCAGTGACATATTATAGTGGCCTAAAGGGACTTTACAAAATGCTCATAAAACATAATGTTCTCTTTCCCCTCTGAACTGTAACCTTGATTATAAATTAACAAGCAAGCTTACACATATACCTTCGCCCTGCTGGACCCTTAAAATGCTTAACTGAATTTAACATTACCTGCACAAGTATGACTTAAGAACAAAAGACACATCCTACATCAGATGCCAAGAAGCAACAAGGAGTTGTCAGCTCTGTACCCCGAAGAGCACAGTCTTCACTTTAGGAGAGTCTTACTGCCTCTCATTTCTACTTCCCAGGCCCCCCTCCTCCATGTGCGGGTGGTAAGAAGGACACATTTCATGGTTTTGCAAAGGAAGCCACTTTGGATGCAAAGAAATCCACAGGAAAAAAATATTATTGCATGCATAGATTATATAGCAATAGCACTTATATACTGCTTCACGGTGCTTTACAGCCCTCTCTAAGCGGTTTACAGAGTCAGCATATTGCCCCCCAACAATTTGGCTCCTCATTTTACCCACCTTGGAAGGATGGAAGGCTGAGTCAATCTTGAGCCTGGTGAGATTCGAACTACCAAATTGCAGGTAGCTGGCAGTCAGCAGAAATAGCCTGCAGTACTGCACTCTGACCACTGCGCCACCAAGGCTCATCTAGGAAGAGTTGTAATCTTGGGAGAAATGTCATTGCAAAGCAGAAAATGTAGGTATGAAACTTCAAGACAGCTGCCCTAAGTGGTGTCAGACACAAGCAAGCAGAACCACCTGTGAATAATCTCATGCCAGGCAGAGTGTTTTCCCTTGAGAACGGTCAGATAAGAGCTTCAGGGATTCTGGGGGAGGTCAGGTCTGTGCCACTTTGTGCAGGGAGAAGATCTAAGCTCCCTCCACCCTTTTCTTAACACCTCTCTTCAGTCTAGCTGGAGATTCCTTCACAAGTCGTTTGCATTTGGTTAGGGGTGTCCACAAGGAGTGGGCAAAAATATTATGATGGCCATGGTGAGCTCCATCTGGCTTTGATGTGTGACAACACATAGAGAAAGGGGCAAAGCTTTAGTTGCTTTTCATCTATTTATGTGTGAGGTTTATACTGAGTCACCCAACCCAACCCAACCCAGGATCTAAAAGTCCTTCCCAAGAGAATTACACTCTTTCTCTTTTTTTAAGAGGCTTTTGATTAAACATTTAAAAATAGCTGGAAAGTAGTTTAATTGTACAATCCTGTCCCTTGAGGTTGCCCTTTTCAATCCTGCTGCTTTTAAATGTTCACAGTTGTTAGCTGCTTGGTCTGCTGAGAAAAATGGGTAAAAATAGATATTAAAAATTAATGAACACATCCTCCTCCTCCTCAACCATTTTTGCCTCCCCAACCCATTACCACTTCAGACAGCCTTTTCTTCAATTAGTTTTGATTCTGAAGCAAGGCTAGGACAAATTGATCTAAGAAAACAGCACCAGAGAGATGCCGTAATAGTAGTAGTACAGTACAAGAAAGCTGGTTCCATGCAACATTCCAGCCAGATCAGATACGGCCCGCAGGATGGTTTAATCCGGCTCACAGAGCCAGTCTGGAAATGCCAAAGGACCAGCCTACAGTGCCTCTGCTGACCAAAATAGGCCACATGCGCGCTGGCCCATTTTTGGATGGCGGAGTGCTGATGAAGGCCGGGGAAAAACGGGCCACACATGGGCCTCATAGGGCAGTGGTGGGTTCCAGATCCTGTTGCAACAAGTATGCTGCGACGGGGTCAGGCGTCCACCTCTGGCAAGGGCACCGCGTGCGCGTATGCGCACCCATCACTCTGAGATGCTGCAGCTGCTCGGTGGAGGTTGTGCAGCCACCGTACGCTGTGCGCAGTTGCGCGAATGGCCTGGTTGGCTTCAAAACAGGTAAGGAACGTGGATGGGTGGGTTCCGGTATGGTGGCTGCTGTTCCCAGCTTCCACTGGTACGACCATACCAGGCAGTGGTGGGTTTCAAATTTTTTTTAGAACCTCTTCTGTAGGTGACTTGCTGGCCATGTGACTGGGTGGGAGTGGCTTGCTGGCCATGTGACTGGGTGGGCGTGGCCAACTTGTAAAATGTGGTGAAACTCACTTAACAACGCTCTTGCTTAGCAACCAAAATGTTGGTTCAGAAACTCTGGCATTTGAAGCACACAAGTCTTAAAGCTGTCAAGTTACAAGACCCTCGCACCCCTAACCCTTTAGAAAAAAAAACCCCAGGGGTCTTCAAACTTGACAGCTTTAAGACTTGTGGACTTCAACTCCCAGAATTCCTCCTCCAGTCATGTTGGCTCAGGAACTCTGGCATTGAAATGTGCAAGTATTAAAGCTGTCAAGTTACAAGACCCTCGCACCCCTAACCCTTTAGAAAAAAAAACCCAGGGGTGTTCAAACTTGACAGCTTTAAGACTTGTGGACTTCAACTCCCAGAATTCCTCCTCTGGCTCTTCATCTTGATGATGTGCGGACGAGCGGGGGGAGGGAGCTGGAACCAGTTCTAAACGACACGGTAGATTTGTGGAACCTCTTCTATAGAAGAGGTTAGAACTGGCAGGAACCCACCCCTGATACCAGGGCATACCCGCCAGAACCTACCACTGTCGTGGGGCCTCTGTGCAGCCTGGTTTTGGCTGGCAGAGTGCTGTGGAAGGCCATGAAGGGCAAAAATCAGGCATGGGGTGGGTGGGTTGTGTGCCACACACCCCACTCCCAGCGGTAAAGTGCTGCAGGAGGCCATTCGGGCCAAAAACGGGATACAGGGGGCTGAGTGCATGCCTGTCACACACATTTTTGGCTGGCAGGGTGCTGCAGGAGGCGTCTGTCCCATCTCTGGCTCCCCCTACTGGCCTGTGGAGAACTACAATGCTGATTTGGCCCTCGAAGAAATCCAGTTTGACACCCCTGACCATCATGTGGTTTCGTTGACTTAGCATGTCGTGCAACTCCACCCATGTGGCTTAACCAATCGTCTGTAAACTGCTAACGACTTAACCTAATGTAGAAACCTAGTTGAGAAGTTCTTGCCTTACCACACATAACCAGCTTGATCTCTGGCAGCCCTGCATTTATCATGAATTCATAAACTCAGCTGTTGAAATTATTTTAAAATTATTTTAAACTCTGCGTTCATTGCATCCTCCTTCAAGTTACCCTTCTTTACCTTCTCACCAGTAAAGTGAGTCAGGAAAAGGACTTCGTCTTGAATGGCTCTGCTGCTAATTTTCTCTTTTGAAACTGGGGCTCTAGTACTTTCTACCCAAGATTCAATAAGGTTACTGGACTAGCATGTGAGAAAAGCTGGCCAGTAAGGCAAATTAGACCATGATCAAGAAGCTGGAAGTGTTGTCTTCCTATTGGACCTGACTAGCTTTTAAAGGAAGATAGAATTTCAGAGTTCCACCCAAGTGAAAGTATTGCTTCTAAGAGACCAAGAGACATTAGTCTTAAGACTTCCAGGATCACATTCCTTTTCCCTAATTCACTAATCCTAGAAATCCCTATCTTTCCTCCTACCCCCCCAAAAAAAACCCCACTCAGGGCAAGTAGAGATTCATACATAAGCCATGAGTTGTTTAAACCATGATTTGCTAAAATGGCTTGATCTATACCTCATGTTAAGCCAAACAAAGTCATGTCATTGTCTGATGATGAAATGTGTGAATGCAGCCACTTTGCACACTTGAATCTGGTTTTATGCAGCTTGATTTCCAAACGTTATGTTAGGCTTTACTCATTTTCAATCTTGGGATCCTTATTTATGATTTTAGAGGAAAACAGCTACACTGGCACCTTCAACTTCTTTAATAGAAGAACAGTGTCCAAAACTAATACTTTGCCTTGGGACACAGCCATTCCTAGGCATCTATTTTTAAACACTGAAAATATAAATTATGACAAAGGTTTGTTTTTGGCAGTTTAGCTGTGAAATGATGGCAGAAATGAGGTCAGCCTGGTAAGAAGATATTTAAACCTTGCTTTAATAAGAGGATGAGAGCCAAATATTGCCTTGATGAGGCTCTCTGCCCATTAAGACAAGGATTGCCAATAATTATCCAAATCTCAGATTGGGTTTAGCTAAGATTTTTGTTCATAAAAAGCCATCATGGTCTGGTCGATACAAAATGCTTAGTTATTACTTACACATCATTGCTAAGCTTATAGGTAATCCTCGACTTACAACCATTCATTTAGCAACTGTTCTAAGTTACAACGCTACTGACTTACCACTGGTACTTGATCTTAGTTGCAGCATCCCCATGTCAACCCTGAAGCTGTCCTGACGGAAGTCACTTCTGTCTGCTTCAGCATAGCCACACTGGAGCTGAGGGTCAGGGACGGGGGATTTGAGATAGAGGAATCTTTGTAGCCAAAACAAAATACTTTCTCTTGGGAACCAAGGTCATTCTCACACCTGGTCGGAAGAAGGCAGAGTGATGCCCACCCGGTGTCGGACTGCATGATGATTGGACCATGTGACTGATAGTTTTGAGAAAGTAGAAATTTTTTTTAACTTTTAATGAGGTGAAAACTGTGGACATTTTAGAGTCAGTTTTCACCCGATATGTGCCAATATGATATTTCCAATAAAAGTTGTCTTTGAGGAACTTGAATGCCTCGGAGTCTTGCTTGCAATGAAATTATTACTTGGAACCCTGGACTCGCTTAACAACCAGGACAAGGATTCACTTAACAACCAGGGCAGAAGGATAATAAAATCAGGAGTGGCTCACTCAACAACTGCCTTGCTTAGGAACGGAATTGTGGAATTTTGGTTCCAATGTGGTTAAATCAAGGATGACTTGTACTCAACAATGTTCATATGCTGACTATTGCTCACCTTCTTTATGTATAAGTCACCTGGAATCAATCTGACGGCAAAGTTTGGGGAAAAAAACAATGAAAAGGTCTACTGCCCCCTACTGACATGATTCAAACACCACACCAAGCCAATACCAAACAAAGCACATTACTGTACAGCAGTGTTTCTTAACCTTGGCAACTTGAAGATGTCCGGACTTCAACTCCCAGAATTCCCCAGCCAGCTGGGAGTTGAAGTCCGGACATCTTCAAGTTGCCAAGGTTGAGAAACACTGCTGTACAACTTATCTCCACAAAGCATCACCAACGCACATCTGGTGTCAGAAGCATTCAGGAGTCTTTCCTTCTTGGCACTCACCAAGGTTCACTAGGTTACCACCAGGAGCTTACTTGGGAGCAATCTTTTAAAGCAGGGGTGTCAACCTTTGCAACTTTAAGATTTGTGGACTTCAACTCTCAGAATTCCCTAGCCAGCATGGCTGGTAAGTGGCATGCTGGCCTGGGTCACAGAACCGGCAGAGACCCAGGCTGGCTACGTCTCCAAACCGGTTCCCCGGTCGCCACAGCCATCTTGTTTTTTAGTTCTGTGCATGCACAGAACAATTTCTATTGAACTGCGCATGGACATGCAGTGCGCATCCAGCGGCTGTGCCCAGGTCAGGGGTGGCTTCCTGCCAGTTCTAACCTCTTCTATAGAAGAGGTTCCACAAATCTACCATGCCGTTTAGAACCAGTTCCAGCTCCCTCCCCCAGCCCATCCGCACATCATCAAGATGAAGAGCCAGAGGAGGAATTCTGGGAGTTGAAGTCCACAAGTCTTAAAGCTGTCAAGTTTGAACACCTCTGGGGTTTTTTTCTAAAGGGTTAGGGGTGCAAGGGTCTTGTAACTTGACAGCTTTAAGACTTGCGTGCTTCAATGCCAGAGTTCCTGAGCCAACATGACTGGAGGAGGAATTCTGGGAGTTGAAGTCCACAAGTCTTAAAGCTATCAAGTTTGAACACCCCTGGGGTTTTTTTTCTAAAGGGTTAGGGGTGAAAGGGTTTTTTAACTTGACAGCTTTAAGATTTGCGTGCTTCAAGTTCCTGAGCCAACATTTTGGTTGCTAAGCAAGAGTGTTGTTAAGTGAGTTTCACCACATTTTGCAAGTTGGCCACGCCCACCCAGTCACATGGCTCTCAAGCCACACCCACCCAGTCACATGGCCAGCAAGCCACTCCCACAAAGCAGGCCACACCTACAGAAGAGTTTCTAAAAAAAATTGAAACCCACCACTGGCCCACATGAAGCGCGCCCACATGCGAACTGGCAGTAACACCAGCTAGAACCCACTCCTGCCCTTAGGACATTTTAGGATTAACCCTCTATCCATCTCACCATATGGCACCTGGGAAGATTACATCACCCAGCAGGTGATGTGGCATTCAGCAGGTTCTAACCAGTTCTGGAGAACCGGTAGTGGAAATTCTGAGTAGTTTGGAGAACGATAAATACCGCCTCTGGCTGGCCCTGCCCCCCATCTATTCTCTGCCTCCCGAGTCCCAGCTGATCGGGAGGAAATGGGGATTTTACAGTAACATTCTCCTGCCACACCCACCAAACTACGGCCACCAAGCCATGCTACAGCCACCAAACCACACCCACCAAGCCACGCCACGTCCACCAAGCCATGCCCGCAGAATCGGTAGTAAAAATGTTTGAATCCCCCCACCGCAGCAAACCTACAAGTTACCCCTGCCTGGCCCCCTGGGAGTCTGGCCACCAATCAGGATACATTTCTTACATAGGAACAGGAAGCTCCAGGGCAGGGCGCAAGAGAGGGTATAAATCTAGCTCCCTCTCTCATCCGTGTGCTTTTCCTTTGCCCAGGTGGTCCTGTTCACCATGAAACCACATTTCCAAACAGCCTTCATGTTTCCAGTGTCTTTCCTCCCGCTTGGAACGGAAGCCAGATGGATATTTCCTCCAACACCTGCTTCTGTAAAGTTCAATTTCCCTTTCCAGGGAGGCATACAGGGAATACTGAGTCGGTGGGGAGGAGGTAAAAGATCTCAAAAGAATTAAGAGCAAAAGGCAAGGAAAAATTACAGGTGATACTAGAGGCTCGGCTTTGCCGCTGTAGGATGTTAACACCCACCCCTCTCCTAGAGAAATGCAATATCCTGGGAAATATTGAAAGGGCGGAATATTATATTTCCCTGGATCAGAAATGGAGAAACATGTTTTTTAGGTTGAGGAAACAGACTCACTCTTAATAGCCCCCACCTTTGTTAATGGGCCATTAAAAAAGCTTGGACCAGCCTATTCTACATAGCAAAGGCCCCTCCCCTTCAGATCCAGGGTGATGGGATTAAGGCATGATAGCATTATTAGCCCTTTACCCAGCTCACCACAGGGCGCCTGGGAAGAAGCAATGCTCAACCAAACTTGGACTCAAAACACAGCCTAGAGAGTGGCCCCTGCATGGCCCCATGGGAGTCTGACAGCCAATCAGAATACATTTCTTACACAGGAACAGGAAACAGAGAGGTGGGGCCGAACAGAGCATAAAAAACTCAGCAAGTCCCTATTTTGTCTCTCTTTTCTTCTTTACCCAACATCTGGGAGCATGTGACACACACACACCCTTTTCTGTTCAGGAGCTCAAGCCATGCGGTCCTGTCCACCATTAAAACCATTTTTCCAAGCAGCCTCCATGTTTCCAGTGTCTTTTTCCCCACTTGGAGCTGAACCCAGAAGGACATTTCTTCCAACACCACACACCATTTAGTTTTAGATTAATAGAACGTTGGTTTTTTTAACGGTCAGGTGGGCAAGAAAGCTCCTGAGTTATTAGAGAGGCCTGCAAGCAGCCTGCCAGCTTTGACACATTTCACATTGCCTATCTCAAGTATAACTGTCGGGGCTTCCCAAAATAATTATTAGCTTGAGGAAACCTTTGCCTTTTCTCACAAAATTGCCCCATTTTTTTTAAAAAAAGAAAGGAATCCCCCCCCCCCATAGTTCTTGGAGAGATTCAATCACTACATTGCAAAGATCTATGATAATAATAGCCTATATACTGAAAGTGAATTGCTTTTTTTAAAAAAAGTGGATCATTATTTAAATGTTTCAACTACAGTAGGGGTTTAATTGTTTGATGGCGCCACCGTGTGTTAGGAAACAGCATGAACTTGCATTAAACTAAGGAAAAAGTTGTTAGTTGCGAAGTCGTGTCCAACCCATCGCGACCCCTTGGACAACGTTCCTCCAGGCCTTCATGTCCTCTACCATCCTCCGGAGTCCATTTAAGTTCACGCCAACTGCTTTGGTGACTCCATCCAGCCACCTCATTCTCTGCCGTCCCCTTCTTCTTTTGCCCACAATCTTTCCCAGCATGAGGCTCTTCTCCAGAGAGTCCTTCCTTCTCATTAGGTGGCCAAAGTATTTGAGTCTCAAAAGTAATGCTTATCAAAAACCCATATCTGAAATTTATTTATGGATCTTCTACTTTTTAAATCCTTTAAATCTTTCCCCTGGAATTCCAAGCCGTCCTTTCTCCAATTTCTTCCCAATCCTGAAATAGCTTGAACAAGTCCATTATTTTATACTCTTTATGTGCATGACTGCATTCCCGCTCATACCAGAACACTATTATTAAATATTAAATAGATGATACTACAGTGGTGGGACTCATGGGGAGGGGGGGAATGAGTCTGCCTATCGAGATGAGGTGGACCCGTTGCTTTCGTGGTGTGGAGACAATAACTTGGTCCTTTTAACACCAATAAGATCAAGAAGCTTATAATGGATGATAGAAGGAATAGATCAGACATCCAGCCCTTGCTTATCAATGGAGACTGAGTGGAGCAAGTGATCAGTTTTAGGTTTGTGGTGTTATCATAAGAGAGGACCTGACCTGGTGCACTCACATTGCAGCATTGGTCAAAGGGCCCAGCAGAGATTATATTACCTGAGACTTCTCAGGAAACAACAACTGAATGAAAAACTACTAGTGACCTTCTACTGCTGCACCATAGAGAGTATTTTAACTTACTGCGCCTGTGTATGGGTTGCCAATTGCACAGTGGCAGATAGGACAGTGCTCCAGAGGGTCAACATCATTGCCCAGAGGATCATTGGTTGCCCTCTCTCCTCTTTGGAAGAGCTTTATAGCTCCCGCTGCCTTAAGAAAGTTCAAAACATTCTTAAAAATCCATCTCATCCTGGGCGCCCTTTTTTTGAACTATTACCATCTGGCAGACCATACAGGATAATAAAAACAAGGACAAATAGGCTGAAAAACAGCTTCTATCCCAGAGCAGTAACTATATTGAATTCTACTGTATAGTGCAATATTAATGCAATATCAGGGTTTTTTAATTCAATTATATAGAATGTGAGGGATGTGTGTTTGGGTTTTATTTTTCTAGTTATAATGTACACCGAAGATGGCCCTTAATTTCGTTGTACGAGGCGCAATGACAATAAAGTAAACTAACTAATCTAACAAGAGATTGGTTTTAAGTTAATCACTGGCTTATCATGGTTGAGGTTGGATTTGAATCTCTCCAATCCTAGTACAAATAGTGATTAAATACCCCTTATAGGTCACTGAATCACTGGAGAAGAACCTAATGCTGGGAACGATTGAGGGCAAAAGAAGAAAGGGACAACAGAGAATGAGGTGACTGGATGGAGTCACCGAAGCAGTCGGCGTGTGCTTAAATGGACTCCAGAGGATGGTAGAGGATAGGAAGGCCTAGAGGAATGTTGTCCATGGGATCACGATGGGTCAGACACA
This sequence comes from Natrix helvetica, assembly GCF_964273705.1. Taxonomy (NCBI): domain Eukaryota; kingdom Metazoa; phylum Chordata; class Lepidosauria; order Squamata; family Natricidae; genus Natrix; species Natrix helvetica. The sequence continues at coordinate 15,307,634 of NC_138560.1, forward strand.
ACTTCGCAATTAACAACAACTCCTTATAGTCTCTCCACTGGCAACACCTTTATTGTATTCAAGGAAATAATGAAATCAGCTTACACATTCTCTAGAAGTCTTCCTTAAATTTGGTGATGAAAAAATGGTGAAGCCATGAAGTTATGTATTTACTTAATTTCTTACTCAGACTTCTATGTTGGGACACTTAATTTCTTGATTGATCTGTGCTGATAATTCCCATAGGCTCTAAGTGGCTTTCAGAATACCAAGCAAAGGGTTAAAAATATTGCATCACTCCAGTCAACATCCAATGGGTATGCATGTGTCTGTTAAACCTCTACATTTTCCACAGCTTTCTCAGTTGCCATCTAGGTAAATTGCGTTGTGGATTGTGCACTTGCTGTGTATGCTGTATTGTGCTCAATTAAATTGTCACATTTGCATTGCAAACGTGATTGACTTAAAGTCACTCTAAGTATCCAAGAGTCAGCTCCCTGAAATCACCATCCATTCAACTCCCTCCTGCCAATCCATGGTGTGGCAAGTTTTGCTGAAAAATAACTTTCAAAGGCAGTTGTTAGAGAAATGGTCTGAAATAATTAAAAATGTAAAGCAAAAGGTTGCGACTAACTTTTCTTATATTCTACTGCACTGAAAACAAATTAGGAAGTCACTATCTTTTTTTCTTTTCCCTTATCTTCTGCCTTTCCTCTTTATTTTTCTTGACCTTTGTTTCTATTTGTATTTTATCTCCTAATAAACGTTAATAAAACTTACCGGTAAATCCTTTCAAAAGTGGTCCCTGAGGTGTGGTAGTTTTGTTCAACCATGCAAATACTGACATTATTTAGAATGACGGAAACCCAAATGAACTATTTTATGTAAAACTGCAAGCGCTTCTGTTCAAATGGGTGACTAAGCAACAGAAATTAAAAATGAAGTTTTAATGAAAATGCAAAGTCCACATCTGTTGGTGGGAGATGAAATCAAAATTTGCACCAATAGGCTAGAAAGAGGCAAGCAACGACTAAGTAAGGAAAACAATCATCCCCTTACAACATGAACCTAGAACCTGAAAAATAAACAATGCAGGTTATTTTTTAAAAATGGAAAATAAAGTGTCCCAAGTGATATGGCACATTATGCATCTACAACAGTGTTTCTTAACTAGGCAGAATTTTGAGAAATGAAATCCATCTGTCTTAAAGTTGCAAAGTCTGACAAACATTGGTTTTATAGTGTATTAACAGTTGGAATGCCATAAATAGCATTGATGGTCCCATTCAGGGGGAAAAAAACACCCCAGGAGCTAAAAAAAAAAGGAGAGTATAGTAACCAAAATGATTTGGAAGCTGCAATGCAATATTTTTATCTATAGGAAAGGATAAAATGTTTGAGTCTATTTAATTTAGAAATTCCTTGGGGGAGTGAGATAGGTGACCAAGATTATGTTGCAAATCTTTGGGGTGGGGTGGGGGGAGGATTCTGAGAAATCTAGAACTTGAAAACTATACTGTAATTGATTGACCAGAAATTCTGGGTAAGCAGAAGTGGTAATATTTAAGCCATAATTTATTTACTCTGTGGTTAATATATTAATTCAGCCATTGTAGCTTAGTGTGAGATGCAAATTAAGCTACCATTGCTTATTTAATAATGGTTAAAATCTAGTGGTGTAAATGAAATCAATCCATGTCACAAGGTAACAGTAAGCATCAATTTAGAATATTTCAATGAATGGATTGAGGAGTTTAATGGGGTGATAGGCTGATAAGTATCTACTCAAATATCCTATCTCCCTGTCCCTAAGAATGATATTAAGGGATCCAGCTAGGACTTCCAGATGTCTGGCAAAAAAAAAAAAAAAAAAGAACATGTCTTGCATCTGGTAGCCCAAGCCTTGAAATCAACGATTGTCCCGGTTTCTCAACTATTTTCATAACAATAGTCATCAAGCTTTTGAGTATTGTGACCTTGTAAATTGTCTATTCGTTTCTTTCCCTTATTTGTTGACAGACTTAACTGCCTCGATTTCAGCATCTGGCTTCAATCCAGCCCCTTCAAATCTCTGATCGCTGTGATCTATAGACCACATGATTTATCATATGTTTCTATGTTGAAATTTGAAAAGCACATGATCATAAATTCTATATTTTCGCTTGCATATGTTCTTGAAAATAAAGGCAAGTTGGAAAAAGATTGCAAATGAAAAAAAAAAGACTTTCTGACGCTGCCAAAAGTAATTTCGTATCGATGTAGGGTTAAGTATACTTTTTTGTCATTCGTTTCCTGTAATTTTTGGTCATGGATGCCACAAAAGGTAAACAATTAGTGTGCCCTCTCTTCCTCCTGATTTATCCTCTTTTCTGTCCATGTTCCTCCTTAGCTGTTCAAATATTTGGTAACCCTACTTCCAACCCACACCAGGTGGTCAATCCTCACTGTACATCGGACATTAATACGATTGAGCGGGTCCAGAGGTACTTCACGAGAAGATTACACCAGTCCTCTACTCACAATAGAATTCCCTATGCTACCAGACTTGAAATGTTGGGCTTGGATAATGTGGAACTGCTCTACCTGTGGTATGATCTAAGCACAGTACACAAAATTATCTGCTACAAAGTCCTACCTGTCAACGACTACTTCAGCTTCAACCACAATAATACACAGGCAAACAATAGATACAAACTCAGGATAAGTTGCTCCAAACTTGATGGCAGAAAATATGACTTCAGCAACAGTGGTCAACGCCTGGGATGCTCTACCCGACTCCGTTATTACAGCCTCAAACCCTCATAGCTTCAACCTTAAACTGTCTAGCATTGCTCACCCTATTGCTAAGAGCTCCGTAAAGGGGGAGTGCATAAGCGCACCAGTTGCCTACCATCCCTGTCCTATTATCCTCATCTATTTGTATTCATTTGTTTCATTTATATCAATGTTTATATTTATACCTGCTATCTTGTACGTTTGACAAACTAATAAATATAAATACAATTACAACCTTTTGTTAAGAGTTGGGGAGGGAGCAAAGAAAGGGGAGACTCCTTAGTATCACCTTCCACAATCTGTTAAAACACCCCCTCCCCCCCATGTTTTGGACCTCTACGCCCATCCTCTCCTAGCTGCCATGGACAAGTTTAGAAAAGCTGGCTTAGAGTAAGGTTGCCACAGCTATGGCCGCTAACCCTTATTTTGCAGTTACGTTGTTCTGAGCTCTTTTTGTTCAGTGGGGCACAATTCAGGAGAAAAGAGGAGCCCTTTGATTGCACTCTCATCTGCTCCACTACTTTTGCAAAAAATAAAAATAAATAGCTGAAGTATCTGAATTTGCAACTTGCAGTCAATCTCAAAAGTTAAGCAGTTTATTGCTATGGAGCACAAATGAGCCACTTTGGCATGAACGTGAATCTTCAAAGCATGAGAAAAAGACGGTTTCTGGAGATGGGAAAATGTTTTCCTGTTTTCTTTTCTTACTGAATACTGTACACATTCAGTAAAATGAGCTACTCTTAAATCGCAAAGGTGCTAAAGTCCAGGCAACTGGACTTTCTGGTTTTTCTTTGAAGACATTTTGCTTCTCATTCAAGAAGCTTCTTCAGCTCTGACTAGGTGTTGGAAAATGGAAGGACTTATATTCCTTGCAGACTGATGATCATTTGCATTCTTTTAGTGAGTTAAGGGCACCTGGAGGCTTATCTGTGTATAAATCCTTCAATATCGATCAAGATAACCAAAATCGATCAACTAAGGTAGTGCTGAATATGCTTTCTAAATTCAATATGAAATGGTTGTGCCAAGAACATTTTAAATAACCTTGTGTCTAAAATATACCTGGTCTGTTTTATGCAACTTCCTCAAACTAATTTTTCCATTTTATGCAGTAATCTTAGTTACTAAATAATTTTGTGGCAAAAATAAAATCTGAAAAATTAAAGATGTCTCGAAACCCAGTTTTGTGCTGTTCAGTTTCTGCAGTTAAAATTGCTAATGGACTTTTTACTTGATCCTTTCTCCATTTTCCTACTGCATATTTGAGTGTAACTTAGGACCCTCTTGCAATTCCAGATAATATATTTTAAGTAACTGCAATTAAAGATAGAAGCATACACACTGATTATAGTCCCCACGAGAGCTGCAATTTGAATCCAGACCTGAATTTTACACAAGTACTTAATTTGTGTTTGGATCAATTAGTGGCATTTTATTTAGGCTGTTGTTACCGTATAATTGTTTTCTCATTTTACTTTAAAAAGATAAAAGTTCTCCTGATAACCAGTAAGTTTTGTCAACAAAGCAATACAAAAACAATTTTGAAAAAAAATGGTCCCAATTTATGTAGCATTGAAACATTTAATAAAGTATGATACAAAGTGTGCTTACTTTGATTTGTACAGAAAATTCCAGTTATAACTTCCATTTCACATACAAAAATCTAAAGAAAGTAACAGAAATCAACTTTATTTCATTTAACAATTGTATATTTTCCAAAGGAAATATGGAATGCTGGGCAGTCCATCCCAGAACCAAAATGTGTATGTGTGAAGTGGGTATAGAGTCAGAACACGTCTCCTGAAAGGAATGCTCCAAGTTGGAAGATAGCAGGGGAAAACGTAAAGCCTAGAGATAAGACTAGGAAGATGGAGGATTGGAGGGCCTGCTGAACTTGAATTCAAGTCTGGCAGCAGTAGTTATGCTGGAAGATTGGGATAAGGGTGGTGTGTTGTACTTGGATTTAAGTGTGGTGATGATGGGGAGCAAGAAAATAGGGTGAGAATAGGAAAATAGTTATTTCAACTGCATGGAAAATGCAGCACTTTCTTGAAAACTTTGGTCCCTCAAAGTTCAAATAAGATGATCCAAACTAAATGCAGCAATCCAAGGATATCTATAAGGTGTGGTAAAACAAAAGTCAAGATAGTGGCTATGGCAGTAGATGGAAACATTTTTTTGATGCACTAAAAACCAGGCAGGAGTCAACTGCAGTCCTGGCCACCATCAAGACTTTTCAAATCATAAACTGCAGCAACTGTTACATGACAAATAAAAACCACTAAGCACAAATAAGATAAAAAGGTCTGAATTTCAATGTCTATTCTGAGATTAAAAAATAACACCTATAACTCTTGTGCACATCTTGATTTTGCTATTGAACTGTTGAAAATAATGCTATGAACACCAGATAAACTTGGATTAAGTACTTAATGGATAAGGATTGTCTAATAATCCACTAAGAAAATAAGTGAATGAATAAATTTATATGCTCACAATTGTGCTGGGTAAAAATAGCTGATCAAAGACACACACCTTACTGTCTCTATTAATATAGCACTATTGGTAATTAATCAATGATGATTCATCAACCTGATGCAAGGATTAGTAGCAGCCACATGAAAAGAGAATGTTTTGAGTAACAGCAATCCACTAGGAACAAGCATAGTAACATAACTAACAGTAATTATTTTAAAGAACCCGCACTATCACAAAATCTAGTTATGTAAACACACTTGGAAAGTAGAATAGGCTGTTAGCTATAATTTTTAATGAATGGAAGCATTATTAAAACAGCTACTCTTAATGAAAGGAAAATAAATTCAGAAGTGTCTCAAATTTACAAAGCATGGAATGTTTAGCTCATGATTAAGACTGTTCAGTTCAGAATATCTGAGAAGCTACATAGACTAATACATTGGCAATAAAGAAGGCCAGATTAGAAGAGGCAATTCTACATTACCATTACAAGTAGTCCTTGATTTATAGCTATTTGCTTAGTGACTATTCAACCTTATATTGACACTGAAAGTGACTTATGATTTTCACTATGATTATTGATTAATTTGGATGCTTGGCAACTGGCATGTAGTTTTGATGATTGCAGGTCATCAACTTAACTGCCTTGCTTAGCAATGGAAATTTTGAGCTCAATTATTGTAAGTCAAGGACTATCTGTACAAGGGTTTTTAAAACTTATTGTCTAATAAGTTTTGAACAATGTTTTGTAGCAATACAAATCAGCAAAACTAAATTACTAATTGTGTGATACAACTCTTGCACTTCAATCTTGTATCAAAGACAGTTAACTGTCCAGTCCCTATTTTTCCATAAATTTAAGATTCCTCTCACTATTGCTATAGATACTTAAGGATCATTTGTACTATTACTACCTATGTATGTAAAATGAAAGATAACAGCATTAAATATTATTTTTTCTATGGAGGTCTATGTTCTGGAACGTTTAAATTCTTTTTGTATCTGTAAGAAGGTACTGATAATTGTCTATATAATGTACACATAAACTGTAACATATAAACATGAAAAATAGGGGAGCAGGAAATGAAAAGACAATAGAAGAGGGAAAAAAAACAGTCAAAGCCAAACAATATCCAGCTTTATTAAAGGTACATTTCTTAAAACGATCAATCAATGGTATTCAGGCAGGACATGGGCTACAATTCGCAATGTTTTACAACAAGTTCCAACTCCCCTTTTCTTTGCACTACCAAAATGTAAAGTTTACTATATAAAATCCAATTAATTGGAACAGGGAAAGTTTAGAGTGAGGGTGGACACTTTCACATTTAGTGTTGTTTAACAACTTTTCACAAACCTACCCTGACTTTAAGAAAAAAAACAAAAACTGCAGAATTTTTAATCTGAAGATTCACAATAAAGAAGGGAATGTGGCTCAGTTATAAGCCATCCTTCTTCCCTCGGTATTTGACATCTGAAATCTATATTGCCTGATACTGTAAGAATGCATTTGGTTTTATGATAGCAAGTATCAAATGCCACATGATACTCAGAGAAGTAATAAATGCAAGGGACACTGAAATAATTAAAATGAGAAGTACAGCTTTAATGTTATTTCTCAAAACAGGCATTTTAGGAATTTCAGTGTTGTCTGAAGCATTTCAAAAACCAATACAGATTGACAGCATCAGGAAATCCTCTCTCTTTGTGTCCATAAAGATTCCCTCTGGCAAAATTGAAGGGGGACTTTGAAAAGCCCAGATTCTAAGTAACAGAGTCAATGACACTTGTCCCCTCTCCTCCCTCTAAAACACAACAACAAAGCGTTCTGTGTGCTAACAACATAGCTTTAAAAAAAAAGTAAAACAAAATTCTGCATTGTTATAAAACTTGATAAAAAATAGTATTTCAAACTGTACAGTCACCAGAAGTACACAGTTATCAAAAATTCACACAATTCACTTGGCATCCCCAGCACCTTCAGCTTTCTGTGCCTGAAAAAGAAATGTAGTTCATTAGAGAACATTTTACGTTGTGGAGTTACTGTTCAAAGAGCCAGAGTTTGCATGTAAGATGCATTTATTGCCAATAATCAAGCATTCTTGATGGGGAAGATAAATTTAAGCAACAAAGCAAATAATTTTATCATTTTTAAATTATTTCAAATGAGAACTATACTAAATTCTCTTGCAACTATTTTATTTGCATTTACTGAACTAGTAATGCTCTCTATTCATACCTGCATATTGTAATGTGCTTTCTCACTAAATAAAAAAAACCAATTACTTTTGATGTGTAAATACGGCAAAGTTTTAACTGTTCTACATTTCCCAGTAGAAGACACATTATTTACAAGATAAACCTACAGTAATGTTTTGTAAACATGAGATAGTTAAAATAGGCAAATGTGGAACTAGTAGTTTTGAACATGAAAGTCACAGAAAAAACATTTCAGTACGTGTATGTCATGTTTTAAATTACAATTAATTAAAATATTTTTAAAACTGGACTCTTAAGGAAAGGTTCAGGATTTGTTGGGGATGTGATTACTTAAAACACAACATTGATTGGGAGGTTATCATATCAAAAAATAAGCCACTGCGATATTTGACATGTAATTTCACATAGTAATTTTATTCTGCAAGAGTCACTAACTTCATGCTTATTAGAAATGGAGGGGAAATTGGAGATTCAAAGGTGATTTAATAGACTCTATAAGCCAACACAATGTCTATATTGCTAAATTCTTTTTCTGAACTATATCAAGATAATTTGGTAAATCCAAATAAAAATTACTGATTCAATCTGATGATTCACACTGAAGATCTGATCCAATGATTCTATCTGGCTTGTTGATTCAAATTATTCTGATTTGTGCACCCCAAATGCTTATATTATTTTAAATGATTTGTCTGAAAATGAACAAGAAACATTACTACCTGCTTCTTTTAAACAGCATATTTTTGCTTGATTTCTAAACACTAAAGTAACTTAAGTGTTAATAGTTATTATATACCTGGTCTGTTTTGGCATCTCCATTTTCTGCAGGGTTGTTTCCATCCTTGCCTGCGTCAGCTTTCCCCTTCTTTCCCTTGGGTACCTTTTCAGCTTTCTGATCAATCAGAAACAAGAATAAGTTCACTAAGAGTTGATATATTAATTCACTTTATGGAAGCAAAACATTTTCAATCCAAGTTGCATACAGTGTTAAACTTACCTTTGGAGCTGCCTTTTTAGGTTTGGGTTCTGGCTTTGGAGGAGCAGGTTTCTAAAATAAAAGTACAATTAATATTTTGGAAATATTTGTGCACATGATGTGTATAAAAACTGTGACACAAATACATGCTATTATTAAGAATTTTTAAGGTGTTTTTACTTTAACTAACTCATCTCGAAAGCATTTATCATAAAACATACTTACAGCAGATAACCTTGCTGATCTCCGCTGTGGCTATTTAAAGATAAGAAGAAAAAAGTTAATCCTGTTAGAATCAGCTTGGTTCCTTTGTAATCTATTATAATATTAAATATAACACAGGTAGTCCTAGACTTACAACTGATGCTACAAAAATATAATATAGTCCTTCTCAGCTTACAACTGAGACAGTAATTTCTGTTGTTAAGTGACCCTCAATTTTACAACTTTTTTTTGCCACTTCTACCGTTTCCCTGAAAATAAGACCTCCCCGGATAATAAGCCCAATCGGGCTTTTGAGCGCATGCATAAAATAAGCCGTCCCCTGAAAATAAACCCTCCCCAAAAATATTGCAACACAGCAGAAGCCATGAGGTTACCATACTAGCTGCTTCCTGCACCTCAAAAATAATAAGACCTCCCCAAAGTGCTTATTTTGGGGGTCAAAAGAAAATATGAGCCTGACTTATTTTCGGGGAAACACGGTAAGTGAATCCAGCTTTCCTGATTGATGCTGCTTGTAGAAAGTTGTAAATAGTGATCACATGCTGCAATTTGTTGTAAATTCATGCCAGTTGCCAAGAATCAAAATTTTGATCACGTGACTGGAGATGCTGTATTAGTTGTAAGTGTGAGGAAGAGTTGTAAATCACATGTAATGAATGCTCATTAAATGAATGGCTATTAAGTTTAACTAATGAAAAAACTCAACATTAAATATGTTAATAAAAAGCAAATGACAAAACTAAACAAATACCCCTTACCTCATCCTTTGCTTTGGCCTTATCACCCTTGGTATCCCCTTCAGCCTACAAGAAATTTTAGACATGGTTAAACAAAACTAACATTTATTTTGTATTTAAATATAAATGCATAAAGCAAATTGATGGATAGCTAAATTTACATACTAACTTGACTAATTCATTTATACTTTCTATTTGCATACAACCTCACAACCATTTTAATTGTCTATTTTTCCTAATAATAGAGCCACAACCAGCTAGGTAGATAGATATTCCGTTGGGTACTAGACTTTTGGCTGAAGCATCCAAATTTTACACTTGTAGCTTAGGGTTGAATTGTGGGGTCTTTGATGCTCCCAGAGCTTGACTGTTTGCACCCAAATTCTATTTGCAGTGAAGTTTCTGAAGGATCATATTTTGTTTTAGAACTGTTCCAGAATCAAGTAATTTCTCATGTTTAGAATTATTCCAATAAAATCAAAATATCATTTTCATATATCGATAAGCACAACTTTGCATTTCTGTACATTACACAACCTTGAAGACAACTGTGCTTGTGAGTTGTGTGATAACAGCACTTACAGATGTCTCTTACTCAGTTTCATTATTCTTTATTCCCCAACACAGCAGCTCTAGGCAATATAATGACTGCTTTTATTTCAAATTACCATGACCTCAACCAAATCCATGCAATACCCAAGATGTTATTTATTTCAGGAATTCTGATCTCACAGAAGGAAGCCTTTCCCCTGGTCTCTACAACTGCTGGACTTCAGAAACTAATCTCACACTGAACTGCACAGCCTTTCTATATCCAAACCACACTCCACTTTCTTAACTCAGGCAGCCTCTTCTCCCAAAATGTAGCTAGGCAATGAAGCCTCCAAATGCCTCTTGCAGAAGAAAAGATGTGAACTAAGAGGCAAGCAAGTCAAAACAGGAGCATGCTGGAATAGTAACTCCTTGGCCATGACGCTATTGCTCTGAAAACTAAATGGCTGCCAGCCTACAAGCTTCCTTCATTTTTAAATAGCAAATGCGGTCTTTCGAACAACAGGTGTGAGGGGTAGGATTTAAACCAGAACGCGTTGGGCAAAAAAGGGGCATCATTTATCAGGCGGCTTTGCTAATCGCCAAGGCCTTTAAAAAGAGGGTTCGGAAGGGGAGTGTCCCTCTCATGGTTTTCCCGCCCTTTTTGAATTTACGTTGTGTGTGGGGGGGAGGGGGGAGAGAAAAAACACGGCGTAACCTCATTATTTAAGCGGGCGAAGGAGGAGAAACGAGGGGCCCTCCTGCTTCCCGCCGCCTTCAACGGACGGTGCATCTGGGTCTCCTTCCGGTCAAAACGGCCCTCCCGCCAAAATAAAAAAAGGCGAACCGATCGCTCCTTCTTTTCCCTCCTCTGCTTGACTACTTCCCTCCCTTCTTCTTTTTTCGCCCCCCCTCCTCCGCGCCTAAGTCGGCGCGTGCCCCTTCCCGATTGGCGGGCAAGGCGAGCGCGCGGGCGAGGGGGCAGCCAATAATTAAGCGTTTCCTCGCGCTTCTCTGCGCGCGCGCTGGCCGTCTCGCGCTCTTCTTGTCACACAACTACCCCGCCCCGCGCTTCGCCTGTTAATAGTCGCTCGCGAAGTCAAACCCCACCATCTCTCTCCCCCACCCCCGCCGCGCGCGCGCCGCCTTTCCTTCATAGGCCACCAAAAAATGCGCGGCGGTTAACGGTCGCTTCCCCTAAGCTCCGCCCCCTCCTCCATCCCCACTTTTTTTTTAAGTCCCGAAGACGACCGTTGAGCCGTCTCTCTCTCGCGCGCGCACGCGCTTCCCCCACTCGTCTCACGACCGTTAATCGCCCGAAGGCGAACGAAGCGGAGGGGGAGGGAAAGGGAGCGAGCCAGCGAACGAGTAGCGGGGAGGGAGTAGAGAAGAAGAGAAAGAAAATGGCGTCTGCTCTTGAAAGCTCACCCCCGCATAAGCATCCCTCCCTTCGAGTACACGAATTATTTCCCCCTCTTCCTTCCCCCTTCGCCCCTCTCGCCTCCGGGCCCTTAAAAGTTATTTTGTTTTCCCTCGCCGCAGCCACGTACCTTTCTCTTGGGCATGTCAGCGGCGCGTGAGGGAGGGAGAGCGAGAAGGCGGCTCGGATTGAAACGAGAAAGGCAAGGTTCTCTAGGAAGGAAGGCGAAACTCGAATGTATGGGAGGGAAAGCCGCGCAGAAAGGGAGGACGGAAAATAAAAACAAGGAGGGGGGGAAAGGGGATTCCGTTTGTCGGGCTCGCTCGTGTCGCTCGCGACCCCACTAATTTGAATCGGGTGTTTATAAAGTTTTATATAGAGCCGGACGCGGCCCAACCGGTTCCAGCCGGATCCCCACCGCCCCGACCAACCATTGGACAGAGCGGGTCACGTGGCGGGGGACAAGACAGCCGGGGCGGGTTCTGAGAGGGGAGGTGAAGAGAGAGAGAGCGCGCGCAACTGAACGTCCACCTTTTATCTCCGCCAAAGCGGCCGTTTTGGTCCTGCTGCAAGTAGACCTCAGATTGATTTGATTCTTGAAAAGTGAGGACAGGTAGAATAAAGAAAATGGTATTTCTTACCCCCCCTTCACCGCCCGCTATGCTGAAAGAGATTGAAAAGAAAGGAGTTTCCCCCCCCTCGAGGGAGCCGTTATTCCCCCCCTCCTCTCGTGAGGTAAAAATCCAGCGAACTGATTGCAAAATAAAATAGTTTCAACGTCGTTCTGGCTGCCCCCCCCCCCCCCCGTGGTAAATAAGAACACGCCTCGCCCCGGGTGTTAATGCGCACAAGTCGTTCTCGGCTGGCCCGGGAGACTGGGCGACTTCCCCACGACGATCCCAGAGCCGTACGGCTCAGGTCACCCAGCCGAAGCTTGCAGGGTTTTTTTAGATGGTGGTGGTGAAATCTAATGGTTCTTTTTGCTGGCGAGTGGGAAGGTGGGAGTTCCCCGGCGCACCTGGCCAGCCGAGGCGCGCGTTTCCCCTTCGGGAGGCGCAGAGCAATGAAGGACCGCCGGGCTTGCGCACGAGAGCGCCTCTACCCCCGACCGTTCAAAAAAAAAAAAACCCGTTTGACAGGAATCTGGGTGCAAGACGCGGGGGGAAGATGGTGGCCTCTTTTCCCTGCGCTGGAAGGGGAAGAGGAAGGTGCGGTCATTGCTTTGCTACGGCGGAACGCAACCCACAGCGCCCCCTTCCTTTTCAACCTTGGCTGCCAAGTGGCAGGGTCTCAGCCGGGAGCAGGCGGCAAAAAAAGGCTTCACGTGAAAAGAAGGCGCCTCTCCCCCCCCCCAAAAAAAAGCGTGGGGGGGAAGAGATGGCTGGTGGTTCACCTTTTTTTAACCCAAGGCGCTCTCTTCGTGGGGTCGGGCGGGGAGCTGTCCTTTTCAGCACCATGCGGTCGTGCTACCACAATCCCCATCGACTCCAAGGTCAAAAACAGACTGCAAGGATTACTAGATAGACCACCAACATGACCACCCGCCTCTCACACAGTTGAGAATAGAACCACACCAACTACATTTGATCCGCAATCCAACTTGGCATTTCCTTATTATTACTTCTTGGCAATTGGTATTATAAAATATGGCTGACCTTCTACCCTTCTTGTTGACTGTGAGTTGCCTTAAGGCAACTAGTTGATTACTCTGGAAAGATGATGGACAAGAATCTTTGTTTTTCAAGCCAACTGGATTGTACTAGGTTGGAAGAGCCTGATTTACATATCTGCTGTGTTTCTTCCTCTTCGGTCCCTGCTAGGGACTGGAACTAGCCTGCCACATGCAGAACATTCACTACCACTGAATGTGCAGCCATTCTCTTAAGACCACAACAAATCAGGTACATAAATAAGTGCTGGCTAGATGGTTCTATTTAAAAATAACAGAGATTAGGATCTTTTATCAGTTGAATTACATTGGTTAGATCGTAGCTATGAATGGCTGGACTTTCAGATTTTATAGGAAACAGCAGCTAGTGAAGAAAAATAAGATGATAGTGCTGCTTCTCTATAGCCATATACTGTAGTTGCTTTGAATTGATCTCCCATTGGAGATCAGATTTGCCCCCTCGTGATATTTAAAAAGCTATGAAAAGCTGAATTGTTCCATAGAGAATTTTTGCAACCTTCCCAACATAAATTCTTGTGCCATTTTTTATTTCACTTGTCATCTGTTGGTAGAGTATTCTATGGTGATTAAAATCATGATTTTGCTGTATTCGTTGTTAGTTGTTGAGAGTTCTTTGTACATAGTGGAGCATGAATTCAATAAATTCAACAATGTTTATACTTCAATTTTTCTTTCTCTGAGTGAAAGGCATTAGAAAAATTGGACTATTAACTAAACACATAAAAGTGAAACAAAGTGTTCCTCCAGTTGCTGTTGTTAATGGCTGGAACCCATCCTTTTACATTTAAAAAATACTGGAAGATAGCCTTTGAAGCAATTTAAAATACAGGGTTTTAAAATGACAAGTGCCAAAAATACCCAGCCTCAACTTTTTTAATCCATCTGCATTCTTTACAATCAGGTTTATATAATTCTAGGTAAAGCTACTGGAGAAAATACTATTATCTTGCTTAAAGTCTTGTGAGTTGGTCTCTTGCTTGAATTATCTAGCCCTAAATTCTAGGGCAGCATTTCTCAACCTTGGCCACTTGAAAATATGTGAACTTCCCAAGAACTTCTCAGGACTCCCAAGCCAACATAAAGTGACTAAGACTGAGAAACACTACTAGGGCCAAGAAGCCTAGTATGGCCACAACAGTCATCAGTTAAATTGTTCACCCAGGATCTACACAATGGATATGAATGCTTTAATTCTGTCTTTGGCTCATTGAGCACATAAAAAGAAATCTCCATTCATGAATTCAACTTGACATTTCATTGTCAATTTATTCATCAAAATAAGTTCAATGTGTCTGCTGATTGAGTTGTGGAGGAGCATGCACTCCAGCCCACAATAAGCCATATGCAAGACTTTCACATAGGTATCTAGCAGTTTCTGCTTAATGGGTAAAGCAGATGACTGGCCATTGGACTATAACGCAATACAGCAGTTATAATGCTGCATAGTAATTACCCATTTGTTGGGTTGGCACCAAACATGAAAATAGTTGCTTTTTAGCTACCTCTGTTCATCTAAATACCCAACAAGAATCAATGCTCAATGAAATAAATTGTTGGACTGGACACTTGACAAACACAAACAATATCTACAGTGACACACACTACAACCCTGAAAGGCTGGAGCTTACCTTTGATTTCAGTATCATATAGGGATTTTTAAAGATGCAAAATCTCTAATTCTCCCTTAAATATACCATTAGCTTTTTCAGGAAACTCAAATTTGTTTTTATTGCAGAGACATTAATATATTGTTTCCTCATCACTAAAAGTTTTTATGTGGTAGGGATTTTTTTTATTTATATTTTTGTCACAGTAGCAAGAACCTTCAGAAGTAGATATCAACCTTTCAGACATGACAGTGGTAATGTAACAGGTTACTTCATGAAAACAAAATACCCATTAATTTATTGGTTACTATTTCCCTCTTGTATAAGTTTTATTTTTTTAAAAAATGGCTCCAGCAGGTTGTTAAATATCAATAGACTTGCCAACTGGTTCATCCCTCAGAATTTCAAATGTAAGTGCTTTAGAATAATACAACCATACTCTTCTTTAGTCTTTGAAAAGCAACATGAAATAATTGGTGGATTCTTTTGGAAAACAAAATGTTATATTTATAGTTGATGTCCTTTATCTTTTTCAGTTATTTACACCATGCTGCACTTTTGTGTAAAAGGACATTTTGTACTGCTATCCAAAGCTAAAATGCCTTCTCAAGCTCATTTGAAGATACTGTATCAAAAACACCTTGAAGTACCCAGCACATTCCTATACTCCAGAAGGATATATAAGTTAACCTGGAGGATGACATTTTCCTAGCTTGCTAAAACCAGAGGTACAACACATATTCCTGTGAAACTTAAATACAATCCTATATCATATGCTGGTACCAAGAATGGAAAAACAAATGGTCCAGAAGCAGCTGGTCTTAAAAATTTAGGCAACAAAGAATAAACATTTAATCTATTCCAGAATAAATCTGCTTGGGTGCATGCATGCAATGGGGTTTTTCTCTAATCTCCTTAGATGCAGCATCTCTGCGTTCCAGTGCAGGCAGTTTTTCAGGATTCTGGTAAGTCTTTGAATTGTGGAAGAGAAAAACTGCACTTTGGAGAATATAGAGAATAGCCCGTCAGCATGTGCAGACTTTTACACCTAGGAATATTTGATGCTATTCTTTTCATTTGTTAGCTCTACACAAATACCTTTTGCTTCATTAAATTTGGTAATCATACACTTCAAGTGTCATGGTCCCTAGCCATGTGCACATAGAATCAACCTAGTATCCCATTTTCATGTCATCCGTTGGGCAGCAATTGGATTATTTGTAACTTGGCTCATTTTCCCCCTCTTCTCTCCCCTATCCCCAAGAGGAACCTTCTTATCTTGCAGCTGTCAATGCCAGTTTTTCTAGAAAGTCTATCCTTTTGTGCTCAAGGGCCTGCAAAAATCTTTGAATCCTTTCTTCCCGTTTAGCTTTGAATTCTCGTAAGAGTGTCCCACATTTTTGAGTATCTCCACAGGTTGCTGATTCTTCATTTTTCAGTTTCTGTAAGACTTGTGCCTTATCAGTTTCTAACTGTTGCCACTTCCTTTGTTCCATGTATACATCTCTGGCTTTCTGATTAAAAAAAGAATCAATAATCATGCATTAGGTTTCTGAGCATAGATCAGCATCCCTCTACCAGTACCCTCCAAATGTCTTGGACTTCAATTCCCAGGACCTTTTGTCAGTACAAAACATACAAGGCAAACTATATTATGATTTGCCACACTGGATTCTCTCCTATTTATAAAATTCCCTTAGGCCAGCAGGTAATTGAGTTTAGTCCTGAGATAGCTCAGAAAACCACATTTACAAAATTAGAAGCACCTTTGCAGCACATTCCAAATCAGGTTGGGTTGTTGGAGTAAAACGGTTAAACTTTTCATTATAAAGCCAAAATGAATGAATGAGAATTCAGTGCTGGAAGATATCCATTCAGTCCATTTGTCCATTGGCTAATAAATGAACACCACTTTTTTGGATTATAAACTTAATCCTATCAACTGTTTAGATACATTCCAACATCTCCAATGTCCCAAACTCTTTTGTATAGCTTGGGATAGCGGTCATCCTTTGAATTTTCTCTACTATCCTTCCCATCCTTTCCCTTAACATTAGTTTGAAAAGCCTCAGCAAGCAAAAGATGCTGTTTTCCTGTCTTTGAAATCTTGGGACAAGGAGTTCCATTATTTAAAGCACATATGCTGAGAGCCTGAGATTGCTTTTTTGCTTAGTCCTTTTTCTTTCTTCAGTCTTACTTGTAATGCATTGTAGTTCATCTGAAACCGAAGGATGGCCTCGCATAAATTCCAGAACGAATAATCTGGCCACAGAACACTTTGAAACACGAGGCAAGAATGGGACGTCTTGAGAAAAGAGAGAAAGGCACTTAATACACAAGCTAGAAAGGAAAGGAAGGCAATCAAAACACGCAACACTGCTAGATTATTTTAAAACAAACTTTCTTTCCAGTTGTTCAACAGTTCTGAAATGGACAGTACACTCTGTCCCCTATGTTAGCTTGGGGACAGGGTCTCTAAAAACTGCTTAAGAAGAGCGCTGGGCAAGAAGTTGTCCAGCTTAGAATCACAGAGAGTAAGGATTGAAAGGGTTAAAAAAATCAAGGCAAACCCCCCACCCCTAATTCAGTACATCAGCTATACTAAGGAGATATATGCTATGCTATAGACAGTATATACTATAGCCCCTGGAATATAATACATATAGGATAATACTGTATACTATACTATATTTCTTGGCAGCATGCATCAGCCACAAAGTAAATCTAGAAAGACCAAACTATGATTGTTCCTGCCAGAAAGCTACAAAGTGTCCTAAGGTAGCTGCGTCCATCTTTTTTCCTTGCTATTAAAAGTTTAGATTGCAAATTCAAAGGCAGGTTTATTTTATTACCAACATTTGCAATTAGGCTTGTGAGTATTTCTAATATAAAAATATTGGGCAAAAATGCTTAAAGTAAACTTGTTTTTTGGAACTTGAACTGTCTTGTATAGAAATCAATCTTGCCAAAGGTATGACGAAAGAGTCCGTAAGAGTTTCCAGAAGAGTTTTAACCCCAGATATAAATCTTTGCAGCAATTATATACAGCTTCTTCCCTCCTTTACCATGGATGAAGAACGAGTATTTGTGTATTTTATAGTGAATCAGATAATGGTCTACCTACTTGGTAGTTCCTTTACTGGCATGGCAGAAGGCCACATTTTTTCAATGATCTCTTTGAAGCACTTCTTATAGCAGTTTCCAGGAAGAGAGTTGAGGGATTTTGTTTTGTTTTTTTAAGAGGCGCGTTAATCATACAAGGTCTTTTCTTATATCCAACAACAAAACCCAGAGAACTGAATGTCAAATGATTACAAAGCAAGAAAATACAATTTTGCTAATCAGCTGGTGAGATATATTGCACTATAGATTTACCTGCCAGAGCATAAAATCACTAAGTCGAACTTCTCCAGATGTTCTGATCAGAATGTCTGGATGAGGAGATTTGTAGGAGTAAAGGCATTTGTCGATGAGCGATTCTGACACATCACTGAGAGGGGAAGGGAAGGAGGGAAAAAGAAAGAGAGAGAGAGAGAGAGAGAGAGAGAGAATTTACTTTTGGAAGTCTAGTCTTAAGATGCAATTCAAGAATTCACATAGTCTGAATTCTTGTTATTACTATAGTTTGGAGTAAAATTCACACAACTGTTAATGGCTATTAAAGTTATTATAGTTATTCACTATTTGTTAATGGTTCATAGTTATTGGGTAATATTTATTAACTAATAAAGGTGCTGGATATCTTTGAAGTCCTACATGGCACAGGTCCCAGTTACTTGAAGGATTGTTTCTTCCTACTAGATTAGATAAACTGGGCACACTGCAGGTCCCCTTCCTCAGATGTTGACACCTGATAGGACCTGAGAAAGCAACAATACATGCCAGGGACACAAAGGTTTTCTTGGATGTCTCCAGAGTATTTGGAATCTATTAAGAATGAGGAGGATGGATATTACATAAATTACACAACTGCCGATGGACAACTATTTTGATATGAAGCAAAATTGCTCCCCATTCCAATGCCTGTTTTCATTCTCTCTGTAACAACTTTCTCCTCCTTACCAGTTGATGATGTTCAAATGCTATAGTCTTTAGCAATTATCGTATGAATCTTTTTTTTCAGCATTAGTCAATTTGATCCTGGCAAGACTAATAGTAGTTTCCTGTCGTAATAGTAGTATGCTACCTCTTGTGCAATGAAGTTACATGTCTTATGTGTTTGTATATGGTAAATTCGTGATTTGACAGAAGAACCGTTGTCCTTTGAGCTAAAAGATCTCATAAAAACATTTGTAATTATAGTTAAAAACTAAGTAAGTTACTTATATGCAAATGCATTGATAAAAAATGATAATAAAAAAAATCATTTTCTGGTAATTGGGTGCATTTACCACCAAATTTCAGATGCCTGACAACAAAAGCCTTTAATGTAAAACTGACTGAGATCTGTTCAGTTTCAGGCAGCAGCCCAGCCATTGTAATTAAGGTCATAGATGGACTTGTTAACTTGCAGGAAGAGATAGAAATTTAAGCAATCTCTTCACCCTGCAAAATGTCAGGCACAGAACATGACCACTTAGTGATCATTTCATTTCACAAAAAATTTGCTGGAACATATTTATAGTAATTAAAGAAGTAATTAAATGAGAAGGTGTAGTAGTGAGTAGTTAAGGCACCAGGCTAGAAAGCAAGAGATTGTGAGTTCAAGTCCTGCCTTACTCAAAAACAGCTGGGTGACTTTAGGCCTTTCATTCTCTTTGAGCTCAACCCACCTCACAGCATTATTGTTGTGGGGAAAACAGAAGGAAGGTGTGTTGGATATGTTCACTGCCTTATTTGTGAAAATAGTAAAGGCGGATATAAATAAATGAATAGAAACATGATTTTTAGCCACCTGGAGAGGCAGAAATATAGCTAATTGTTTTAGAAAAAAGAAGTGGTGTCTAATTGAAATTAAAGATTTCAGGGTATAACCTGACTTAGCTGTAAAATATAGGAAGTGCCAGTGGTAGCAAGATTGAAGTTTGCTTGTTAGCAATAACTTGTTCTCATAAAGGGACTCAAGTGGTTTATAATGATCCCTTCCCGATTGCCCCCTTTTAAAATTTAGGCTCCAGTATCAGGACTAGGACAGCTCACCACAGTCGACTTGCCCCGGCCAACTTGCTTCAGGACAACTCGCCACGGAACAATTCAATGAGGGGCAACTCAAGAGAGGGATGAGTGAATTGCAAGGGGCCTTGACTTCCTTTAGGTTCACAACTTCTCAAGTCAGAAGTCCTCGAGGTTTGGGTGACCTTCAATTCTCCTTTCCCGTGGCAAATTGTCTCGTGTTGAACTATCCCGTGGCAAGTTGTCCTGTGGTGAGTTGGCTGTGGCAAGTTGTCAGGATCTGCTTCACTGATTTTTCCAAGCACTTCGCATACCTATTGTTTTCAAAGTTTTCTCGGTGCTTTAAATGTTTACTTTTTAGCCTACTAAATATTTTGAAAATAGCTTCAAGAAAAATGCAGATAGCTTCATAACTAACCCAAGAGCCACGCAAGTGGTATGTTCTATGCCACATTACCTGGGTTGAAGCAGTCCTTCTTCGACGCCCCAAGCCAACTCTTTCACTGCATTACTGATCTCCTGTCTTGATGTGTATGCAAAGCCAATGTTCAAGAAACACCTTTGAATATGAAAAAGACAGGTTATTCATTGTGTACAGGAAGCAGACCAAGGAATTAAGAAGGTACCCAGTAGGAAGGATGGTACTGTACAGAAGAACCAACCTAATCCCATGGATCTTGCTTTGCCTGCCAGAAAGGGGCTATTGAGTCCTCTGTGACAGAGTTCACACATTGCATTAAATTTTATAGTCATGGCTGTAAGCAGGGGTGAAATAAATTTACCTTTTCTACTGGTTCGGTAGCAATGGGAGAGCGTGTGCGCTCGTTTTGCTCGCACTCGCCACCCCCACATATGCACCGGAACTTCCACACATATGCTGAGTGTCAAAAACAGACGTGATGACATTCGGGTGGGTGGGCAGAGCCTGCTACCAAACACGCCTGCAAAGATAAGCGAACAGCAAAGGGGGGGGGGAATCCGCTGTGCCACACGATTTAGATTAGCTAGAAAGCAGGAAATCCTGCTTTCTAGCTAATATAAATAATGTGTCACAGCTGATAATCAGAAATACCAGTTCACCTGAACTGGTAGCTTTTTTTACCAGTTTGGGCGGACCAGTCCAAACCAGTAGCATTTCACCCCTGGCTGTAAACTAGTCAAACTTACCGTAGTCTCAATGAATAAACTACAACTGCACTAGACCATATGCTTAGCATGCTAATTGAACGAATCCACACTTCATTGGGTTCATTTAATATGTTAACTCATACTGCATTCCAAATGTACAAGCATGATTATATTTTCCCCAGCATTCTACGTGAAAACTAAATGAATCACATTATGGTTACTGAACAAGCAAATCTAGCCTGTAATCAAGACCCAGCACTCTTAACATTTTGTTTATTAATCATATTTACATAGCCACCCATGTCACAAAACGTGACTCTGGATAGCATACAATAAATATGCAAGGTGTTACTGTAAGGTGTTAACAGTAGTTCAGACAGCTAAAGAGATATTCCATGCACAAAAGCAATGTTCCTCTATATACTAGCCGTAGGGAAGTAACTAAAGAAATATGTGGTGCTCTAAAGTCCTACTTGGTGGTTGGTCACTGTAGTTGAAAGGACCTGAACTAAGGCCACTTATTGGGCTCATCATTCTGAGCTTTCTTAAGAACCCCTGGGACATGCTTTTGAAAAGAAAGGCAGCAGAGAGACAGTTGGAGATACTGTATAGAGAATGGGAGGGCAAAAAAGGACAATATGTAGCTACCGGTAGCTCTCTGTATATGGGAAATGGCATCCAAGCTAAAATTCTGGCCTGGTGTAGCATGATCCTTGTTCTGAAAAAAAATCACCTATACCCGTAATGGCAAACCTATGGCACATGTGCCCAAAATGGTACACAGAGCCATGTTGCCTGGCACACGCAGCATCACCCGTTCCTCTTCCGGGTTTCTGGTATGCATGCGCACATGACAATCAACTGGCTTTTGTGCGTGCGGCAGTGCCGGAAACTGGAAGAGCTGGTCTTCCATTTTCCGGCGTGAGCATGCGTGCCGACCAGCTGATTGTCACACATGCATGCACATCAATAACTGGAAGACTTGCTGGTTGGCGCGCATCAGAAACCAGAAGTTCATTTTCCAGCGTGCGCATGCCCCCTGGGCAGCTCCTCTTCAGGGTTGCAGGCTTGACAAGTGCACGCAAAGTGCACTCCCTTTTCAGCACTCTGTGCTGAAAAAGTTTGCCATCACTGACCTATACATTTCTGGAGTAGGAGAAAAAGTTCAAGAGACTGGAAACAAACTCACGTGTTATAATGCTTAGTTGCCAGCACAATCTTAGCAATCAGTTCCTGGATATCCTGTGGCAGAAGGGACAGATCGCCAAGAATTCGAATACACACACCATGTTTCTCCAAGTTCTCTCTAAGGAATGGAGAAGAGAAAACTGAATTCTTTAAAAAAAAGGAAGCCAAGACTAAGCAATATCTATAAAATCATATAACTGAGACTTGGTTATTCAGAAATAAGCTGATAGCTTGAAACAAGAGATGTGTGATATGGAGAGAGAAACATACATCAAATAGATTTCTTCATGACCAAGAGAGGAAATGCAGCTACATGCAATATAGGACAAATATAAGACAGCAAGAGGTTTGAAATTTTCCTATCAGGTTCTCCAGGCTTTTAATATACTACCTGGTAAGTTATTATTCTATTTCAAATGGCATTAAAATTAACAAACATGCATTATTGTAGTGGATTAAAAAGTCACCTACTACTGCACATGATGGCATTAATTTACTTAACTGCTCTTCGTGATTCCAAAGATGAATGGATAAACAATATATGTCCTTAGCAATCAAATTGCTCTCACATTCTTCTCAGATGCATCTCCCTCCCTCCCCAAAATTAAACAACCAAGCACCTAATTGGCCAAGAATATCAGTAATAGTATGTGAAAATAAAAAATATTATATTGGTATACATTGACTTGTCACTGACTTATTTATGCACTGCAGAAAGCCACAATATAGTTCCTATGGTTTTGGCTTAAAATGCTGTGTGGACCCAGTTATTATAGGCTCTTCAACCAAACATGTTTAGCATGATGCATGGCGAGTAATAATCATCTTGACTGAATGTGAACAGGACTTGCACATTCTAAACAATTTAAGAGAAATATATACAATCATACAGGTAGTCTTTGGCTTATGACAATTGTTTAACAACAGCTTGAATTTCTGATGGTACTGAAAAAGTGAGTTATGACCTGTCCTTGAAGTTATGACTATTGCCACATCTTGTGGTCATGTGATCATAATCTGCAACCTTCCCAGCCTGCTTCTGATGAGCAGTCAATGGGAGAGCAGGCAAGGAAGGCTGTAAATCATGACCACATGATTAATGACTGCAGTGATTGACTTAATCATGGCAAAATCATGCAATAGGAAAAAAACAGTCTTACTGTTCTTCAAGAAGACGGATGAATTTTTGCCTAGCCAATTGCATCAAGCCCTCAACTTCTTCTTGGGATCGCTTGAAATTCTCAATGCTAAAGGCATAAACTGTGACTTCCCGGATACCCAGACTCAAGCACCATTGTAATGTCTAGAGAAGAAGACAAGTTAAGGCAGAATAGAATGAAACATTGGTTTAACCTCTCGGTTTAGTGGATGCAATAGATTACACTTCTGTCTAGATATCACCCTTCAACTATTGGGCAAGTCCATGCCATCTGAAGGTGGCAATTTAATTTAATATCACTCATAGATTTACACATATGTAATTTGCATCACATTATCAAATGATGCAACATGCAACACTGGCAGGGATTTGTGTAATTTAATTAAATTGCCTTGAATAATTTGTGTTTTGGCCTGTTTGGGATTAACAGACATTCCTCCCTGCTGTTGATCCATTCAACTGAGGCTCTACTATAATTATACCTTACTTTTTGGGAATGATAGCTGATGCAAGAAAGCAAGTAACCTTTACTGCTGTTTAGCAATAAGTTTTCCCTTCTCTTAAATGAAGGGTGTACAATTCTTACTGATTCAAGTGCTGGATCAGGTTTTACATGGAATACCAAGGGCCACATTCCAAAAGTAATTACTGGTAGGACCAAGTTCATTTTGTGAGGAGAATTTAGAGAAATTTAAGGAGTGAAATTATTACTTTAAAACTTGCAAAGTAATCAACTTTCTTAAAAAACAACAGAATCGAAAACTCCCTCCCCCTTTTTTAGCTCACTAACTTTCCAAAGACTCTAATATCACAAAAATGGGATTCTAGCAGGTTGCACAAGGCTTCTTCTGTTTGCCTGTTTGCATCCTGCTCAATTAACTGACTGGAGTTGATGAACTGCAAATCAGATGCAATTGGTATCCTGGTACATGTATATAGCACATCATTGGTTTCTCCCTCCCAAGTTATGAACATCCAATCTAGAAATATTCAAAAAGGGGATAGTAGTGATAGCAATCTAGGAATATCCAAAAAGAGATAGCAATGATTTCCTCCTCTCCACAGTGAACCAAGCAAGGAAAAGATTCTTAGCACAATTCCAATCTGATCATTTTCAAAGGATTTTTGAAATTAGTCCGAGTAGGAGCTACAGGTTTCCTACTGGTTTTCTAACAGGGGGAGTAATGCTTTGGCACACCGTAGTAATCTCTTAGGGATAACCATCTTTGCATTCTTGATGTGATGCTCAGGAAAGATTCTTCCTACCTGTGTTAGTTTTGCAAAACCCTGTGAATGCCCTTCCAGCTTCTTCACCTGATGCTTCTGAGCATAACGACGATTGCCGTCCATGATGAATGCAATGTGCTTGGGCATTGGCCCTGCCTAGAATTGAAGCAAGAAATATTAGGCCTGAGAGCAAGAGATGTGCACTCAGGAAAATGGGACCAGAATCATTTTGAGATGCTCCTACATTTGAAACATGAACTCTCTGCTCTGACCTCCTTAAGGGGTACCCCAGGAATAAATAATCATGTCCGCTTCTGACCAATCGGTCTACAACCACCATTATCCTGCTGATGGAGCTGCAGTTCTATACTCCTGAACTACTTTGAGGAGAGAGAAGGCATGAAAAGGGGCAGAGAGATGAAGGGAAAAAAGCACAATCCTCCTCTACTTCTTTTTTTATGTTTTATTTATTTTATTTATAATACTTTTCATCTCCATCAAACTGTGTGAACTGGGTACAATTATTTGAAAGTTCATAGTCCACATATTTGTTGTTATATTCATTAGAATAACATTGATAATATATATCAAGATAATTACAATAACACATAATGTCATCATAAACTTCTCTCCAGAGTAACATTTTCTCTTCTCATATCTCCTCATTCCTAACTTCTGTTTCTATTCTCTAGCCATTGATAAAATACATCCCATGTCAGAAAATATTCAGTTTCTTCTCTGTCCTTGATAATGAACATTAATCTGTCCATTTCTGCACATTCCATTATTTTCTGAATCACCCTCTCGGTCTGACAGGATCTCCTCACTCTCCCACTGTTGCGCAAATACAATCCTAGCCACATGTACATGTAAAATCAAATATGTAGTCTTTGTCGTATTTTTCCGGTAAGATGCCCAACAAAAATGTCTCTGGTCTCAGTTCAATATGTTTCTTTGTCATTTTTTCCAATCAGATATGTATTTTCGACCAGTATTTTTTAGTTTTGGGGCACGTCCAACACAATTCCTCTCTACTTCTAATCCTATAAAAATCTTTTAAAACCATCCTGAGATGGGAAGATTAGAGAAAGGAAATATGGTTTAGAAGCTACTTATCTCGCAAGTGGAAGGACTGCAGAACTATTCTGGAATTTTATTAACCTATGCATATGAGATGCATGTTTTATTTTAACATGTAAATCTCACCGTGCCTTCCATAAAATACTATGACAGACAGTAAAAACCAATGATTCCCAGAACAGATCCAGAATATAAAGATGGCAGCATGAAGAAGCCATACAAACTTCAAGAATGGGCAAAATATCAAATTCTGAGAACATAACGTGGCCACTTACTAGCAAAATATGGTAGGGGCAGCAGACATGAACAATTCCTCTACTCCTAAATTCAGTGAGTGGCAGCTTTGTGCAATTCTGCCCCCAAATCTATTATTGGTGGCTGCATAGGAGTTACAAGCTTTAGTATTCTATTCCCACTGTATCCCAGCAGGTATCTTTTTGTCCCCACAGAAATTTGTCCTTGAATCTTTTATTGAAAGATTACTTTAACAAATAGAATCTACATGAAGAGGAAGACAATTCTTAATTGGCACAGTTTAATAATCATCTAGGAATACAATTCTCAACTGTGATCTCTTCCAAAGTTTTGGACAAGGATACCCAACATCTGACCCCCGCTAAGCTAAGAAGAAGGCTGGAATAAGTGATGTTGAGGCCAAAGCATCAGGAAAAGCTTCATCTGAAGAAGGATGTTGTGTGTCCTCGCCACCTCCCTTAAATATTAAACATTCTGATCTAATATTTCTAGGTCAGCATTATTACATTTCAGTAACTGAAGATAACCTTGAGTTAATACATACCTTTATTACGCTAGCACAGAATCTCTCCAATAGGGACAATTCACCTTCTCTTATCCACGACATGGCGCTTCCTCTCCAGAACACGTCTTTGAAATGAAGAGAACAAACGCTAATGGGAAGGAATCCTTAGACAGAGAAGAACTTTTGGATTCACAAGTATACCAACTCTTCACATACAAAAGCCAGCACCATCTGCCTTCCCCAAATTTTTGTATACTGGAACTTGTGAAGACCAGACTGGCTGGATATTCAGAGTGCTCTACTCACTTGAAGGGTGACAGATTAGGTTAGCCCAGGGGTCACCAACCTTGGCAATTTTAAGATTTTTGGACTTCAACTCCCAGAATTCCTCAGCCAGCTTTGCTGGCAGAATTTCTCAGACAGTTGAAGTCCACAAGTCTTAAAATTGCCAAGGTTGGAGACCCCTGGGCTAATTATCCCTCTTACCCTTTCCCCCCAATATTGTTTGCTTGGGGGAGAGAATATAGATTTGTACCTAAGTCTTCTAACTAACCTAATGGAGCCGGTTTGGTATAGAAGTTAAGGCATCAGAGTAGAAAGCAGGAGACTATAAGTTCTATTCCCACTATGGCCTGTTCACCAAAAGATGTTGCAAATTTTCTCTTTGTTTAAGCACAAAAAGGAGAAAAAGAAACTTCATAATAAACATCCACGTGGTTGTTTCAGTGAAATGACAGGAATAGAAGCATGGCACTCCTTTTAAAGGGTGGGTGATAATATTTCTACAGGTCCTTTCCAAGCTAAAGTACTGTACTCCTTTTACTCAAACTGGTTTCCTTCTGACCTCCCAAAAACATCTATAGTTTTTTGGGGCAACAATTCCAAACTGATGTTTACCCTTGTTGTCTTTAGGGAATTTTCTTTATCTTCCAGCCAAAATTCTTCTGGGAATTTTCTACAGTTGCCCCCTTCAAATATGAGCTAAGCTCAACTGTGCTTATTTCAAAGCCCAGGCAAAGGATGACCAGGTGCTACTTTGGTGTCAGAGCTAATGGTTGAAGTTAGCTTCCATTGCTGTGAGGGGCAACAGTATTCCCAAAGACTAAATGTAACTGCATCATTGATATTTTTTATCTTGTAGTAAAATTATAATAGAATATAAACAGATTAAAGGTTAATATTTGCAAATAACATTTATAAAGAAATGCAATGAATTAAGGGTTTGGTTTTTTTGTAAAATACAGGCCACTCTCTTGTCATAGAAACACTTCTTTTTCCAGTTCTAGTTGTTTTACAAGTGCAGCAGTAAAAATCTATGCACAGGCCTTTACTGTTTATACAGAAGCCGATTTAAATAAAATGTACAACATCATGCAGCGTCACCTGTCCCCTAGAACGCAATCTTGCTTCCTTTGTACACACTTCAATTTAAATCAGATTGTTCCACTGGTTCTTCTTTTTTCCCCACTCATTTTGCCTGCCTGGATTTGTTAGGATGGAGAAATACCATCCTTTCATGATAAATCCTGTTGAGTTGGTTGAGGCATTACGTGAAGGTCTTCTGCAGACCGATTTCATTAACGATCAGAGCCAAACCAACCGGCCGGTGTAGGCACGCACAGCAGGCTAAGCTCAGTTAGCATTTAACCTTGTGGTGTAGGGTTTCTTGCCTGAGAAGGGGGTTGGACTAGAAGATCTCCAAGGTCCCTTCCAACTCTGTTATTCTATTTCTATTTTGGATTCTATTCCTCATTCCAGGAGTCTGCAAACTCGGCACCTTTAAGCCTTGTGGACTTCAACACGGGAGTTGAAGTCCACAAGGCTTAAAGGTGCCAAGTTTGCAGACCCCTGCCTTATTCTATTCCCTATTCTATTCTTGTTTAAGCTTTTTGTGGTGCAAACTCACCCCAGTCCCGTCAGTTTAGGTTTAGGATTCACAGCTGCCCCACGCCAGTCCTGAAAATGCCTTAAACGAAACGCCCGGGGAATGCCACCAACACGTTTTTGCACGTGTACGTGAGGATGCGCCTATGCACGCCACTGGGGTCGCGTTCGGAAGCACCGCGATGGAACCTTAGAAACGGAAGCACACCCCCGTCCCACCCGCTCCATTCCATCCGAAAAACCGCGGGGAAACCGGCTTCTGCAAGCTCCCCAAAGCAGCATCAGCATCGGGCCGGAGCTTAGTTCCCCGCCACCCCCCCACCTCCCCGCGCGCTTGCGTGGTCCCTTATCAGTCCTTCCCCTCACCTGCCGGGCTCCAGTTCGCTCCTGCCTGCGCTTCGGCGGTCCCGCCACGACTCTTCTGGCCACGGGTGGTGGGACTCGCCCTTCCGTATATGTCACGCCGGCCCGGCTGCCGGCTTGCGTCACTCTCTCGCAACAGCACGCGCGCATGGGGGGGGGGGAGGGAGGGGAGGTAATGACGGGGCGGGGCCTGTGGGAGATGGGGAGGGCGGAGCCGAGATTCTGAGGAGTCGATTCCGAAGCGCCGGTTGGCCGTGAGGGGAACCGTTGAATGGCGCGCGGGAGAACGGCTGGTTTGGGCTGCAGCCGTTTCCCGGGTGTGTGTTGTGGGGAAGGGGCGGGGGGTCATTTGAATTTTTGTCATTTACACACGCACACACACGCACCCGCTACGGCTGCCCTCCTAATGGTTCTTGAAGGGGGTGGCTTAAAGCAGGGGGTCTCCAAGCCTTGGCCATTTTAAGCCTGGAGGACTTCAGCTCCCAGAATTCCTCAGCCAGCTTTGCTGGCTGAGGAATTCTGGGAGTTGAAGTCCAAAAGTCTAAATGGCCAAGGTTTGGAGACCCCCTGCTTTAAGCCACCCCTTTCAAGAATGTGTGTGTAAATCATTTCAGTGAAACAACCATGCGAATGTTTATTATGAAGTTTCTTTTTCTCCTTTTTGTGCTTAAACAAAGAGATAATTTACAATACAATGCAATAGTAGAGTTGGAAGGGACCTTGGAGGTCTTCTAGTCCAACCCCCTGCCCAGGCAGGAAACCCTATATGTTTCAGGCAAATAGCTATCCAACATCTTCTTAAAGACTTCCAGTTTTGGGGCATTCACAACTTCTGGAGGCAAGCTGTTCTACTGATTAATTGCTCTAATTGGTCTAACCTAACTGCTCTAACCTAATTTGCAACAACTTTTGGTGAACTGGCCCAAGATGGCAATAGAAGTCCTGCTTTCTACCCTTGATGCCTTAACTTCTATACCAAACCGGCTCCATTAGGTTAGTTAGAAGACTTAGGTAGAAATCTATATTCTCTTCCCCAAGCAAACAATATTGGGGGGAAAATGGTAAGAGGGATAATCTAGCCCAGAGGTTTCCAACCTTGCCAACTTTAAGACTTGTGGACTTCAATTCTGGAAGTTGAAGTCCAAAATCTTAAAATTGCCAAGGTTGGAGACCCCTGGGCTAGCCTAAGCTGTCACCCCTCAAGTGAGCAGAGCATTCAGAACATCCGCTTTCTATGTGAGGAGTTGGTAAAGCTGGCTGGGGAATTCTGGGAGTTGAAGTCTTCCAGGCTTATAGTTGCCAAGGTTGGAGACCCCTGGCTTAAAGGATGTTTGGGGGTGAAAGGACGCCAAAAGTCATCCTGACTAGGTTGTGAAGTTAAATGGAATTCATTTTTTTAAAGTGTTGAACTCTGCCATGGAAGTAATTCCTAATGTGTTCATTGGAGCAATGGACTTTCCGGAGGGTTTTTTTTAATATAATGATGTTTTTTTAACCCAGCATTGGGTATTCTGGGAGTTGAAGTCCGCACATCAGAGGTGGCATTCAGCAGGTTCTGACCAGTTCTGGAGAACTGGTAGTGGAAATTTTGAGTAGTTCAACTGACCCCATCTATTCTCTGCCTCTCGAGTCCTAGCTGACCAGGAGGGATTTTGCAGTATCCTTCTGGAGTGGGGAGGGAATGGAGATTTTTACAGTATCCTCCCTTGTCACACCCAACAAGCCAGCCCTACAAAACTGGTAGTAAATTTTTTTGAATCCCACCACTGTTGGAGACCCCTGGCTTAAAGGATGTTTTGGGTGAAAGGATGCCGAAAGTCATCCTGACTAGGTTGCAAAGCTAAATGGAATTTGGAGGGAGGGTTTTTTTTAAAGTGTTGAACTCTGCCATGGAAGAAATTCCTAGTGTGTTTATTGGGGCAGTTGACTTCCAGGTGTGTGTTCTTATATAACAATGTTTTACCTAGAATTGGGGATTCTGGGAGTTGAAGTCTGCACATGTTAAAAAGTTGCCAAGTTTGAGCAATACTGGACTAGTCTGACACCCAGTGGTACTTCTGCATAAATTATACCCTTCAGTATATCATTCCCCAGTTGTGTTATTTTTTATGTGGAAATATAAGCTAGTTTCCGCACTTCATTTTCTCCCCCCCAAGTAGTCACTAAGGGCTTAATTTTACAGTGTGTTGAAAATTAAAGGGGGTGGGTTGTAGTATTTTTAAAGGAACTACGTTACAAAGGGTATTCCTATCATATAGAAAGGAAACAAAGCTATTGTTTAACATACTTTTTCTTGCAAGTTTTGTTGCTATGAATGAAATTTAACACTTTCCCTTTTTCATGAAGACTTATCAAGAAAGGCATCAAATCCATTTGGCAAAATTGCTATGAAGATGAAGGGGGCGGGGCGATAATCATGTGCATCCCTGCCCCAAGCTCTTGGAAAGATATATTGCAAATAATGATTACAAAAGTGTAATTATTAAGGAGTGTGCCTTATCTTGCCAGCAAACACCTGGGCAGCCACTAGATGAGAGCTCAGAGACGCAGAAAACTTCCATGGAAGATCTTTTTAAAAGAATCAGGAAAATTAGTTTAACTACTCCATTCACGCCCACTTCCAGGTTGAGAGAAGAGAAATTGATATCTCAGCAGATGGTGCAGTGGTGGTATTCAGCCGGTTCAGACCGGTTCAGGCAAACCGGTAGTGGCAACCTGTGGGTGAGCCACGTTTTACCCACGTATTCTAAGCCGTGTGCATGCGTGCAAGCCACATGCATGAGAAAAGCGCATGCACAGAAGGCGGCGTGCATGCGCGGAAGGCACGCACTCACAGTTTTGGTGGATAGTGAACCAGTGGTAAAATTATGTGAAACCCACCTCTGAGATGGTGTTATTTTCAGCAGTGAAGAAAGAGATTGTAAGGCAAACCAGTCAAAAGCAGAGAAAATATATTGAATGGATGTGAAGCAAAGAGATAACATAAGGAGAAATGCATGGTTTTATAGTGGTCAAAGTAAGCCAACTTTTTCATGCTGTTCTGTACAGAGACAAGGACAAGAACATGGGTCAAGAGAGTAAGCAGAAATAGCTAAAACAGGAAACATGAGGGTTGACTACTGAAGAGTATACAAATCAAACAGTATCAACAGAACAATAAAGAAGAGATAGTTGTTTAAAGAGGATCACTATATCATAGACTAAAGATTGAAGGAGATAAAAGGAGTAAGGCTGAACATGGAGGAATTATGCTTGGTGCAAGTTGAATGAGACAAATTGATCAGTGGAAGAATTCCACAATGAGAGACTGAACATAGAATTATTCTTTCTTGATGGACAAGTTCAAAAGAATGTTCCAGGCAAATCCATTGGTAAAGATCAAAGGAAGAGACAAGAAATAGAATATGGAAAGCGGATGAATCAGAAACATTCTCAACATGTCTATTGCAATCACCATTTCACACATATAGCACAATAACAATTTATGTATGCTTAAGTGTTACAGAGAAGTTGAGATCCTTTCGGTGTGAGTTTCCCTGGCAGTTCACCAAGGATGGATGATTCGTTCTCATGCTTTTCAAAATAGTGCCTTCATTTTTAATTTATTCGGTACAAGAAACCAGGTTAGAAGGAAAGGATCCCTACAGGCAGTCTGAATAGGTCTTCTTTTCCCAATCCGGGCATCATGCATCTTGTGAATGAAATATTCACTCCAAAAACAGATCTGAATACCACTGGATGGCCTTGGTTGAGCATACCAGGATTTCATTACTACCTAGAGATTTTTAGAGCAGGAATGCAGTGACTTGAAAGAACACAACATGGAAAACCAGGCTACAAAAATCCTTCAGAGAAACACCCCAAAACTCAGAAGGGAAAGCAATATATCTGAAAAAAATCCTCACCAGGTTGGCCTTGGCTACCTCACTAGAAGTTTGCCTGATGTTTTGGCCCGCCAGCAGCCAGTAGAGCTGGCAGCAGAGTCGGACAGTGAGGAGGTTGTTGAGGAACATGGGCCAGTCCTGGAGCTGGGGAAGGCTCAGATGAGGGCTCTGCGTCAGAGGCAGAAGTGGGGCCAAGGCCGTTTTTGGCAGTTCTCAGCTGCTTTCGGAGCTAGACAGCAGTGAGGCAGAGGCACAGCTGGAGCCTGTTCCCAGTGTGCGCATGTGTAGAGCTGCCAGAAGAAAAGAGCAGCTAAGAAATAAGGGTTGACTTGGGAGTAAAGCCACAGGTGGATGGTGATTGACCCCTCACATAGGAAATAAAAGAGGAGTGAAAGGGAAGTGGGTTTTTGCAGGAAGCAATTCGTTCGTTCATTTGTTCATTTCAGGAGTGTGAAGATCTGTCTGTGAATCTCAGAGACTCTGTGCCAAGTCTTTCCTTGCACTGCACTGCATTTGGGAAATATTTACATGGCAGCTTTGCAAGCTAGATGAGGTCTGTGGTCATAACTTCACCTTTGAAAGACTGTTTACTAGGCCTTTGCTGAATGTGAATGAGAGGAATTCATATTCATTTAATAAAAGGGGTTTTGTCGGGACCAGAAATCTGCTTCGTGCTTTTTGGGGAAGCCTAGGTCAGAACACCTGACTTCTTGTTCCAATTGATATTGTGATTTAGATTTTTTTTTCAAATGAAAGGAGACATTAAATGAGATTCCTAAATGCTACAAAGTGAAGTATCTTTTCCTAGTGTCATCTCTTGTTTGTTCTACTGATCCCACAGGCATTCTGAGAAAACAAAACTGGTGGGTTCTGCAGGCTTTTGTTTGGAAATATTACCAAGAAACCAAAACTATATTGCAGAGATTCCTGAAGGGCCAAAGGGGATAATAAGGCCGGTGTCACCCAGTAAATGGGTACTTGTAGATGACTATGTCCTTGTGTCAACAATTTTTGGGAATGTGCTTGCCCTTCTCTCATGGCAACCATACGGTGACAGCACACGGAAAATGCTCTCCAAATTGATCAAAGCCCCAGATGGGGGAATTTCTATAAGTGTATTAAAGATATTTTTCTTTTTGCCCCCTCAGATATTGTGGTCAAAGTAGAGTGAGAGTAATCCTTGGAGAAAGGACCATGACAATGAAATTCAGGATGCTATATTCCATGGATGTTTGCTTGTAAGTAAATAATTTTTAGCATCGTAGCTGTGTGTCATAACAATGTCATATAGCTTTAAATGCAATAAAACAAAATCAGAATAAAATTAATAAAGACATAAAAAGAAGTCTAAACAAAATAAAAGTCAGGGCTATGATTGAGCATTTAAATGTTTGTTTCTAAATTTACATGAAATGAAATGAAATGAAATTTAATTTGTTTGGTAACAAAGCAGAAGTAGAAACCTCTGCAAAGAAACACAATCCTTTCATTAACCACCACCTTCCTCCTGTCAGAGGCTATCCTTCCATCCCTCCCCCGATTATCTATTCTAAACTGTCAGTACCATATCCCCCACTATCCATCTCCCACCATCCATTACAACTGATGAAACTTCCTGCATAGGAAGTAAAACGTCTTCTTCCTCAAAAAACTCAGTCCAGTTGCTTTTAAAAATAATTAGAAAAAAACACCTTTGAGAAAAGCAAAATTAGCAACATGAATACTGCATTAGTGGAAGTATCACAGTGGAGGTGGTTGATTGATTAACAACAGTTCCCATCTCTCCCCATCCTATTTCCCCTTCTGCATTTTTTAATCGGGCTGCAGTATTTTGGATTTATGTTTTTAATTTATGTAGTTTTATTTTTTTATAATTGTAAGTCACCCAGAGTTACCTTGAAGTAAGATGGGTAGCCTATAAATTTTATAAACAAATAAACTAATTAATTAAAAGCTGGAAAAACATCTGCAAGACGACCTCTTCTTATGATAATGCATCAAGATAAACTTGTGGAGAATACTCTGTTCCTATGATCCCCACTGGAAATCTGGGAGGATGTCATTCAGTGCCTCAAGTTCTCTGGGAATTAACCCTGAAATTAAACCTACTTGGCCTTTATCCAAGATGCTGATAACCACAACATTCATTTGGCTTTCGCACCTGTTCTCCAGATAACACATGGGTTCTCTATTCCTAGATCACCTCTGTGTGATAGCACCTATCTTTTCAAAATTCTGACTTAGCATCAGTATGTTTCTGGGAGCGTCCTTGCATGCTGTAAATCTGACAACATTTAGAATTATATGTGGACATGTAAGCACAGGTTGCAGAATTTTCAACCCAGTGTCACACTAGTTCCCAGGGAATTATCAAACCAACTGTCCACTTAATAGTGTTATTAAATAGATTAGCAAAAGAAGCCCAAATATTAAAAACATTCTCCCATTGCATTATATTAAATATTAAAACATTAAAAACATTCTTCCATGCAACAAAGATGATTACGGGACTGGAGGCTAAAACATACAAAGAACGGTTGCAGGAACTGGGTATGTTTAGTTTAATGAAAAGAAGGACCAGGGGAGACATGATAATAGTGTCCCAATATCTTAGGGGCTGCCACAAAGAAGAGGGAGTCAAGCTATTCTCCAAAGCACCTGAGGGTAGGACAAGAAGCAATGGGTGGAAACTAATCAAGGAGAGAAGTAATCTAGAACTAAGGAGAAATTTCCTGACAGAACAACAATCAGTGGAACAACTTGCCTCCAGAAGTGTGAATGTTCCAACACTAGATGTTTTTAAGAAGATGTTGTCTGAAGTGGTGTAAGGTTTCCTGCCTAAGTGTGCCGGGGGGGGGGGGGAGGTTGGACTAGAAGCCCTCCAAGGTCCATTCCAACTTTGTTATTCTATTCTATTCATTCTTGTCATGACAGGAATGAGTGGAAGGGATAATGAAGAGAGCTATTAATTTGATCGAATAACCAATAATTCCTGAATAAAAAACAGAAAAATATGTGTTAGCTAGTCAACTTTCCTAACTGAAATAACCCAATTTGTTCAAGCTTGGGGATGAAAGAAAATTGAGCCAAACTATATCTAAAGTCCTGTAGTAGTTCTGAAACACATTCAAAAATTCACAGATGACGGATCACTCTGTGTTAGAAAACACAAGGCCTTTATGTTGTGGTTAGCTTACTGCATTTGAAATGATCTGTGTGATGTGTAGGGAATGAGCGAGAAAATCTAGAGCAGGGTTCCTCCAAACTTGGCAACTTTAAGATGTGTGGAGTTGAACTTTCAGAATTCTGCAATCAACATTCTCTATGTGGCATAGAGAATAAGGTTGTTGCACTGAACATAAGAAAGACACAGGTTGTTTTTCCTTGAAGAAGTCCATCTCACAGCCTGAATTCATACTGTGTGCTAGGCTATAATGTGTCTTATTTGATTTTTAGTTCAATGTGTTTCATTCACCCAGTCTTTGCGTTTCCTGAATTATGCCTAACAAGATCAATTGTGGTTTCTTCCATAATATACAATCTTGGAAACTGTAGCTTAATTGTATCAACCCATTCAGTGTCAGAAGTAGAAAACATAGTACGGAAGTGCGTAGTCTGAGGTTTCAGGGCTCATAAATTAATGGGGGGAAAAACAAACCCAGAGATTGCCATGCACCTCCAAAAATTGTTATCCAATTGTGATTTTTCTTTTCTTTTTTCCTCTTTTTATGTTAATGTTATAAAGGTTGATACAGTTTATAATTTCAATCCAATTTCAATGTAGCAATGTTTATATGACTAAAATTATTACCATTTCATTATTTAGATTACAGTATTAAAAATAAAAAGAGAAAAGTAAAATAAATCTATCAGTTTTAATAGCAATTTGGGATGTCAATATTATAAGCATAAGATTATTTAACTTTTCATCCAAAGTTGAGTATAACATAAAAAGAACCATTGCAATTCCTATCAAATTATTGATTATATAATAATTTCAGTCTTGAACTAATTATTGAATATTAAAATGTCTATTATATTGTTATATGTTATATATGTGTATATGTAGATATGTTGATATGTTGGTAAAAGGAAATAAAAGATAATTGAAATTAATTTAATAGAAGATAAAACATCTAAAAAGGAGGAGAGGGAAGAAAAAAGGAAATAATAATAAAAAAATATTGATTTATGACTTTCCCCCTTTCTATACACTTGATTTATATATATATGTGGGTGTGGGTGTGTTCCAACATAACTCTGGAACACCTCAAGCAATTTCAATCAAACTTGATACACAGAAGACTTACTCTCTGGAGAAAAATACTGTATGGGTAAGACACGGGTGTGTGTGTGTTCTGTTAAGATACAGCCTGTTGTGCCGTACTGCTGTACTGGCTTCTACTGTACAGCGCAGTGTAGTTGCCATCATAATGGCTTCATAGTACCACACAAGGAGGTTCCCTCTGGTAAGGGGTAAATCCAACATTAGAAATTATATTTGGTCTGGACATTTTCCCCCCTATAAATAAATACCTGGGTAATGCTGAGTTATCGGCTAGTTTGCTAGATTTGTAAATATTTAGGCTTTACAAGCTAGACTGTAAGTGCCTTTACCATGCTGCGTGATGAGTTGTATCTATGGGATACTCCTTAAATTATGAAATTATTATTAATGAGGAAAAGATAATGGAGAAAACAAAAGGGTGGGTGCACTTTCAAATGCAATTTGAACCTAGGACAATAAAACATACAGAGAAGGTGTATAATGAAAGGCTTTTGCAATCATGAAAGTGGGTGGGAGGTAGGGTATTAGAAAAGCAAGTTCTTCCCACAGGTTTCCAATCAATCTTGTAAAGGAACCTGAATAGCATCTTGTGAACAAGGCCTGTTTTTCAAGCCATGACTTTTAGGGCGGCTTTGATGAGCTCACGTATATAGCACACAAATACTTCAGGAAATCTATTACATTAGCTTGGTGAGGTGGACAAAATGCTGTCTGGAAGCAGAGGTCCCCCTTTCCCCACCATAGGGTGACTTTGAGCCATTCACAATGGCTCAAAGTTGTTTTTAGCAGAGCCTGTCTCATAAATATGCACACATGGATATATACAGTATACACACAAAGAGAGATATGGCTGATGAAAATAACAGCTTTATTATGTACCAAGGGAAGACAGAAATGGCAAAAGCCAAGAATTTATATATTTCACATAAAGCTTTAGCTGGGATAAATAATATTTTTAGACCATCTAAAAACACAGAACATACAACTCTGCTAAGATGTAGGGCAGGGGTGTCCAAACTTGGGAACTTTAAGACTGGTGGACTTCAACTCCCAGAATTCCCCAGCCAGCCATGCTGGCTGGGGAATTCTGGGAGTTGAAGTCCACCAGTCTTAAAGTTCCCAAGTTTGGACACCCCTGATGTAGGGGAACAAATAGGAACCCATACTCATCCATATGTTGTCATTTTATTCATTTTGCATTACTTTGCCTGTTGTAACTTTCAGTGGCCGCTCACCATATTATATGTGATTTTTCACAACCAGATTTTTGTGCAACCTAGTCTTAAAGGCTAATAGCACCTTCGTTCTGTAAAAGTGATTTTAGTAACAGCAGTAAAAATCAATGAACATGATGTAGCAGGAAGGTGAGGAAATTAAGTTCCCTACTATTGGTCTAACATAGTTCTGTTGATTATATCTGCATTTTAAAAAGAGACAGGAAGTGCAGGCATTGGGGCCTACTGTAGGAGAAATTTACCTTCTACAAGGTAAAAAGAAATAAAAACAATACCCCAGTCAAGGAACTACAATGCAAGCTAACAGTAAACAACAGCCTAACATGAAACGAAAGAATTGCTAAGAACACTCCCACCAACACTGACAGGGCTAGCCACTAAGATATAAAATAAGAGGAAACCCCACTTCTAGGTAACTGATGAAGTTACCTAGTTGGGTAATGAAACGTCTGCAAGAAAACCAACAAGCTCAGAGAGCACCAAGGACCCCATAGTTCAACCCTGAACTACAGATATTATCTTCTATTGGTAAAAAGTTTAGAGAGCAAGTCATACCGTCTTTTAAATTGTATTTTAGAAACCCATAGAATAATGAACGATTAAAAAAAATGACTGTAAGAAAAAGCAGCAGATGAAACCAGAAATGGTAGTTCATTGGCTTTTTTGGAGGGAAAATACCCTGGGCTTGATGTGGTTTGGGTTGCTTTGCTGGGCTTCACTTAAGATATGGGGCACAGGATATGTGGTTAATGCTGAAGGCATTGCAAATGTGAAAGGGAGGTCTGCCATTTAGTTTGCTTTGCAGTTCAAATGCTCAGTAGGTTTTTGGGGGCAGATGCATATAGTAACAGATAAAACAGTAAAGAGAGTCATTATGGGGTAATGATTAAACTAGAACCTGAATC
Organism: Natrix helvetica; assembly: GCF_964273705.1. Lineage (NCBI taxonomy): Eukaryota > Metazoa > Chordata > Lepidosauria > Squamata > Natricidae > Natrix > Natrix helvetica. The sequence continues at coordinate 15,346,488 of NC_138560.1, forward strand.
TTGCCTTAGGCACAAAGCCAGCTGAATATCCTGAGGTCAGCACCTCTCCCTTGGCTCTAGGAAGAAGAAGGCAAGGGCAAATCATTTCTAAAATCTTGCCAAAAAAACTGGAGGGACTTGTGGGAAAGGAAACTGCTGCAGCAATAAGATGAAAGATACAGTATAAGAGAATGATAGCTAGGATGTACAAAGAGAATGATAGCTAGCCAGGATGTACAAATCTGGCAGAATTTCACTTCACCTCAAGAATCAATTTAGATAGATCAATCAATTCATGCTTTCAAACTTGATGTAGAAATATACATGGAATCAAAGTGGATTTCCAAGGTAATTTGGAAAAAAAACCCATTATATAGAAACATAAAAAAGCATCAAACCAAGTCTGAATGTTTCTGAGTAGATTTGGCCCTATCCAAAATTGGAACTGAGAATTTAATCTCAGACTCACTGGCAAGATCTCAGAAATTCCTGAACTTTCCAGACTCACTGGCAGGAGCAGAAATTCCTCAACTGTTGCCTCAGCACAAGCTTGACCAGGTTTTAGGCTTGAACGTGGCTTAATGATCTTTAATACATTACAGACATGGCTAGGTAAGAACTTTACCACTTGCTGGAAGAAAACTATGAAAAAAGTAGGTCTGCCTGCTGTTGATGTTGAATTCTACTTTTATATCCAATAAACTTTATTCTGGTGCTTTTTTCTCCCATTCCTCATAATGTAATGGAATTTCTGTTTGTTTTGAAGCTGGGCGTCTCTTCACTTTTGAGAGAACTAACATTTCTGCACAAGTAATACCATATGAAACAGAAAGAACTTAAAGCAAGTCATAGAAGAGTTGATCATTCATGTTAAAATGCAAGCTTTAAACTTCACCAAACAGTTGCCAATTCTGAGCAAATAAAACATATTTTAATCCACCACTGGAAAGAAACCATGCTAGTGACACAGAGAAGGTGACACAGAAAGAAGTCCCATCTTTTATAACCATCTGCCAATGATCTCAGAAAATGGTAAGACATGAGCAGGGATCTCCCTCTAACATCAAGTGTCAAGTTACTGAAGATTAAACAGCAACAGCTCTACAAATGTTTGAATGCATGGATAAGAAATCTCTTCCAAATCTGTTCATTGGCAAGAGTGCCAATTTTGTATGGAGGCTCAGCTAAGCAAGCAGAGGGAGTTGTCTTGGTGAAAGGGTACTGTTTCCTCCAGAAAGATAGTTTCTACAACCTGAGAAGTCCTAACCAAATGCAGTTTCCCTCTTCCAGTTGATCAACGTTGAGGTTGAAGTCAAAGTCAGTTATGGTACTGAAGACCTAGAATGGAACAGGAGAGCAGCCAATTGATGGGGCCTTACTGGCAGTAGACTTCCTAGCTAGACAGGTGGATGTAGACTTACTTGCAGTAGACTTCTAAGCTGGATGGGTGGATACTGGCAGTAGACTTCTTAGCTGGACAGGTGGATGGAGACTTACTGGCAGTAGACTTCTTAGCTGGATGGGTGGATACTGGCAGTAGACTTCCTAGTTAGACAGGTGGATGTAGACTTACTTGCAGTAGACTTCTTAGCTGAATGGGTGGATACTGGCAGTAGACTTCTTAGCTGGACAGGTGGATGGAGACTTACTGGCAGTAGACTTCTTAGCTGGATGGGTGGATACTGGCAGTAGACTTCCTAGTTAGACAGGTGGATGTAGACTTACTTGCAGTAGACTTCTTAGTTGAATGGGTGGATACTGGCAGTAGACTTCTTAGCTGGACAGGTGGATGGAGACTTACTGGCAGTAGACTTCCTAGCTGGATGGGTAGATGTAGCCTCTGATACAGGTAGGGCATTGGTTCAGATTTGAGTGTTCATCAAGAGACTGGGTGAATGGACAAAGCCAATACCCACAAGGCTTTTCCCCAAAGTGCTGCCGTAGATGGGCTTTGAGTTTGGTGATACCGTTGAAATGTTTGTAGCAGACCTGGCAGGGAAGCAAGATCCATTTTGGTTAGCAATGTTGGCACATTGCAGAATACCATGGGTCATAGAAACTACTCTCTGCTTACGTTCTAAAAGCGTGTTTCTCAATCTGGACTGCTTTAAGATGTGTAGACTTCAGCTGGCTGAAGAATTCTGGGAGTTGATGTCCACAGGTCTTAAAGTTGCCAAAGTTGAGAAACACCGTTTTAAAGACATCTCTTGGCTCATAATAACCCTTGGTTTTGTTTGTTTCTTGCTTGTTTCTTCAAACGATTACCATGTTGGTGACAGGGTTGGCTTCTGGTAAGAATTCCTTCTTTAATGAAATCCAGAAAGGTGGCTCTGGGATCAGACAGCCTGAATAAAATCTTGCCCAGTAGGAATGGCCTAAAAGCCATCAAAGCATGCATGAGAAGAGCCAGTTAGGATTTCTCTGCTCCAATTGGCTGGCATTTTGATGAGGAAAATGACACCTACCAGGCACTGATGTGGTTTCTTGCCCGAATGCACCAGATGATGTTTCTGCAGATGAGCCAACTGCGTGAAACGTTTCTTACAGATCTGACACTGAAAAGGTTTTTCACCGCTATGTACTCTCAGGTGAACCTGTAAGGGATAGAATAATCAAAAGGGATTACTTGCAAAGGGATGGTAATAAGGCTGCCAAATCCTGACTGCTTCTGTGAAGGTTTATATGAATGGGGAAATCCCAGAATGAAATATACGCTCATAAAATTGGTCTGGTAAAAACAATTGGTTTTCCACTTCTTTCTTGTGAGGGTTTTTTTTTTATACTGTAGTGCAGAAGTTTGCCAATTTTTTCAGGCCACAGAACCTTTTTTTTTCCCATTTCAGACTTCCTGATCAAAAGGCAATATTCTTTGGATTGAGAAGTCTAAAAAAAACTGGCATTCAAGTTTTTCTTTTTGCCCTTACCCAGGATTCCATGGAGCATAGTTTAAAAAAACCTTGGGCTAGCCTGTAGCCCTACTTTTCCTGCTGATCTGCCATTTTATTAACAAATCCAATTTAGACTGAAGTTAATCTTTTTAAAGATTAACTTAATCTTAAAATTAACTTCACCCGATAATCAGCAGGAACTAAATAGGACAGACTTTTCCAATGTATATCTCAGATTTCAAGTCCTCTGATTTACAATGGCTATAATGGCTGGGGATTATACCAACTCAACCAAGTGACTGGGCAGCTTGCAATTTAAAATTATAAAACAATTTAGCTTGGTTGGATGAAGAAATTCCTTCTTAAATGAACTAAAAATGGAAAGACTAACTAAGAACGTAATAGCCAGTGATGGGCAGAACAAGGTCTCTTGCATAACCTACACAATGGTGGCAGTATATGAGGTCTGTTTGTAATAATCTCCATGGTGCAAACAACACCTTCTTATCTATAATTTTGTGTGTGTCATAAGGCAGATCCATATTTTCTGCTTGACCCATTTCCATTGTGAAGAAAAGAGTCTGTATTAGAGGTAAAGGGTATGTGAGAATGGTATGTGTGCAGACATCTGGGTAAAATGGAGTTAAGAAGGAACAGTTACTAAAAGGATAATGCAAGCACTGAGAGCTATCTGTCCAGATAGGAAATAGCCAGCAAAACTTAACTTTCCTGTAGGGATAGGAAGGACAAAAACAGGGAACCAACCAATCAATCTTGAAAAAGTTGTGTTCTGAATGGAGCTTTAGCCCAGCCCAGTTGCCAATTCACTAATCTAGACTGGAATTTCCGAAGTTAGGTTAAGAAACAATCCATGAGTAACATGAGAGACAAACAAGTTAGGCTGCAGTGTGGAACTACTCACAAGCATTCCACCCAGTCATTAACACACTGGTTTGGAGATATACCTTCAGATTGGAAAGCTGCCCAAAGCTTTTAGCACAGACATTGCACTCATATCTAATTTTGCCATTCTTCCTGTTCAAGGATTTGTTGCCTTCCTTTGACATTGAGGAACAGTTTTTCGGAGTACTGAGGTTCACAGGCTCGTGCTGGTACAAAGTTGGAGAAACAGCTTTCAACTGTTGACTTCTGAAGTCATGAAGAAGGGTTGGATTCTCATAATTACAGCCCAGAAGTGAAAATGTCCCAGCATAGAAAGAGAACAGATTTGGAGATTTCTTAGCATTGTATTTTACTTGAGTTAAGATGGGAAAATAGACATTATGATATATCCTGGGATATAGTGGTTGTTTCTCCAAGATATCCTGGGAAGGCAAACTTTGAGGTTTAACTTTCCTTGAATTGGTTACTGATAGACCTGATGGGAAGCTGAGATCCTGAGAAACCATCATAGATTTGGGGTAATGGGCAATAGTGGTGCTGCAGATACGACAAGAGGCATTGGGCGTTTTGCCCATGTAATGACATTCTGAGCAGGATGAATACTTGTTGCAAATATTATGTTCCATCTGTGGTGAAGTCATTGAGTTGCATGGACTAAATCCATGGTGACACTGATGTTCTCTTGCCATATTTCTCTCTCCTGGCAAACCAAGCATCTCTTCTGCAAATTCAAACGTGGATTCTGTGCAGGAACTTTGAAGCTCCATAGGCTGTTTTTCAACTCTGTGAAAGACATCTGTCACAGGTTTTATGTTTTTGAGGCCTGTTACCTTCCTTGATGCCACATCCTGTTCAACATTTTCTTCTTCATCTTCCCTTTTGTCTTTCGTTGTGATAACTGTGCATTTTTTGTTATCTTTGGAGGTAATCTGCGGTGAATGAGAGACTACCTCAAATGAAGGTTCTGTTGGAAGATTTTTCAAGTTTAGACATTCTGTAAAGGAAGAATCAGAGTTACTTTTTATTAGTCTCACTTTGACTGACAATCAGATCTCTTTCTATCTGTCCTTGAGATGTTGTAAAGCATTAACCAAAATTTTTAAAGCTCTTAAAAGGAGAAAAAGACAGCTACCTTTTTTTTTCTTTTTCTTTTAGTAAATAACAAATAATATAAAATAAGCTTTGATTACTGTTTCTTCTAGGGAAAACAACTATAGTGGATTATAGGAAATACTTATTTCTTCTAATTTGCTCATTACATTCTATTTTCTTCTCTTTGTCCAATTGCTCTTGCTGGAATGCATTTTATTTTAAGAAGGTAGATTCCAAATACAAGCCTAACTATATAAATTAGTAAAATGAATGTGATCTACACAGACTAGTATATTGTAATATAACACAGGCACAAATCAAAAACAGTAACTGTGAAGGAAACAAAGAATACAAGCAATTATTTCCTCTTAACTAACTATTAAAATATAAAACATGTATACAATACACATATTTATATAACATATTACCAAGACTTTAAGAATTCAGCATTTCAGAAAAAAATAGAAAGTACTTTATCTATAAATGAAGCATACTAGACTAGTAATGTTCAATTTCTAAGTGTTTCTATCACCTTTGATTAGCCTAGTACAAGAAGCAGATTAAATACTGTACTGAGGTTTGAACACATATTTGGTAGTTTATTCTTTTAAAATTAATGGTTACTGTCACTTTCTAGAGGTTGGCAACTACAGTTTCCATCACCATAGACATGTAGGCTGAAGCTCATGGGAATTTGAATCCAACAATATTTGAAAGTCCTCCATCCACAACTATCTTTAAAATAACCTCTGCTTTTAGTTTTGCAGGGTTCTAAGTCTGCAACTGCATAAAGTGTAAATTTGGGACTCAGAGGGGGGAAAAACCCAAAGCTAAATTTAAAAGAAAAAGCCACTATCTAACCAAAAGTGATTTGAAAGCAAGAAAATATAACCAGGGCTCCATTCAATTGTGTCCAATTCTCAGATACTGCCTGACAACTTTTCTTGGCAAAATTTTTCAAAAGTGGCTTGCCATTGCCTCTTTCCTAGGGCTGAGATGGTAATTGCCCCAAGGTCACTCAGTTGGCTTTGTGCCTAAGGCAGGACTAGAAACCACGGTCTCCCAGTTTCATTTACCCTGATGCTCTAACCATTGCATCAGACTGGCTGTCTGATTAATTGCAATTAAATTATCTCTATATAATTAATTATGAGTTAAGTTGCAATTATAGCAACAATTATAATTATAAACAAGATACCGGTATTATATATTTACTCTATATAGGTTCTTCCCAGATAATTCTAGGAACTGTAATAAATCCACAAGTTGTGTAGATTTTCTCATAGATCAGGGCTGAGATTCTGTCGCTATTCATATGTTGCTGGACTAGATCTCTTGCTTTCTACATTATTGGTCATATTAATGGACTTCTGAGTTGTGGTTCAGCAGCCTTTGGAGATGCATTTGTTTCCTATCCCATCCATCTTGAATGCTGTGTTTTCCCCAAATAAGACCGGTCTTATATTATTTTTTGCTCCAAAAGATGCATTAGGGCTTATTTTCTGGTTAGGCCTTATTTTCAAGGAAATATGGTACTAAAATGTGTTCGTCTGACTGATGATCTTAACTGGGGCTTATTTGGGGGTAGGGCTTACATTACGAGCATCCTGAAAAATCATGCTAGGGTTTATTTTCCAGTTAGGTCTTATTTTAGGGGAAATAGGGTAGCAGAATGTTTGTTTGACTCAATGTGTAAGAAACAAGGCCTTCCTTCTCCATCTGACTGAAAGTGGACTGCCTAATGGATAGGGAACAAGGCTGTTTTTGCCAGAATTCTTGTTCTTCAAGATATTGGCAAGAACCGATTCACAGAGTGTTATAATATTCTCACCTGGCTCAGGTGTAAGTTCCCTTGGATACAAGTACTGTAAGTACCTGGATTCGCTGTGGGTAGGGCAAACCAAAAGTTCCATCCCTGCTAAGATGGGAGCTATAGTATAGAAAAAGATCTCCAGGTTATGCTGGCAGGCCATCAGATTCTGAGTATGATAGGTGGGAGCTGGATTCACGTAGCACATCCAGTTACTGAAAAAAGGGTCACTCACATCAACAAAGTGGTGAAGTTTTCCTTCTGCAGAAAAAACCTGAGCAAGAAAGAGAAGAATGAGTGACATATTAGGAAATCTTTCTTCAAATTGATTTGTCAGAGTGCGCACAGTGAGACAACCCAGGAGCAAAACACAGTAAAGAGGTTTGTCTTTCAAATAGTGGTTTATCTACAAGGAATATATACATACACATACTAGGCAAAGTTAGGCAATCAATCATCAACTATAGCACGGAAGCACACATGGAGAGACAGATGCTCTAACAGGGCCTCTCTTATAATACTGTCTCTTAAAGTGGTAACAGTCAAACAACACTGCTGACTCATTACTACTATTGTATCAGCATTACATCATTACAGCATCATGGCAGCTGGTCAGTTCTTGAAGTATTTCCTTGACATGATTCTTTTTTAAAATTGGAATCTGATACAAAGCAATACTTGTTGCAGATACTGTTCGTTAAATGCTATGCTTGGAAGTCAGTGTTTCACAACCTCAGCCAAGATTTTTATGGGTCCTGGCCACGCTTGGCATATGATTGTTTATAACAGGGGTGTCAAACTCAATTTCATTGAGGGCTGTATCAGGGTTGTGTTTAACCTTGGGGGGCGTGGGCAGGGTGGGTGTGGCCAGCTCGACGTCACTTGTGTCGGGGGCTCCTGTGGTGGCCTGAGTACTCTGCCAGCAAAAATGGCCTCCTGCAACCCTCTGCCAGTGAAAATGGAGCTCAGGAGGGCCTCACATAGCCCTCCCAAGCTCTGTTTTTGCTGGCAGAGGTACTGTGGGCTGGTCCATTGCTGTTTCCAGGGCAGCCCTGCAGGTCAGATCTAAGTACCCTGCGGGCCAGATCCAGCACCTGGGCCTTGAGTTTGACACCCCCGGTTTAAAGAATAACACACAACTTTGTCTAATATATAACATCTTGCTATATAACTTGTTCCAGGATAACTAATTTTTTGGTCAGAGCATTGTATGATAAACCCCTATAGTTCATGGGTGTCAAACTCGATTGCGTCACATGACGTATCGCAACATATCATGATGTTTTTTGCCTTTGCGGCGCTGGGGTGGGATTGGTTTGCGCATGACGCATCCAGCCCCTGGGCTGCCAGTTTGACACCCCTGCTATAGTTGTTTTACCTGGGCTGAAGGAGAACCATTTTCCAATGATCGATACTTACCCTCCAAAAGTGTTTCCGGTCGACATGATTGGGAATATTTTCACTGGTGTACATCTTCCCAGTCAGTGGACCAAAGTATGTACCTTCAGGAATGTACTCTTTGCTGATCACAGCTTTTATCTGAAAAAAAAAAAAAGAATTGGTCAGCATAGTGAAGGCTTGCTTCATCTTTTCATATTCTTTCTTGTACATTATTTGAGAATGCAGAACAGCATTCGGAGAGAGCATATTCTGACTGCAGGTTGTTGGTTTTTTTTTGCAAGATTCAATCATGGTCAGTCACCAGGACCGTTTTGTTTTCAGAGCTTTTGGACTCGTGCTGGAGCTCATCCTCTGGGAACTTCTCTCTCACCAAAATGTGTGGGAAGTCCTGCAAAATCAGATCTGCCTCTCTATCTGCCTCTCCCCCACTAATCTCCAGCTAGGTGGCAGCACTGAGCTGATTTTACATGATTTTGGCTGACTTCCAAGAGCTAAACAAAGTTGAATGATTAAATAAATATTGTAAAAGATCACCAAAAAAATCTCAGGGATGTAAGCTACAGTAAACTGAGAAATGGAAAAATGTTTAGGAAGAAAGCATTGGCAAGTCTGTTTCTATATAGGAAGTGAACTGTATGGGTATATATGTGAAGTCACGGGCAGTCAACACCAACAGCAAGATTTTTCTCTGTGCTTGTATGTGTGCGTGCTCACACACGAGGGTATTACACAACTCATGGTTTTTATGAAAGGTAATCTAAGCTCATGTACATATAAAAGAATCATGGATATGGGTTGGACCTCAGAACCTGCTAGATTCCTTGCAGACATACTGTTTCTTCTTTCAATTGAAGTTATGAAAATCTGCTAAAATTCTGAAGTGAGGAAAAGGTGGCTGTGGAGTATTCTTATTTCTACAATAGTCATTCTAATACATGTCTATGGTTTGATTTCTTTTATGAAGAATCCAATTGTAAAGATGTATAAACTTTATGTATTGCTTTGGGGAATAAAAGAGCAAAAAAGTATTTTGGCCCTAAAGAATGCCTGGAAAACAAAGATTTTTCTTTTATGAATGTCCACTCTTCACTTAAAAGCACAGAGATAGGTTGAGCTGAGGGTGAATCAATGGCTCGGTTTCCCCACTAACATCTGTTTGATATGCATCTAGAATATGTGAAAGCAGGCCAGACAATGTATGTATGTATGTATGTATGTATGTATGTATGTATGTATGTATGTATGTATGTGTATATCTCTATCTCTATCTATCTATCTATCTATCTATCTATCTATCTATCTATCTATCTATCATCTATCTATTCATATACTTTGGTGGGAAGACTAGACTAGACTAGACGAGTAGAGTAGAGTAAAGTAGAGTAGGAATAGAACAGAACAGAACAGAATAGAATTTTTTATTGGCCAAGTGTGGATTGGATACACAAGGAATTTGTCTTTGGTGCCTATGCTCTCAGTGTATATAAAAGAAAAGATACATTCGTCATGAATCATAAGGTACAACATTTAATGATAGTCATAGGGTACAAATAAGCAATCAAATCATATTAGGAAATGATCAGTATGAATCGTAAGGATACAAGCAACAAAGTTACAGTCCTACAGTCATAAGTTGGAGGATATGGGTCATAGGAATGATGAGAAGACTAATAGTAATAGTAATGCAGCCTTAGTGAATAGTTTGACAGTGGTGAGGGAATTATTTGTTTAGCAGAGTGATGGCGTTTGGGAAAAAACTGCTCTTGTGTCTAGTTGTTCTGGTGTGCAGTGCTCTATAGCGTCCTTTTGAGGGTGGAAGTTGAAACAATTTATGTCCAGGATGTGAGAGTCTGTAAATATTTTCATACCCCTCTTTTTGACTCATGCAGTATACAGGTCCTCGATGGAAGGCAGATTGGCCGTAATTGTTTTTTCTGCAGTTTTAATTATCCTCCGAAGTCTGTGTCTTGTTGGGTTGCAGAACCAAACCAGACAATTATAGAGGTGCAGATGACAGACTCAATCATTCCTCTGTAAAACTGTATCAGCAGAAATTAATGTTCCTGCTGCTTCTTAAATACCCTGGAGGCTTGCCATCACTATGCTATTAGGAATGCTCTTTTATTGATGCACACTTAGGTGGCATCAGTGAAAAAAGTATCTGCATAGAAAGAGGAACCTAGATATTAAAGGAGCTGGTTAATTTACCTGGCAGTTCCATGACTAGGGATTTCCTATTAATGTCGTGGATCTGTGCTAAACCAGTAGCCATCCAGAGCTGTGAGAAGGACGGGGAAGCATTGGCTTTCAGATTACTTGTAATGAAAGTGTTATTTAAGAATTCTTGGAACTGCCTTTAAGTAAAGAATTATTTATTTGTTATAAAGAAATGAAAATGATAAAAGCTAGCAGCAGTGCAGATTAGAGAGGTTGTGTTGTGTGATCTGGGAATTGTCTAGGTGTGGAGAAAATGTATCAATAGTAGTTAAAGGAGGACAAGAATGTGTAATTGTGCACAGTTGAACCAATGGAATCAATGAATTAAATGGTCTTTTGGGAGAGAGAATACTAGTAATACCTTGTTGCTGCTGTCATGCTTGAAGTCCAGATTGATGGGTAAAGAAACTTGAGCTGGGGGATGGATGGAGTATGGACCATAAAACTGGTCCTTCACAATATAGGTGGATCGCTCCTGAAAAGCAAACTCCCTCCATGGGATCCTGATTGCCTCCTTCATTCTTCTCTCAGTCCAGCTATTGTATGGAGAGCAGAACCTGGAGCAACATTTGTGGAAAGAGTAGAAGAACACATAGTTGAATCCTTGGAATGAGAGGAATAACAACCCTTTCATCGTGTGTCTACTTTATGTTTTGTTCACCAATTGTTCTGACCTAGGCTTGCAGAGAAATCATAAATCACAATCTTAGTCCCAAAAAACTCTCTTTTATTTATACAGCTGTCAATTATGGTCATTAACAGTCCGCAAACAATCTGTGAAGGTTCTGACAGATGTCTGCTCGAGTTGCCACAGTCTTTCAGGGGAATGTTGATAAACAACCACCTTATCTCCCTAGGAATGCTGCCAGAGACTTAATTGCCAAATGCAGAGCAAGGCCAAATTTAGCACAGAGTCAAAAAGAACTTTTCAGAGCTTGAACCGACCAGATGAACTAATTGCTTCCTGTAAAGTCTCACGTCCTGTTCACTCCTCTTTTATGTCTTATGGGAGGGGCCAATCAACTCCAAGCCTTACTCCCAAGTCAACCCTGTTTTCTTAATTGTTCTTGCCTTCTGTCAGCTCTGCGCATATGCACACTGGGAACAGGCTCCCGTTGTTCTTCTGCCTTGCTGATGTCAGACTCCGGAGGTTCCAGAGGCAACAAATAACTACCAGATGGCTCTGGCCCCCTCTCTGCCTCCGATGCAGAGCCCTTGTTTGAGCCTTCCCCAGACTCCATGACTGGCCCATGTTCCTCCCCAACCTCCTCACTGTCTGAATCTGCTTCCAGCTTTGCTGGCCACTGGCAGGCCACAGCACCAATATTAATGGTTCAAATTATTATGTAAAAGATTGGAAAATTAACATATCATCAGAATCAATTACCGATGTTAGTTTTTGTAATCCTGGTTAGAACGGGCATAACGAGGAAGGGACATAAACCTCAAAATGAGAAAATGAAAAGGAGAGCATTTGAAAGGAGAGAAAGGAAAATAGAAAATAAAAAGTAAGAATGCTATCTACCAAAATTTATATTGCACTGTCTGGTGATGCAGATGATTTTAGATTTTAGATTCAATGGTCCCCCTTTACATGATAATTTATACTACATTATTTCTTCTAAAATGAGGTAAGCCAACCCTGCTATGTTTAGATGCTGTATATACTGTAACTTGGTCCTGTTTTGTCTCCAAGTCCTATCCTATTTTAGTAATAGGTTGCCTTTGCTTGTTTTGTTACGTGTAAATTCGGAAGGTGCATCTAAATGATATCATGGTATGAAATATATTGGTATATTGATAAATAAATTTTTCCTTGGTCTCTTTTCTTATGGATAACAATGGTCACTTGTGTTCATTAGTAATAGTTCTTTCCTATATTGAGAGTGCTTTTGGGATGACAATATATGACTTTCTGGGGTTAAAGTGTTAATTTCTTGCTATCTATCAATACCATCCAGGCCTATTAAAATATGCATCCACACTGAAATTTTAATTTATATAATTGTGCACAAACATATGTATTCGTGATTGCTTGATAACTTTTATCTCACTATGATTAAGGGGAATTTAAGAACTAAAACAACTGGCATTTATTAGCTTTCTGTAATTAAAACATGTTCCTTTTCATAAATTTGAACTAATTACATGAGCAGAATTGTAAATCCCATTGATAATTGAAATAATATTAATTAATCTGCATAATTGCCCAGATAATGGAGATATAGAGGGTTAATGGATAATGTTTACTGTTTACTGCCACTGCCTTGTATTTAATTCAGCAACAAAAATAAGCAGGAATGAACTGGTGGACTAGTGTCTACCTTTGTGCCAATATAATTCCTGAAAGTCTGCCTTTCTGCTTCAGGGATTATCCTAAGTGGGAAGCATTGTAATGAATTAAATTTTGTGCTGTAATGTTTTCATGGAGACATACAGGCTGGTGCCATGATAGCATTACAAGCAATGTTGTTGGAATCAAGGGAAAAAGATCTTCTTTTTGAAAGAAGAAGATGCCAAAATAACTGCTGAGAATTGGGTGAGTAGATCTGTCCGTTTGTTGTTCTGCTGTAAAACAAAAACATATTGGATCAACTCTGCTGGCTGGATTACTCAGATGGATTCTTGGAACTGCCTTTGAAAACTGACTGGATTTCTCAGCTGAACCTAACTACAAATTTGTCTTGACACTCACTGGTTGAACTACACAATTCCAACCTTATCTGAGCTCTATTTCCATTAATTCTCTAATTCCAGCCTAGGAACCGGTAGTATATCTACAAATACTTATGTATCTGCAAGTAGCATTTTTTTTTAAAAAAAGACTGAAATTCTAATCTATTTTAATTAAACTCAATTGGCTCCTACTACATAATATCGTGAACTGAAACTCACAAAAAGATCACTATTCTCCTAAGGATGTCGTAATGTATTGGCATCGTATATGTGTAAATCCAAGCAGTGTGACTTTTTGTAATTGACAGATGGAATTTTTATCAATGCACAGATTTTCTAAGGGCCATTCAAGATTTTTTTAATGTATGGTACCCAGTGTTCCGATAAACACTGGGACCACCACAGCAGGTGTATGCTACAATCTTTCATCTTTGATTTTCCTATCCTGACATTGTAATAATAATAGGTATTATTTATTCTTTATAGCCACATTAATGTACAACTGGTCTATGTAGATAACTTATCGTTTTTTCTGTTACAAGACCAGGAAAATTGCCCTAATTGATAAACTATGGTTCAGTTAACATTATCTGAAGGCACCCATTAAATTATGAGCTGAATTCATATTTCAATCCCCCTTCTTTGGTATCTTGCAAATACTATATATAGGATGCTCAATTGCCTTTCTGGTTGAGAATTCCTGGAGTTGGAGTTCAACACAATCTATAATAGCTAGATTCTGTTCTTATAAAAGGCAAATAGTATGTAATCCACTCAGTTCAATGCATTCTCATTTATGAGAGTATGTTCATTGTTATATTCTATGGTTTAATCTGTGTTCTTACTTGCTATTGCATTCTCTGCAATAGTGGGATGCCTTTTATTCCCTTGATAGTCTACCTCAGTGTTTCTCAAACTTGGTGACTTTAAGTCCTGTGGACTTCAACTCCCAGATTCTGGGAGTTGAAGTCCACAGGACTTAAAGTCACCAAGTTTGAGAAACACTGGTCTACCTGGAATGAAGAGAAGTATCTTCCCTGGGCTCTTTTCATCAGTACGATTTGATAGCATGTCGTGGCAATCATATTTTGCATGGATATTAATTGATGAAGGATTAGAGGAATTTAGGCAAATGTTTATAAGACACGGTTTTACCTATTCAAGCAGGTTCCAATAGAACTGTGATGGCGAACCTATGGCACGCATGCCACATGTGGCACGCGGTGCCCTCTTTGTGTGCACGCAAACCGTCACCCCAGTTCAGCTCCACCGCACATGCGCGCATGCCTCCCACCAGACAGCTGGTCTTTGGGTCTCTGCCGCGCATATGCAAGGGTGTGTGGGGTGTGCAGGGAGCCCATGCTTGTGTGGTGTGTGTGTGGGGGCCCCCAAGTGCGCATGTGTGGGGAGCAGGGCGCATGCAGGGGGACATGTACATGTGGCCAGGTGGGGCATGTGTAGGGGGGGCCTGCACACGCATTGCATTTTGGGGGTTCGGGTATGCTTTGGTCACTTTGGGTTAGCCATCACTGCTGGGTTTGGAGGGTTTGGAAGATATGTGTCTTAAAAGTCCAAAACATTATGAAATACGGGAGCGGAAGGAATTTCAGTAGGCAGAGGCCAGGCCTTTGACACAGAATGTCCATATTTCATAAATCCCCCAAGATTGTGCAAGCTCTCAATTTTCCTTAAACTCATAAAAGCAACTGTGTTTTTAAGGATCTGCTACTACATTAATGCCTGAACTGAAGTCCTTCAAAGAGGTGCTATGTTTGAATGTCTGCACACTCCAAAGCACTCTTTCAGATTTGTATTTGAAGCACTTCACGGGCCTAATGGCAAATTATTTAAATATCCAGTAATTTCATCCAAAAGAAGCTTAAAGTACTAGTAGTGCCCAGAATAGAATTTTCCAATCTGAGATCTGTTGGAACATCAACCCTTATAATTCTTCCTCCATGAGAATTTTCAGGATTTGCCATCCCAACTCCCGAGAATGCTGTTCTAAAGCTTTACACACGTACTTAGTTTATGTTAAGGGCCACTTTGTAAGATAGGATAGACCAACATATAATGACTAACCCAAGGTCACTAAATGAGATTCATGGCTAAACAACAATTTGAATGTAAATCTTCCTAATCATATTCTAATGAGTCCAATCATTACGTTTCACTATTGACACAGAATTACCTAGAAATCATTCATCGATGTATGATGCCCCCAAAAGAGGAAGGTCAAACCAGTAAAACCACCCCTGAGGGGATAGTTTCTTTGATGTGGGAGCTGCTAAACTGCTGGTAAAATTGGTATCCATAAAGCTGTGCTTTTACCCAAAAGGTTATGTATGCATCATAATTTCCTTCCACATTAACGGTGTCAGCAAAGTTAGACTCCTTTTGACTACGTGGAAGTTAACACCTCCAGTTCTTTCATCAAAAATGGGTAAAACGAAGCAAAGAATTAGAAATCCGGAAGAAAACATATCAACACCACAGTTCCAGTAAATGATTGTGTGCGTGTGTGTGCGTGTGTGTACGTATACACATGTGTCAATGTGGGGGAAAACAAAAGAACAGCTTACAAGGGATTGAGCACAACTTTAAGGAAAAATTTAACAGAAATTTCATTGCTGAATGGTTTGGTGTGTGTCAGATTTTCCTAGAATAAAAATACTGACATTTAATGCATTGCAAGCAAAGTCCTTCATATATGGTCTATATACCATTTTAAAATTACCTTTGTAGATGTTGGATGGGCAGTCATTTGAACCCAGAGAATTTTCACTTCTCTGCACAGTTGTCTCAGAGGTGGTATTCAGCAGGTTCTGACCAGTTCTGGAGAACTGGTAGCGGACATTTAAGTAGTTCGGAGAACTGGTAAATACCACCGCTGACTGACCCTGCCCCATCTATTCTCTGACTCCCGAGTCCCAACTGATCAGGAGGGAATGGGGATTTTGCAGTAACATTCCCCTGCCATGCCCACCAAACCACGCCCACAGAACCAGTAGTAAAAAAAATTGAATCCCACCACTGAGTTGTATGCCTAATGTCTTAAGTTCTAGGGAAATTTATTTTGGATCAATTGGTATAAATTGGTAGCCTTTTCTCCTTGCAAGCAGCAGCTTGATCACTGTGTGATAGATTTCCTAAAGCTGCATGGACTTCCTTCCCCAATCTACATATGAAATCTCCCCTTGCGTGTGGCTACTTTTTAAAGTGTGCTCAGCTTATTCTTTTTCCTTTCCATTTTATCATTCTAATTCGGAATACTTTACACATTTCATTTGTGGTTTTGGTTTTCATCAATGCGGTTCCTGAGCATTGCAGTGTACCAAAGATGCTCATTATTGAGGAAGGCATCTCGGTTTTCTCATTAAAATATCTCACCCACTGCCCTTCCCCAGGGTGAGAACCTCTCAAGAGACCAACTATAGAGTTGACATGCTTTCTATCCATCCATCCTTGATTCGGCAGAAAATTATACTGTCAAAAAATTGGTTGTCTCCATTTCCAATTACTTTCCTACCCTGTTGCAAATTCCTAGTTATTTCAATCCTCTGGCTTCCCTCTAGGTCAGTGATGGCTAACCTTTTTGTCGTCACGTGACAAAAGCGTGCGTGCGCCCACACCCATAATGCAATGCACGCATGCCCTCTGTAGGCCCCATGCGCACATGTGCGCATGACCCCCGAGACCCCACGCTCCCTGAGCATGCGCCCCGCCCCTCCTCACCCATTTTTGGCTTCCAGGTTGATGCAAGAGGCTTTCCAGGCCCAAAACGGGACACAGGGAGGGCTGTGAGTGCCCCCAGCACCCTGTTTTGGGTGTGGAAGGCTTCCTGCACCAAGCTGGAAGGCTTCCTGCACCAAGCTGGAAGGCTTCCTGCACCAAGCTGGAAGGCTTCCTGCACCAAGCTGGAAGGCTTCCTGCACCAAGCTGGAAGGCTTCCTGCACCAAGCTGGAAGGCTTCCTGCACCAAGCTGGAAGGCTTCCTGCACCAAGCTGGAAGCCAAAACGGGGCACAGGGCCACTGTGCGAGGCCCCAAAATGCAATGCGAGTGCCCCCATGCATGCATCCCACCCCCACATGCGCAGCAGAGATCTGAATCTGGCTTGCAGCAGGAACATGCTTGGTGGAGCTGGGCTGGGGCGACAGCTGGTGTGCCCGCAGAGAAGGCTCCGTGTGCCACCTGTGGCACGCATGCCATAGGTTCGCAATCACAGCTCTAGGTGATGAGTGAGAAAGCCTAATAATTTTACAGGCTCGGAGGAGGATGTTCTTTGAGGATGTTTCAGAATAAGAGAAAAAAATACTGTTTTAATCAGTTGTAGCTAAGGATGTCTCACTCAGGAGGTCAGAACAAGATGAAGAAGACATGTGAACTAAAGAAAATAATATCTCTCTCTTCTCGCATCAATTTTTCTACTGTTTATAGTCCATTGAAATCAAGTTGAAAAAATCGCAATGCAAATAACATTGGGTATTTTTTTTAACCTATAACCTTTTCCTTTTCTTGCTTCGAGTGAAAAGATTGATTCATTTGATTAGTTGAAATAATCAACCTTTAGTTTGTTCTCCGTGCTTATTGGGCAATGCTTGCCAAACCCAATGCCACCCATCCAGTCCAGTCATTTTGAGAAGTTCTACTAAGAGTCCCTCTTCTCTTGAACAAGAGGAGGACAGTCCCTGCTTTAGAACTTCTGTATTATGTGACATGCTTCCGCTGTCCTCCAAACAACACTTTTTCTTCTCATGTTTTGAGAAATGCTTAAAACCTTATTTCACTTCATTATTTTGACTCCACTCAATTTACTGCTCAAATCTTTACACTTATATATCTATGTATTTGTACAATTAATTTTATTTGGCAGTAATTATGAGTTTTTGCTTTGTTGCAAGTCTTCCAGAAACATTTATTGGGATTTTTTTTAAAAAAACAAGTAAGTGTGAGTTGTTTCAAACTATGAGATGGGCAGCACATGAATTTAACAAATAAAGTACTGTATAACATGGAGCATTTTTGTACAAATGCTCTACCCCTCAAAACTCAAAATGATAGCTAATTTTCTTATTCTGGAAGACTCAACTGGCTCTTCAGAAGAAATAGATCTAGTTTTAACTTGTCTGAAATAATCTCAAAACACATTGGCAAACCACATTGTCCAGGGAGTTACACAGCAGCAGGCCAGGATGCAAAGTATTCCTTAATCATAACATTTGATAAAAGTACATGCTGCTTCTAGATTGTTGCATGCCTACTACTAATAATTTGATTTATAAAGATTTATTAATTATAGAATTTATAAATGCTTATGATGGTGGCTAATCATGTTTATTCTACTACGATGTGCGACTTTTGATTAGAACTTTTCAAAATAACAATTAATTTCCATTGAGATGATAATATGCAGATTTTCTTCCTTTTTTCTCCCTCCCTTAAAATGTGGTCTGACTAGAACAGCTACAGCCAATGATTTGACTTAGCTTACGGTGTAAACTGCACCTATTATGTTTTAATGAAGGAATCCTAGTTTTGTATAATGTGTGAATCCACTGATTATTTCTCTAAAAAATATTCCCCCCCCCCAGGTAATGTAATATGCATGCTTTGAAAAATGGTACAGTGTCTCTGCTTATACATAAAATGTAGATTTTACAGTGGGGAATTCCATAGCCATCAGTGCACTATGCAAACAGCCCAGTCTATTCCCCATATGCTGCTTACTCTCTTGTAATCCCTTCCTCTCCAGTCTCTCTGATCTGCAAGGTGTGCGGTGGGGGGACAACAGGTCAGGCACAGGATAATGGGACACTGCAAAGGTTGTAAATGATCATAAATTGGTCATAAAGTTATTTTTCCAGCACTATTGTAACTTCAAAAAGT